>NC_143145.1:15373000-16010250 GCF_059928025.1 Delphinapterus leucas
CGCTTTTGCTGGAATATGGATATCTTGCTCTCCTCACTTGCATTTTCAAACTTGGTGAGATCACAGTCTTTGGCAGCCTTAGCTGCTCGGGGAAAACTATTGAGGTTCATCTCCAGGGAGCCTGTGAAGAGATGTCCTTAACAGTCATAGAAGGGCTTGAAAATCCATCATCATGCTCATTCACCCACTCATTCATCCATCCACTCACTGGTCATTCAGTCAGGACCACATGGGATCCACAGGCATGTGCCAGGTACTGAGGGCACAAATATGACCAAGACATGTTTGGTGCATTTAAAGCATTAGTAATATGGCAGCAGGTAGAAGACAAGGGCAGAGCTACCATATGTAACTTTCAAGCCTTAGTTTCCGGTGTCATCTGTTGGGCCTCTTCTCTGCTCCCTGAGCGTGATCTGGATTACGTGTCTATCCTTTGAGCTGTTCCCTGCCTTAGCACAGACAGCCTGTAAGAACCTCCTCCCCCCACCATACCTCTGTCTCTGAACCCACTAAACTGCAGGTTGGGGACTCAGTCTTACTGTCTTGGTAGCTGCTCTCCAGTACCATCATGGGCTCTCAACACTGTTTTCTCTTTTTAAAACTGTTTTATACATTTTAAATGTTGCTTTCCATTTACAGTTATTACAAAATGGTGGCTGTATTCCCTGTATTGTACGATACCTCCTTGAGCCTATCTCACACCCAGTAGTTTGTACCTCCCTCTCCCCTACCCCTATCTTGCCTTTCTCCCCGTCCTTCTGCCCACTGGTAACCACTAGTTTGTTCTCTGTCACCTGTGAGTCTGCTTCTTTTTTGTTGTATTCACTAGTTTTCAACAGTGTATTTTCAATGAGTGAATATAAGCCAGGGTAAGATAATGCCACGAGAATGTTCTATTTCTCTCTCCTTAATAACCTTTCCTTATTTCGAAAGTGATATATGTTAACTGTGAACATTTAGAGCATGCACATTAGCAAAAAATAGAAATCTTTTTTTCTATTATTTTTCCACCTCCCAAAAGTTGACGACTGTCCTACTTATTAGTTCATATCCTTATATCAGTCTTTCTGTCTCTTTGGCTATCTCTGAGTATCTCTTTCTCCTATAAAAATAAACATATTTTTAACCGAAAGGGGATTTTTTCCTATACACTTTTTTTTCACTTAATGCACCCTGCACAACTATCCAACTCATTAAATATTCTAATATTTTAATGGCTGCAGGGTTATCACTTATTGAGTGCTTACTATGTATGAAGCACTGTCCTTCGTTTTTAAATTATATTATCACATTTACAGCTCCCCTCTGAGGTTGTAATATTATTATCCCCATTTTACAGCTGAGGAAAACTGAGGTACAGAGGAGACCAGTAATTAGCTCAAAACGTAATAGCTTCTTAGTAGTAAAGCAAAGGTCAATTTTAGTCTGTTTGAATATGTATCTTCCACCATAGGGATGCACTGTAACTTACTGAGTCAATCCCCTATTAAGGGCTATTTGGAGTGTTTCAATATTTTGCTATCAAAATTATTAAATAGCATTGAAATTACTATCCCTGGAGCTAACTCAGACTAAGTTCTCCAAAAGCTGGGACAAAACCCTCAACATTAATATGAGCTTGATGAAGCCACTGGCTTACCCAGAAAATCATCTGAAGACAGCCTTTCAAAATCCCAAACCTGAAGCACCAACACAGCTGGCGTCTTACACTCCATCTTCTCTAAGGAAAAGATGTTCTCTCTCTTGGTAATGACCATTTGCTTCTCTGCTGGGAGATACTGAAATGGAAATAGAAAGCGCCAGTTGAAGTTCCCCTCTCCAGTCAGAGAGTTGTAATGCACGTCTGTTTCCTGCTTGTCATCTTCCAAACCCTTTAACCACCTGAATAAAGACAGAAAAAGAATTAAACACTCAGAGCACATTATTCAGGCATCAGTATAATCAAGAGCGATTTAACTAGTTTCATTGTGGTCACAGATCCATGGTTTTAAAATTATGATACAGTTAGATTTAGATGAAAGCTTCCATTGAATCCGAAAGAGATAAATAGGGATCAAAGGGTCGGAAACTGAAACAAGACTCTCGGTCTAAGTCAGGCTGGGGAATTGTCTTCAGTTCTTGGGTAGATCTGAAGCCGCACTCAGTAAAAAGGGAGAAGTCAGGAAATGTGAAATGAAAGTGTAATCTGAGTTTGCTCTCACCTTGGGCGACCTCTTTATAACACGTACCATTTCTGCACCCACTACATTACATTGCTACATTACATAGGAAAATTATCTAACCTCTCTGTGCCTTTGTTTCATCTGGAAAATGGAAGCAATGACAATATCTAGTTCATAGAAATTCAGAGGAATTATATGAGATAGTATATGTACAGTGCTTTGTGTACTCCAAATGATCTATTATGTTATTTCCTCTTAGTATTATCTGGTCTTTTTCCTCCATGCCAAGTATAAAGTAAGCTACAATGAATACATTTTCCCCTAGTAATTTATCCACAGCTAATTAATTCTTGAGAAAAAAGGTATTTTTAATTCAAACTAATTGATAATGCCAAACCACTTGCTTTCTGAAAGCAGACATCCCTCCCCTCCACCCCAACCCACCCTGGGGCAGGGGATGGTAAATACCCTTCTATTCCCAGAGGAGTGGTACAGCTCGGGGTATGGGCACAATTATTTAGCTAAAGATGGTGCTCGGTCAACCAATATATGTGTGGTATCTCTTATGAGGCAAGGAGTGAGCTAGATGCTAAGGGAGTGATGGGAGCAAACAGTGATGGTTCTTGCCTTCATGGAGCTACAGTCATGGAGGGAAGAGGATGGAGGGAGATACGTGGGATGGCAAAAGTCACCAGTGAGGGATGTGCAAAGGCCCTGTGGAAGAAGAGGTGAGGACACATTCTAAAAAGGGAAAGAAGCTCGGTGTGACTAGAGAGCAGGAGGCAAGGGGGAGTATTGATCCAACAAGATGAGTCTGGAGACATAGGCAAAGTCTAGTCATGTGTGATATTTTAGGACATATGAGGGATTTGGATCTTTGTCTAGAGAAAATAGGATGTCATTAAAGCGTTTTAAGTACAGGACTGATGTGCTCAGGTTGTGTTTTGAAAAGATAACTCCGTGTTTCAACAATAGAGAACAGATTATTGGAGGCAAGACTGAATAGGGAGAGACCAATTCAGATAGTATTGGTATTTCAGTGACCCTAGCAGGAAATGATGGAGGAAAAGATGATGGTGATGTGGTGAGGTGAAGAGAATGGACAGTGCTGACAGCTATTTTGGGAGTAAAATGAACAAGACTTAATAGTGTACTAGAAATGGGAGTGTCAGTGAGGAAGGGGGTTTCTTGTTGGGGGAAAACAAAGAGATACCAAAATAAGGCTGAGATGAATTGACTGTTTCTGAGATGAGTTTTATCTGAGGGTACATGTTTAAGTCACACTGTTTCTGATTCTCTACCACTTCACCTCCCTCCCTGATTAGGGGTGAAAAGGAAACCTACAAAGACATTTGTGTTATAGCCAAGACGTAAGAGAGAGATACAAAATATTTAGTTTCCTGAGTCCTAGGTTGGTAAAACTAGCAAACGGGAAGGTATAAAGTTTAGCTTTTGTACTAGGCTTATAATCTTCTTAACACTTAATCTTTCATCAATAGCACTACAGCTCTCTACCTCCTTCTGGTGTAAAGGTATTTTGAATGTCATTCAAAAAGTTTAGGCATCCAATATTTAACTGAAAGAGACATTTATATAATAAGACTTCCTCACAAAAATATTTCATGGGATAATCATTCTTAGCAAAATGACCAAATAAGGCAAATATTTGACAAAGAAAGTGACCTTATCTAACAAGGTGAGTAAGATGGACTCCTTTTGTGAGATGGTTAGGGGTTAAAGAGGTGAAGAGAAGGAAAGGGGGTATGGAGTTTGCTGGTAATCTTACCCTTTAACATAAATATCACTTGATTTTTGTCCTGTGAAGATATTCTCATCCTCTAAAATGACATCTTCCGTGTTCCAGATGGTCACTCTCAATTCATACCTGGGATAAGGGAAGGCAGACTTAGGTTGAAGACCTTGGACGCTGAGTCGATTGGTCTCTATGTGATTCTGGTACTGCTTTGAGTCTATAAGCTTCCTCAACTTTACCAAGTTCAAAAATGTCAAGACTTAAGGTCTTCATTCCATCAAAACCAAGTGTCCCAGCTGGAATCGCCAAGAACATGAATTTCTCTGAGCACATCCTCCTTCCATTAACCGACATTTTTCAGAATGTTGAAACTCAGGGGCTCCTACCATAAAACAGGGGCCACCATTTCAATCCCCACCACTACTATTATCACCACCACTCACCCCCTGCTGTACTTGGTCGGGTGGAAAGTGAGGCATGATTATCAGGTGTCAGCTGATTAATGTAATGTATCAGACACCAGATCAAATGACATGATCCTTTAGTCTGAGACCTTGGTCTCTTTCCTTGAAGGTGGGGCTGCAGGTTACTTACCCTTTGGGTTTCCTTGGCGAAATGTCAACAGGAGGTCCAGGCTGAGGCATATCTTTGGGAAACATGTCCACCCACATCTGCAGGCGGCCCTTGTTAAGAAGACATCCTTTAGTTTTTTTTGAGGGGGGGCATTATCACATGGACACTGACCATTCACGGTGTTAACAGATCCTTTACTAGTAATGGATATTAGGTACATATAATATAATATAATGTAATATAATAAGGATATTATCCATATTATATTCAGAATATTTGTTGACAAAGACAGAACTTATATTTTTATTAAAAATTAGAACATATATCAAGAGGAGTGTATATCAAGAGAAGGGGAAGGGTAAGCAAAACCTTATTGCGCACCTACTATGTGGTAGACGCAGTGCTATGCACTTGAAAAGCATTGTCTCATTAATTCTTCCAATATCCCCACTAGGTAGATGTTATTATTCCTACTTGGCAGATGAGAAAATATCTTGCCCATGTTTACACAGGCAACACGTAGCAGAGCCTGGATTCAACCCTTGTCTGCTGACTCTAGAGACCCTGCTCTTCTTACCAACCCCTAAGGATTATAAAGATAACGCTATCTGTCAGAAGAATCATGCTTCATTGCTTCCAATGTACCTTAACATCCATTATCTCCATCAGTGCTCACCACCAGCCACGTTTCTGTGCTACACATAAAAAAACTAAGGTTCAGAGAAGTCAAAGAAATTATCTGAAGTCCCGTGGCTAATTAGTGGCAGAACAGGGCCTTCCATCCATTGCTTTGGACTCCATACATCAAAATGTACCCTGTTGCAAGGGATGTGAGAGCCCAGGTGGGGAGAAAGTCCAGTGGATTCCATATTCAGGTCTGTTGTATGCATGCTAATTGCTCCATCAGCTCAGGCAGGAAGGTGAGTGATCAACAAGGGCTGGGATGGTCAGGGGAGATTTTATATGAAGTAAGTAGGGCTTCCAACAGAGTGGGAAGGATTTGTAGGATTTGGGTGAACGAGAGGGGCTTTGGCTAGGAAAAAAAAAAAGAGAATTTCCATGGGAAGGGGCAATGTAGGCAAAGAGTTAGCGTTCGGGAAGAGAAGAACCAATTCAATGGAGGATTATATTCCTAGGTCTCTAAAGAGACATTAACATTCACCGTTAACCAAGAAGCTACATCTGACAGGCAAAATGAAGGATACCAGTAACCAAAAGATTTCAAACATCTGGTAGTAAATCTTAGGAAATAGTCATAAGCTTCTACATCTGATAAAAGTTTATCCTTTCAAGACACGCCCTCACACATGCTATCACAAGGTTTATACCCCAGCATTGCTGGGATAGCAGTGTGGGAGTTCCTGCCCCATTAGGTTCAAGCCCACATGCTTTGCCCAGACTACACAGCGAGTGAGTCCAGAGCTGGGACAGAACCAGGGACTCACACTGCCTGGGTTAAATCCCACCTCTACTTATTACCAGCTGAGTAACTTTGAGCAAGTTACTTAAACTCTCTGAACCTCAATTTCTTCATCTTAAAAGTAAGGATTATAATAATTTCATCGTGAGGCTGTATTAAGAAATAAGCGTGAGGGGACACACACACCGGTTTGTCTAGGAAAATTGTGGTGTGTGCCCCTTGTATCAGCTTAATTATTAATAGTGCCTTCTTTCACTCTCAAAATGGCCATAATTTGGATAACTAAATCTATGGCCATCCTAGTTAGGTGAGATAATTTCTGTAAAGGGCCTAGGACATAAAAGGACATAACGTGTCTTCTCTTCCCTTCTAACTCAGAAGCCAGATCTCTAGTTATCTTTTCCACACAGCTTGTTTTGCCAGTTCTTCAAGGTAAGCCTCCATCTATTGCTTCTTTGGGAAAACTAGTGGGCTGTGTGGTTACTGATAGATTTTTGGACAAGGTTTTGGGCACATCAGATGAGTTTTGAAGTTTCTCAAATGTCAGGATTCTTCAGAAAGAACGTGATAACTCAAATCATAAAAGGGAAAGAGCACTAAATCCTACTCTGATTTTAGGGCAGAGTTTCTCAATCTCAACATTCGTTTGGGGCTGAATAATTCTTTGTTGTGGAGGGCTTCCCAGTACAGAATAGGATGTTTAACAGCATCTCTGTCCCTTCCCACTAGATGCCAATATCACCCCCACCCACGTGAGACAACCAAAAATATTTGAGACATTGCTAAATGTCCGGGACAGGAGGGGTAAAATTGTCCCTGGCTGAGAACCATTATTATACAGCACACAAGATTAACTTGTAGGGGAAAAGTCATTCTCTTCGGGGATGAACACTCTTATTGGGGCCAGAACTGTCTTGGCCACTACCTGCTCCATTCCTGGCTTATCCCTGTGGTATAGTGGCCGAGTTTCTACGTGCTCAGGAACCAGCCTACACCCAACCTCTGGGATATCCTCCCAAGAGTGTAAAACGCTGAGGGCCAAGTGCTCGTACGACTCCACCGTCTCATCTGCATGGAAGAGAGAAAAATAAAGAGACTTGTCAGATGTGTTCCTGTAAGGTGATAGTCATGGGCTGTCAGATGCGTTTTCAAACACTCCCTTAAAGGTTCATTTAAATATACCAAGGAACTGGGAGAGAGAAAAGACAGTGAAAGAGAAAAAGGACGAGAGAATGGAAAGAGGTAGGAGTAGAGTGGTGGGAAGGGGAAAGAGATTGAAAGTTAAGAGAGCCAACCTATCTACAGAACTGAAACAGACTCACAGACCTAGAGATCAGACTTGTGGTTGCCAAGGGGGAGGGGGGAGGGAGAGGGAGGGACTGGGAGTTTGGGGCTGGTAGATGCACACTATTACATTTAGAATGGATAAACAACAAGGTCCTACTGTATAGCACAGGGAACTATAGCCAATCTCCTGGGACAAACCATAATGGAAAAGAATATTTTTTTAAAAAAGAATGTATATATGTGTATAACTGAGTCACTTTGCTGTACAGCAGAGATTTGCACATCATTGTAAATCAACGATACTTCAGTTAAAATAAAAATTAATTAAAAGAAAGTTAAGAGAGTGGGAAATGAGATGGGTTGACCAAAAGATCCAGAACTCAGTCAGAGTCTTGGAGTACTGGACTCCCTTCACCCCTTGAATCAGACTCCTTCAGAGTCTACGAATCACAAACTTGGCTGTAAGGGACTAGAGAGGGTGTGTTTCCTGGAGACATAAAACTGTTTGCTAACACCATAGTGGGAGAGGGCCTGGAGAACCAGTGTGACCCTAAGCAATGTGGTGAAACAGCCACAATGTGTGCTCATCGATGTCTCTTGACTTTTCTCATTATTGCTTGGGATCTCCCGTCTACCAACACTTACTCCAGAAAAGATTCTCTGATCTATCATTTTACCAAAAAAGGTAATTCATGACAAAAACTGCCAGTAGAAATGATACTCACAAAATAAGGCAAAAATTGTTGAAAGAATAAAATCTTCTTGAACAAAGTTTAGGATGGCCAAATTCGACATAGGAAAGTTGAACCAGGTTTAACCAAAAAAAGGCTACCAAAAGAATCTCCCAATAGCAGTCATTACAATCAGTAAAAGTCAATAGGGATGAACAAGTAATCAATGAATTAAATCTTTGTCAAAAAGTTTAATCAGTCAAGAACTGATCTTAATGAATATAATTTCAGATTTTTGGTGGGCAAGTAAATTGGTTAATCATGAAATGTAGAATACTGACCAAGGGACTAAAGTGGCTTAATAGAGTACATTACAAAAAAGTATTTTTCTCACAGAAATTCATCAATATCATTAATACACTAAATGTCAATAACTCTGCATGCATGAACCTCTAAGAAGTTCTTGGGGCCAAAACAACAAGGTAAAAAGAAATCTTGGCATTGAAGTGGTGGGATCAACATAGTGTCAAAACACCCTGTAGCATGTACTTAATTGGGCTTTTTGCATCAGGAGCACTGAACCATATATAGGTAATTTTTAAGCATCAAATGGACAGGTGTGACAGTACAGAAATTGTTCTATATCCTTAAAGTAAAGGTGGCTTTTTTTTCTTATCCTAAATTTAAGAAAGGCTCTCTGGGATCTTCCTAGTATGTCCTATGTTGCTCATATGGAAAAATCTGTTTCTTGGTGTTGAAACAGGAGATTGGTTGGTATAACACTTATGGGGGTAATTTGAGTTGTGTCCAATTATTTATTTTATGTAATACTAATTTTAAGGTATTGTCTATCTTCTGACACAACAATTCTACTTATATGATATGTACTGTAGACACATCAGAAATATGCAAAAATATGTGTAAGGATGTTCGTGGTAGCATTAAGTGTCACTACAAAAATGGACACAATGGAAATAAATGTCACAGCCATAAAATAGAATATTATCAAGGATTGTTTCAAAGAACAGAGAATTGTCATAATCTATTGGAAATAGAAAATGCAGAGTATAAAACTATAGATATGGTACATTTAAAATTATGTAAAAATGTGCCATATTGCACACATACTGTGCAAAATTTATATTTCTGTAAAGAAATATACCAGCACGCACCATGGTTATCTCTGAATTTGGGAATTAAGAGTGATTTTCATCCTCCTCCTTACTTTTCCATATTTTCTATTGTGAGCATGCATTAATTTTACAATAAATGAGCATTGTCTTCAGTCACCAATACCACTGAAAACAGGCTTTTCAAAAGAAGAGCCATGTCAGCGGGATACATTGGGGGAGTTACCTGTGTCCTCCTCGGTGAAGACTGTTTTTCCAGAAAAGACCTGGTTTCCTATCTGTATTTTCCCAGGGCAGAAGTAGGGGCCATCCAGCTTGTTGTCTTTGCAGAGCTTGGTGAGGATTTCGGTGGGTTTGGACGTGTCTCTCCAGACATTGTATCCTTCTCTGAAAAGTGGAGGAGGGACAGAAGGTGAGGTCCAGCCTCCCTGGGAGCCACATCTGAGGTCCCGGTAAAAAGGACCACCTAAGGATGATCTGTGTTAATCCTTCAGATTTAACTTGACCTTCTACATGCTTGGGGCTAGTGTTTTCATTTTATCATCTTCTCTCTCTTCTGGTCAATACCTCTGCATATGTATGCTTGTACAAAAGGCAGAACTTCTGAGTAGCTTGACATAAACATTCCTTACAGGTAGTTTTGGATATTTTTTTAAAGAAATGCATCCTTTAAAAGAAATCTGAAGTGAAATTCACATAACAAAATTGACTATTATAAAGTTGACCAATTTGATGGCCTTTAGTACTTTCACACTGTTGTGCAACCACCACCTCTATCTAGTTCCAAAAAATTGTCATCACCCCGAAAGAAAACCCTCTACCCATTAAGCAATTACTCCTCACTGCCCCTACCCCACCCAGCCTCTGGCAGTCACCAATCTGCTTTCTGTCTCTGTGGATTTCTTTGCAGGTAGTTTTTGTTTAGCTTGTTCTGTCCCTAGCAGAATAGCTGTTTGGCTGCTACTTATTCTAAGAAGAAAGCCTAGCTCATCCTTCCAATTTCTCTGCTTCTTTCCTCCCTTCTCCTCCTCCACCAACTCATGTCACAGGCAGGAAGTCTTGATGTGCCGTTTCTCTAATCAGTTATTTCCTAGTGGTGAGTTTCTAAATCTCTTCAACCCCTTCTTCCCTTAAAAAACTAGCTGTTTGGTTAAAAATTATTAACTTGCAATGAGATGCTCCCTAGGAACCATGACCAAGATAAGCCTGGATTTCTCTGCGCCCTGGGATGCGGGATTCATCAAAATTTAATTTGTTTAAGCATTGAAATAAACCAAAACATGGCTATAAAGCAGTTTTCCTCCACTGGGCCAGACATATGAGGATCCTGAAAAGACTCCAAGCCACCCCCAGAGCCATACATAGGCCTCCCCAGAAATAAGTGCTCTTGTTTATTTTTAAAACTTCAGAGAACAACTTCCCTGACTAAATTATCCTGGTCCCTGCTAGTTCTACTGTCAGGAAATTCTCCTGAACAAAAGATCCACCATGTTTGCTTGTGGCTTCTTTACCGACTTCAGAGTGAGCACAGCTAATCATTCTCTGCATGGTACCCTGTCAGGTACTTGAGAATGATGCAAATACACCAGGAGGCTTATAAATTCACTACAGTCCCAAAACTGAGCCGGCCTTCTAGGCTCAGAGAAGAACAGGCCAGCAGTAGAGACTTGTCTGAAAAATCATGCCATGGAGGAAACAGATGCTCAGACTGTGTTAATGAGAGTGTAAATTGGTCCAACCCTTCTGGAGAGCCATTTGGACATATATATTAAAAGTCTTTAAAGTGTGCATTCCTTTTAATGGAATAAATCCATATCTATGGATGAACACTGAATGAATTATCAGAAAGGTTTGCAATGGCTTTTGTATGGGAATGTGCATGGCAGCAATATTTCTAATGGAATAAGAAAGAAAAATATAAATGCCCTGAAATTCAGGAAGGGAAACTGGTTATATCATTTTATAGTAAATTTACATAATGGAACACCACTATTAAAATAATGACTTTGAAGAATATTTAAGGACATCATAAAATGCTTATAAGGGTATAAGTCCAACAAGAAGCTTACAAAATTGCATGGATAGTATGAGTCCAACTTTGGGGGAAATAGAATAGAAAAAAATACTAAAAGGAAATACATACAAATTTTTTTAATGTAAATTTTATCTCTGGATAAAATAACTTGAGCATCATTTTGTACTTTCCGTATGTCCTAAATTTTCTACAAGGACTATATATTACTTTATATTCAGAAGAAATATTTCTAAAATTATACCATGGAAATCTAATGGATGTTTTTATATTTTCCTAGCTGATATTTGTAAGAGTTTTCTTCTTAAGATATTAAATATATCATACTTTAAAAAATAAAGCTGGTCTCTGTTGCTCTATGTCTCATTTCTAATTGAACATTAAGGGAATGTAGTATTTTGATCGTAACTCAGCCAATATCTTTATTTAGAGGCCTGCTGCTATTTTTGTCTTTTATGAAATTTTTGTCACCAAGAAAGGCAGGATTACATTTTTTCCTTCCAGATTGAGTTGGTGTAGTGTATTCTTGGTTATTAAAATACTCATAGCTTTGGGACTTTGAAATAGTAAATATTCGTGGTGTGTGAAATAGCATGATACGTAACTGTATGATCTTAATTACATAAAAACGGATGCTTAGTCATGTAGATACAAAAACAAGACCTAGAAGGACACATCAAACGGTAAACTGCTTGTAATTATGGATGACTTTGTTTTTTGCTTCTTGTGTTTTGGGTTTCCTATTATGCACATGTTAGCTTTTAAGAAATAAATGTTATTTTAAAAGCCTTAATAAAAGTAAAAATAAAAAAATAAAGCAGATAATTTATATTTTAAAATTAATCAGAATTCAAATATCTTTGTAAAGAGTGAGAGTTGGACCCACTTTTCCCACATGTGTAAGATGGGGATAACACCTTAATGGGTTTTGAGAGAACTGAATGAGATACTCCATGTAAAGTGCATGGTATATTGTAAGCACTCATGAGTGTTTGTTGTAATTAACTAGGATATTGGCATTTGTATTATAACAGTCATTCTTCCAGCATCATTCCCCACTGGGAACTCTGTCCACCAGGCCCAGCTGATCTAATGAACAAATACAATTCAGCTCTTGACTCTTGAAGAACCTGCCCCGGGTTCTAAATCAGTTTTGCTTCCCCAGCCCCAAGTACCCTCAAGTGCAGTGAGCAGTTTCCCCAAACTAGCCCTGCTGACATGGAGCACATCTGAGATATTAAATCTGGGCCTTGGCTGGCCTTCCCAGCACATGGGCTGCAGCCTCAGAACACCAACAGTGTCTCCATGGGAGGAATAACTTACATCTCATATTGATTCTGCAAGCCACAGATGGCTCGGTGTTTGCTGTAGAAGCGGTTCTCCAGGTCAATCCTTGTCTCACCAATGAGGTCATCCATCCCGATCATGTCATGGTCATAGATCAGCACAGAGAGCAAGGACTCCTTTGGGAATGTGGCCTGGATCTCAAATGACCTGCCATCCAAGCAGAGGTTTAGGAATCAACAGCATTTGGTGATACAGAGAACTTTTCCCTGCTTCACTTTTAGCCTACCTACAGTCCATATGAACTCTACACTCAGCAACCCAGTTACTACTTAATGGGTGTTTATGTGGTTTAATTTTTCATTGAGATGCAACCAATTTCCAACTCTTTTGTCAGTTTTCCAGTAGCCAATCATCTCCTCTTTTGTGGGCCATGCCTTGCAGTCTTCAACTAGGGTGACAGCAAGAGGGAGAGGAAAGTCTTAGATTTTGGTCTCAAACAGGACTGGTTTCTAATCTGGATTTTGAATCAGCCACTTGCCGGTTGTAATACATCGGGAAAGTTATTTCATCCCTCTCAGCCGCTTTATGTGTAAATGGGGATAAATATGTCTTCTTTATAATATAGCAGAGTGGTTAAATGTGATAGTGTTTGTATAAACACAGATTTTACTTCCAGGCATTCAACCTGGTACCCAATAATTTACCATTCCCTTTCTCCTCCATTGTTGCTTCATCAGGGAATACCAGCTGGGTTTATTTGAAATCCTACTGACAATGGAAAATCATTAGAACACAGACTTGCAGGACTGGAATGCTGTCTCTACAAGATTATTCTGAGCCCCTTGAGAACAGAGACCTCTTCATCTCCACATTACTGGAGGCTGCACTTCACCTGCAGAGAGTAGACACGATAAATGTTTCCTTGAACTGTAAGGGATCTCAGAAATCACCATATCCAATCGCTTCATTTTACAGATAAGGAAACTGAAATCCAGAGAACACAAGGGACTTGCCCAGGATCCTAAATCAGGTCAAACTGGGATAAGTACCAGTTTCCTAACTCCTGGTACCGTTCTCTTTCCACAATCTCACCCCAATGCAGTGTTGAAAAGAATAGCAATGCTGTCGGATTTCCCGTGACAATGCATTATCCATGCTACTGAGCGTTAGAGAAGATAATTAAGAATTAAATTGGGAGTGAAAGCCTGCATTTTAGGGAAATGTGTTCTTGAAAACAAAATCAAGGATACACCAGTGTTTCTCCAGTTGTTCCTGTCTCTGTCTGCCCTGGGACAAGGTGGGGAGGCTGGTCTGGGAACAAAGGACAGAGAGGATGCGCAGAGGAGGGGAGAATAGAGGACCCATTATTTCCCTGCCTGTCCTCAGGCCTGTCTGGGCTGCTGCCGTCACGGTCAGGTCCACTCCCACTCTCCAGGTTGCTAGGGACAGCAATCACAGCACAGCCTGGAGCCAATTAGCCCTCCCCAGAGAGAAAAAAGCAGAGATGCTGGACAGCTCCAGTGCCTGTAACTGACTGATGCTGGCAGCTCTTGCAGGCCAGGGATACAGCTATGCAAAAAACAGATTCGTTTCTTCCACCTGAAGACACAGTATTGCCTCTCTGGGGCTCTAAGATTTGGATTTGAAACTGTAACTGATATTCTAGAGGCATCTCACAAGAAAGCCCCCAGCCACCTCTGAGCTTGGCCATCACCAAGCTGCTGCCACCAAGGAAGGATTTATTAAGTGCTTAACTGCTCCTGGCAACCATGACAGAGGACAGAGGGCTCAACTGTTCTGGTCCATCTCCCAGAGTTGTGTGCTATGTGCTCACTGGTTCACCTCTCCTGAATTTTCATTAGCGCTGCCTTAGAAAAACTACCAAAAACAGCTCACCATGGTTGGACTTCCAGTTATTCGGGGATAAACTAGGCTTATACCAATGTGTGTGTGTCATTGAGATAGGATCCCTAGAAACAGCACTTGTGTGAGAAAAGAGAATGCATCCTGAAATGGGTGAAAACTGAGCCTTGTAGAAACATTCAGTACCGAAAGCTTCAGAGCAAAGATGTCTCACTGTTTCTTTGCCCATTCATTCATTCTTTTATTGATTCACTTGTTCATTTGACATTTATGAGATATCCATTATGTGCCAGGCACTGTGGTTATTAAGAACATGAGGAACGACCAACTCTGACCAACTCTTCAGACATGTAGCCCCTCAGGATGATGGGGTCCCATGAAATCCCACTGAAAACTGACTGAAGGGTAGTTTGTCAATCTGTTCATTTGCTCATTCTACAAATATTTAAAGAGCATCTGCTCTGTGCCACACCCTGTCTTAGGTGCTGGGGATGCAGCACTGAACAGACTAGACCAAGTCCCTGCACGAATGGAGCTTACATTCTAGCGGGGAGATGGGAGACAGACATAAACACACCAATTCATGTCACAGGTTATGAAGAAAAGTAAAGCAGACCAGGGGCCAGGGCATCAGGGGTGGAGCCTGTGATATCCTCCTATGGGGAGGTCTCAAAGAGGAGTTCCCCAGGCCCCAGGTCGGGGATGAGAGCCCTCCACTCTCCCTGCTGGAACACAGATTGAGCCAACAATGTCTGTCCCTGAGTAACAATTAAATATACATCCAACAAAGCATCCACACCTGGTGGGCTTCTGGAAGAGGCTCTGAAATGCCAGAGGCAGGAGGGACTATTCCATCACCCTCTTCTTTTGTTTACCACAGCCATAAACGGAGGCTATAAAACCAGTCTAATTCATGGCACTGTGGTGAGAGCAGCTCATAAAACGTGACTGCAAAGCACTTGACAAAATGAAGTGCTGGTTACGTAAACAGCAAGTAATGATAAAGGTCATCTCCCGGTCAGGGAAGCAAGGGTAAGTTTCCCTAGCATGTCTTTTAAATCATTCTCTTTCATCTGAACAGGCAAGATTGTTTATTGCCTTATTTCCTTGGGAGCGATAAAATGTAAGAGGCTGGTGCTGATCAAATGTCAGAGGGTCCAAAGCTATCACAAATGTGTAAATGAATTTAAATGAGGTGGATAAAGATTTCATCCCAGGCTCCTTGTTACTCCGGAAAAAAAGACATTAAATACACGTAAGATGTGTGCATTGCTAAAATGATTTTCAAGGGAGAGCAGAAGGAAGCTAATGAGTTTTGAGTATCTACTATGCACTATCACAGACAACATGCTAGGTGCTTGTCATATTTAATCTTCTAAAGGCGTCTGAGAGTCAAGTATCACTGCTATTGTTTTACAGATGAGAAAAACTAGGACCAGAGAGGTTAAGCTGTCTGCATAAAGTTACTCAGCCTGTATGTGGCAGAGTAAAACCCAGGTCTGCTTGACTCCAGAGTTATTGGCAGTCAAGAGCACAAACCCAAGCAGGGAACATAAATGTGTGACATACCCTTTTAGAAGATAAATGGGGTGGTAGGGTTGCTGTGAACTGGAGAATGCCTGGTTCACCTAAACATAACACAAGTGCGATGCATTGTAAACACTTTGCAGGAAAACAAAACACAGGCGGGGGGTGCAGTTCCACTTTTTGACTGCAGGGGTCACCTCAAATGAACTGCAAGATGATATGATGGAAAAATCTCTTTGGTAGAAGACAAAAGACCAAACATCTGGCCCCTTCTCTTCTACTTATGAGCTGTGTGAACTTGAACAAGTTTCTAAACCTCTCTGGGCCTTGGTTATCTTGTCTGTAAAAAGGAATTCTCTCCAAGGCAGGAGGCTGAATCTGATGACTGTTCAAGTGGTGTCTTAAATTTGAGATCTGGGAAAATCATTATTGGAAAACCATGGCCATGAAGACCATGCAGAACCAAGCTGCTGAAGGGACCGAGGAAAGAATTTAGCCCTTCTCCATGAAGAGAGGCTTGATTGGCTGTTATCCCGGGCAGGAGTCGGCATTTAATCTCCTGCACTGTTTGCTCAGACCCACACACGTATCCACACCAAACACCCTACAGAAGCACCATAAGAACAAATGCAGAGTGGACAATGCAATGAGACCCAGGTGGCCACTGACCTTCCAAATACCGGGTTCAGTTGTTTAGGGATGTATTTGTCCCGGTCTTTGATTTCAGTTTTGCCAAGCTTGACCACAATGTAGGGATCCGATTTGCCATCTGGATCAGCTGGACTAAGATTAAATGCCTGGAGAAGAGAAAAAAAATCCCTTTGGTCCAGTGGTTCTGAACACTGGCTGGTACCGGGATCCCCTGGGAGTTTTAAAAAATACTGATGCTTGAGGTCTATTCCCAGACATTCTGATTAAATTGGCCCTGGACTTGGGGATCTTTAGAAGCTCCCTAGATGATTCTAGTGTGCAGCTATAAAGTTAAGAACCACTGTTTTAGCCTCTCTACTCTGCTGTTAAAAGTTATCAGCTTTGCCCAAGTTCTACTTCCTCTGGAGTTGTCTGCCCAGTGGAAAGCAGCCCTTGGCACAAAGTAATGAGGAATCTGCTGGACCAGGAAGCAGAAGGCATGAATTTGAGCTCCAGTTCTACGTAGTTATGTGATCTTGGGCAAAACATGTCATCTCTCTGAGATTAATATGTAAAATTATGGGGTAGACCTAAAGCCTCCTCCCAGAAGTAGTGGACTCTGAATCCATGACCCCGTCAGTCTTGCATTTAGCGCTTGTCAGCTGAGTAACGATCTGTTTCCGTCAGGGAAGACCATGGTAGGGAGCTGGTGAGGAAGGACATGGAGAAAGAAGATGGAGAAACTGCAGAGATGAGAGCTGAATAAGAAACAATCGCATTTTTAGGACTCTGTCTTACAGACAGGAGGGTATAAGCACACAAAGCTATATTTTCAAGGTTGTTCATTAGAATGTTGTTTAATAGCTAAAAATTGAGAACAACCTATATGTCAATTACTTAGGGAGAAACTCCATCCAAAATTGTCCCTCCCCTGCTGGCCCCATGGTCTAGTGGTCAAGATCCTGGTTTCCATCCAAAATTGTCCCTTCCCTATTTACTCTCGTCACCACACTGCCCAATTTTTTTCTTTTTTACTGAAGTATAGTTGATTACATCCCCCAATTTTAATTCTTTATTTAGCAGTTATCTCTGACATTCATCTTGCTTATTTATCTGTCTGTTGTTTATTTTCATACCCTCCTAATGCCCACACCACCCCCAATTAGTTATAATTTTCATGAGAGCAAGGATACTGTCTGTCTTGTTCATTACATTAACTCCAGGACTTAGGACAGGGTCTTCCCAACATTTGTTGAATGAATGAATAAAGGATACTACACGTATCCTTTATTGGATACTTCTAGTATCCTTTATTGGATCCTTTATCCTTTATTGGATAACTTTACAAGTTACTTCTCATTTTTCCAACTAGACTGTGACTTCCTCGAGGGCAGGCACTGTGTCTTTTTCCCGTCACGATATCCTTAGTGATTAGAACATGCCTGGCACATGGTGGTCATGGCCATGATGACGTTGCTGCTAATAACAAAGGAAACATGAGAACTGCATGATGGAAAGGGGATGTTTAGTTGTCCACTGGCATTAAAGAATAATTCATCTTTGTTTTATGTTTCATTTCGGTTTCTAAAAACGATTTTAGGCAATTTAAGCAAAGAGTTAATATAAAAATATGATGACTACAATCAAGTAAGATCAACTCCAAGGTCAGGAGATGAAAACAAATACATGAACCATAAATGTCTAGTACACAGTTGCTTTGATTGAGCACCAAATTTGGCCCCAAGCTTCCTGGCAATCAGACCAAAAGTTTCACAATTAGAGTTTAGTGCTCTCATTATCAGAAAGGAGGAAGCCTAGGGCAGATAATATTTTTCTTGGAAATACACTGGAAATGAAATTTCTGACTGCAGCAGAACAGAGGCATAGCCCCGGAGGCGGGGGAGGATTGCACAGTGGCAGCTGCCCTGTTCTGCCCTGGTTCTTCCCGCTGTCTTGCCTGTGAGCTTCCTGCTTCAGTGCTACTTGGTTTCCTGCCCAGCTAGCAGGCAACCACAGAGAGCAAATAAAGCTACACAGAGCAGTCCTCTCAGCCTGGGAAATATTTTCGCTCAGTGAAAAGCCAGCAAAGGTCCATGTTACCAACCAAACATCATACCCTCTGTTATGGACTGAATTGTGTTTTCTCAAAATTCCTATGTCAAAGCCCTAACCCCTAATGTGACTGTATTTGGAGATAGGGCCTTTAGGGAGCTAATTAAGGTTAAATGAAGTCATAAGGGTGGTGGTTCCCAGGCTGTGCTACCTAATCCGATAGAACTGGTGCTTACAAGAAGAGAAAGAGACAACAGATTTCCTCTTCTCTCTCTCTCTCTCTCTCTCTCTCTCTCTCACACACACACACACACACACACACACACACACAGGAAAGGCCATTTGAGGACACAGCAAGAAGGTGGCCATCTATAAGCCAGGCAAAAAGGTCTCACCAGAAACCAACTCTGATGGTACCTTGATCATGCACTTTCAGCCTCCAGAACTGGAGAAAATGAGTATCTGTTGTTTATGTCACCCAGTCTACGGTATTTTGTTATGGCAGCTCTAGATTAAGACAACCCCTCAGAGTAAACAAGGATGCCTCACCGCAACAATGTACACCCTGATCAGGACTTTGATGGGGTGGTTGGATGGAATCCCTTGCTGGATTCTCAGCTGCTTGCTGTCCTTGATGCTGGAATCCTCGGGGCTTTTGTAGATGCAGAAGGAGCCCTGGAACCACAAAGCACTACCCATTGAAACAAGATAGTCATATGCCCCGCTGAAAACCAACCATGTAGAGGAATAAATTATTGATACACGCAACAACTTGGATGGATCTCAAGGACATTATATAAGTGAAAAGAGCAAATCTCAAAAGTCTCATACTGGAGGGTTCCATTTATATAACTTTCTTGCAATTACAAAATTATAAAGATAGAGGATAAGTCAGTGATTGCCAGAGGATAGAGACAGTCACAAGCAGGGCATAATTATAAAGGGGTAGCATGATGGAGATCTTTGTGGTGATGGAATAGCTCTGTATCTTGTTTGTGGTAGTGGCTACACAAATCTACATATGTGATAAAAATTACAAAAAACTATATACACACTATCAATGTGGATATCCTGGTTTTGATATTTACATAAGATGTAAACAATGGAGGAAACTGGGTGAAGGGTCCACTAGACCTCTGTCTACCATCTTTGCAAATTTCTGTGAATCTTAACTATTCAAAATAAAGAGGGTTTTTTAAAATTAAAAAGAAAATGTCTAGGGCATAGCGCTGGGAAAAGGAGCACAGCCTGGGAACCAACAGGACCTGGGGTGGTGCTACTCTTGTCCCCTGGATGTCCTCAGGCCATTCACATAACCCTCCGGCATCTGTGCTTCTTCATGGTACATCAGTGAATCAGTGTTGGTACAGTACCACCCTCCTCACGGTGCTGTTACGTGAGAAACGAATAGGAGCATCAGACGGAATCCCGAGTGCCTTTTACATGCAGGGTGCTGAGCTAGTGTTTCCTCCCATTATCTCATTCAATCTTGGCTTCAGTATTTCTATTTTCAGATGCCGCAACCGAGGCTCAGGGAGGTCAAGTACTGCTCAAGATCACAAGCTAGTTAGGATTTAAATCCTAAATGAGGATTTAAACCCAGACTGGCAAGCTGCAATGCCCATGCGATTTCCAACACATCACCTTCATATAAAGGGCCCAGGCGTGCAGTCGGTTCATAGTGAGTGTCAGCTACTGCTTTGTGGTGCTGACACCGTAAGTCTGCCAGATGAAGGGTTTGTGTTGTTTGATTAATTTAATCATTCAGCTGATAGGCTTGTATAAATCATATGTTTGGTAGGTCAGGGGGTGGGAAAAGCAGAGTAAAATTAAGTGATCCCTTTAGGCAATGACTCTGCCTCCTCATATTCCACAGACTGAGCTCCGATCCACTTTACTGGCCACAAATCAAATACCTTGAAAGACTGGGGCTAGGTCTTGTGGGGTTCTAGAGAGGGAGGGGCCTGCAGAGAGATTAAGGATTTTCCTTACAGACATCGCACACCGCAGTCCAACAGAATTGAGTCATATCCGACATTTATGGACAGGAGAGCCAGATAAAAGTGTTAACCTTGGAACCTGCCTTAAACTTTCCTATGACTCGGTCTCTGTCAAGGCCATGGTCATCCTCCGTAGATTTGCCTCTCAGCAGCTCAAAGGTTTTCACCCAGTCTTCAAAATTGTTGAATTCACTCTCCAGATCCCCATTGTATATCTTTAGGGAAAAGGGAGAAGAGTGTGCTCAGAGGAAGGAAAGCCCTGGATTGATTTAATGAAAACTGCCAAGATTCTCCAAAACCAGCCTTCGTATATGCCCCTTGGAAAAATCTAAGAGGCGCTGTTAATTTATCTTCAGCAAAATAAGGAATATGATTGACTTGGCATTCCTAGAACTAAGTACCACTCTGAAATTTATAAAACGTTTTTGATAAACTTTGAAATTCCAAGAAGTATAGCTAAACCAACAATATTTAAAATATAATATATAAGTATAAATGTGACAAAGCTTTTTATAGCTAATTGATGTCATTGAGTTTTGGATACAGACTACAATATTTTGAGGACATTCAAATTAAAAAATATTCATTGAACGTTTCATTCTTAACACATATAAAGTGATGGAATATTTGTTTTTATTATAATGCATGTAGACATGAATTTTCCAAGCAGAAAATTACATATATATTTTAGAAATGGAAAATTGGATTGAGTTTTTGATTGAGTAATATAATTAAATCACTTATTCAAATTTCCCATCAAAATTACTTATCTAAATTCATTATCTAGGTACATAATTTTCATAATGCCAATTTTCATATCCATCAATATGCCTCTAGCTAATAGTCTCTGGCTAATGTTAGGACTGGTCTGACGAAGCTGACTTTTGTAAGAGTTAAAACTCCTGCTATGTCGAGTCTGTACATATCTGCATGATGATGTCAAGCCCCGAGAGGTGAACCCAGGGGAACTCACACACTGTAAATTACATTGTTGCATCCAGGCTTACCAAGTGAAGTTATGTCCCTTCTCAATAGGAGGATGTAGAAAATAGAAAACTAGCAAGCTCCACTGTCTTGGCTTGCATGCTTGTTAGTTTGTTACTCTGCATCAATGATTATAACAAAGTAAGTTATTCAGACAAAGGTATTCTGGAGTGGACTGAAGCACTAAAAGAATGCCCACCTCCTGAGTTTCCCACCCTAACCATGGCCAAGATGGCTGTGTCCACACACCTGCAAGACAGCCAGGTTGGGGATTTCTTTTTCTCTGAGTTTCTTCTTGAGTATTTTGTCTTTCTTCTTCTTTGGGCCATCTATATTTACCACTACCTCGTCTGGTTTTGCCTCTGTGGGTATTTAGTGAAAATGGTTAGACTTCTTATGCTGTTGAGATGAGAAGAAACAAAGTCAAGCTCCCTCTTTCCCTTTGCTCTGGCATGTGTCATGACCCTTCTTTTAAGAAAGAAATAGTAACATTTCACTGTAGGATTTCTGCACATAGCCCTGCAGACCGTGCACTGAAGGAGCAGAGGAGATACCACTTATGCAGCAGTGCAGTGTCAGTGGATGCCCTGGGGCTGGCAATGTGTTGGCCTTCCCTGCCATATGCAAGAATTCATTAAGCTAGGCACGGAGAGGGTAAGTAATTTGTCCAGTCACCCAGCTAGCAAAGAACAGACCCAGGATGGAGTGACACCAAAGCTTTAGATACATTCCCTCTCAGATCTGTTTAGGAACTTGAGAATCATCTAGTTCAACAACCTCAGGCTCAAATATGCTAAGGGTCTAACACAATGTCACAAATGTACTTAGATTATTCAGTAATTTTTTAGGAGCAGATGCTGGAGAAAAATCACCCAAGCTCCACTATTTTCTAGCTGCATAAACCTGGGCAAGTTACTCAGCCTCTTTGTACTTCTGTTTTACTTCTGCAAATCAAGATACTATTGCTTAAGTCATGGGGTTGGTCTTAGAATTAAATATGCTAGTAGGAGTGGCCTGAGGAACTGAGCTTGGCTCTGTTTTTCTCACTTTTTGTGCCACCTGAAACAGCACTTGGTGTTACTGTTGTTTTTAGGCCAAGACTTACCATTGGCTTACATCAAGTTTGTGGTCATTTCAAATTCCAGGGCTCTTCATTTGAGCTTCTGCCAAACCAGATCTACCCAAACCCTGTCAACTGAGTTTTGGAAGCTAAATCCAGGTCACCTGTGTTAAAGTTTATCATGCTGGCTTTGGCCTGTCATCCCAGCTTGCTCCTATTTTTACTCTGCTGTTTCTGCATTAAGACTGTCAACATAGGGACTTGAGCCAAAGGGTCGATTTCAGCACTCAACTGAACTCAGGAGACCTGGGATCTGGTCTCCATCCAGCTCAAATCAGCTATGTGACCTCTTTCAAGTGTTGTCATCTTCCTGGGATTATTTCCTCACTAGGGAAATGAGGGCTTTGGGCTCCAGTGTTGTGCCCATGGCTCCCATTTTAACATTTTCTCACTCACATGGCCTTAATGCATGTTCAAATGTCCCCAGAACAGCCACTTACCTGTGTTGCCTGTTTGCTCCTTGGAATTGCTCTCCTTTTCCTTTGAGAAAAGAGGGAGACGAGATGATGGACACTGTCTTGTCTCATTTATTAACCCTGACTGCTAACAGTTCTCATTCAATTATCTCAGCCCTCTGCATTTTAAAAGAATATGCAAACAGTCCTCAGTAGCCCCCAGATGAAGCCTCACTGTAAAGACCTAGGACTTAAGTGCAGGGAGATGCCCTGCCCTAAAGAAGAGGCACCCACACCTCCAAAACCAGTGCCACCAAACTGTGGACGTCCTCGTCCTCTATGTTGCAGCCTCCTCTCAGCTGCTGGGAAAGCAACCCCTCTCCCCACTGTTCTTCCACATCCCTGAAGTATCACCTCAATCTGCAACTATGAGTTTTATGGGCTGGCATGTTGGGTTTGTCCTGGGACTGGGGAGGTTAGCAGAGAAAGAGGAAAGGGCTGAACACTCACCAGAAGTGGTAGTGTCCATCGTAGTAAAACGAGGGTGTTTGGAAGCAGGGATTAACATTTAGTTTGTTTATTTAACTATATGTCAATATTCATGGATAGTCCTAGATGAAGAAATTACGGTCTTTCCAAATAAAGAATCAGAAGAGTTGCTACTCAATAAAATATGATGATAACATCTGAATAACTTTCCTTTCCATTTTTACTCAGGGATGAGAAGTCTTACCAGATTCAGCCACTGAGCTTTGGCCTGAGTCTCCAGACCCACTCCCCACTGGTTCTCTGGCTTTCCATGTGCATGAGGCCCTGCTGATTATTCCCATTTGCTAAGGCCAAGACCTCTGCCTTTACTTTGATAATTTCCCATATGAACTTAGAAATCTGCTGGAGACCTGGAGCCCTTTGACCTGGAATCTCCAGGTGAACCTGAAGCCCCCTTCGCTGATGCCCACCTGTCCAGAGACCCATTTCTCTTGGCTAGACCTCCCTGAGGTGGGCAGATTCCCTGGATGCCATGATAGACTGCACATCCTGCCAGCATTTACAGCAGAGCCTGTGTCCTAGGGCCAGCTCCAGCCAGACAGTGAGGATTTGGCAGTACTGGACCCTTGGTCCTTTCAGGCTTTGAACCCTTCAGCAGTTAACAGAACCACACCCAAGTAGGGCCTACCTATAGCGGAATTTAGAAGAGGGGACAATGCAGGATTTGGGGTGGGGGAGGGTGGTAAATGGTGCTGTGCTCTTATCGAAGCCTTGACTGTCACAGCCAGGAGAGAGTCTACCTTCTGTGCTTTCTTCAGGGAGGCATAATATTTCGACCACCAGTCAATGACGTTTTCAGCAGATTCATCCGCTATGGTCCTCTTTCTCCTTTTAGTAGACTTCCGAGAAGGTTTCCTGGCATCCTGGCAAGGGATGAAGGATGGATTGTTAGGTGTCAAGGATCTGCATGCTGGTGGCTAAGTGGTTTACTAAGGAAGAGGACATGTAGGTGCCCTCGGGGAGGTGGATGGAGGTGTCAGCAGGTTTTGTGATTGCAGCTCTCTGTCCCTCCTAAATCAATAAAAGTTTAATAATCTGTCAGCCATTAATGAGTTTATTTGACATTTATCAAGCAGGTATGAGATTTTGTGGTTGACATTGGGGATGTAAGGGGTAGACATCATCCCTACTTTTGCGAAGCTTCGAATTCAGTGGAGGAGACAAGCAGGCTACATGATACAATGTGATATAGTAGAAAAGGAATTAGCTTCTAAACATAATATAAACGTTTATGATTTTATGATTCTCAGTTTCCTCAACTAGGAACAATAATACCTGCTCACTTCACTGTCATGAGGATTAAGTGACATAGGTAGACAATCCCCCTTTAGCATCACTTCTGATTTGAACAGATGCAAATAAATGACACCTACAACATAAGTGATGGGGGGATAGGAGAAGCAGTGTGATGCATACGTGGCAGAAGGGAAGCATTTGGGGAGAAAGTTGTGTCATGCCAAATTTATCGTGTACTTATCATCCATTTGCTCTCAGACATCTCTCGGGTATCTACGATGTGCCAGCCACTCTACCAAGTGCAGGGGATACAGAGATATTTTTAAAAATCATCTATGACCTGGTGAAGCCCACAGTTTTATGGTGGCAACAAACAAACTGAAATTTGCAACATGAAGTGGCAGGTACAATGCTGGTGGGATGGAGAGAACCCCGTGGGCTGTCAGAGAGTCACGCTGAGCCTGGATGAGATGGGAAGAGCCTGAGAAAATAGCCATTCATCTACCATACTGTACCTTTTATTTCAGCTTTTATAATTTGCTGGGCAGGTCATCTCTTAGGACTTTCTTAAACCTGCTTTCTTCTTTAAGTCAGTTGCTAGATACACCAGGATTTTGCCCTTAAAGCTATGACTTAAAAGATTACTCATGTCCCCATTTTATGGTCTTGTGTACTTATCCATCTCCCCTCCCAGAATCTCAGCTAACTGAGGATAAGTCTCACTTTTATTTAGACCAGAAGACGCATCTTTTTGGTCCCACGTGACGCTGTACAAAGTAGGTTCAAAATATTTGTGGAATAAGCCTTGATGAGGAAACCATTGTTTTTCCAAGCTAATGAATTAAGAGTTTCTGTTCAATTAAATATTGCTGTCACATTTGACTAGCACTTTAATTTCACATACACTGACTTATCTGATTCTATGACAATGCTGTGAAGTGGGTATCGGTGTCCCCGTTTTACAGATGAAGAAACTAATGCTCAGAAATGTGAAGTTGCTTGCCATGGTCACACAGCTAGTAGGTGGGAGGATTAGTATCTAAAACCTCTGAGCAAACTCTAATGTGCCTTATAAATATGAAGAGGGATGACATTCCGACCTTAGCTTTTCCGTCTTTGGGTGGCTCCTGGGCTGCAGGTTTGTGTTCCGTCTCCAGCATAGGGGATGGGTCAGGGATATCAACCAGGCTGGCTGCCTGAACCTGGGCCAAGTCAGGTACCACTGTGGGAGGCGGCCCAATATCCACAAAGATTTGATCTGTTGGGAGCTCCTGAGCAGAGCTGGGGGTCTCAGAAGGCTCAGTGGAAATTAATGAATCTGAAATAGCCAAGATGGAAGTACATTAGGTCAGGACTTCCCTGGTGGCACAGTGGTTAAGAATCTGCCTGCCAATGCAGGGGACACGGGTTCGAGCTCCGGTCCAGGAAGATCCCACATGCCACGGAGCAACTAAGACGGTGCGCCACAACTACTAAAGCCCACGCACCTACAGCCCGTGCTCCGCAACAAGAGAAGCCACCGCAATGAGAAGCCCGCACACCACAACGAAGAGTAGCCCCAACTCGCCACAACTAAAGAAAAGCCCCGCACAGCAACAAAGACCCAATGCAGCCAAAAATAAAAAACAAAAAAATAAAAGAAGTAGAGGGGACCTCAGGAAATTCTTCAGAAAGATCCTGCAGGCACCACGGTTTTGTAGCCCACAGCGCTAGAATCTAGAAGGAGCTTCCTACCTTGCACAACTTGGGCTCCATCCACCTGTGAGGTGAGGGCAAGGGGCTCCCTGGATTTACACAAAAACTGTTTCAAGCAGTTGATGGTGTAGGTGCCCACGAGGGTGCTCCTCCCAAAGGCTCTCCAGTCCACCACGCAGATGCTCAGGGGTGGGTGCAGAAGCTCATTCTCAGGCAGCTCCTGCAGGGAGAGGCTGGGGTGAAGTGGGGCACTGCCTGGGCCGACCTGTCTGGGTGTAGGACCAAAGCAAGCCAGGTACCCATCCTTCCTCTGTCCCTGCCTGTCCTTTCCCTACAGGTCGCCCCTGCAGCTTGCCAGAGTCTGGAGCAATGCCTTCTCAAGCCAGGGAGTCATTACCCAACATATGAGGGATGGTACTAGCAATTCACCGCAGGCGTAAGTTGCAAAAATCACACACTCCCAAATTCTCTGTGGCAGTAGCCTTCAGTCCTCTTACTTTGTCATTACTGTATTTATCCGAACTTTCATCTCAGATGAACATTAATCCAGACCCAAGATATAAAGCAGATGAGAACTGAGCCATTTAAGATGGAGCTGAGCGTGAGGGGCCAGCGCCCCATCCACTTCTTTACCCTGGTGGACCCCGAGGCTCAACAAAGTCTGATTTGGAAGGTTTGCAAACACAGTACACATTCTTTAATTCCAGTCCTTCTTGATTCAGAATCTGTGTCCATTGGAGCTGACTGGGTTAGACAAAGCAAACTTCGACTTCACAGTTGGTTCCAAATCAGAGCACAGAAATAAACAAAAGCACAGGTGTCAAACATTGCTTTTGACACGCTACGTACAAATAATTTTTTAAAACTCTAACCATTGTAGTAAGTTCCGTGACGGTGTCTTCCAGGCCAGTGGTTCCCAAGCTCCAGTGTGTATCAGAGTCACCTGCAGGGCTTGTCAAACCAGAGGTGTCTGGGCCCTACCCCCCAGTCCCAACAGTTTCTGGTTCAGTAGTTCTGGGGCAGGGCCTGAGAATCTGCATTTATAATAAGTTCCCAGGTGATGCTGATAAACTGGGGGCCACACTTTGGGAACCACTGTCAACCTTCTTTGATTTACTATATGATCTACACCCAGAACCTTTAAAAACAAAACAACAACAAAAGTCTGTTTTATCCCATTCTGCAATTCTGGCTTTTTACTGAATTAAACTGTTCTTTCTTGTGAGTAGTGGGGCACCTGAAACTCTGAAACATCTCCCCAAGTCAGGTTCAGGAAGGAGTGGGTCGCATCTATGGAGATGAAGGGAATGAGCGGGTGGGGCAGGGGAGGGGAGAGACCCGCACCACTTCGAAAGCATCTGCCTGGACGCTGAAGTTTGGGTTGTTCTGGTAGCTCTGGATCACACAGGACTTGACTCCATGCCCGCCACACTCGATGAGGACCTGGGGACGATCCACCGAGAGGAGCTGCACCTTCTTCATTTCCCGGACTCCCCAGAAGAGAACCTGAAGAGAGGACGGCAGGGCTGTCACACAAAGGCCCAGGGAGGCGCCAGCAGGTGTGGCTCAGGTGTGGGAAAGTCGGCCGTGCCAGCCTGAGAACCACAGGATGTTCTTCCGGGAAAGGATGGGGCAGCTCCTTGTGGCTCCGTCCGATCAGCTACGTCTCCTTCCCACCCCTCAAGTCCCCTGACACAGTGCAGGCATGATTGCAATGCACCAGTGCCCTTTAGTCCCAAAGAACAACCCAGTCCTTCCGGGCCCCATACCTCCACTTGGTATTTACTCAGCACTGGCCGGATGCTGGCAGGAACAGGGTAGATCTGGGTGACATCGGGTGGGTCGAGGGGAGGGAGCCCTTGCAGCCCAGACGCAGGGACCTACCACACGGATCAAGCGCTGGTTAGACATTGGGAGAGGTAAGGAAAATGAACGCTGCCACACAATGACCTCATTGGAAAGACTGTCACTGTTTTAACCAAAGGAATGTTTCCAGCTTAAAATGTAAATCAAGATGATGCATTTTGTCACAGTGAATAATTTCTTAATTTACAAATGCATTCATTCACAAGGGTAATCAACATTTAGTGAGCACTCACAACGTGTCACAAATTAATAGTTTCATAAGCTTTCAGCGAGCTCACAGTAGAGAGGAGAGGAAAAAAAGACAGATAGATCCTCATAACCTCATGGTATTTCATTCTTTTCATTTTTTCTTGAAAATTAATTACATAAACACTTATCTAAAGTTTAAAAAGAGCAATAAATTAATTTTAAAGCTTCATATTAAAATTTTGGAAAAGCAAGTTTTCAATTCATAATATTTTCTAATATCCTTCATACTTATTCTTTACCCTGTGGGTAATTTAGAAGTAGTCTCCTTAATTTCTGAATTTATGGTGTTGTTGTAGAAGTACTGCGTGATTTACAGAGTGGTCAGAAAAATATACTCTGTAGGGTTTTAAACCTCTGAAGTGTTTTGAATGTTATCTGACATTATTGGAAGCAGAAAATTCTAGTAACACCTTTGCAGATGGTTTATTCATTAAAGAATATAAGCAGTAAATATATAGGATTAAACATTTAAAAAATATCTCTGGTATCTAAATGTTTGCAGATATTATAGAAATAGGAAATAAGTAAACCTATAGACATTAAATAATAACTGAAAAATTATGAGTGGTAAAGTAATGGTTGAATGTTTTGAGTATGTAGGATAAATTCAAGAATTTTACAAATGGCTGAAATCTAATTTTTTTCTGTCATTAAAGTATATATATTCAGTCAAGAAAAAAGAAATGACAGGGGAATTACAGCCGTAGAATAGAGAAGGGTCTCTGATCAGATTCCAAACCTCTGAGACTTAACTGTCCTCCCACTGTGCACTACAAGAGATTGATTTAATCACACAGAGACTAGTCATAATCAGTAAAACAGAAAATGAAGTCTTTTGAAGGCAGACCTCCAGGAAAAGGTGTTATTTCCTGTGCATTTGGAGTTGACAAAACCGCAAGAGGACAATTGCTATGCTTTATTGAAATCTCACACAAAGGACTTAGAAAGTCTCCTAAGGAAAGGGCCTTTCTCATTTGTGGGCCACCCCACATTACCTTCAAGACCTGGCTCAACACATACATCTTTCAAGAAGCCACCCCTGATTTGGTCCCGGCCACTGTGGCCATTCTCCTAACCTTCAGTCCTTGGAACACAGTGTGTCCTCTCTGGAGGCTTAGTGCAGAAACTAGTGGACTGAGCCCGGAAACCAGGCTCTGCTGTGTGACCTTGCATGAGTCCCTTTCCCTCTCTGGACCTCAGATATTGGGCCAGCTGACCCTTCAAGTCCCTCAGGAGCCAGATGTTCTATTAAACATTGCTTTGGAGCAGGAGGTTTTCCTCGCTGGGGGAGTTTGCCTGACTTGGCCAAGAGGAAGCCTTTGTTTACTTCATTAGTCTCAGACTCTCAGGTAATGCTCCAAAACCAGTGAGTTCTTGATAAATGTTTATTGGCTGACACACATTAGCTCTGTATGCTCGAAAAAGCCTATTTGCCCATCAAAACCTGTAAAGCACAAACATATCACCATTTCTTTTTCACAGACATATTCTAGCTGGCATCGGCAGATGTGGTTCAGTTAATTATAAGAAAGCCCAGAAAAAGAAGACAGCAGTCACTGCGAATGCCAAGTAGGCTCAAGATAATGAAGCCGCAGAAGGAACCAAACCAGATCAAGGAGCCGGGAAAAGGTGAGGTGAACACTGCCTGGCGGCGAGGAGGTGAGCGATCCAGGCTGCAAAGCATCGCCTCCCTGAGAAAGCTAATTGCTCCTGTGGCTCCAAACGTAAAGCCACAAAAACAGCTGTGATGGTGGCACAGGATGGGATGGTGCCTCTGGATGTGCTTTTAAAAGTACCATACGTGGGCTTCCCTGGTGGCGCAGTGGTTGAGAGTCCGTCTGCCGATGCAGGGGACACGGGTTCGTGCCCCGGTCCGGGAAGATCCCACATAGCCGTGAAGCGGCTGGGCCCGTGAGCCATGGCCGCTGAGCCTGCGCGTCCGGAGCCTGTGCTCCGCAATGGGAGAGGCCACAACAGTGAGAGGACCGCGTACCGCAAAAAAAAAAAAAAAAAAAGTACCATATGTTTTGCTCGTCTTGGGGCCTCTGCCTTCAAAAAATTTACAGATTAAGGGAGACAAGCTGTAAACAATTGCCTTTATCAAAGCCTAGATTTGGGACTTCCCTGGCGGTCCAGTGGCAAAGAATCTGCCTTACAACGCAGGGGACGTTGGTTTGATCCCTGGTCAGGGAAGAAAGATCCCACGTGCCGCGGGGCAACTAAGCCTGCAAGCCACAACTACTGAGCTCGTGCACCTCAACTAGAGAAGCAAAAACCCACACGCCACAACTAGAGAGAAGCCCAGGCACCGCAAGGAAGATCCTGCGTGCTGCAACTAAGACCCAATGCAGCCAAAAATAAAAATAAATAAATAAATCCTAAAAATAAAAGCCTGGATTAAATAGAAAAAGAGGCAAAGTGACGTAGGATGGAAGAGGAGAAAACATTTGACTGAGGTGGGGGAGGGGAAGCTGCCTGGAGGAGGCAACTCTTGTCCTGAACTGTGAGGATGATCAGTTTCCTAAATAGGTAAATAGAGTGCAGGGGGTGGAGTCGGCAGAGCAGGGAGACATTTCGAAATAGGGTGACAGCATGGCCAAAAGCAGAGAAGCACATCTGTGCGCTGAGGTCTGAGAATTCAGAATAGTCTGCTGTAAAGAGGCCACAGTACGTGCAGAGTAATTGTGCTGAAATGTGAGCCTGAAAAGGCAGTTTGAAGACAAATTAATTTGGGGAGAGCTTAAATGCTAAGCTATGGAAATCTGACATTCTCCTATGGGCTAGATTTTCTTTTCATGAAATATTAAGAGTTACCATGCAAAAAGAAAATATTTGTACTCACAAACATTTGGGAAATGTTGAATTTCAAAAAAGAAAGAAATTTCAAAAGTTTCTTTATAGCTGACTTCTCAGAGTCTTTACTATGGTAACGGGGATTTCAAAGTCCCAAGAGGGACATAATATGAAGAATTTCCCAAACTTTGTTTTTTTTCTTTTTTGCAATACACAGGCCTCTCACTCCTGTGGCCTCTCCAGTTGCGGAGCATAGGCTCCGGATGCGCAGGCCCAGCGGCCGTGGCTCACGGGCCCAGCCACTCCGCGGCATGTGGGATCCTCCCAGACCGGGGCACGACCCCGTGTCCCCTGCATTGGCAGGCGGACTCTCAACCACTGCGCCACCAGGGAAGCCCCCAAACTTTGCTTTTACTGTATTTAGAGGGACTTGTGTTCCAAAGATACAGATTTTGGAAATGCTCCTGGAGATAAGAAACAGACTGTCTAAAGAGGAGAGTGGTATGGTGGACTTGCGTTCTGGAAGGAATGTGGAGGATGAAGCAAACAAGGAAGAGGAGGAAGCTAGGAGACCAGGAAAGAGGCCAGTGGAACGATCCTGATAAGAACGAGGGTCTACAAGAACAAGGGACAGTCACCTGGCTGGAACGATTGGCTTGCTCATGGATACAAACCCAGAGTGAAGAATTACAGCTGAGTGTGAATTCTCAAGGCAGAGAGTCTAGGAGAACAGGGGGACAGTGGGCCAGGACTGGGAAAATAGGGTCAGCTAGCTGGGTAGAGGAGGAAAATGGAGGTAAGGAATTCAGTCTGGGGCACTGAAGAACCCAGGTACTACACCCTCCTTCTGAGACAGGGAAGCCTTTCAGTAATGGAGACAGACGGGCTGAAGGTAAACCACCCACAGACGGAAACTGAGAGCCGCTGGTGACAAATGATGGCGTTTTCTAGCTCCTGCCTTCCCGGAGTGTAGGAGATCCACATGCTGAGAAAGTGGCGTTGATGATCAAATTAATTTTTGCACACGTAATCAACTGAGAGGAAGTCCTAATGAAACCCTAATGAATTGTGTCTCTTCGGTTGCTTGCCTCTGACACTCCACTGTCAGGAAGCAGCCGTATCTCGAACCAGTCTGCCCAGCTCATGGTGGAGGGAGGGCGGGAGAATCAGAGATGGGGCCGTGGAACTGGGAGGAAGCCAGGACCTCAGAAGGCCTGTTGGGATCAGCTGGTCCAGCCCCTCATTGATGGATTAGGGGACTCCCTTCAGGAAGCTTCATGCAATGAAAAGAGCAGTTGACTGAATCCCATCCAGTAAACCCGGAGCCTCAGCTTTCTGACATGTAAAATGAAAGCATTGTACTCAAGCTGGTTTTCCCAAATCAGTCGTTCTTCTACCACTTTTACCACCTGTGTTATTATCTAGTAAACATCTTCATTAGCTGTAATTTCATTTTTAGAAAGGAAACTTCAAGTTGCTAAGTAAAACAGGTACCACTGGCCATCAATGGAAAGTAACTTTAAAAAGAAAACCAACGAAAACAAAATAATGTTATTGGAATATGTCATGTGTAGCGTTTCTTAAAATTTCTTTTAACTATGTTTGGAGGGGCCAGTGTTCCAAGAAGCAGACTTTGAGAAATGTTCTTGTAGATAACACTGATGTTTCTTTAGAGGCATTGAAGCTGAAGCCTATGCTTTCTGAAAAAGAAAGGTTGCAGGTTAAGAAACGTGTTATACACAGATGGGCGTGAAACTTTCTTCTAAAAGTACTTAGAAGGATCCAAAAAGGCAAAATTCCATTTACAACAATATGGATGGGCCTTGAGGGCATTACACTAAGTGAGATAAGTCAAAGAGAAAGACAATACTGTATGATCTCAGTTATATGTGGAATCTAAAAATAGAAAACAAACACAGAAACAGAGAGTAGATTGGTAGCTGCCAGGAGTAGGGAGGTGGGGAAAGTGGGTGAAGGTGGTCAAAGGGTACAAACTTCCAGTTAGAAGATGAATAAATTCTGGGGATCTAATGCATAGCATGGTGACTACAGGTACAATACTGTATTGTACACTTAAAAGTTGCTATGAAAGTAGATCTTAAAAGTTCTCACACCACACACACACACACACACACACACACACACAAAAGGTTAACTATGTGAGGTGATGGATGGATGTGTTCGTTAACCTTACTGTGGTAATCATTTTGCAATATATACATATATCAAATTATCATGTTGCCCACCTTAAACTTACACAACGTTATATGTCCATTATATCTCAATAAACCTGAGGAAAAAAAGGCGACACTCCCTCGACATTAATTCACTGTGATTTAATGTTCTACCTGGTTTCAACCTAAGATTTTGACAACCTAAGATTTTGACTCATTGATGGCCTAAAATCACCTGGACTCTCAATTAAGGAAAGACTAGGCCAGCTGATTTTGAAGATCCCTAATTTTATCTCAATAAACCTGAGGAAAAAAAGGCGACACTCCCTCGACATTAATTCACTGTGATTTAATGCTCTACCTGGTTTCAACCTAAGATTTTGACAACCTAAGATTTTGACTCATTGATGGCCTAAAATCACCTGGACTCTCAATTAAGGAAAGACTGGAGCAGCTGATTTTGAAGAGCCCTTTCAGTTCTGACAGTCCATGTTTCTGTGCAACACACATCCATCTGGTGAGAGCTGGTTCTATTAGACTTTCACTTGGTTGATCATCCTGGAATCCTAGAAGCTAAGATTTGTAAGACAAAGATTTCACTAGTCCTTCTCTCCTCCCCTCCTACACTATAAGCATCATAGAGCTGGAGCTGACGCCTGTGATCCTGCTACTCTGTCCCTTTAAGAGCTCATCCAGCTTCAGTTCCCCTGAGAGAGGTTGCTCTTTCTCCAAGGCAGCCACTCCAGCCTTAAAAAGTTCTTCCTCAAGTGGAACAAAAACCAGACGACAGTCAAAGGCTGATTGGGTGCACTTCAGAATTCATCTCTGTAGTCATATGCAGCTCCCAGGCCGCACACCTGGGCACTTTGGATTTGAGTACAAGTGTGTCTAACCCCGTAGCTAGCTGTTCCCGTCCTCTAATGCTCTTCAGCCTCTTCAGCTCTCGGGGGAATCTGTACACTGGATTCTAGGCTCCGACCTGCCATATCCAGCGAGACATTACCGTTCTATCCAGCTCAATTTCTTCACCTGAATAAACAGATAGGACTAGATATTTTGCTTTAATATTCCATGGTATAATAATATTAATAAAATAGGTAGCATTTGTTGAGTGTTGATTCCACGCCAGGCACTTCAGGCAGGTTAATTATCATCTCCATTTTGCAGGTCAAACAGAGAGAAATAAAGCAGCTTACCCACAGTCACACACCAGCAAGTGGTGGGAATGAGATCCATATTCATGGGATCCAACTCCAGCACCTTCCCTCTTACTCATTTGCTACGTCTTGGGAATGTTTGTCTTCTAGTTTCTCTACTAGAGATTTTTTTAAATTGGGATTTCTGGAAAATGTGCTTTCCTAGAGAGGGATTGATCTGACCCAAAGGGTAAGTGCCACCTGCCCTCAGCGAGTGGGATGGTCAGGGAGAGAAATCTCTCTGATACAGGCCCACCTGGTCACTTCTTTCCAGGTCACCATTCTATCCTATTTGGTCCTTGACTGGACAGCCAGACTTGAGAGGCTCAGCTTCCCTCCCTAAGTATCCTGCCATTGCTTTCTGAAAAAGTCCTCCTAGACATATGTTCATAAATTCCCCGATGTCTTAGTGGGACAGACTAAGAACTCAATGTCTTTGGGAAACTTTGTGAAACAGTGTAAGGAGCAGAAGGCTTTAAAGGTCTAAGTTCAGCTCTCAGCTCAACCACCGACTAGCAGCATGACAAGGTAAGTCATTCAGTTACATTAATCCTTCAGTTTACGATCTGCAAAATGGGAATCATAACCCCTACCTCAACCGGATTGAGGGAGGTCTCAGTGTGATGAGAGGTATGTGAGGCAGCAAACAACACAGGGCACGTGGGAGTGTCCACAAACGTTTGCTCCCTTCCCCTTTATATCCTCCTGTGGTCTGTATGCAGCTCAGGGACTGACGCATAGGGCTGCTCAAGCATTGCTGGCCAAATCCACGTGGACCTTTCATCCTGGGACTCTGACTTGTAGCATGGAGGCTCTGGGAACAACCCGTCACCTGAGTTCCTAAATGGCATCTCCCAGATCCCCAGAAGGAGCCGTCTCCAGACACAGGACAGCAGGGAGGGACCACGCATAACGTGATGGACATACACTTCCCATGAGGCTGCTTCTCTGGCCAGGTAGACTAGATAGACGGCCAGTGCAGATATCACTTCTGGTTCACTTACCTGCAGCAGTTCAAATACAGCAAGGAGGTCGCCTCCAGAAAGGTTCCCGCAAAAGATGGGGTGGTAACACAGCCTGGGGGGCTTATAGTCCTGGTCAGCGAGCTTCACAACAGGAGCAGCCACGGTGGCACCCAAATATTCTGGCTTCCCCTAGGGCAGAAAAGAAATGAAGTTTTGTCCCTGGTGGTCACCTACCTGGTTCTGATCTGCGACGGTGTGATTTTGTAATTAATCTTCACAAAACTGTCAGCCTCAGTGTCTCCCTCCTGCTACTGTCTCATTCTCTTCTTCTGCTAAGCCCCTCTCACCTCTTCCCACAGCCTTGGGGAGCAGCAGAATCCATCTGGGCTCTCAGGGAAAACCCTAAGAGGGTCATCTTAGGGGCTTCCTGGCTCAAGGTGATCTTAGGGGTTATCCCTTTCCTCAGTGTATTGAGTTTAGTGGAATAAAGTAAAAATAATCACCCAGGGTAGACTTGAAGGGGAAAAGGAGAAATAAGGTGGCACCAAATATTCCAAAAGATCTCCAGAACAGGGAACCCTTGTGGCTGGGAACACAAGTTTGGAGTCCAGGCAAACGTGAGTTGGAGTTCCCAAATCTATTGCTTTGGAGATCTATGGTCTTGGGCCAGTTACTCAACCTTTTTTTTTTTTTTTTTTTTTCTGTGGTACGCAGGCCTCTCACTGTTGTGGCCTCTCCCGTTGCAGAGCACAGGCTCCGGACACGCAGGTTCAGCGGCCACGGCTCACGGGCCCAGCCGCTCCGCGGCATGTGGGATATTCCTGGACTGGGGCACGAACCCGTGTCCCCTGCATCGGCAGGTGGACTCTCAACCACTGTGCCACCAGGGAAGCCCTCTAAGAACTATTTGATGGGGTCACCTCCTGCCTCTTCCTCATCCCTGCTCCCAGGAGCCTCAGTCCACATTCCCCCACGAGTAGCATGGGGCTGGAGCATGGGGCTGCTTTGCTATTTATCTCAGGAACTGCTGTATCCCCTGGCACAGGGCAGGCACTCATTACATATTTATTCAGTGAAAACTCTTGGATAAATGACCTCCAAGTCCAAGGGCAGTGCCCACATTTTCTTTGGCTGAGGCTGGGTTTTAGTACCTGCACTACTTCATTGCCTTTGGACTCACAAACAAGCATTTGCATTCCCGGCTGTAGAAGGAAGCTTGGTTGAGGTGGAAATGGGTTTAGCTCAGTCACACTTAAAAACTAACAAAGTGGGGCTTCCCTGGTGGCGCAGTGGTTAAGAACCCGCCTGCCAACGCGGGGGACATGGGTTTGAGCCCTGGTCCGGGAAGATCCCACGTGCCAGGGAGCAACTAAGCCCGTGCACCACAGCTACTGAGCCCGTGCTCTAGAGCCTGCGAGCCGTAAGTACTGAAGCCCTCGCACCTAGAGCCCGTGCTCCGCAACAAGAGAAGCCACCGCAATGAGAAGCATGCGCATCGCAACGAAGAGTAGCCCTCGCTCGCCACAACTAGAGAAAGCCTGCGTGCAGCAAAGAAGACCCAACGCAGCCAAAAATAAATTAATTAATTAATTTAATTTTTAAAAAAACCCTCCAGTAAGCTTTTGAATCTGCTGTTTCAGGACACGGACATCTTTGGAGAGAAAGAGGTTTGGCTAATATCATAACAGAAATGAGATAGAGCTGAATGCATTGTTTCAGGGCTCGGAAGCAACAAAGAAAGAAAAAAAAAAAAGGCCCAGTTACAAATGCTGAATCAGTGACAATATATCCATTCCTTCCAACCAGGCGAGATCAGTAAAGACCTTCTATTTTCAAAAGGCATGGACATTTTTATAAGCAGCAATAAGGTATGGAACTAGCTGGGGGCTGGGTATAATAATTATATTCCTGAAGAAGTATATGTGGACTGAACTTCTGTGAAGCAGATTCTATTTAAATTGCAATCCAAAGGGAAATCTAAGCAAAAAACCCTTTAGTAAAGCAAATGATCATCATCCATTTCCCAGATTCTGTAGGTCAGTGTTTCGCAGGTGAGGACTGCCTCTGGGCATAGTCACAGGCTGGTTAAATAAAGGAAGTTAGTTGAACAGGGAGTTTTTAGCAAATTGCACAGTTAGTGCAGCCCTGGGACACTCACCACTGCGTCACTGTCATACAGCTCCACCACCACTAACGGCGGGGATCCTGCCAGTTCCTTCAGGTCTCCGTGCAGCACCAGGTCATTGAACAGCAGCATCTGGTTCCAGGTGGGGGAGAGGGTCTGGGAAATGACCTGGAAGTTGGGGCCAAAAGAAAAGCAAAACATGGCTCGACTGGGTTGGAGGGGACTCCGTGAAGGGTAAAGAGGACACATTCTCATCACCATTGCTCACTTATTCAACATTCAAGCAACGACGGAAACTGATGTGCTACTGAGTATCAGATGCCAGGGATGCAGATTCCCTTCCCTGGAGGAGCTTACATAAGCTTCATGAGTAGAACTCCCACCCGATTACCACCCTACTTGCAAGCATAATTCCAATTCAATCCTCACAGTAGTGCTGCGATGATAACACCAGCTACCCTTTATTGAGCACGTACTGTGTACAGGCTGCGGTACTTCACATACACTGTCTTGCTGAAACTTCCCAACAATTCTGGGAGATAGAAATGTAAACCAAGGCTCACTTGCCGAGAGCCGGCACATGGCAGAACTGGGATTCAACCCAGGTCATCTGGCACCAAAGCCCAGGCTGCTAACTTCAACCATCCTCACCAAGTAGATGCTCATATTGTCTCCATTTTATGAAAGGGCAAACTGAGAATGGGGAAGATCTAGTGATTCTTCACTGTGAACAAATAAAATTTCGTCATCAAATACTCGAAAGTGGATCTTCAATCTAATATTCCTTACATGGAATTCTACTGTTTTGTGGATATTTATTCGACTGCATTGAACTGACCAGGGTCTTCAAAATAACCTTAACCATTTTGCATGACATCATTCTTTCTTCCATAGCAAACTGTGACATTGGAAGTTGGCTGCACCCATTATGCAGATGGAGAAACCAAAGGACAAAGAAGGACCACAACCCGCATAACTGGTTCAGAACCATGAGTGGCTCACCTAGGAGTGACTCAGAGCCCCCTGCCAGGCCATTCAGGTGGTACCTTCAGAAGGTAGAGTGTAATGAGCTTGCATCCTCTATTTAATTGGATGTTTGGAAACATGCCAGTTTCATAGAGCTAAAGGCTAAGGTTGCTTGCAGGATAGGTGCCTGTACCTAGGCAGAAACTGCCGCATTCATGTGTGAGGCCAGTCCTGGAAAGAGGCCACAGTCACAGTCTCCTGTGCAGGCAAATGGGTGATTTCTCAGGTTAACACAGACTGCACAGCTCCTGCTGGGTCCTGAGGAAATTTCCACACCACCTCTGCACTCCACTCTTACCTCTCACCATTCTCTCCAGGAGGGACTGGAGAGAGATCTGGCCTGAACTAACTACTGCTTAGATTCCAAAGCCCAAATAAAACTGTCATCTCAGAGCTTTACATCAAGAGCCATTTCTAGTCATGGCATTAAATCACTTGCACTGTGGTTGTGAAAAAATATTTGTATTGCTCTTTTTTATGAGTCATAAAATATGCATTCCACAATTTCCTTCCTTCCTTGCTTTTTGCCTTTAGAGTATTTTATGCCTCAGACACAGTGAGGTTTTGAACATAACGTTTCAGAGAAAATCTTAATTTTTTGGACAGGAAGAGAATGGCTTCAACCAACCTATGAAGAGCAGTTAAGGCATTGCAATGCAAAGTTCCCCTGCGTCGGTGACTGACATCACAAAGAACTATGTGTTTTTATGTTGCTTTTGAAAATAGAAATGGGATCTTTTCTGCAACCTGTACCCAACAGTGTGACACCAAAGCAATTTATGATTCTCACAGCATCTTTCCTACAGAAATATTCTGATGGCTTCCTTGGCACTTTGGGCTATAACTGCCACTTGATAAGATTCCAGAGGCCAGCATTCATTCTTTCATCATCATATATTTATTCCTTCAAAGTGCTAGGCTCAGTATTAGGCACTAACACAGCATCCTGTGCTTAGCAGGTATTCAGTAGCTACTTGCATGACTAAATGAGTGGATTTTGGCCTGTCCCATGATTAAAAGGACGATGTGGCCACCTTCGAGAAGTACTGAAACGTTCACCCAAACAAAATATATTGTCCCACTTCTCTGCCAAGGTGAGTACAGCTCACCTCATTTCCTTGGGGCTTCCTTAAGGAGTTGTGCTTTATAAACTTGTTCGGTGACGTTGTTGGAGAGATTATGGTAACACTTAAATTTAACGCTTTGAATGGAGCGTGGCTTTAGAATCAGAGACCCCCTGTAATGGAACCCTAGTGTCACCACCTGCCTATGTCCAACTTGGGCAGGTGATTTAACCTCTCTGATCCTTAGTCTTACTCATTTCAGTGGGGTTAGTACCCACCTTGTAAAGTTGTTATGACCACTGTCTAAGATAAAGCGTATTAAGTGCCTGGCATACAGCAGGTGCTCAGTAAGCGCTTGTTGTCGGCCCCCCTCCACCCCAGCCACACTCATTTATAAATGAGTAAACATTTACTGAATACCTACCACATGCCAGCGTTGGTCACCAGGGTAACTCGTATCTAACAAGAGACCACTGGTGTCCTCAGGACTCAGCATCAGTCTGACTGCTTGAAATCTCAGCTTCCATGCCCCCCACCCTCTAAGATCCCCTGTCCTTCTCTTCTAAGCCTCCCTCTTACCACATAGTCCTTCTCCCTTTCTATCCCCAAAACCTTTCTTTGGGAGCTGTCTCCCTTTCCCTTTATCCTATCATCACAAGATTTCCAAGTTCCACGTCCTCAGTGGCATCTGGAATAGCCGGATTCCCCTCCTGAAAGATTTCGTACCACTAAGTCACTTATAAAAGATTGGCTGCAGGACCCTCCCTTCAGAGATAGTTCTCCTTGAGCAACACGTGGTCCATTCAGAGAAGTGCTACCAGGTGTACGGTGGACCAGCTCAGCTATGACTGCAGGGCCCCCAGGCTCAGCCTTCCCCACCTTGAAGAATGCACGAGTGCGGCATGTCACACACAGATCAGTCCCACCGAGGCAGCACACACTGGAACAGGAGAGAGAAACCAGAACCCTTTCTTACCAAAACGGAAGCAGAGTGGTTAAGCAAAATGACTTTGGAATTGGACCAACCTGGGTATCCATCTTGGCTCTACCATCTTCTAAATAAAGAGTCTCCAAGCCGTACCTTCCTCGTCTGCAGAATGAGGACACTAATAATACCCACTTTGGGGTTGCAGTTAGACGTAACCAAAAATGCATATAAAATGCTTAGCATCATGCCTGTCACAGAGGGAGATTTTAAATAAATGACAGCTATTATTATTAGCAAAAATTAGGTACTTGGTACAAAAGTATGGAGGCAAAGTCCAGGGTTCAACAGAACTTGTTTTCCCTTTCAAATGATTATTTGATAAACAAATGTCATCTGTTCCTTTGAGATATGCATCTATATCAAATGAATATACCGTATGGAGATGCAAAATAGAAGGAGAACTACATAGCAGCCAAGGGAGCTCACTCTAACCCCCTACCCCACCCAGAGCCCTGAGATCACCTCTGAGGCCTTGGAACTCCACAGCTGTGCAGGCAGAGGAGGTCTCCAGGGATTCCGCCTGCCCCCCCCCCTTTTTTTTAACCACACTCTGTGGCATGCAGGATCTTTGTTCCGCGACCAGGGCTCAAACCTGTACCCCCTGAACTGGAAGCTCGAGGTCTTAACCACTGGAGCGCCAGGGAAGTCCCAGGGATCCCCCTTTTGAGAATCCCCTTTGTTTTTGGCGGGAAGCCTCAATGGCAATAATAACGCAGTCACACAGGAGCTGTTATAAACAAGGCACTGTACTGGGTGTCTCACCCTCTGGGAGGCATATACAATATCACCATCCCTATTTTACAGATGAAGAAATTGAGGACAAAGAGGATTTTGCTGTCACACAGCCGATAAATGGAAGGGCTCAGACCTGAACCCAGGCACTACGGCTCTAGAGTCTATACTCTTAGCCACCGCGCTATGTACTACCTCTTAAAACACAGGGAGAAGAAAGGAGTCTGAAGTTTTCTCGTTCTCATGCTCAGTCACCTTCCCTCTGATGTCTCTCCCGACTTCCCTCCCAGGCAGAGCTAACCCCTCTCTCCCTGTGGCCCCTGGAGGTTCAGTACTATGGGGTTTATCACAGTGTGGCTGATTCGTCTGCACAGAGCACTGCCGAGCTCCACTGCTTCGTGCACTGTGCAGGAGTGGAGTCCGGAAGATGGCGGCGTGGGAAGACGCGGGGTCAGCGTCTCCACACAACTAGGGCGCCTGCCGGCCGCTGGTGGGAGACTCTGACCCCCAAGGAGACAGGAGGGACCCCAGAGTGAACCGGTAGGACAGAGGGAGACCGAGGGGGGAGGAGAAGTGGAGGCCAGACAAGATCGGTGCCCCTGAGGCCGGGGAGATCAGGACAGGCAAGTGAGAGGGAGTCTCCGGGAGGAGAGGGAGAGGAGCGGAGGGCCTGGGGAGCCTGCTGAGCTCCCAAGCTGGTTCCCCCTGCTCCAAGGCCCCTCCAGGCCGCGTGGGTCCTTGGGAGCATGGGGGGGGGCGATCAGGAGACACAGGCTGGAGAGGGGCCCTGGGGGGCAGCGGGAAAAGAGCGGAGGGCGATGGCCCCGCCCACTCGGGCCCAGGGAGCCTGCCGAGCTCCCAGGCCGGTCCCCTGCCCTCCAAGGTTCCCCCTTCCCCACCGGCCGTACTGGTCCTGGGGGCCTATGAGGGAGGCCGGGGAGATCAGGACAGGCAGTCGGGAGGAGCTTTCCCAGACCCCAGACCGGAGGAGCAGGAGAGGAGAGGAGGGCGTTTTTCCCGCCCACTCGAGCACAGGAAGCCTGCTGGGCCCCCAGGTGAGGTCCCCTGTCCTCTGAGGCCAGGGTGGGGGGCACGGCTGGGCCCCTTCTGTTCCTTCAGCCTAAGCCCCACTCCCCACAGGCCCCAGGGCCTTTCCGGCCCTGTGCGTCCTGAACATTGGCCCCGCCCACTGCCCAAACCTCGCCCTTGCTTAGGCTCCGCCCTCCACAAACCCCCCCCCCCCTTTTTTTTTTTTTTTTTGCGGTACGCGGGCCTCTCACTGTTGTGGCCTCTCCCGTTGCGGAGCACAGGCTCCGGACGCGCAGGCTCAGCGGCCATGGCTCACAGGCCCAGCCACTCTGCAGCCTGTGGGATCTTCCCGGACCGGGGCACAAACCTGTGTCCCCTGCATCGGCAGGCGGACTCTCAACCACTGTGCCACCACGGAAGCCCAAACCCCTGCTTTTTTTTTTCTTTTCCCTCCTCCTCTTTTTTTTACTATTGTGGTACTGATGTACCTTCCAGTTGCTGATTCATCTATAATTTTATTTTTACATTCTTTCTAACATATCTGTTAGTTTCCTAACAATAACAAAGTATTTTTACTTTGTTATTGTTCTCTTTTTTCTTGAATTTTTGATTTTTATTTTATTTATTTTTTTATACAGCAGGTTCTTATTAGTTATCTATTTTATACATATTAGTGTATACATGTCAATCCCAATCTCCCAGTTCATCACACACACACACCCCACCACTTTCCCCACTTGATGTCCATACGTTTGTTCTCTACATCTGTGTCTCTATTTCTGCCCTGCAGACCAGTTTATCTGTACCATTTATCTGTTCCACATATATGCATTCATATACGATATATGTTTTTCTCTTAATGACTTACTTCACTCTGTATGACAGACTCTAGATCCATCCACGTCTCTACAAATGACCCAATTTCATTCCTTTTTATGGCTGAGTAATATTCCATTGTATATATGTACCACATCTTCTTTATCCATTCGTCTGTCAATGGGCATTTAGGTTGATTCCATGACCTGGCTGTTGTAAATAGTGCTGCAATGAACATTGGGATGCATGTGTCTTTTTGAATTATGGTTTTCTCTGGGTATATGCCCAGTAGTGGGGTTGCTGGGTCATATGGTAATTCTATTTTTCATTTTTTAAGGCGCCTCCATACTGTTCTCCATAGTGGCTGTATCAATTTACATTCCCACCAACAGTGCAGGAGGGTTCCCTTTTCTCCACACCCTCTCCAGCATTTGTTGTTTGTAGATTTTCTGATGCCCATTCTAACTGGTGTGAGGTGATACCTCATTGTAGTTTTGATTTGAATTTCTCTAATGATTAGTGATGTTGAGCATCCTTTCATGAGCTTCTTGGCCATCTGTATGTCTTCTTTGGAGAAATGTCTATTTAGGTCTTCTGCCCATTTTTGGATTGGGTTGTTTGTTTCTTTAATATTGAGCTTCATGAGCTGTTTATATATTTTGGAGATTAATCCTTTGTCTGCTGATTCATTTGCAAATATTTTCTCCCATTCTGAGGGTTGTCTTTTCGTCTTGTTTATGGTTTCCTTTGCTGTGCAAAAGCTTTTAAGTTTCATTAGGTCCCATTTGTTTATTTTTGTTTTTATTTCCATTACTCTAGGAGGTGGATCAAAAAAGATTTTGTGGTGATTTATGTCAAAGAGTGTTCTTCCTGTGTTTTCCTCTAAGAGTTTTATAGTGTACAGTCTTACATTTAGGTTTCTAATCCATTTTGAGTTTATTTTTTTGTATGGTGTTAGGGAGTGTTCAAATTTCATTATTTTACATGTAGCTGTCCAGTTTTCCCAGCACCACTTATTACAGAGACTGCTTTTTCTCCATTGTATATCCTTGCCTCCTTTGTCATAGATTAGTTGACCATAGGTGCATGGGTTTATCTCTGGGCCTTCTATCTTGTTGCATTGATCTATGTTTCTGTTTTTGTGCCAGTACCATATTGTCTTGATTACTATAGCTTTGTAGTATAGTCTGAAGTCAGGGAGTCTGATTCCTCCAGCTCTGCTTTTTTCCCTCAAGACTGCTTTGGCTATTCGGGGTCTTTTGTGTCTCCAAATTTTAAGATTTTTTTGTTCTAGTTCTGTAAAAAATGCCATTGGTAATTTGATAGGGATTGCATTGAATCTGTAGATTGCTTTGGGTAGTAGAGTCATTTTCATGATATTGATTCTTCCAATCCAAGAACGTGGTATATCTCTCCATCTGTTGGTATCATCTTTAATTTCTTTCATCAGTTTCTTATAGTTTTCTGCATACAGGTCTTTTGTCTCCCTAGGTAGGTTTATTCCTAGGTATTTTATTCTTTTTGTTGCAAGGGTAAATAGGAGTGTTTCCTTAATTTCTCTTTCAGAGTTTTCATCATTAGTGTATAGGAATGCAAGAGATTTCTGTGCATTAATTTTGTATCCTGCAACTTTACCAAATTCATTGATTAGCTCTAGTAGTGTTCTGGTGGCATCTTTAGGATTCTCTATGTATAGTATCATGTCATCTGCAAACAGTGACAGTTTACTTCTTCTTTTCCAATTTGAATTGCTTTTATTTCTTTTTCTTCTCTGACTGGTGTGACTAGGACTTCCAAAACTATGTTGAATAAGTGGTGAGAGTGGACATCCTTGTCTTGTTCCTGATCTTAGAGGAAATGCTTTCAGTTTTTCAACATTGAGAATGATGTTGGCTGTGGGTTTGTCATATATGGCGTTTATTATGTTGAGGTAGGTTCCCTCTTTGCGCACTTTCTGGAGAGTTTTTATCATAAATGGGTGTTGAATTTTGTCAAAAGCTTTTTCTGTATCTATTGAGATGATCATATGGTTTTTATTCCTTAATTTGTTAATATGGTGTATCACATTCATTGATTTGTGTATAGTGAAGAATCCTTGCATCCCTGGGATAAATCCCACTTGACCATGGTGTATGATCCTTTTAATGTGTAGTTGGATTCTGATTGCTAGTGTTTGGTTGAGGATTTTGCATCTATATTCATCAGTGATATTGGTCTGTAATTTTCTTTTTTTGTAGTATCTTTGTCTGGTTTTGGTATCAGGGTGATGGTGGCCTCATAGAATGAGTTTGAGAGTGTTCCTTCCTCTGAATATTTGGAAGAATCTGAGAAAGATGAGTGTTAGCGCTTCTCTACATGTTTGATAGAATTCATCTGTGAAGCCATCTGGTCCTGGACTTTTGTTTGTTGGAAGATTTTTAATCACAGTTTCAACTTCATTACTTGTGATTGGTCTGTTCATATTTTCTGTCTCTTCCTGATTGAGTCTTGGAAGATTATACCTTTCTAAGAATTTGTCCATTTCTTCCAGGTTGTCCATTTTATTGGCATAGAGTTGCTTGTTGTAGTCTCTTATGATGCTTTGTATTTCTGCAGTGTCTGTTGTAACTTCTCCTTTTTCATTTCTAAATTTATTGATTTGAGTCCTCTCCCTCTTTTTCTTGATGAGTTTGGCTAAAGGTTTATCAATTTTGTTTATCTTCTCAAAAAACCAGCTTTTAGTTTTATTGATCTTTGCTATTGTTTTCTTTGTTTCTATTTCATTTATTTCTGCTCTGATCTTTATGATTTCTTTCCTTCTACTAACTTCGGGTTTTGTTTGTTCTTCTTTCTCTAGTTCTTTAAGGTGTAAGGTTAGATTGTTTATTTGAGATGTTTGTTGTTTCTTGAGGTAGGCTTGTATTGCTATAAACTTCCTTCTTAGAACTACTTTTGCTGCATCCCATAGATTTTGGATCGTCATGTTTTTGTTGTCATTTGTCTCTAGGTATTTTTTGATTTCCTCTTTGATTTCTTCATTGATCTCTTGGTTATTTAGTAACGTATTTTTTAGCCTCCATGTCTTTGGGTTCTTTATGTTTTTTCCCCTGTAATTGATTTCTAATCTCGTAGCGTTGTGGTCAGAAAAGATTCTTGATATGATTTCAATTTTCTTAAATTTACTGAGGCTTGATTTGTGACTCAAGATGTGATCTGTCCTGGAGAATGTTCTGTGTGCACTTGAGAAGAAGTGTAATCTGCTGTTTTTGGATGGAATGTCCTATAAATGTCAATTAAATCTATCTGGTCTATTGTGTCATTTAAAGTTTGTGTTTCCTTATTAATTTTCTGTTTAGGTGATCTGTCCATTGGTGTAAGTGAGGTGTTAAAGTCCCCCACTATTATTGTGTTACTGTCAATTTCCTCTTTTATAGCTGTTAACAGTTGCCTTATGTATTGAGGTGCTCCTATGTTGGGTGCATATATAATTGTTATATCTTCTTGGATTGATCCCTTGATCATTATGTAGTGTCCTTTCTTGTCTCTTGTAACATTCTTTTTCTTAAAGTCTATTTTATCTGATATGAGTATTGCTACTCCAGCTTTTTTTTGATTTCCATTTGCATGGAATATCTTTTTCCATCCCCTCGCTTTCAGTCTGTATGTATCCCTAGGTCTGAAGTGGGTCTCTTGTAAACAGCATATATATGGGTCTTTTTTTGTATCCATTCAGCGAGGCTGTGTCTTTTGGTTGGAGCATTTAATCCATTCACGTTTAAGGTAATTATCAATATGTATGTTCCTATGACCATTTTCTTAATTGTTATGGGTTTGTTTTTGTAGGTCCTTTTCTTCTCTTGTGTTTGCTACTTAGGGAAGTTCCTTTGGCATTTGTTGTAGAGCTGGTTTGGTGGTGCTGAAGTCTCTTAGCTTTTGCTTGTCTGTAAAGCTTTTGATTTCTCCTTCGAATCTGAATGAGATCCTTGCCAGGTAGAGTCATCTTGGTTGTAGGTCCTTCCTTTTCATCACTTTAAATATGTCATGCCACTCCCTTGTGGCTTGTAGAGTTTCTGCTGAGAAATCAGCTGTTAACCTTATGGGAGTTCCATTGTATGTTATTTGTCATTTTTCCCTTGTTGCTTTCAGTAATTTTTCTTTGTCTTTAATTTTTGCCAGTTTGATTACTATGTGTCTTGGCATGTTTCTCCTTGGGTTTATCCTGCCTGGGACTTTCTGCACTCCCTGGACTTGGGTGGCTATTTCCTTTCCCATGTTAGGGAAGTTTTTGAATATAATCTCTTCAAATACTTTCTCAGGTCCTTTCTCTCTCTCTTCTCCTTCTGGGACTCCTATAATGCAAATGTTGCGTTTAATGTTGTCCCAGAGGTCTCTTAGGCTGTCTTCATTTCTTTTCATTCTTTTTTCTTTATTCTGTTCCATGGCAGTGAATTCCACCATTCTGTCTTCCAGGTCACTTACCCATTCTTCTGCCTCAGTTATTCTGCTATTGATTCCTTCTAGTGTATTTTTTATTTCAGTTATTGTATTGTTTATCTCTATTTGTTTGTTCTTTAATTCTTCTAGATCTTTATTAAACATTTCTTGCATCTTCTCGATCTTTGCCTCCATTGTTTTTCCAAGGTCCTGGATCATCTTCACTATCATTATTCTGAATTCTGTTTCTGGAAGGTTGCCTATCTCCACTTCATTTAGTTGTTTTTCTGGGGTTTTATCTTGTTCCTTCAACTGGTACATAGCCCTCTGCCTTTTCATCTTGTCTATCTTTCTGTGAATGTGGTTTTTGTTCCACAGGCTGCAGGACTGTATTTCTTCTTGCTTCTGCTGTCTGCCCTCTGGTGGATGAGGCTATCTAAGAGGCTTGTGCAGGTTTCCTGATGGGAGGGACTGGTGGTGGATAGAGCTGGGTGTTGCTCTGGTGCACAGAGCTCAGTAAAACTTTAATCTGCTTGTCTGCTGATGGGTGGGGCTGGGTTCCCTCCCTGCTGATTGTTTGGCCTGAGGGGACCCAGCACTGGAGCCTACCCAGCTCTTTGGTGGGGCTAATGGCAGACTCTGGGAGGGCTCATGCCAAGCAGTACTTCCCAGAACTTCTGCTGCCAGTGCCCTTGTCCTCACGGTGAGACACAGCCACCACCCTCCCCTTCCTCTGCAGGAGACCCTCCAACACTAGCAGGTAGGTCTGGTTCAGTCTCCTATGGGGTCACTGCCTCTTCCCCTGGGTCCCGATGTACACACTACTTTGTGTGCCCTCCAAGAGTGGAGTCTCTGTTTCTCCCAGTCCTGTCAAAGTCACAATCAAATCCCACTAGCCTTCAAAGTCTGATTCTCTAGGAATTCCTCCTCCCGTTGCCCGACCCCCAGGTTGGGAAGCCTGACGTGGGGCTCAGAACCTTCACTCCAGTGGGTGGACTTCTGTGATATAAGTGTTCTCCAGTTTGTGAGTCATCCACCAAAGCAGTTATGGGATTTGATTTTATTGTGGTTGTGCCCCTCCTACTGTCTCATTGCGGCTTCTCCTTTGTCTTTGGATGTGGGGTATCGTTTTTGGTGAGTTCCAGTGTCTTCCTGTTGATGATTGTTCAGCAGTTAGTTGTGATTCCAGTGCTCTCGCAAGAGGGAGTGAGCGCATGTCTTTCTACTCTGCCATCTTGAACCAATCTCTCTTTTTTTTTTGCCACCCCACCTGGCTTGCAAGATCTTGACTTGCGAGCCTGGGGTCAGGCGGAAGCTCCTGCGGTGGGAGCTCTGAGTCCAAACCACTGGACTCACAGAGAACCTCAGACCCCAGGGAATATTCATTGGAGTGAGGTCTCACTGAGCTCCTCATCTCAGCAAAAAGACCCAGCTGTACCCAATTAGCCTACAAATTCCAGTGTTGGAAGCCTCAGGCCAAACAACCAGTAGAACAGGAACACAATCCGACTCATTAAAAAAAAAAAAAAAAAAAGTCACAGATGAAGGAGCAAGGTAAAAACCTAATAAAGGTTTTTATTAAGAACAAATAAATGAAGAGGAAATAGGCAATCTACCTGAAAAAGAATTCAGAGTAATGATGGTAAAGATGATCCAGAATCTCAGAAATAGAATGCAATCATGGATTGAGAAAATACAAGAAATGTTTAACAAAGATCTAGAAGAACTAAAGAACAAACAGAGATGAAAAACACAATAACTGAAATGAAAAATACACTAGAAGGAATCAATAACAGAATAACGGAGGCAGAAGAACGAATAAGTGAGCTGGAAGACAAAATGGTGGAAATAACTGCCAAGGAGCAGAATAAAGAAAAAAGAATAAAAAGAAGACAATCTCAGAGACCTCTGGGACAACACTAAACACACCAACATTTGAATTATAGGGGTCCCAGAGAAGAAGAGAAAAAGAAAGGGTCTGAGAAAATATTTGAAGGGATTATAGTGGAAAAATTCCTAACATGGGAAAGGAAATAGTTACCCAAGTCCAGGAAGCACAGAGACTCCCATACAGGATAAACACACCAAGACACATATTAATCAAACTAACAAAAATTAAATTCAAAGAAAAAATATAAAAAGCAGCAAGGGAAAAACAAAAAATAACATACAAAGGAATCCCCATAAGGTTATCAGCTGATTTTTCAGTGGAAACTCTGCAGGCCAGAAAGGAGTGGCAGGATATACTTAAAGTAATGAAAGAGAAAGACCTCCAACCAAGATTACTCTACCCAGCAAGGATCTCATTCAGATTCAATGGAGAAGTCAAAAGCTTTTCAGACAAACAAAAGCTAAGAGAATTCAGCACCACCAAACCAGCTTTACAACAAATGCTAAAGAAACTTCTCTAAGCGGGATACACAAGAGAAGAAAAAGACCCACAAAAACAAACCCAAAACAATTAAGAAAATGGTAATAGGAACATACATATTGATAATAACCTTGAATGTAAATGGATTAAATGCCCCAACCAAAAGACACAGACTGGCTGAATAGATACAAAAACAAGACCCATATATATGCTGTCTACAAGAGACCCACTTCAGACCTAGGGATACATATATACTGAAAGTGAAGGGATGGAAAAAGATATTCCATGCAAATGGAAAACAAAAGAAAGCTGGAGTAGTAATACTCGTATCAGATAAAATAGACTTTAAAATAAAGACTGTTACAAGAGATAAGGAGGGACACTACATAATGATCAAAGGATGAATCCAAGAAGAAGATATAACAATTATAAATGTTATGCACCCAACATAGGAGCACCTCAATACATAAGGCAAATGCTAACAACCATGAAAGGAGAAATCGACAGTAACACAATAATAGTAGGGGACTTTAACACCCCACTTACACCAATGGACAGATCATCCAAACAGAAAATTAATAAGGAAACACAAGCTTTAAATGACGCAATAGACCAGATAGATCTAATTGATATTTATAGAACATTCCACCCAAAAGTGGCAGAATACACTTTCTTCTCAAGTGCACATGGAACATTCTCCAGGATAGAACACATCTTGGGTCACAATCAAGCCTTGGAAAATTTAAGAAAATTGAAATCGTATCAAGCATCTTTTCTGACCACAATGCTATGAGATTGGAAATCAACTACAGGAAAAAAACTGTAAAAAACACAAATACATGGAGGCTAAACAGTGCGCTACTAAATAACCAAGAGATCACTGAAGAAATCAAAGAAGAAATTTTAAAAATACATAGAAACAAATGACAATGAAAACACGACAACCCAAAACCTATGGGACACAGCAAAAGCAGTTCTAAGAGGGAAGTTTATAGCAATACAATCTCACCTCAAGAAACAAGAAAAATCTCAAATAAACAATCTAAACCTACACTTAAAACAACTAGAGAAAGAGAAGAAAACCCAGTCAGTAGAAGGAAAGAAATCATAAATATCAGAGCAGAAATAAATGAAATAGAAACAAAGAAAATAATAACAAAGATCAATAAAATTAAAAGGTGATTCTTTGAGAAGATAAACAAAATTGATAAACCCTTAGCCAGGCTCATCAAGAAAAAAAGGGAGAGGATGCAAATCAATAAAATTAGAAAAGAAAAAGGAGTAATCACAACTGACGCTGCAGAAATACAAAGGATTACAAGAGACTACTACAAACAAGTATATGCCAATAAAATGGACAACCACAAAGAAATGGACAAATTCTTGGAAATGTACAATTTTGAAAGACTGAACCAGGAAGAATTAGAAAATATAAACAGACCTATCCAAGTAATGAAATTGAAACCGTAATTAAAAATTTTCCAAGGAACAAAAGTCCAGGACCAAATGGCTTCACAGGTGAATTCTATCAAACATTTACAGAAGAGCTAACACCCATCCTTCTCAAACTCTTCCAAAAAATTGCAGAGGGAGAAACATTCCCAAATTCATTCTATGAAGCCACCATCATCCTGATACCAAAACCAGAAAAAGATATTACAAAAAAAGAAAATTATAGGGGCTTCCCTGGGGGCGCAGTGGTTGAGAGTCCGCCTGCCGATGCAGGGGACATGGGTTCGTGCCCCGGTCCGGGAAGATCCCACATGCCGCAGAGCGGCTGGGCCCGTGAGCCATGGCCGCTGAGCCTGCGTGTCCGGAGCCTGTGCTTCGCAACGGGAGAGGCCACAACAGTGAGAGACCCGCGTACCACGAAAAAAAAAAAAAGAAAATTATAGACCAATATCACTGATGAAAATAAATGCAAAAATCCTGAACAAAATACTAGCAAACAGAATCCAGCAGCACATTAAAAGGATCATACACCATGATCAAGTGGGACTTATCCCAGGGATGCAAGGATTCTCCAATATACACAAATCAATGAATGTGATACACCACATTAACAAATTAAGGAATAAAAACCATATGATCATCTCAATAGATGCAGAAAAAGCTTTTGACAAAATTCAACACTGATTTATGATAAGAACTCTCCAGAAAATGGGCATAGAGGGAAACTACCTCAACATAATAAAGGCCATATATGACAAACCCACAGCAAGCATCATACTCAATGTTGAAAAACTGAAAGCATTTACACCAGGATCAGGAAAAAGACAAGGATGTCCACTCTCACCACTCTTATTCAATATAATTATGGAAGTCCTATTCATAGCAATCAGAGAAGAAAAAGAAATAAAAGGAATACAAATTGAAAAAGAAGAAGTAAACCTATCACTATTTGCCAATGACATGATACTCTACATAGGAGATCCTAAAGAGGCCACCAGAAAACTACTAGAACTAATCAATGAACTTTGTAAGGTTGCAGGATACAAAATTAATGCACAGAAATCTCTGGCATTCTTATACACCAACAATGAAAAATCAGAAAGAGAAATTAAGGAAACAGTCCCATTTACCACTGCAACAAAAAGAATAAAATACCTAGGAATAAACCTGCCTAAGGAGGCAAAAGACTTGTATTCAGAAAACTATAAAACACTGATGAAAGAAATCAAAGATGATATAAACAGATGGAGAAATATACCATGTTCTTGGATTGGAAGAATCAATATTGTGAAAATGACTATACTACCCAAAGCAATCTACAGATTCACTGCAATCCCTATCAAACTACCAATGGCATTCTTCACAGAATTAGAACAAAAAATCTTACAATTCGTATTGAAGCACAAAAGAACCCGAATAGCCAAAGCAATCTTGAGAAAGAGAAACGGAGTTGGAGGAATCAGGCTCCCCAACTTCAAACTATACATCAAAGCTACAGTAATCAAGACAGTATGGTACTGGCACAAGAATAAGAATATAGATCAATGGTACAGGATAGAATGCCCAGAGATAAACCCACGCACATATGGGCACCTAATTTACGACAAAGGAGGCAAGAACGTACAATGCAGAAAAGACAGCCTCTTCAATAAGTGATGCTGGAAAAACTGGACAGCTACATGTAAAAGAATGAAATTAGAACACTCCCTAACACCATACACAAAAATAAACTCCAAATGGATTAAAGACTTAAATGTAAGACCAGACACTATAAAACTTTTAGAGGAAAACATAGGAAATACACTCTTTGACATAAACCACAGCAAGATCTTTTTTGACCCACCTCCTAGAGTATCAGAAATAAAAACAAATGGGACTTAATTAAGCTTAAAAGCTTTTGCACAGCAAAGGAAATCATAAACAAGACAAAAAGACAACCCTCAGAATGGGAGAAAATATTTGCAAATGAAACAGACAAAGGATTAATCTCCAAAATATACAAACAACCCATGGATCTCAATATCAAAAAACCAAACAGTCCAGTTAAAAAATGGGTGGAAGACCTAAATAGACATTTCACCAAGGAAGACATACAGATGGCCAAGAGGCACATGAGAAGCTGCTCAACATCACTAATTATTAGAGAAATGCAAATCAAAACTACAGTGAGGTATCACTTCACACCAGTCAGAATGGCCATTATCAAAAAAGCTAGAAACAATAAGTGCTGGAAAGGATGTGGTGAAAATGGAACCCTCCTGCACTGTTGGTGGGAATGTAAATTGATACAGCCACTATGGAGAACAGTATGGAAGTTCCTTAAAAAACTGAAAATAGAACTACCATATGACCCAGCAATCCCACTACTGGGCATATACCCTGAGAAAACCATAAAGAGACATGCACCACAATGTTCACTGCAGCTCTATTTACAATAACCAGGACATGGAACCAACCTAAATGTCCACTGACAGATGAATGGATAAAGAAGATGTGGCACATTTATACAATGGAACATTACTCATCCATAAAAAGAAACGAAACTGAGTTATTTGTAGTGAAGTGGATGGACCTAGAGTCTGTCATACAGAGTGAAGTTAAGTCAGAAAGAGAAAAACAAATACCGTATGCTAACATATATATATGGAATCTAAAAAAAAAAAAAAAATGGTACTGATGAACCTAGTTTCAGGGCAGGAATAAAGAGGAAGACATAGAGAATGAACTTGATGACATGGGGTGGGAGGGCAAAGCTGGGGCGAAGTGAGAGTAGCATCGACATATATACACTACCGAATGTAAAATAGTTGGCTGGTGGGAAGCAGCCGCACAGCACAGGGAGATCAGCTCCGTGCTTTGCGATGACCTAGACGGATGGGATAGGGAGGGTGGGAGGGAGGCTCAAGAGGGAAGGGACATATGTATGCATATGGCTGATTCACTTTGTTGTGCAACAGAAACTAACATGGTATTGTGAAGCAATTATACTCCAGTAAAGTTCTATTAAAAAAAAAAAAAAAGAGCAGAGTCTGGTCCCCCAGCTCCCCTGAGCCCAGCATGGGACCTGGCACAGAGCAAGCGCTCCACGCGTGCTGGTGAAATTGACAAGATGCTAGCTCACGTTATGCTCTCAACCTGAGTGTCATCAATCAAAACACCATCACGGCCTCACTTTGGGGAGAAATGTCAGCCTTCTTAACATCAGCCAATGTAACGGCCACTACTCATCAATCTCTTTGTACACTTAACTTTTTGCTTCTTCTCAACAGCCCTATTTTAAGAAGACAAACTGAGGTTTAGTGAGTAAAGGCAGCTAGAGAGTAGATGAGGTAGAACGTGAGGTCAGGTCTCTTTGTGTCTTAATTCTGTCCTAACTCCCAGAGGTGGGCAAATCCTTTAAGGAGCTTCCCTCCCTCAGAACAGTGAATCCTCAGAGAACAGAGTAAATCCTTAGAGAATACGATCTAATGAGAAAAGCAGCCTATTGGATATGCGCTCATTAGGGCCCCTTTTCACATGTCCGCACTCAGTGTACAGGAAAGGGAGAAAGCCAAGGAAACAGGTATAGATCCGTCTCCTTTAATCCTCACAGCGTCTGTCTGGAAGTAGTATTTTCCAGAGAGAGACACTGAATCACACAGGTGTTAAAAGTGTGCAGAGTCCCCCAGCTAGAAGTACAAAGTCTAGGGCTTCCTGACTGCAGAGCAGGAAAGCTTTCCTCCCCACCAAGACCCCTCAGCAAAGACTGCACCAGAAGCCTCATGCAAGTTGTCTGAGCTGTTTGTTCATCCCACTGAGCTTGGCATTGTGCCCATCACTCCAGCAGGTGCTCTGGGTGCCAGATCCCATTCTCCCTCACCCCTCTTTTCCTCCCTCCCTTCCTTCAACTCTGTTACTTGCCCTCTTGGCTTCACGACAACAGATCACATTGGATCAGTAGACCTTCCCAATGTCTGGCTGCCTTGTGCCCATGCTTTTGAGTCTGAAACACTGAAACACCTACACACCCAGAGACACAAGTATTTGCAACGTGCCCCGGTTTTTTTCTTTCCTGGGGTTCTGCTGTGGCTCGGCTGTGGGCTGCGGGGAGAAAGCAAGTGGGCTCCCCTGGTTACCTTCGTGGTCTGGCAGTGGGAAAGGAATGTGACCTTGGCAAAAGGGTCTGAAAGTCCGTTGCTGTCAGCTGCGATGAGGCCCCGGGCTTGGTACATGTGAGCTCTCAGCTGGAAGACATGCCGGTCTGTGGACAAATAACGGGAAGGGGTGGCATTAGCAGGCTTCTGAGGAACAGTGAGTGCGAGTGGGTGTCTGTGTGTGCTGCTCACCTGTGGGTGTTTCCGGAGACAGACAAAGGAGACCACAGGCACTGAAGGCCTCTTAGACCAAACTGGACACAGGGAAGATGGGGGAAGAGGTCATGTTCATGGGTACTTTGGAGCCAGGCATTCTCCTTGGTGCATTCACCACATTGTGGGATTTAATCTTCATAACAAAACAACCCCGTGAAATATATATCATTATCTTCATTTTATAGATGAGGGAAATGGTTCATAAAAAGGCTAAAATACATTTCCAAGTTTTCAGAGCTAACTAATTCCAGAGCCTGGATTTCATTTCCGTCAGATTCCAAAATCCAAATCTCTTCCTAAAATACCACATTTTTAAAATCTATATGCAAAACGGCAACAGACTCACAGACATAGAAAACAAACTTGTGGCTACCAAAGGGGAGAGGGGTGGGGGGAGGGATAAATTAGGGGTATGTGATGAACAGATACAGACTACTATGTATGAAATAGATAAGCAACAGGATATATTGTACAGCACAAGGAATTATAGCCATTATTTTGTAATAACTTATAATGGAGTATGATCTGCAAAAATACTGAATCACTGTGCTGTACACCTGAAAATGATATCATATTGTAAGTCAATGATACTTCAATAAAAAATTTAAAAATACCACATTTCACCTCTTAGTAAAACCTCCTGTTTCCAATGGTGTGTGTGTATAAGGGGGACATTTCTTCATTTTTGCTTCCATAAACTCAGTAAAGTCTTGAGTCATCCATCCATCCATTCTGCCATTCAGCCAGCCAATGTCATTTTGAGCACCTACAGTATACCAGGCACAGTTCTGGCCTCTGAGGATTCTGAAGCAGCTAAGACAGCCCCTGACCTTGGGGAGCTCCAGGGACGGGGCAGAAGATAAGCAAGTGCCCCAATCCCAGTGACAGGAGCCAGAGCTAAGTGTCCTGCAGGAGATACAGGCAGAGGGCATGGGAGGTTAAAGGCAGGAGTGAGCACACCTGGTTGACGGGATGGGAGGCAGAGACAGGGCTGCAGGTGGGGCAGACCAGGGTTCAGTGGGGGAACCCCAAAGAAGAGTTGAGTTAATCACATGCCTTGTTTCATGGACTTTATGATCCTTTGCCCTTGCCTGGCCCCTCTTGCTTTTTATATTCATTTGTTCCCTTTTACCCTCTTTTAAAAAAAAATTATTTCGTTCATGGATCATGCCTTTGGTGTTGTATCTAAAAAATCATTGCCATACTTAAAATCATCTTGGTTTTCTCCTATATTATCTTCTAGGAGTCTTATAGTTTTGCATTTTGTATTTAGGTTTATGATCCATTTTGAGTTAACTTTTGCAAAGGTCATAAGTTCGATGTCTAGATTTATATTTTTGCATGTGGGTGTCCAGTTGTTCCAGCACCATTTGTTGAAAAGACTATGCTTGCTCCATTGTATTGCCTTCACTTGTTTGTCAAAGATCAACTGAATATATTTATGTAGGTTTATTTCTGGGCTCTCTATTGTGTTCCACTGACCTATTTGTCTACTCTTTTGCTAATACTGCACTGTCTTGATGACTGTAGCTTTTATAGTAAGTCGTGATGTCAGGTAGTGTCAGTCTTCCAACTTTGTTCTTCTTAATATTGTGTTGACTCTTCCAGGTTTCTGCCTCTCCACATGAACTTTAGAATCAGTTTGTCGATATCCACAAAACAACTTGCTGGGATTTTAATTGAGATTGCATTGAATCAAGAAAAACACTAAGCAACAGAAGTATCTATTTAAAATTGGAACAAGGAGATAAAAGCTTGGATAAGTTACAGAGGTAAATCCTCATCTTTCACAATGAGTAGCTATGTGTTAAATGTAAAATCAAGAAATAGTGATATAAACATATCATGTAGAATAAAGGGAGATAATTACCTTAACAAAAACTGTTAAAAGTGTTTTTCCCTTTTACCCTCTTACCCAAGAGAGCTCCTTAAAAGGGTGACAGTTAACAAAGGAACATTCAGCAGAGGGTTGAGGAATTTCCTGACCAGGGTATGTCAAGAGAGCCCACGCTCTCTAAGCATTCCTTAACATGCTACATAAGTGGGCAAATTTCTCAGCTGGGAGTGAACTTGAGAATAGCTCATTCCCTGAGATCATCCACAAGGTGTCCCTGAAGTGAGTCACCCCAGAATTTTAGCAGAGCTCCCAATACAACCACATAGGCAGGACACTGCACACCTCCAGGGGTCGCCATTGACTTGGTCTAGGTTTTTGTTTTTATGAAACCTTGAGTCTTACCAGCTCTGTTCCTTAGACTAGTAAAGCCAGCTTCCTCTTTGCTCCCATACTTTGGCCCATCTCTGTGCTGCGGCTCACTTTCCACGTGTGGTTATTAGAGACATGTCTGATTGCCCCCATTGGAGGGCCAGGATCACCTCTCCCACCACTCCTCATTCCCCACTAGTTTTCCCACCGTACCTTCCATATGCAGGTGCAAACTAATTATTGGTTGAATGGATATGTTCTGAAGCATAAAATGAACGAAGAAAGGAAATTCTCCAGGAGGTGTGGAAGGCAGCCAAAGCCATTAATGTCAGGGCACAGCCGAGCAAGTTTATTAGGTCATTCCACGAAAAGAACATGCTGCAGAGGGTCAGAAAGCTTTGGAAAAAGCCTTTCCTCTCCTCTGAATCGTTAGTAGCTGGGACAGCAAATATGGCCAGGTACCTTGGGTCTCTAGAGGTAGTGTCTATAGAAATAAAAAGGTAACTTGATGTGGGTGTTTTCACCCAAAGATGAAAACTCTAAAGACAGGATGGAAAGCAGTGGAAATAAAGAAGAGTTTGGAGACAGTTTGTTCCATCATTTACTAGCTGTGTGATCTTGGGCAATTTCTAAACACTTCCAATACATCCTTTCTCCACCTGTAGAATGAAGAAACCACCCAAGGTTGGTGTGAGAAATAAATCAAATCCTATGGGTAAAGTGTATGACACAATGCTTGGCATATGGTAGGGGTTGTGCATTTTTCAAAAAGAGCTGAGTTTTCCTTGCTCTTACGCATTGATATTGGGCATGGAAACCACGAGCTGAACCATTGGATAAATATCTCTAGAACTCTGTCTTCTCTAAGTATTGAGCCATTTAGGTCCCACTGGCAGTCAAGTTCAGTCAACATCAGAGGAGCCTTGTGCAACACGGGAAACCTGGATTTGTAGACAGTCCTCCAGTGTTTCAGACACTGGCTCAATTCAAAACTCAACTTCAGTTGAAGTGAAGGTAAAACTGTTCTACCCTATCTGAATTCAGCAGCAAGGATCGTGCAAATTGAAGCAATTTGGAAACAGAAAGCAAAATGCAACTGTAAGGCATTAATGATTAGAACAAAGTTCAAAATTATATGGAAATGTAAATATGATGACACTCATAGAAAATACCTATGTAGAAGAGAGGATTACATAAACCATGCTGAACTGCTAAAAGTAGCCAACCCAAGAACCAAGCTAGAGAAACATGAGTGACCCCAATGATACCAGTTTCTACTGGGTCATTACTGGGAAATGTAAATGGCTGCTGTTTATGGGTCAAAACCCCAATGCCATGTAAAAGGAAATCTGCTTTAATTCCACAGGTCCTATGAGCGCAAGAGCTTACTGATGTCTCTTTAAAAGACATCTTTTGCTTTATTATTTTTAAAATTGTATTTATTTTTGGCTGCATTGGGTCTTCGTTGCTGCATGCGGGCTTTCTCTAGTTGTGGCGAGCGGGGGCTACTCTTTGTTGCGGTGCATGGGCTTCTCATCGTGGTGGCTTCTCTTGTTGCAGAGCACAGGCTCTAGGCGCGCGGGCTTCAGTAATTGTGACACGTGGGCTAAGTCGTTGTGGCTCGTGGGCTCTGGAGCACAGGCTCAGTAGTTGTGGCGCATGGGCTTAGTTGCTCTGCGGCATGTGGGATCTTCCCGGACCAGGGATCGAACCCGTGTCCCCTGCATTGGCAGGCGGATTCTTAACCACTGCACCACCAGGGAAGCTGAAAAAGACATCTTTTGCTTTAAATGCAAACTCAATCTATATAGTCTGTTAACAAAGAAACTCATATTGCATTCTCTCCATTAACAGAAAAATATAAATATTTATTCCAGATATGTTTAATAACTTCACTTTATTCTTTAGATGGGACATTGGAAGGTCAGAAAGAAAACTTAGAAACTGTATTAAAAGAGGCAAATAAGGGGGCTTCCCTGGTGGCGCAGTGGTTGAGAGTCCGCCTGCCGATGCAGGGGACACAGGTTCGAGCCCCGGTCCGGGAGGATCCCCCATGCCGCGGAGCGGCTGGGCCCGTAAGCCATGGCCGCTGAGCCTGCGCGTCCAGAGCCTGTGCTCCGCAATGGGAGAGGCCACAGCAGTGAGAGGCCCGTGTACCGCAAAAAAAACGAGGCAAATAAGTTGATCCTAAAATAATATGCAAACAGCTCGTGAATGCCACCCCTCAGAAGCCCACCAGAGACATCTTATGACCCTCTTGGCCCAGTGGGCATCATACCTTTGTAGAGCAGGTTAGCTGGGGGTTTACTGATGCCAGCCCCTTTGGAGGACATTTCTGCTTCATAGCCTGCTGGTAAGTTGTTCAAAATGGCACTAGAGTGTCTGGTGGAGCCCAGCCACATGTACACGTCAATTTTCGCTTGCATCGACCAACCAGCTGGCTGTTTTCCAGGAAGCTGGGGAAAGGTTACAAGGAAGAGACCCCCTCATTAGTAGGAGCCATTGTGGGCCTCAGTCTCTGAGAAAAGAGGTCCTTCCCTGGGGCTCCTATTAAAATGAGACCAATGACCCCAGTTGCCACGATGCACAGTTTTAGAGGAGGATCCAGGTTTAAGGGGGCCAGGAGCTCAAACAGGCCCTGTGTGATCATTTAAACCTAACAGGTAGGTATGGTTATTACCCCTGTTTTATAGATGAGAAAACTCAGGCTCAGAGAGGCTAAATAAGTTCCTAAGATTACTCAGTTTTTAAGTGACGGAGCCAGGACTCGAACCAGGGGAGATGATACCAGATGTGGGCTCTGGACTCTGAACGCCCACAGCCTGCTTCTCTCCACACTGAGTTGAAATCCCCCTTCCCAGAACTTCCAATTGCCTTGAGTTCCAACCACAGCCTCTGCCTCTTTGCTGCTCAGAAGAACTCGAATTCTTCTTCCACAGGTCAGGCCCCTGTGGGCTTCAGGGCATCTACCTGCCCTACCATGTTGTTTCTTCCTGCTAGACACCTCTCATCCCTTCACCCCTCCCTCACGCAGTGTGGTTTCAAATTCCCTTGCTACCCTGCTTCCCCTCCTTTGAATGTACTCGGATTTGAATTTATATTTATGTTTGTTTGAATTTGTGTTTATGTGTGTAGTGTGTGTGTGGTGTGTGGGTGCGTGCGTTCTCAACATGTGAAGGACACAACTCAATGCAGAGCGGCTCCTTTATTTCTCCATCACCAGGATTAGGGGACTCCTCACCCCCATCTAAGGAACCTCAGGCCCCAGACTTGGCTGGGTGCAGGATTTCTGGCAAGGCTTTCACTCGGAAAGTGGCCACCTCTCCAGATTTTGTTGACTCTTCTAAGTGCCTCTTCTTAGTGTTTCCTAGGATTTCCCATCAATGCACAATTCCCCTTTCTTCTGCACCACTTCTTTTCCATGGAGAATCACAAAATCCCACTGGGAGAGGCTACCACTTGCTCTGACAATTTCCCAGGCACCCGTGGAAAGCCCCAGAACCCCAAACTGTGCCTGGTTCTTGGCCTGCCTTCCTGTCTTGCTCTGTGAGTTCCCCAAGAGGACTGTGAGCAACTCAGTTCAGCAGCTACTACCAAGTGCCACCAGACCTTGCTGAGGGAGTGGGGCCAGAAGGGCCTCACAATGACTGCGACACAGTCCTGGGCTTCCCTTCCAAGAGCTCACATCCAGACAGGGAGGCCGACTTGCATTCACTTACTCAAATGCAAGGTCAAGTGTAAGAGAGAAGATGCCATAGGACCAGAGGAGAAGCAGGTATATCCATCCTTTCTTTAATACTCACATATTCCAGTAGGCTTTGATAAGTACTTTGGAGTTGGACTCCTAGAGAAGGCATCCCAGGAGGAAGGAAGTGCCTGAACAGAGATACAGAGGCAGGAGCTAACTGTGGTGATTAGGGCTGACGTTTAGTGAGCGCTTACTTGGTGCCAGGGACAGATTTGCTAAGAGCTTTCAGCAAAGAAAAAGCTGGAACAGAGAATGACACAGATGAGGCTGCAGAATCCTGCTGAGTATACGGAGGAGTTTAGATTTTATTCTTTAGGGAATAGGATGCCATTATTTATTCAGCTTTAAAAAAACAACTAAGGGGGGGCTTCCCTGGTGGCGCAGTGGTTGAGAGTCCGCCTGCTGATGCAGGGGACACGGGTTCGTGCCCCGGTCCGGGAAGATCCCACATGCCGTGGAGCGGCTGGGCCTGTGAGCCATGGCCGCTGAGCCTGCGCGTCCGGAGCCTGTGCTCTGCAGCGGGAGAGGCCACAACAGTGAGAGGCCCACGTAACGCAAAAAAAAAAAACAAAAAAAAAAAACAAAAAAAAACAACTAAGGGGGCTTCCCTGCTGGTTCAGTGGTTAAGAATCCGCCTGACAATGCAGGGGACACGGGTTCGAGCCCTGGTCCAGGAAGATCCCACATGCTGCGGAGCAACTAAGCCCGTGAGCCACAACTACTGAGCCCACGTGCCACAACTACTGAAGCCCGCACGCCTAGAGCCTGTGCACCACAACAAGAGAAGCCTCCGCAATGATAAGCCCACGCACCTCAACGAAGAGTAGCCCCAGCTCGCCACAACTAGAGAAAGCCCGCGCGCAGCAACGAAGACCCGATGCAGCCAAAAAAAAAAAAAGTGATACTTCCAAAAAATTTTAAAAAAAGAAACAACTAAGGTCATTTTGCTGTTAGTAAAGACAACCAGTCTGCAACTCATCATTTTAAAAATTATAATAAGACAAAACACCCTCAATTCATCACTTCCACAATAATAATGAAAGTAGCTAAAATGCATTGAGCACTTGTTCAATCAAACAAATAGCTATTGAGAGCCTAAGGTTATTTTGTTGTAATAAAAGCAATCCCTCTGCCATCTGTATACATCCCGAGGACATCAATTCACAAAGGCAGGATTTTTGACTGTCATACACAGGGATGTCCCCAGTGCCTAAAATAGTACTTGGCACTCAGGAAGCACTCAGAAAATATTTGTTGAATTATTTATTTCTTTTTCTAATAATAATATTTTACATGTGCTGAGCACTTACATTGTCCCAGGCCCTGGTCTAATTTTCCTCCCTACACACAGAACGGCCTATTACTTGCATACTATTAACAAGCAACAGGTTATCATTCATCTTCATGACGACTGTAAAATAAATTCTTTCATTATGTGTATTTTAAAGATGAAGAAGTGGAGGTTCAGAGAGGTTAAGACAATTGTCCGATGTCACAAAGCCAGGCAGGGATACAGCCAAGACTCAACCCTGCTCTACCTGGCTCCAGAGCCCATCCTCTTGGCCCAAGCTCCTCATACACTGGTACGTGTACCTGTGCATGTGAACTGCTGGGGCATCTGGTTAAAATATAAATTCTGACTCAGCGGGTGTGGGGTAGGATTTGAGATTTCTCCCTGTTGGTGCTTATCCTGCTGGTCTATGGACCACAGTTTTAAGTGTTTGAGTAGCAAGACTCTTAACTCTGCTGTGTTGCCCCCAAGCAGGTCCGATATCCTTTGCTTCTTAAAGTAAAACAAAAACACAAAACGTCCTTCATCTCTACTGCTATGAAAACAACCTGTATATGTGAATTCATGGCTAGAAACCAAAAGTCAGCTAACATCTTGTGAAAATGTTATACAAGGACCATGGCTGCATGCCTAAAGTTTGCCGTTTAAACATCTTTTTAAAAATACACACCTTGAAATTGTTTGCAAGACAATGCAGTCTCTCACTTAGGAATCCAAGTTGGAACTCACGCACCATCACTGATCACCTTCCTAGGTGCTCACAGAAACAACAACCCACGTTTCACTTCACGTGCATTTCCAGCCTCAGCTGTCTTCCCTGCCTTCCCCTCCCCCGCTCTCCCCTTTCTCTCATGTGCTCCTGAAGCCTGACCAACCAGAGCAACTTCTTGCCTTTTAAGAATAGCATGGCAGGGCAGGGAGGGAAAGAGAGAGAGAGAAAAAAAAAAAAAAAAAAAAATTAAAGAATGCAAAATTGCGTCAAAAAAGTATGATCACCAATGTGTAAAAACTGCACGAGACAGAACGCTAAAGTCTTCGCCGCTCCTGTAACCCACCCACCTCCCCTCCGGGGTCCTGGTGAAATGCCAGCTGTCTTACAAAAGAAGGGAAATCTTGGCCAGTCAGAAAAAGGAGAGAAAGGTGGTCATTCACACAAACTGTGTTGAAGTTGGTCCATCAATATTAGTGTGAGAAAGGTGTGTTTGCCTTGTAGAGACTTCACTTGGAGGCAGGACCTGGAAGGGTGTCTGCAGCTACCACTTCCTGCTGCATGCTAGGGAAGCTGGATGGAAACCTGGAGGCCTGAGAGGAAGAGTCTGGACTCGGGGCTGTGGAGCAGAAGCCAGGATAGAGGTGGAAACGAGACTGAGGAGTGGCGGACTCAGCACTGAGAGGTGACTCGAGAACAAAGAAGGTTGGGCCGCTGCATCCATCTCCCACAGGGAGAGTTTCCTTTTAGAATGAATGTCCTTTTCTGAGACTGAAGGGGGAGAATTCTGCTTTTCTGGATGGTGGATTAGGCTGAGCTCAGCAACTTCTGTTGCAGCATTTTTAGTAACATTATGAATATATTTAGATTAGAGAGAAAGAAAGATCATGAAACAGGGACCATGAAAACCTGACTGCCGTTCCAGATTTACTATTACCTAGCCATGTGACTTCAGGTGAGGCAGTTTTGCTTCCTTTAGATTAATTAATATTCCCTCAACCTGGGCCCCCCAGGCACAGCAGTTTCCTAAAATTTGTAAATAGCTATTCTAGATGAATAAGGTTGACAAGCATGAGTTGTAAACGATGATTCCTGACTGCAGGACATTGACTTTTCTACTGGTTGAGGGGCACTGTGAAACTCCAAGAGGGGGATACAACGGCAGCCTCTAAATGTGTTTGAACACGGGGTGTTTATGGCGCCACTCAAAGGACAGCTGCTCTGTGGAACAAACTTTGAGGCGACTCTGGAAAAAATCTAGAGATCTGAGAGATTTACATTCTGTGCTTTGTCTCACTGCACTTTCTAATTCCCAGTTAAGAAACCAGAGTGAGCAGCAGGTGGGTGAATCCTTTGTCTCCCTGAAGCAGCTCTTGCTTTTTTCAGATTCACCAATTCAGTGAAGAGAAACAGGGCCTAAAGGGAGGTGGCGGGAGGGAGTTAAAAGCAGGGGTAACAAACGTAAGGTAGATAGCTAGTGGGAAGCAGCCGCATAGCACAGGGAGATCAGCTCGGTGCTTTGTGACCGCCTGGAGGGGTGGGATAGGGAGGGTGGGAGGGAGGGAGAGATATGGGAAGAAAAAAAAAAAAAGCAGGGGTAAAAATCAAAACAGGAATGAAAATAGTTTTCATCTTATCAAGCTGTTTCATCATGTCAGGACAACAACATGTTCAGCATTTACAAAGCTATCACCCAAAGCAATCCCAATGACAAAAGGAAAATCCAGATAAAGAAGTAAGCCAAGGCCACAGGGCAAAGGTCCTGAATTCCCAGTTAGGTCTATTCTCTGGCTTTAGTTGACAGTTGTTCTCTGTTCTAATTTTAAATAATTCTGGGATACATCAAAATATTTAGGAAGGAATAACTTTATGCTGGTTTTCTCTTATTTTTAGCACAGGGCTTTCTGAAATGATTTGCTATTTTTAAGACAGGTGTTTCTTTCAACCCCAGAATTCCTTGGAATGAAAAAGATGAAGAAATATTTGTGGTGAATAACTAGGGTGAGTTTTTCTTTTTCAGTTACAGTTTTACAGAGGTGGGTTTAAAAATCCTTTTGTACGTATGACAGGAAATATTGGGTTGGCCAAAAAGTTCATTCGGGGTTTTCCATAACATCTAACATACAGAACCACAAACACTTCCCTGGATGTGAAGGGGGCACACAATGCCAGAAATGTCCCCTAGATGTTGGATTTCCATTTGTTTGAATGCCAACATTTATTGCGTGATGACCCCGGCGGACGTACACTCTGTGTTCTTTTACGTGCAGTTATCCACTTAATCCTCAACATCACATCCCTATTTGAAGGATGAAGAACAGGAGACACAGAGATGTTACGTAACATTCCCCAAGTCATACAGCTCCTAAATATTAGCCCTGGAATTCACTAATAGGTAAAATTGTATTCCCCTCAAATGCATATGTTGAAGTCCCAACCTCTAGTACCTTAGAATATGACCTTATTTGGAAATAGGGTCATTACAGACAGAGTTAACATGAGCTCAATCTGGAGTAGGATTCTCATAAAAAGGACATCATAGGAAAAGAGACATGCACACAGGGAGAACATGATATAAAGATTGGAGTTATGCTCCCACAAGCCAAGGAGCTACCAGAAGCTAGAAGAGATGCTTCCCTAGCACCTTCAGAGGGAGCACGGCCCTACCAATCCCTTTGTGTCAGCTTTCCAGCCTTCAAAACTGGGAGATAATAAACTTCTGTGGTTTAAGCCACACGGTAGCACTTTGTTACAACAGCCCTAGTAAACGAATACAAATTCCAACCCAGATTCACCTTATTTCAAAGCTCAAGTATTAAACCAGTACCTGTAATGCCTCTTCTGTCTGCCCCCCATAACAATCACATCAACAGTAGACTCGAGCCATTGGATGCGCTTTGAGGCTGTCTAATCCAGCTGCCCACTGCCATATTCATACCAAGGGGAGAAAGAACACATTGTGGACCTCCATTTAGGGAACTATTTCCCTGTAATGTCTCTCGTGGGGCCCAGTTCTAGCCTCTGGAAACACACACGTGCGCACGCACACACACACACAATCATCCCACCATCCACGTGGAAGCCCTACGAACACAAAATCTCTATCATGCTGTCAAATCTCTCTTCTAGTTAAACATTGTCATCTCCTCACCTATTCTTCACATGGCATGGTTTTGACCCTTCTCATCCTCCTTCTAAGGTAGTGGAAGAATAATTACGTTGTAGCAAATAATCAGAACTCAGATTGGCAGGACAGCCCACTGTGAGTTGGGAAAGTTAATCAGTCAAATCACACACTCTTGTTGCCAGCCATTGGTGAGTGTTAAGCTTTTGGACCAGTATTTCTCCATGTTTGCTCAAATTCTCTCCTGGGATAGAAATGTCTTTGTAGTAGAGGTAAAATACCCAGGGTCTCCAGGAAAGGCTCAAATCTTGATTTAAAGACAGTAGGATCTATCCAGAGATTGTGCCTATGAGCCTGTGTTCATGAATGGTGCAGGGACCCAAGATGACTATCATATCTTTACAGTGTAAAGCCGCCAGGAATCCTGAACTAGCAGTTCTGTGGAAGAGCAGCCTCTCCTCTTGTAATTTTCTTTGAAGTCTATTTTTAAAATATAGATGAACTCGTGTAAAATGATGCCACAGATAAATTACTCAAGAGAAAAGTAGAAAGGAAACTAATAGAAAAAATGTTCATTCTTCTTAGTAATCAAAGAAGTAAAAATTAAAATAACCTTAAGATATCTGCACTAGATTTTTAAAAAAACACCTTATATGTCTCTGGTGACATAGCTATTGGAAAATTGGAAAATATTCAGCCCCAGGATGGTCTCCTTGAATCAAGAGGGGGCAAGATGTTCTAGTTGTCCTCAGACTTTTGAAAGTCTTAGCATCAAGTCAGAGATCTGGACACACGTTAGGAATGCCGTGCAACCCAGGAAAAACAGAGGTTCCCATCCTTGAGTCAAAAATAGTACAGACTGTGACCTTTGGTGAAATACCAGAAATTCCATGGGGAAGGGCGTGTCCCTGGGCCAGGAGCCTGAGCAAGAGCCCCTCCCCTTGGTGAATGAGGGCTGAGCAGGGAGGAGTCTCTTCCCTCTCAGCAATGATGCATGGGGCTCCCTGAGAAATTGGCCTAGAAGCCAGGAGCCAGCTCTTCCCTTGCCATCTGGGACCCATTCATAAAAAAGACAATAAAAAGAGTCTGATCAGAAAAAAAAAAAAAAAAATAGTACAGACTTACTTTGAGGAAGTGAGTTTTGATCTTCCCGCAGTGTTGACCCATCTGCTTCCTGATGGGGGAATAGAGCAAGTCCTTGGCGGCGATGCGGGCATATGCCACCCTCCTGCTGTTGCTCAGCATCCAGATGAGGATGTCAGGGATGGTGTGCTGTGGCTGTGGAGAAGGAGGGGATGGATTTGAGAGGTGGGTGTTTACACAGCACCCCCAGGGTTCTCCTATCCTGCACCAGCACCCCTTCTGCACAAGTTCTGTGACTTAAACTTTCTGGGTACTGAAACACCTGTGCAACCGAGCAAGTTAAGCGTGGCTTCTTTGAGAAAGTCTTAGGTCACGGAAGCCCCATATGCCAAACTGCTTATCATGCTTTGACAACATGCAAGTCGGACCCGTGACTTGGCATCTCTGGTGGCCTATTTTTCTCCATCTGCAGAACAAACGTTTGTTCCACCTTCCCATGGGTTTTTTCTTTGCAATCTTGTAATCATGATTTGGCTTCCAGCATTGGACCTCCTAAGAGCCAGGTAACATTTCCAGAACATTCAAATGAAACACCAAAATTCCATGAATGTCTTTGGATGTCTTTCCATCCGCTCTGAAGGAAGGAAAAACAATTTTACAAGGGATTTTATACCTAAAATATAATTGCTAAGTATTTTCGCTCCATTATAGGTGTTTATTCAGGAGAAACTGCACTCAATTGCACAGAAAATTAGACTTTAAAGTTGAGCTAATCAAGGTAAGAATTGCAGAATTCTCTGCCAAGAGGCCCATTATGTTGTGAGTGTTTGAAATGCACATTGCTGAGCCAGTATAGCTTCCAAAACAAAAGGGAGGCATATTGTCATAAACTAGGCTTTGACATTCTCGGACTGGAAGCAGATACTTTTTCTAACCCCGTAATCCTCTAGTGTAATTGGTACCCTAAGAAGGCATCCCTTCTCTCTTGACAGGGAAACAGAGACATCCTTGTGGAGGTTTTCTGGCCACACGGTCAGTCAGTCACAGACCTAGTTTGAACCTTCTGGGTACTTATTAAAATTCCTGCATTCCAAAGTGACTATCTCACGGCTTGTTATGCCTCCAGGGAATGATGAATTTGCAACAGGAAAAAAAGCTTTCAAGGACAACAGAAGCAGTAAATCTGTACCTCTCCCTGAAAACTTCCGCCACAAAATCTAGTATTTAACAGAAGCAAATACGAGGACTTTTTTTAGATCATTCTAGTAGTCACCAGAAGATATTGCTTACAATTAACTTTAAAATGAGAAGCTGTTTTAACTTTTACTGGACATGAGTTTCAATTTGCTTGCAGTTAAAAACCTATCAAAGATCCCATGTTTATTTTGACTTTTCTTGATCCTATTAAGGAGTGTGCTTTATTATTATTATTATTTAGGTATGTGCTTTTTATTTCGGCTGAATACTCAGGCTTCGTGAAAAAATCAATAAAGCTGTACATGTTTGGCTTAATTTAAAACCCCCTCCTTCACCCTTCAAGCGAATGGTACCTGCTCAGCTCAGCAGGGCTTGAGAGAAAACACTGCTCATCTTTCATTCTTATCAAACATTCAAGCCCCACTGGGAAGATATTCGGTCTCATCTTCCAAATGGCCTTTGCCTTTATAGTTGATTACCTCATCCACAAGAAAGCGGACTTTTTCCACAAAGTTTTGGGCCGCCTGGATCATTTCATCAAGAGATAACTTTTTCTTCTGCTGCTGAGTGAGCCCCTTGGCCTCCTTGGCTATGGCCTCCTAAAACAAAACAAGAGTCGGTGTAGATCTTTCTAGAAATCTGGTTAGCGAGCACAGTCCTGTTGCTGGAGATTCCTGAAAGTGCTTGTAAGTTCCATGCTGAGACACTCATGAGGGCTGTTTCAAGCTCTGCTATGGGGCACGCTGCCCATTAACAGCAATTTGGTAGGACTATGGGGACAGTGAATATTATCTCAGCTTCATTTGACAGACGAGAAGCTGAGGCCCAGAGAAGCCAGAGGTTTGTCACGGTCCCATAGCTCTTTAGTCAAGACCTGAATCTAGGCTTCCTGATACTGACAACAACAACAGCTAAAACAGACTGAGCTCTTACTCTGCACGGGGCAATGTTATATCTGCTGTATTAACCCTTAGGACTCCTCACAGCGACCTTACGGGGTAGGTACTATCATTCCCATTTTACAGCAGAGGAAATAGAGTCATGCAGCTACAGAGAGGCAGAGCTGGACTTGACCCCCTGCTGAGTCCAGAGGCCATGTCCTTCATCATTGCTCTCACCACCTCTCCCCGGAGGCACAGTAGATGCTTCCAGACCAAGTTGGCATCATTGGAGAGAGGCACCAGGGAGATCTGTGTGCGTGGTTGGAACATCTAAAAGTGTTTATTTTGATTCATTCATTCAGCCTGCATTCATGTTCTTAGGGAAAAAAAAAAAAACAAACACTTTGTAGTGATTTCTAAGGCCCTGCATGAGTGGGTCCCGCCCACTGGCTGCCTCATCTTGGACTGCTTCACTCACTGGGCCTCAGGAGGTCCTAAAACACGCCCAGCTCCCCCTCCAGACTGGGATGCTTAAGGTTCCTCTTGACCACATGTTCTCCCTAGACTCTGCATGGCTGGTTTCTCCTCAGGCCTCCACTGCCATGATACCACTGTCATATATTCTCCCACATTTTCCCAATCACCATGGCCTTTTAAAATGCCCTTCATTAAAAAAAAAAAAAAATGCCCTTCATAATCATAACCTGTAATCGTTTTTATTTACTTTTTGTTATCTATCTTCTGTCTTCCCCACTCAAATGTTAACTTTGCAAGGACAGGGGGCCCCTCGGTCTTGTTCTTACCTTGAATACTGAGAGTCTGGTGGAGTTCCTGGCACATAGCGGGTGTTAAATAAATGTTTGTGAAATGAACAGACCAGTCAATAAATTCCTCAAGAACAAGCACCAAGTACTGACAGCCTTGTGTCTCCAGCACCCAGCGCAGGGCCTGGCACCAAAGAAGCCCTCTGATTAGAGGACCTGAATACCTGCTATGCACCAGGCACTATCCCAGGAGCCAAGGCCTGGGACAAGAGGAGGACTCAAGCTTCCTTTCCTTGAGACTTTGACAGTTGGTGAGGTGAAAGCAATATATGCAAATAACTAAAATGTGTAATGCATCATGGGACCAGAGGGGCCAAAGCCAGGTTTTATGGATAATATGATATTTGTGCTGAGCAAAAAATGCATTGAATTCATCAGAAGATAAGAAGAAAAAGTACAGTCCAGTTGGAAGGAACAATTACATATGAAGGCACGTAATCAGTGAGGGTTCAGAATCGTTGGCACATAGATACATGGGAAGGGAGCAACGAGAGACAAGGTTGGGAGACTAGGCTGGGACAAGACGGTGAACAGCCCTGTATATCATGCACAGAGGAATTTGGCCTTTATCTTATGAACAACTGGGAGACTCCAATCTTTTGTTTTTAATAAATTTATTTATTTATGGCTGTGTTGGGTCTTTGTTGCTGCGCGCAGGCTTTCTCTAGTTGCAGTGAGCGGGGGCTACTCTTCGTTGCGGTGCATGGGCTTCTCACTGCAGAGCACGGGCTCTAGGCGCGCGGGCTTCAGTAGTTGTGGCTCGCGGGCTCTAGAGCACAGGCCCAGTAGTTGTGGCGCACGGGCTTAATTGCTCCGCGGCATGTGGGATCTTCCCTGACAAGGGCTCAAACCCGTGTCTCCTGCATTGGCAGGCGGATTCTTAACCACTGAGCCACCAGGGAAGCCCTCCAGTGGTTTTTTTAAATCAAGAGAGATCTAAGCACATTTGTGTTTTGGAGACCATTCTGGCTGTGGTATGGAAGGTGGACTAGGGGAAGATGACTGTGATAGCCCTGGCCAGAGACGCTAAAGCACTCGGGTTAGGCAGTGGTCCTGGGGATGAAGAATGGAGTGAGTGCCAGTCTTTAAGGGCCGGGGTCTCAACCTGGCCTGGGGTCAAAATGACCGTTTAGTGTGAGGTATAGCAGGGGTCCCCAACCCCCGGGCTGTAGACCAGTAGCGGTCCGCGGCCTGTTAGGCACCGGGCCGCACAGCAGGAGGTGGGCGGCGGGCGAGCGAGTGAAGCTGCATCTGCCTTTCCCCGTCGCTCCCATTACCGCCTGAACCACTCCCACTGCCCCCCCTCCCGCCCCCATCTGTGGAAAAATCCTGTCCACGAAAGTGGTCCCTGGGGCCAAAAAGGTTGGGGACCGCTGAGGTACAGGATTCAAAGTTGATTCTTAAGCTTCTGATTGGAGCAACAAGTGAGGCTGGTGGTACAAATACAGGACAGGGAACAAGCTTCGGTGGGCATATGATGGGCTGAGTGGGATACATTGAGTCAGAGGTGCTATGAGGCAAGCAGTGGACGTGTCCACCCAGAGGCTGGAAATGCGGAGAGAGAGCTGGGCCACTGCAAAGCACGGAAGTCTTGGGCTTGTTCAGGACAAGGACTGTCGGACACAGGAAACGAGAGAGCTGTGCGGGCTATCTGTGGAGGACGGGCACCGCAGAGACAGTCAGAGGTGCTGAGGAAGACATTCAGTAGGAAATAGATCTTACATACGGTGGGAATCTGGCCTCCTTGGAGTAGAGGAGGGCACAAAACTTCATTTATTGTTGTGGAAAGCAGGATGAGTCAAGTGTTCAGAGACTCGGGCTTTAGTCTCTGGAGTATGATTAACCAGCTGTGACCCTTAAATAAAATCATTTAACCTCTGTGGGCCTCATTCACATCTTTAAAAATGTCCCTGGCCAAACATTGAGTAATTTTATTTTGCAGAATTATCATGGCCTCAAACAAGACGTCCCTTGGTGCCATTGCTGGAACTGAAGTTCCAAGGAGAGATAATCAGGGTCTGACTTGGTCTGGCGTTTCTCAGTCGTCACTCATTCAATAGCGACCGAACATCTCTAAGGCACTCAGCACTGTGCAGGGTCTCCAGGGCACAGAGAGGTACCAGCCACTGCCCTGCCCTCAGGTAGTGCTCACAGCTTTTCACACAATTCATAATGGGAGGACACCAAGGAGAGGTAGTTGAGTTATGTCTTTTTGTCTCTCAGCTTAGGAGGCAGAAGGTTAAGTGAAAGAGTCCACAGCCTTTGACAAAATACAAACGTCAAGAAAATGAACAAGTCCTACATCAGAACAGAATATAGCGCTGGTGGGCTTCTAGCTCATTCTTGTAAACATTCAGTAAATGCTAGTTCCTCTCCAACTCACTCATCTATTTATTCCCTTCCCATTCTTCTATATCACACAACTGTATAACTTTTAGAACTTTATCCTCATGTGCTCTATGACCTATGCTTCATCCATGAGGTTTATTTTTAAAGCACACGTTTTAGTTCTTTGCAAAAGTATAAATAGATTTTCACATACCAGCTCCTGCCAACAGAGCGTAAGTCGTTTCTTATCTAAATTGGTTTGGTTCAACATCTTGGGTTTCTTTTCCACTTCAGAGATAAAGGCACTATAAGAGAATAACAATTTTGAAACCTACTTAGTGAAAATTCATTTATATAATTCCAGAGATTTGCAAGTATACTTTCTGCAATACAATAGGAAAGTTGATGAAGCCACAGAACCAAGATTTTTCATTTTGGATTAAGCAGTAAGGCACTAACTTTTCTATGAGACAAAATGAGAATGGGAAATAGTGCCAGGCCTCACATTAGTTTTGGGGATGTTTGTTTTTCTACTTTCTTTCAGTATATACCTATTGTGATTCCTATCCAAGTTCATAACAGCAAACACAAAATAATGCAGTTTTCCTTTATCTTACAAATTTAACACACACCAAAATGTTCCTGAAAATTGTATGTAGAGCAAATATTTTAGACTCAAAACTGGGCTATGTCTTCACATTTTTAAAACCATACAAAGGACTGAATAGTAACGTTTTGAGGGATGAAGTTAAAAATGTATTCAATAGGAAAATGGTAATGGTTATAAATGCAATTGAAGAAGAAACAGAAATGACTTTAAATTTGGGGAAATAAGATATTCCCTCATCAGCAATAAATTAAAATCGATACCATTTTCACTTACTGAAAACCAGGTAATATTCAAGGTTGATAATATTCAAAGGGAAATAGTCACTCTCCTCTATTATGATAGGAGAGTGTTAATTATTATAATGTTTAAGAGGTTATTTGACAGCATCTATCAAAATTTAAATGTCCATATAATTTGATCCAAAAATTATACTAGAATTCTACCCTTCAAAAATAACTGAAGATTCTTGCAAAAATATGTTTACATAGTAATGTTTATTGTAGCATTGTTTATAGTAGCAAAATAAATCAGAACAACTTAAATGTAAGGGACTAGTTAAATACTACATGATACATATCACGTGATTGAACACTGGGGATGAGTATTAGGTGCTACTGTAGAAAGATACCAGTGATACATTGCTGAGTGAAAAAGCAATCTGCTGAACAAAGTGTGTGACGTTTATTTTTATGAATGTGTGTGTTTGCAAATGCACAGAAAAAAAGGAAGACAAATCAAACTCTTCTCTCTGAGTGGGACTGGAGAGAGAGTTGAGAACACTTTTCCTTTATACATCCTGCATTTTGTTGTTGTTGAAGATGAGCATGTAGTATTTCTGTGATGAAAAGAATCAATTACAAAAGAACAAAAGGGGGATCTAAGATGACACACCTCCCAGGGAGGGGTCCCACACCAGAGCTCTGCCTGCTGGTAACTGGAAACTTCAATCAGAAATTTTCTTTGGACATACTAGTCATTGCATTTTCTCTTCATTTTTAAAAAGAATAAAAAGGAGTCTATTTTGAGGAGGGAGTCTTGGTGCCACCTGTCTACCTTTCTTTCATAGAGGCAGAAGGAATCCATTCCACTCCCAGGATGGATCAGCTCTAGGAAACATGGATGCTTCTAATCTCTCTCCCTTCCTCACAGGGGGAGAAGTAACTTATTTCCCCATCAGAATGGGGGTAGATGACTTTGGCACGTGATTCTGTCCATTCCTCATCTTTCAGACCCCGCCCACTGCCAGCTGTGGGCGGCCTCCTCACCTGTACACAGCAGGTGGCCTGTCCCTTCTGGGGGGAAGCCCCAAAGTCCAGCTGCTCAACCTCAAACAGCTGGGGGGACCACAAAGTCTCCTTGACCTCAGGTACAAACTTTTTTCTCAAATCCAGGTTTACCAAATATAAAATGAACGTTTGATCTCTGTCTGACCCTCATGAATATTTTTTTCAGTTGGCTTTAAACTTGAAGAGAAAAGGGAATAATTATCACTTCTAAGTAACCCCCTAATAGAGAAAAGTTATTGAGCTATGAATTTGCCCACAATTTCTAAAAATATGACCATGAAGCTTTTAAGGATGCTTCAAGGGATTTGCAGGTGACACTTAGCTCACAGCAGGAGTAGCACTGATATATATTGCTTCTATATGAAAAACAGAAAAGAAAGAAAGAGAGAAAAAACTACATATTTATTTCTTTGCTTTCTTTTTTTTAAGTAAAAAAGGCTTGGGTAGTTGAGAGATTAGGAAAGACGAAACTTACAAAGCTGAACACAAGAATCTATTAATTTTTTTCTTTCCATCACATGAATAGCCATTCCTTTTCCACTGATTCTATTATAACAAATTCTCATTATTGCTCACGTCTTGACCCAATTCATCAGGTTGTTTCCTTATGGGGAAGGCAGCCTCTAAGATGGCCCCAATGATCCCCACCTCCTACTCTTCTTGCCATTGTGCAATTCATCCCCTTTGAATGTGCACTGGTCCTAGTGACTTGCTTCTAACAGAAGACATCAAGACTGATGGGATGTCACGTCCAAGATTAGGTTATAAAAGACCGTGACGTCCATCTTATTGGCATGTTCTCTCTGACTCCTCTTTCTTACTCATTCTGATGCAGTCAGCTGCCATGCCGTGAGAGGTAGCTTGGAGAGGCTCACGTGGCAAGGAATTGAGGATGACCTCCAAACAACAGCTAGCAGGGAACTGGAGTCCTCAATCATCCTCAATCCAACAGCTCATGAAGAACTGAATTCTGTAAATGTCCGTATGAGTGATCTGGGAAGTGAGTCCTTCCCAGTCGAGCCCTGAGGTAACTGTAGCCTTAGTCAATGCCTTGATTGCAGCCTGGGAGAGGTCCTGAGCCAAGGACCCAGCTAAGCCACACCTGCATTCATGACCCAAGAAACTGTGAAATAATAAATGTGTAAGCCACTAAATTTGAGGGTTATTGTTACGCTGTAATAGATAACTAATACACCCTGTTTTTTCATCTTTTATTATATTGTCTACCTCCTGGAATAAAAGTCATTAATTGGTGCTTATTAATGTGGTGTATAAAAAATTCTATTAAATAGCATTTGATATAATTTATCCATCTACTTGCCAAATAGTTGTTGAGTACCTACCAGATGCAAAGAGCCATGCTGGACACTAACACTACCAGCATTTTTCTTGTTTCATAAAATGTCTCTGCAGTCTTTCTTTTCTTCTCTTTTCCTTTGTTTCCCCCCCTTTGCTTTATGTTTTAGTTAAGTGTCAGGAAGCAGTAGTGAGCCCACAGTTGCAGCTAAATTACTGAACAAAATTAAGATGGATATAACACTATTCAATGCCCATATGAATGCATGTAAAATCGACCATTTTCTAAGGTAGTTAAAAGCTGATTCCATATCTGCTGAGCTACCCAGATGACAGCTGTCTCTGCAGTACCTGCTTTGACTGACAAAGTCAGTGAGCACCATCTTCATTTTCTCTTCCGGGGCTTCCTCTGAAATCTTAATCAGTTCTTTCACTTCCTCTATACCTTCATCCTGCAAACAAACCACAGAGGTGGGGGGATGAGAGGTGGGAATGAGACACCATAGTGGAGATACTGATTCTAACACCCACAGAAATAATATCGAACTAATATTTTGTTTTGAAAATGAAGGAATATATCTCTTGTTTTTTCGTGTATGTCTGAACAGGGAAATGCTACTGCATTCTAACTTCGAACCTTCCTTTCTTAACTGGAATTGGCCCAGATTCAAGTCTTCTCCTGTGTTGCTCAAACTCATTGTTTCTGTCCCAGATTTATTCCATTTATTTAGAATCTACCTTGTGAGGGAAACCTAATGTCATGGGAAATACCTAACAAAGTAGAGTAAATTAGATAGAATTATCAAAAACTTCAAAAGCAATGTTCATGCCAGTTTGTTATATAGGAGTACGACCACACTGGATAATCCCCGAAACTAACAGGCTATCAATTCTTCTGATTATGGGTTTTTTTATCATGGGTGGGGTGTTGAGGGAAAAGAAGACAGGTTGTATATGACATTGGCTATATGCTTGTGTACTTAATCATTGTACTTTTCCTTTGGATCCTAAATTCTAGGGTTCCATTTCATGACTTGGAGGAAAATGGCACCCAAGGGGCAGTGTACATGTCACCACTGCTTTGCTAGAATTTACAACAACAACATCCTCCGTCACATGCCTAGGGACATATATTTCCCTCTTTCCCCCTTCACTATAAGTACAGGCAACACTGTGGAGCGGTTAAAGGTTTAGGCTTGGGAGTCAGACTACCTACGACATCCAAATCCAGGCTTTATCAGGTGACCTCACCCACTTCTGCCCAGTTTCCTCATCTGTAAAATCTGGTAATAATGGTACCCACCTATAGCCCCATAGGGAGATGTGAACTTCTTCAAACCGTGCTTGGTGCTTAGTAAACATTCAGTCAGGTTAGCCATGATATGCCACGCATGGCAGGGATCCTGGCTCTGAGAAAGAATTAGAAACAAGTGCTCAAGGCTACTATGGCCTCTAGGGATAAAAAAATTCTGATTTGTTTGTTCAAGCCTTTTAGAAATAAACTACTTTGTCTGAAGGAGAAGCAAGACCAGCCGTAAAAAGCGAGTCCATGGCCTCCCCATGGCGTGACTCCAAACCCAGACTCCATGACCGCTTTCAGACTCCGTCTCCATGATGCCTGCAATCCCCATGGCCAGAGGCAATACTGTGTTTTGTTTTGTTTTAATTAATTATATTTTTGGCTGCGTCGGGTCTTCGTTGCTGCATGCGGGCTTTCTCTAGTTGCGGCAAGCGGGGGCTCCTCTTCCTTGCAGTGCGCGGCCTTTTCATTGCAGTGGCCTCTCTTGTTTGCGTAGCACGGGCTCTAGGAGCGCGGGCTTCAGTAGTTGTGGCTCGCGGGCTCTAGATTGCAGGATCAATAGTTGTGGCACCCGGACTTAGTTGCCCTGCGGCATGTGGGATCTTCCCAGACCAGGGCTTGAACCCGTGCCCCCTGCATTGGCAGGCGGATTCTCAACCACTGCGCCACCAGAGAAGCCCCCAATACCGTGTTTTACGTAATTGGAGACAGAATTATAAAGCAAACGGGAGAGAGAAATGTGTGCTTTCCTTCGTGTGGGTTTTCATGGAATGAGAGGGAACAGACCAGGGTCCCCTGGTGAGGCACAGTGGGACAGAGAGGAGAGGACACTGCCCATGAGATGTGTGGGCTGGAAAGAGGAATGTGGAGTAAACGAAAAGGAATCACAAAGGGAGGGAGATACCAAAGGAGCAGTGTTTCCAGGTTTTCTTCCCCCGCTCCACCTGGCAGGGGTTGGGTGGGACAGCCTAGTATTTTTCACATATAGGTGCTGTTTTAAATACTTCCACACATTCAATTCCTCACATAATTCTGAAGGAAAAGAGCAGGATATGATGGAAGAGGGTAAAAGGGAGCGAGTAAGAAGGTTTCTCTGAGGAAGTGCTTAAATATGAGCCCTAGAGGTTGACTGGGCTTCACAGGAGAAACATGAAGGGGAAAAGCAGCCCTGACAGAGGGAACAGCATGGAGGTGGCTAGGAGGCACAGAGGAGCCTGGTTTCTTTGAGGCACTTGAAAGGAGACCAGCGTGCTTGGAACACAGTAAGGAGGAAGAGCACGTGAGACGTAGGACTGGAGAGGTGTCAGGGCTTGAACTTGGAGGAATTGTCCACCGTGTTTAGGACTTAGCATTTTATATTAGTTGAAGCTAAGATCTATCAATTTTGTGAGAAAGCTGTCCATCCCTTGCCTTTGGAGATTGGGAAAGTGGCCTATCCCTAGGTCCTATAACAGTTAGAAGCAGAGCAGGGATTTGAATTTGGATAATTTGATTTAAAGTCAAGGGATTTTGCAAAATGTATTCTCGTTCCCCTGGGTCCGTGTGGTAGGAGCCAGGTGTCCTCCAAATGCAGCAGCCTCAATTCACTTGTATTTAAACTGAGGTCAAGACCCTCTACTGGGTGGAAAAAAATCCCCTTTGCCTCCAGCTTCCCAATATTCAAATCCATCACCTGTCAGAGTCACCTACCAGGAGGTCCGCCATTTTCTCCAGCATGTTGGACCAATGCAGCCTAAACGTCTGGTCTCCCCAAGAACTGATGAAATAGACACAGGGCTTCTTGGCCTCGAATGGCAAATAGTTGTAATTCCTGGGAAAACACATTAGGTCTGGAAGTTAGTTGGTGATCAGTGTTTTTCAGACAATCCCAGTAACCTGTTCATGTTTGTATGTTCTGGGTGGGTTGGGGGAAGGGTGACAACAAAATAGTCAAACTATTAATTCCATCCATAGCCTTTACTTGGGGATCCATAGACAATAAGCAACGAACTGCTATATGGCTACAGCGGTGAGGTAATAACAGCTACCACCCTCTGACCCAGGGCAAAGTTTAGAAATGATCTCACAAGAGGCAAGGCAAGCCCTCTTCAAGGAGAAATTCTCTTTCCAATTGAGAGAAGAGAGAAAGGAGAAAAACTAACATCTTTTTCCTTTTAAGGTCTATATGCTGGGCCCTGACTGTGTAAGGATCAACCGAGATAACAGATGTGAATGTATTTTATAAACTGAAATCGCTAGAGAAATCTAAGAGGGTAATAATATTAATGAAGATGAAGTCATGTGCTTCAAACTAAACGTCAGCATCCCATGGCTTGCCGTCCATTCATCCATCCATACAAAATGTACTGTTGCTGGGCATTGGTGCCGGTAATGCAGATGACCTGCTTGACTAAGCAGGGATGAGAGGGATGGCAAAGTAGCTGGAAGGGGAGCTGTGGAGCCAAAGAGAATGGCTGATGGCGATGGTTGGATGTGCTTAAATGATGATAAGAAAAAAGTTAAGAGGATGAGACTGAAGACAGAAAAGAAGGAACTAACCGGTAGAATTCAGTTCCCAAGGAGGAAAGGGATGGATGTGAAAGCAGGGAAGATGGGAGAGGTGTAGCAAAAAGCTGAAGTTCCCTGACTAAAGACAGCGATATTCTTAATGAGGTTTGCCCCCAGCCGCCTGTAATTGTCCCACAAACACCCGGGTCTGTGTGAAGAGAAACGTGGAAGGCAGGCCAGTCTTGTCATGGAGGCAACAGACAAATTGTGTGTGTATGTGCATGTGTGTGTATGTTGTGTGTGCACATGCGTGCATGTGTGTGTGTGGTGGTCTATTAGAAAATCCCCCAGTTCAGCTGCTACCACCCTGGCTTGCCACTATGTGGACAGAGCCTCAATATAGTGACAGGAATATAAAGCCCCAAAACACCAGCATGGCATCTTGGTCTCTTTGAGCCAGCCTGTCAGGACTAATGTGAGGTCCATCTGAGGGTTCCGTAGAGCTCTCATTTCCTCTCAAACCCTTCCCATACTACATCCCCTGACATCCCCTCCAACAGTCAACAACGGGCTAGTCTAACAAGGTGGGGATGTTTTCACTGCCAAAAGGATCCCGGCGAAAGGATGCAGAGTACCACTGAGAGTCTCATAAAAGCCTCCCAGAGCTGCAGATCCTGTTCATTGATGTCCTCAGTTTCGAGACTGGACAGAGAAGCCATTAAAGGGCTGGGAAGTTTGGGGTCCTTTTTGGTGCGTGTAAAGGAGGGTGGCTGCCAGGGACCCATAAAAAAGACCCCAAAGAAGGTGGCCTGTGGGAGGGGGAGGGTGGTCCATGGGAGAGACAGGATTTAGAAAATGTAGGCCATGCTCAAAAATTATTATTTTCACTTACTGCTTCCTACTTTGTCCCAGACAGTCGCTTTCTGTCCCTTAAGCTCGTTGTCGCCCTTTAGGATGTCGCCCTTGTTGTGACCTTTCCCAACTCTTCACCTCCTCCACTGCCCCCCTCTACCCACATAGTACCCTGTGCCCAACCCAGTTATAGCATGTCCTTAACTCATTCAGAAACAGTCATGAGCGTCTACTATGTGCCTGGCATGGAGATGAGCAGATCCAAAGGTGAACAAGACACAGTCCTTTGCCCTCAGGGTACTCACAGTCTAATAGGGAGACAGACTAGTAAAAATATCTTAATGCAGTGTGATTAATGTTTGATGCAGGTGAGTAGAGAAGGTCCAAATAAGACTTGGGATTCAGGGAAGGGAACTTGAACTTAGTCTTGAAAGGTAACAGAAGCAAGCAGTTCTGAGGAGGGCGCTTGTTGCCTCTGGCAGAAGGAAGAGCGTGTTCAAAGGCCCAGACATGGCAAACCACAGGACCCATCTGGGGAATGGTGCTGTGGGAACGCTGGGGTTTGGGGAATACCCAGAGGTTATCGTAGAGAAGTGGGTAGGGATCAAATCAACAAAATATGTGCTCTGGGCTTCCCTGGTGGCGCAGTGGTTGAGAGTCCGCCTGCCGATGCAGGGGACATGGGTTCGTGCTCCGGTCCGGGAGGATCCCACACGCCGCAGAGCGGCTGGGCCCATAAGCCATGGCCGCTGAGCCTGCGCGTCTGGAGCCTGTGCTCCGCAACAGGAGAGGCCACAACAGTGAGAGACCCGCGTACCGCAAAAAAAAAAAAAAAAAAAAAAAAAATGTCCTCTGAAATTAATTCTGAAAGCCACAGACAGCGAATGTATAATGTCAATCAGGGGACTGGGGAGTTCAGATAGATAGTTCAGTGAATTTCTTGAAACAGATCCAAGCCAGGTAAGAGGTGTTTAAAATAATTGAGGCCAAAGGTGCTGACAGGCCAGATTCAAGAAATGGCAATAGAGAACACACTGGAGAACTCGAATTGACCAGACTTCATCACTAATTGGATACGGGTAGGAAGGGAAAAGTGAACACTTGCCAACTTTCTGATTTGTGGCTTGGAGGATGCAGACAATGTTATGACCAGTCTCTGAGATGGGAAAGATAGGAAAAGGGGCAAAGTTGTCTGTGAAGACAATGAGTCTGGTGAATAATCCAGGGACCCCCAAATGGAGGTGTTTGGACCTGCTGCTCAGGAAAGAAGCCCGTCTGGGGAAATAGATGTGAGACTCATTATTCTAACAGTGGTCGGTAAGCCATGGGTTCGTGCCCAGAGAGAGAAGAGCGAAGACTGAAGAGAACTAACGATGTGGTTCCCATCCCCTTACACGTGAACAGGGAGAGCCATGTTCTCTTATGACAATCCAGTGAGATCATATTTTTTTACTCATGGCATAAAGCTCAGAACACAGAAGAATTTCTCTACGTGTGGCTTTCCCTTCTCATAAACTATTTGGTTGACAACACTTTCTTAAGACAGTTCTATAATTTCACTTCTCTTTGCATGTTGAAATGTTACTTGGATTAACGATCAGTGAGGGCACATGTAGGTGCCCCAGCAGTTTTCTGAAACGGTCTTTTCTGGTGGCTGACACTCATTTTTGAGTTCTTCAGTTTGATGGTGGGCAAAAATAAGATAATAAATCATGTATCTAATAATTCCACCAACTTGAGTTTACATTATATTCAGATGACTATAACAACTGTTAATAGGATTTGGGATTGAAATTTTAACATCTGACCTTCCTACCTTGCTATGCTTCAAAGTTACAGAATGAATGGAGCTTCAGATATGATAATAATAACCATCATCATTGCTCTGCCCTTACATGAATCCCCTGGATGTGTCGTTTGGAGAGCTGTCAACATGTTACTAAGAATTCAGGAGAGTGGCACTTACCATGTTGCCCTTGTTTGCACCTTGTTCTTTTTTTTTTTTTTTTTGTGGTATGCAGGCCTCTCACTGTTGTGGCCTCTCCTGTTGCAGAGCAACAGGCTCCGGACGTGCAGGCTCAGCGGCCATGGCTCATGGGCCCAGCCGCTCCGCGGCATGTGGGATCTTCCCGGACCAGGGCACGAACCCGTGTCCCCTGCATCGGCAGGCAGACTCTCAACCACTGTGCCACCAGGGAAGCCCTGCACCTTGTTCTTATAAATAAGATAAAGAATGTTTCCAGTTTTAGGGAAGAACTGAATCAAACAGTCCCAGAAATTGGTCAAGCTTCTACTGTCAGAAACCCCGGCTACTCTCACCTGCTGTGTCTCCTACCTGTTCCCTTCTGTCACGAGTGGCTTCTCGGGGTGAGTGGTGGAGACCATGGGCATGGCTGCGTCCCCTTCTCCTTCATGCAGCAGTGGAAGAGCATCGTCTTCCGCTGGGTCAACTGACTTCTTCCTATTCCCATGATGCGATCCCCCATCAATCAAGTTCCCAAAGTTACCTGAAGAGCCAGTAGCAAGGGGAGAAGGGCCAGGTGTCAATAAGCAGAATCAGGCTGCTTGGCAGAAAGGATCCAAGTTTATGTCTTCCCAGGGCAGGGAAATAAGCTCTCAGCATGAAGGCAGAGTGATGGGCAGACCAAAGAAATAAGATTAACAATGACACTAAGCCATCATCAACATACATCTTAGGGTTTTTTTGTAAAAATTACTTAAGTTACAAATTAACTGGATTCCATCTCCATTTCCTTCTGCTCCACTGATGGAGAACTTCCCAAATATAAATCAAGACCTTCTCTGATGGAATGCTCTTTCTTGGAGTGGTTTTCCCAGATGTACATCAGTCCAGGAAGATTGCTGGGAGTTATAATAACAGCACCTATTATATGTGTGGCATGTTGCATGCATTAACTCATTAAACCCTTGCAACAGCTCCATGAGGAGTTATCATTATACCCATTTTATAGACGAAGAAACTGAGACCCGGAGAAATTAAGTGAGCCTAGGGTAAGGGAACCAGAATTAGTAGTCCAAGTCTGTCTGAATGCAAGGTTTATATTCTTAATCCTGTTTTGTAAGTATGAAAATAAATCTATCCCTTACATATTAACACCAGAGTGGATAAGGATTTATTCATTTCTTCCTGAGGTGCAAACCTCCAGCAGAGTGCTACCATCTTCACGTAACACACTAATTCATTTATTTAAGAGGTAGGTATAAAGTTCATGCCATGTGCCAGGCGCCGTGCTTGTCTGCACTTACCAATAGAAACTTCAAAGCTAATGGGTTTATCTCCAATCCTCCGGTCAATCATGGTAGCTTCAAAAAATGCTCCAAAGAGTAAAAATTCCTCTTGTTTTTCTGGTACAATCTATAGAAAGAAAAAAATACATTAGACAGGGCTCCCTCTTTTTTTAGCAGGAGGAAGCTGAATTAGTGATGCCAACCCGGTCCAAGGTAATTTATAGAAACTTGAGTCTTGGTGTCAGCCTGAAATGGCACATAGTTTCCCCTCTAATCAGACTGGGAGAAACCAGGACCTACAAATTGCAAATCCAAATTCAGTCATTTATCTAGAATGATGTAGTCTCCACCTCCTGAGCTTCAACCTTACAATCAAATTTCCTTTTATTTTAAAGGTAAGCTTGGTATACATATCTTTCTAAGAGGTTGATTGTTCAAGGAGCATGTGTAGCTGGGACACCACATGACACAGCATCACATTTTTGAGCGAAGAGGCTGAATGAGCTGGATTTATAGTCTGTTCTTTCTGGTTTTACCCTTGGACTTATTAAACTCAGCAGAAAAAGCAATAGGGTTCATTTAAGGAAATAAAGCTGTCGTGGCTTCATAGATTAAGAGCTCCCTTCAATCAAGAGCCCTGACCTGTATTCCTCTCTCTTTTTTGAGACCCTTCCTTCACACACGAGCCTCCTGTGCTCTTGGCATCAGCAGGAAATGTTTCTATTGACCAGGAAATGTGGGACAGGGTGGGGACCTAGTGCTGGCTCTTAGTCACAGAGCACACACCACTCCCACCTGCCACCACTGTGTCCCTTGGCTGTAAGCCAGCCCCTTATCGTGCCTTCGTGGGGCCAAGTTTACTATCTGGGAGGAGGTTAAAAACCACTCAGAGACCAGAAGGGAATGGAGGCCATAGAGCCTGGAAGAGGGACAGCAGGTTCCAAGGCCAGCCAATCCCCTCTTCAAATCCCAACTCTGCTACTTCCTAGCTGTTGACTTTGGGCAAGCCATGTCCATTGCCCGGGTGTCATTTTCCTTGTCTGTGAAATAAACATCATAGTAGGACCCACACAGGGAAGAAATGAGATCATCCATGTGCAATACCTATTATAAAGCCTACTCATATCAATGCTACAAGTGGCAGTCACCATAAGTATTTCAACTATAATTCATGTCTTAATCCCACCCACCCTTCAAGGTCCAACCCAAATGCCTCTTCTTCTGGAAGCATCCATTGACTCCCTGAGTTAGAAAAATGATGATGGTAATGTTTACAGAACTCTTACTATGTGTCAGGTGTGGTATGAAGAATTTTACCTACATTACCTCATGTAATTCTCATAACTATCCTAGGAGGGGGATCTTTCTATTATACCCATTTAAAGATGAAGACACTGCAATTCCGTGAAAGATTAAGATATCTGTCCAAAGTTACTAAACATGACTAATACTTATAGAGCACTTACTACGTGCCAGGCTCTAATAAGCACTTTGCTGTATTAATTCATTAAATCCTCACTGTGAGCCGATGAAGTAGAGGTTGTTATTGGAAATAAACCTAAGGAGCTTATGTCACTTGCTCAAAGATTCAAACAGAGGGAATGTTTGTCCAGAGGCTGGGGCAGTGACCACTGCACCATACTGCCATGTCTTAAACCCAGCTGTCTTACTTGGGAGCCCAACATTTTAATCATTATACGGCACTCACTCCAGGAAATAATAGCACTTTCTCTGTCCCTACTTATCACACTTATCACTTTCCACTTCCTGTATATTTATTTTGTATGTCTTATCTCCCTTTCTATAACCATAAATTTCATGGAGTCAGACTCTATTTTTATTCCTTCCAATGCTGAGGATTTAAAAATGAATACGAAGTTTGACCTAAGGGAGAAAAGCTTTGATGGTGGTGATGAGGGTGAGTTTTGAAAGCCAGCAACATGGGATTTCATTTTTCCAGATATGCAATGAGAGTAAGGCTGCAGCAAAGGTGATTAGAGCTGGAGGACCCTGGAGAGCTAAAAAAGAAGAAGATGCTGCAGAAAAGGGATGTTACCATGTTGGTAAGGGCAAACTCTGAGCTGTTGAGACTCTGGGAAAGGGAGGAGCCCAGTGTGGTGGTTTTAAAATATGTCCACAAATTCTTGGAAAATCTTCCCCTTAAAAGGTGAAGGCTAATTTCCGCCCCCCACCCCTTTCAGCATGGCCTGGACTTGCTGCTCATTTCTAACAATTAGAATGTGGCCTAAATGTCAGGGTGTGACTTCCATGGATTTGGTCATAAAAGACATAGCAGTTTCTGCCTTGCTCTCTCTTGGATCACCCACTCTGGGGGAAGTCATCTTCCACGACGACACTCGAGCAGCCTATGGAAGGGTCCGTGTAGTGAGGAACTGAGGCCTCCTGCCCACAGCCATGTGAGTGCGCCATGTTGGAATTAGATCCTACCGCTTGAGTCAAGCTTTCAGATAAGTGCTGCCCCTACCAACATCTAAATGGGAACCTCATGAGAGATTCTGAGCCAGACCCACCAAGCTAAGGTATTCCCAAGTTCCTCACCCACAGAGGAAATAAACATTTGTTTATTTCGTGCTGCTAAAATTGGGGGTAATTTGCTATACAGCAATAGATAACTAATAAACACAGCAAGGAACTGACCACAAACCAGAAAGCCAAGATTAAGAGAGGAGGGAGGAGAAATAAGGGTTTGAATGAAATAAAAGTTCGAATGAAATAAGGGTCTGAATTTTCCCCCTCAGATCATGCAATAGCCAAGATGGCCCCCTGGCCTTGTAGAAAAATGGATGCTCTACCCCACATAAGTTCCCAGTCACCCTGGCTTTCTGCTAGACTTTACTTTTTCAGATGACCTCAGCAAAATATCTTGAAGATATTGACTTAGGTTAAAGAAATCTTCAACTAGCCCCTTTCCACTTTGCAGCCTCTGTTTAGAAAAGAATGGGACATTCAACAGGGACAGATACAGGGGATATCAGTTTAGGTGGCCACTAAGCTACCCACAATTTTTGGCAAAGTCCAAAAAAAGTCAAGCAGGGTGGAGAGCTCTGAATAACCTTCCCCTGGTGGTGGGAGTAAACCATAGAAACACACTGGTAACCACAGCAACAGCAAAGGTATTGCCTGCTCACCATGGATGTGCTAAGAACTCTGCGGACCATTTTACAACTATTCCCTCATTCACTCCAGGAGGTGCCTACGACAGAGGGACCATTACCACCCCATTCTGTTGATGAGTAAACTGAAACACGGAGGGGTGTTAGTATCAGAGCCATGAATAGGACCAATCCCCAAGATTTCCAACCCTGAGCTACAACCTCTCCCCCGCACTGTTTCTTAAGATTTATTAGCTCCCAGCAGTAAAATTAAGTGGCTCTTCCAAAGCTAAGGTGACCCACATACTAAAAATCCTTCCATCTGTCTAGTCTCTACCAGGAATGGACAGCTCAGGAAGACTGGCCATTACCTCCCTTCCCCCATCTAAAATTATTGTCTGGATGACCTGAGAAACCCACTCCCAGAGGTAGAATCATCCAAGCTATAATCTACCCACCAAAACATAAAATTCCTTCGTTTGCAACTACAAAGTACTATTGCTGAACTAAACAATTGAGAGGATATTCATGGTTTGTATTCCTCTTGGAGCCCCAGATCTCTCTACCATAACACAGAACTGGGCTAAAAGATGCTGCTGTGCATTATGTTGAATCACAAGCAAAGATAACCATTCCTTCCAGCTGTGATTTCCCCACAGCCGTGGTGGGGGGGGGCAGGAGAATAGGTTTCTCACTTTCTTTCATCCCACAGCTTGTCACCCACTCTTCTTCCTCTTCATCCCTCATCCCACATTATCTCACATCCAGAGCGTACGTTAAGCTCACAAAACTAAACAAAATTAGGCCACGGATAGACTTCAGTCCATCACCCCACCACCCACTCCCACCAGCTCCCCCAGAGCACTTTTATTTCTCTTTTACTTTGGTTGCCATGGGAATCCGTATTTGGGGGGGACACGGATGGAATGTATCATGAGCAGATGGCTGTGATGTGAGCAGGAAGAGGCAGAGGACCAGCCCCGGAATACATGAGCCAACACATGTTTTGGAGGGGCAGTGTCACCTCTGCGGGTCTTTGGAAGCCTGTGGCAGGTGCTGTCCCTGCTCTGGGCTCAAATCACAGACGCGGTGGAGCAGCGCTCAGACCTACCTCCAGAGGCGCATCGAAAGGCTCCACCTCGACCTCTGTTGAGTTGGTTTTGTCTGAAGCCTGCTGGGCTTTTCCATCAGTTTTGTCACCCTTGTCTTTACTTGAGCCTTTGGAAGATTTGGAGTCTTTGTCCTTTGAAGACAGCTTGAGCTCCTTGAGTGCCTTGGAGAATTTAAACTCTTGTGTCCCTCCCGAGAGGATCTCCACAGCAATCTCCACCAAAATTCTGCCCCTGAACGACACGCCTTCTCTGAAACCTTCATTCAATTCCTGGTAGTCTTCCATCAGACTTTGGCTCCTGGGTGAGCCATACAGGTTAATCCAGGCAGGTCCGAATGTGGGTAGAAAGCCTGTAAAGATACCAAGCTTCAGTCGCCTAGTTATGCTTTCAAGCTGTGGCTATTTTTTGCTTTATGAAAATTGTGCACATTCATTTAGAAATGTAAAATATAAAGAAAAGACAAGAGAAAATATTTACAGAATATCCTGCCACGGGGAGTTCCCTGGTTGCCTAGTGGTTAGGATTCTTGGCTTTCACTGCCATGGCCCAGGTTCAATCCCTGGCTGGGAAACTGAGATCCCGCAAGTTTTTGGCATGGCCAAAAAACAAAACAAAACAGAAAAGAATATCTCGGACTTCCCTGGTGGCACAGTGGTTTGATCCCTGGTCTGGGAAGATCCCACATGCCACGGAGCAACTAAGCCCGTGTGCCACAACTACTGAGCCTGTGCTCTAGAGCCCGCGAGCCACAGCTACTGAGCCCGCATGCCACAGCCACTGAAGCCCACGTGCCTGAACTACTGAAGCCTGCTCACCTAGAGCCAGTGCTCCGCAACAAGAGAAAGCACCGCAATGAGAAGCCTGCACACCGCAACAAAGAGTAGCCCTCGCTTGCCTCAACTAGAGAAAGCCCGTGCGCAGCAACCCAACGCAGCCCAAAATTAATTAATTAATTAATTAAAAAAAAAAGAATATCCCATCACCAAAAGCCACAACCACAACCACCATTTTGCTACAATCCTTTCTAGTCTCTCTTCCATGCATGTCTACGCTTGTTCACAATTGTAGTAAGACTATTAATGCCAACTTGCTTCCTCATCTGTTCACTCATTGATCGAACATTTATTGACTCCTAACATGTGCCAGGCATCATGGTAGACACAAAACACAGAGCCCAGTAGAGAATAAAGCAGATACAAACATTAAACAAATAAATATTCACATCACATTACAAATGCTATGAAAGAGACGTATCTTGGGCAGCAAGGACACAAAACAGGTTGGTGTGGCGTGGAGAGAGGAGTTAGGCAGAGAGAGAGGAGACAGAGTTCTGGGCAGAGGGAAGAGCACATGGCAGTTGGAAAGGGGCTTGGAGATAGAAGGAACTGGAAGAGAAAGCCAATGTGGCTGGAGTCCAGAGAGTGAGCAGGTGAGAAGAGTTTGGAGAGGTGAGCGGGTCTCGGGAGGCTTGATAAGGATTTTGGACTGTATCCTAGAAATTATGGGAATATTTTAGAGGGGTTTAAGCAAAGATGTGACCTAACCGGTTGTGTGTTTTTAAGATCACCCTGGTTACTATGTGATGGGTTCTAAGGACAGACGTGGGCCGCTATATGTAAAATGGGTAACCAACAAGGACCTACTGTACAGCACAGGGAACTCTGCTCAATGTTATGTAACAACCTAAATGGGAAAAGAATTTGAAAAAGAGTAGGTACATGTATATGTATAACTGAATCACTTTGTAGTACACCTGAAACTAACCCAACATTGTTAATTAACTATACTCTGATATAAAATAAAAAGTTAGAAAACAACTAAATAAAGTGCTAGGGCAAGTCCCGAATCAGTTATCTTCAAAGGTGGAAACAGAAGTCCATGCTGGTTTGATTTTGTTTTGTTTTCTGTTTTGTTTTGCATTCGTTAGTTTCCTGTTTTAGTACCATGTTTTTGTCAAGACTTTAGCTTTTCCCCTAAGACAGAAATAAGTAAATAAATAAATAAAAATTTAAAAACAAAGAATGGATGTGGGCACAGTGGTTCAAGCACTACTTCTCCATCAAAACTCAAGACGTGGGCTTCCCTGGTGGCGCAGTGGTTAAGAATCCACCTGCCAATGCAGGGGACACAGGTTCGAGCCCTGGTCTGGGAAGATCCCACATGCCACGGGGCAACTAAGCCCGTGCACCACAACTACTGAGCCTGCACTCTAGAGCCCACGAGCCACAACTACTGAAGCCCCTGCGCCTAGAGCCCGTGCTTGGCAACAAGAGAAGCCACCGCAACGAGAAGCCCGCGCACTGCAACGAAGAGTAGCCCCTGCTCACCGCAACTAGACAAACCCTGCGCACAGCAACGAAGACCCAACACAGCCATAAATAAATAAAATAAATAAAATTTTAAAAATTTATATTAAAAAAAAAAACTGAAGACAGGGGTGGCTTGGACCAGGGTGATGGTAGTGGAGATTGAGAGAAGTAAATATTCTGAGATATGTTCTAAGTGTAGAACTGAAAAGGCCTGCTGATCTTAACTTACTCTTAGCATAAGTAGTTCCCCTTCTTAATACAGAGCATCTGGGAAAATATACAGTGTCTATGCAAACATCTCTTTGACAACAGAATATTCCATTTTGACAGGCAGTATATAGCATGGTGGTCCTGAGCTTGACTGCCTGGGTTCAAATCTCAACTCTCAGGTCTGCCATTTTCAAGCTGTGGAAGTTTTTTAACTTCCCAATGCCACGGTTTCCTCAATTGTAAAATGGGGGTGCTAATAGTACCTATCTCACCTATCAAGATTAAAAGAGATAATATTAAGTGCTTCACACAAGTCTTTAAGAGATGTCTAGAATGTTAGCCATTACTCTTAATAAGTATATATATCATAATTTGCTTAACAATCCCCTCGCTTTTTGACTAGGAGAAGTTTCCATATGCTTTATTGTTATCAATAGTTTTATGCCTGAAAACTTCCTCTCTCCATTCCCCCCCGTCCCCCTCCCATGGCCCCCGATGTCTACTTTTTAAACCATTGTTATACATCTCCCTGAACCCACCAAGATGTTTCTGAAAAGTTGTGGGTAACGTGTTTGTTTTTTTTTTAATTTATTTATTTTTGGCTGCGTTGGTTCTTCGTTGCTGTGCATGGGCTTCTCATTGCGGTGGCTTCTCTTGTTGCGGAGCATGGGCTCTAGGTGCGTGGGCTTCAGCAGTTGCAGCACGCAGGCTCAGTAGTTGTGGTTCATAGGCTTAGCTGCTCTGAGACATGTGAATCTACCCGGAACAGGGCTCGAACCCGTGCCCCCTGCATTGGCAGGTGGATACTTAACCACTGCGCCACCAGGGAAGTCTGTGGGTAACATGTCTACGTCTGGTTGAGAAATCCTGTAGGTGGACAGAGTGTGCTTTCTGCAGAAAGAAATCCTGTGGCAAATCCTCCCACATCATGAATATTTAAACAGTAGATATTTATCAAGGCCTTTCTATGCTGTCACTATGTGCAGGGCACAAAAATGTGTAAATCTCGTTCTCTGCTTAAGCCACGCCTTCAGTATAATGTGTGTGTGTGTATACACACACACATACACACATATACACAAATATATACATTGGTCAATGCAAATTTGTAGTGCAGAGGAAGACTGCATTGGGATTTAAAAAAGGGAAGGTAGATTGGGGTATTTAGAGAATTAACAGGTATTAATTTAGGTTTTATAAATAAAGAGCTTTATCTTGGGTGAAGACTCCTTTGCCTGACTCTGTGGATTAGCTGGGACTCTCCATTCTTGCCCTGGCTCTCTGAGTGCAGTCAGCAGGACCTCCCTGAAATATTCATGCTCTTGAGTTCCCATTGTGAGTTGAGGGCACCATATTTTTTGGACCATTTAAACACGTAAAAACCGGGACTTCCCTGATGGCACAGGGGTTAAGAATCTGCCTGCCAATGCAGGAGACACAGGTTCGAGCCCTGGTCTGGGAACATCCCACACGCCGTGGAGCAAGTAAGCCTGTGCGCCACAACTACAGAGCCTGCGCTCTAGAGCCCGCAAACCACAGCTACTGAGCCCACGTGTCACAATTACTGAAACCCGCACGTCTAGAGCCCGTGCTCCGCAGCAAGAGAAGCCACCGCAACGAGAGGCCCTCACACCGCAACAAAGAGTAGCCTCTGCTCGCCGCAACCAGAGGAAGCCCACGCGCAGCAACAGACCCAACACAGCCAAAAGTAAAAATAAATAATTAATTAATTTTAAAAAATAAATAAATAAACACGTAAAAACCATTCTTAGCTTGTGAGCCATACAAAAATACGTGGTAGTCCAGATGTGGTCCATGGATCACAGTTTGCCAACCTCTTATCTAATCTAAACTCTTCATTTTTCAATTAAGAAACCTAAGGCCCAGAGAGAGGGAGTGACTTCCTCAAGGACACACAGCAATGTTCCTGGAAGACATGGAACAGGGAACAAGCCTCGTGGTTCCCAGAGTCTGGCTCTGTTCACCACCCTGAACCAACCCAAGCCACAGACCACACAGAGGATGGAAGGTGCCTAAGACATTGCCTGCTCCAACCCTCTCTTTCTGAAGATGAAGGCTCTAAATCAATCATTTGGAGACCCAATCTCCAAGTCAGACACGTGCGGCCTTACCTTTATCTCCATCCTGTTCATTGGAGATTTTCTTCAGGTCGATGAAATGCGTTGCCAGCACTGTATCACTCACGCTGCCTTCATCCCATACCTGGATTTTCACCCTCCGACACAAGGGAGGGAACATTTCCTTGAAGACCACCTGTTCGTGCCACACAGGATCGGCGCAGTTCTTCTGCACCGTGGTTCGCCCCTAAAAACAAAGCCAGGAAAATGTGAGCCACGGAAGGAAATGAAAGGGGCCCTTGACCGACTAAAGAAAACTTCACACCAGCTGGAAATACAAAGTGAGTTGTCAAAAATAATGAACCTGATTCCACCGACACCCAAGAAAATCAGTTACACCCCATGAACATTACTGATGTTCTATTCTGTGCCAGACACTGTGCTGGGCATCTGGGACAAAGGTGAATTGTCACAGGTCCTGCCCTCAGGAAGTTCTCATCATCCACTGGGTTGGGGTGAACTTGACACCTGTGTATGAAGGAGTGCCATACATCTCCAGGATTGCAGCAGATACAGTTAGAGCCTGACTTCATGTTTTATAAAAGTCGGAGCTGGTGCAAATCCCTTCCCTAGTCTGGACCTCAGTTTCCTCGTCATACAATGGAGGTGGTGTTCTATATGGGGGTTATATATGTCCTATATATGCCAATGGGGTCCAAGATAGAAATAGTCCAAGATTCACCCTGCCAACGGGAGGGGCTGGGTGGAGACAACATGTGTGTCAGCTGAAGCTTCCAAGTCCAGCCAACCAGGATTAAGCTCTGACCATGTGCCCAGGCCCTAGCACTTCCAATGGCTCTTGAGCAGGGAACAGCTGGGAACAGGGATGTCCAGGCTTACACAGGACAAGGACTAGCTGGGTAGATTGTAGAGCAGATTGAAAGGGAGGTGGTAATCCTCTGGGGGCTGGGGACTGGGCAACAGCTCAGAGAAGCAGCCAGAGGTGAGGGAGGAGGCCTGCCTGCCTGGGTGCTGCACTGTGATCTTCCCCTCACTTCTCTCCACGAGCTCCAATGGTGAGGGAGTGGGTGACCCTCCACTACTTTCCTGCCATGCGATGTAAAACCTTTTTGTGACAAGCTTCCTCTCTCTGGGCACTTCCTAATTTTGATTTTAACTTAATGTCATTTGACCAGCAGTGTCCTGGGTAAAGAGCAAGATTCCAGTCCAGGCCTGCCAGGATTGGTGATGACCCTTCCTCACCGTCTGTCCAGCAAAGGAGACCTCCACAAAGGGATCCACGAGGTCCTTACTGTCTCTCACAAAGGCTTTGGTGATGTTCGCCATGATGCTGGAGTTCATTTTGGGCAGCCCTTCAGCTCTGTAGAGTCTCACGTAGAATCTGGCCCAGGGTCTCTCTGATGGAAACCCTTGTGGGATCAAAAGGTTCCTTGGGGGGGACAAAAATAAGACATAAAAAAGCTTTCTCACTTGAAAGAGTAGAGAGAAAAGGTAGAGGCAATTTGGAGGCAGAAAGAAGAATTCTGATACAGGAGAAAAATCTGAAAAGATAGGCGTCATCGCTAAAATGAGTTTTCCTTCTAGTGTAGATGGCAGCACAGAGTATGAGTAGGGTGAATGCGGTACTCCAGTAAAAATTAATTTAGAAAATAGAGTGAATGCAAACTCGTTCAGGTCCTGGAATTAAAGAATAAACACTTAGAAGAGGCACATAAAGTCTTCCCATTGTACAAGCTAGTGGCTGAAATTATTCTTCCTTCAAAGAAAAATCAACTAAATTCAGATCAATAGGATAGGCTCAAGAACAGCTTATCTATTATGGGTTATTATAGGAAGGCAGGCTGTTCTTGTCCTAGAAGATGACCTCCCAAAGGATAGTGACGCCTTTGATAAGACACATCGTCGTCGTGCCTCTGATAAAGCAGAATCCCCACTGGACAGGCCTTGAACTTGGAAGTTCTCATGAACCCGTAAGGAAAGGAAGAAGAAAGAGACATGGAAACTGGGACATATCATTTCTCTTGCATGGTCCTCAATGGACCTGTCTCACTTTTCTATTTGCTCCTTGGCATCAGAGGTTTTGGGATTGCGCGTTAAGACATCTCCTTTCCCAGTCACGCTGATGTCACACTTCAGGTACCCCTTCGTGCCAGTCCTGATGTTGCCGGGGTCCATTAGCAGGGCCCACTTGTTGGAGAACTGATGACCTGCAAAAAGTCCTGACAGCTCAGATATCCTGCACTGATGCACCCCGACGCTCCATCCAGCTCTCTTCCAACCCGAAGGCTCCCCACCGTCTACTCCCCAGGAGGGGCCAGCTCAGCACAGTTATTTCCAAGTCTTGTGCTGCCTCTCTCTCCTCCTTTCCTTCCTCTCCTCTCTTCCTACCCACTTCTCCATCTTTTTCTCCAAACTGCCACAGGGAGTTGGGAAGCCTTCAACGCAGTGGAAATTGCCTGGACAGGAGTCTAGATTTGACCGGAGAGGAGGACATTAATGCAGTGCAGAAGCCACACGTGATTTCACAGGCCATAAACGCTGCTCAGGGATCTTTTTGTTTGACTTACACGGTGAGCCCAAACTTCAAAACTCTTACAAAATCTAGACTTCAGGCTTACCTTCTTAAAAACTGTTAGATCTGGCCACACGGAGCCCACATTTCCACACGACTGTAGGTGGTAAGGAGTTGAGTAGATGCTACTCCTTCCACAAGAGTTGTGAGCCCTGCCCTCCATTTCCCATAGCCTGTGTCACCCCTGACTGCATTAAACCCAGCCCACTGCACTCAGCGATGCTCACTGCCTGGCCCCCTTGGGGTCATGTGAGTTGGAATCACTGTTGAAGAGAAGGGGCCTTTCATGAGAAGATCTATGTGTGTTGTTGGTTCTGTTACTTATTAGCTCTTGACCTTGGACAAACTACCTAGCTCCTCTGACAAATCAGGGATAATAGTAATAATTACAGCAAGCCCACAGATGGCATGTCACAGTCATTATTCTGTGCTAGATCCTATAAAGTGCTTATGTATACATTCTTATGCATATATTCACTTACGTATATATTCACTGAATCCTCCAACAACCCTATAAGGAGGTGCTATTTTATCCCCATTTTTACAGATAAGGAAACAGCAGCACAGAGAAGTCAAGTTATTAACCCAAGGTTGCACAGCTAGGAAAGAGCAGAGTGGAATTTGAAGCCAGGCAATCTGGCCCCAGAGTCCATATTCTTAACTTCTACACCCTTCCAACTTTCCTTCTTGTGTCTCACAGCAGTAAATTAGACATAATTTATGAAAAAAAAATTTTAAACTGCTCGGACGTATGAACATATAAGATATTTGCATCATTAGATTGTGAACAGCAGTAAATTAGACAGAATTTATGAAAAAAAATTTTAAACTGCTCGGACGTATGAACATATAAGATATTTGCATCATTAGGTTGTGAACTTAGAATAAAAGAGCCACATGTCTTGCTCCACTTTGTAAAACTGGTGCTCAGTGTTATTGAATAAATGGATACATGGAAGAACACATAAACTAACTGACCTTCAGGTGTCACAGTAAGAGAAGAGTAACAGAGAGAGATTGGGAGGCAATGCTTTCTCACCAGGTTGGTTGTACACGGTCCCCAGGTCCACTTGGAAGGAGCCGATCAGTAGACCTCCTATCAGCTTGTGGTGAAAGACCTGGGGAGAGATGGAGCGGTGAGTCTGACAACACTAGATTTCTCCTTGAGGATAAATCTGTGAAATGGGTTCATGACAAACCCATTCAAAGAGGATTCTAGGCCTTGAACCTTGTCTGGCCTTCACACTTATCTGGAGCACAGTGACATTTGGTTATCAAACCTCAGGGCTGGCTGTACAGGGCGTCCAAAGTATTGCAGCTGTATCTCATCTCCTAGCAGGATTTTAGCTAATTTTCTATTGAAGGACACCTATCAAATCTCACTGCCTAAAACGTGTTTTTTTGCTTGTTTGTCTGTTAGTTTGTTTGTAGCCAAAATGAACTCTAGGGCAGCCCACTCTTCAAACCCATCTCTGCCTCTTGAAATGCTATCCATCTTTAAATGCCTAGAGCAAATGCTGCCTCCTCCAAGCAGCCCTCCCTGATCCTCCGCAGATGAAAGTATTCCCTTTCTCTCCTAAAATCCCACAACACTTTGCTCACCACTTTCTCAGAGAACTCATCCTTATTGCCTTGAGAAGTTTGGGACACGTACAATAGTCAGAACAAAGGAGGCTGTCGTCCTCAATACTTTGTCTGATTAGAAGTCAGCACAGTGCCTGGCTGGTTAGAGCAGCACATTTTTATGTTAATGCTATTAAGATTAAGAAGTTCTAAAGGAAGCTGGCAGAGCTGGGCCTGAGTCCAGAAGTCACACTGCATGAAAAACTGCTGAAGAATCAGGAGTAGTTTAACTTTTTTTTTTTTTTGCGGAACGCGGGCCTCTCACTGTTGTGGCCTCTCCCGTTGCGGAGCACAGGCTCCGGACACGCAGGCTCAGCGGCCATGGCTCACGGGCCCAGCCGTTCCACGGCATGTGGGATCTTCCCGGACCGGGGCATGAACCCATGTCCCCTGCATCGGCAGGCGGATTCTCAACCACTGAGCCACCAGGGAAGCCCCCAGTGGTTTAACTTTTAACCCAGAAAAGAGAAAACTGAGAGTGTGGAAGAAGAGCAATGGTAACTCAAGTGTCTTCAACACTTGAAAATACTGCCATCTAGAAGAGGGAGGAGGATCCCTGTGTGGTTCCCAAGCTACAGGAAGAGAGATTTCAGCTCACTATAAAGGCAATTTTTATAACAGAACTTCCCAGCAATGGAATGGGCTACTCTAGGAGTAGTGACCTCCCCATCTCTGGATATAATCAAGTAGTGCCCAAGAACCCCATGTCATGTGTCATGGAGGTGGTGGAGAGGGATTCCTACGCCAGCTGGAAGTTGGACTAGATGGTCTCTGAGGCTTCCTTCTAACTGTAAAATTCTATGAGTTCCTTGATTCAAGTACGGTTTCCTACCTTCTTCTACCTACCACATGGCCTTGTTCGTAATAAACACTCAATAAACATTCAGTGAGTTAATGAGTGATTGACTAATTGAATGATGGATGAGTGAGAGACTTTTGTAGCTTCTGAACAGATCCTTTTGAAAGAGGCAGTAAGAAACAATACATTCAATTGATTTCAAAAAATGAAGAAAATGAAAGCCCTTCCCACTCTTCCTCCCTTGTCCAAAGTTTGCAAGGGTGTTAGAGAACAAAGGGGAAGTAAGGACAGTTTGGCTTCAGTTGAGGAGCTATTTAAATCCACAGGCACAAAACTCACCTCAAACCCCTCATGCTTAGAGCTGCTACTGCAGCTTCCCAAAGCCCTGAGCAGGAACACGAGCCTAGGGCTTCCCTAGTGGCGCAGTGGTTGGGGGTCCGCCTGCCAATACAGGGGACACGGGTTCGTGCCCCGGTCTGGGAAGATCCCACGTGCCGCGGAGCGGCTGGTCCCGTGAGCCATGGATGCTGAGCCTGCGCATCCTGAGCCTGTGCTCCGCAACGGGAGAGGTCACAACAGTGAGAGGCCCGCGTACCACAAAAAAAAAAAAAAAAAAAAAAAAAAGAACATGAGCCTAACTCAAGCTCTCTTCTCAGATCAAAGGCATCTTGGTCCCTATGGGCATAATGAGCCAGAGCCCCAGATGGATCTTTAAATAACAGGAGGCCTCCTCACATCATCCACCCAGTGTGAGCACCAGGCAATGCTGGTGTGGTCAGGCATTAGGTTACAAGAACAAGGGCATCTCACACACAGAGAGAAGGGGGCCCTGCATGCCTGGGGCCACTGTCAAGGGAAGATGGTCTTTGGCACCACCAGGGTCTGCTACAGCCTGGCTGTCCCAACAGCATTTGCTTACGGCACTGGCCCCCTTCTCCCACATGGAATTTTTTCTGGACGTGTTAACTTTTGGTTCATGGACTAACAGAAAACTTATATTAAACACTCCCTTTTCAAGGGTAGTTTTCCCTTTAAAATCTTCAGTCTCTATCCCCAAGTGTCTTTTAGGGAGACCAAAGTATTCTTTTCTTCCAAGTGAGAAGAGCAGAGATAGGCAATACCAGCTTTGATCCTCTGCTAAAAATCCACTTGCCCCACAGAGAGTCATGACCCTTGTCTATGATGCCATATAAAACCTAGCTATTGGACTTCCCTGGTGGCGCAGTGGTTAAGAATCCTCCTGCCAATGCAGGGGGCGTGGGTTCCATCCCTGGTCCAGGAAGATCCCACATGCCGCGGAGCAGCTAATCCCATACTCCACAGCTACTGAGCCTGTGCTCCAGAGCCTGCAAGCCACAACTACTGAGCCCACGTGCCACAACTACTGAAGCACACGCACCTAGAGCCTGTGCTCCGCAGCAAGAGAAGCCACCGCAATGAGAAGCCCCTCACCTCAACGAAGGGTAGCCCCCCCCTTGCTGCAACTAGAGAAAGCCCACACGCAGCAACAAAGACCCAACGTAGCCAAAAATTAATTAATTTTTAAAAACCTAGCTATTAACTGTCCATCTGCACTCTAGACAGCCCCCTAGGTGCCTGTTACAAAGCCGATCCCACAAACAGGTGGTTGCCTGAGTGATGCAGTGAGACAGCCTGGAAAACGTCCCACGTCCTGAAATATCTTCTCACCACCTGTCATCACGCCTGAAATTCACATGTGAAGAATGTTTGGCTCCTATTGACTTTTCATTACTCAAGGGTCACATTCTTCAAGTGCCCCCGGGAAAGAGAATATCATGATTCCACTATTACCTAAGCCTTAATGTAAGACTTATATATAATATGCATATATATAATGTAATGTAATATAATACAGTATAATTTATATAATAGAGATTGAGTGGGTGATAATGACAGGCAAGGAAGTCTTCAAGACAAGTTTTGCCATCTTCATAACTCTGATCAGGGTTGGTGTCACTGTTCAAAACATTTCCTCATTCTCCACACGTCTTACGTTGTCACATAAAGTAGGAATTCTGTTCTTTCAGAATTTATTGGGAAGAGAGCACCTACCCTTCAAACCCCCTGCCCATCCCCACCACTTTAAGGCATACACACCCCCACTGTGCTCTTCGTGGGAGAAGCAGAGATTTCTCAGTCTGGTGAGATGGATGCAATGAGCCATCCACACAGCTCTCTGTTCCTTTACTGAGTGGTGTGATGTGAAGCTGGCAGTGATCCCGGTTGGCCTGCCCTACCCTCATTTGGACTAATACGGCTTCAACACGGGCACTTTCCTTCTCATTCCTGCCCTCTACATGGTGGGCCAACCTAGTAAGGCACCTGTGTGGACCAGGAAGCTGTCTCCATCTCTACTCCTCAGACTTGATCTGTGGAGACAGGAAATCGCCCGGCAGGGCTGAGGAAGGCTCTTTGTAGCCGACCCAACTCCCCGTGGGCAGGTCCTGATGTTTACACTCCAAGGCAACTATTAAGACTCCAAATGGCAACCACTTGCTCCAAATCACATTTTCCGACTCAGCATTATTGATATATTGGGTTGCTTCCTGCTTCTTTTTCCTATTTCTCTATTTATTACCAAATAGGAGGGGAATGGGGGGTGTGACTAATTATTATTAGCATGGCTATCACCCCAAGAGAGAAATACTAACATTTGCTTGATAAAAAGAAAGAAATCAACTCAAAATGGCAATCTATTAAGATGTCATTTATACTTCACGTATATATTTCACATTCCCACATTAGTCAGCTACACAATGGCTTGATGGTAGCTTACAACTTGCTTCTAGCAAGTATAGAACCTTTCTTGAGTCTGTTTTCCTTCCCAGATGCCTCTGCACTGATTATTTCAAGTTCTAATCTGTTGGTTTTAAACTCAACAACCCACACTCACACTCCTGAATCTATTCATCCGTAAACAGACTGAGCTGCCCTAGAGAGTTCCCAAAGCCTAGAATCTCTTCCACCTCCCCTCACCCCCACCAGCAATGGTATACTTACTGAGATTTTGATGATCTTGTCAAAAAGATGCAATTGGGGCCCAATGAAGTCGAAGACAAAGTACTGGAAAACATAAAGTTCATTCTGCCCATAAATTCCTGGCTTGCGTGTAAGAACTCTGTTCCTGGAATAGATTTAGATCTGCATTTTTCTAACAAATTGCTGCAAGGTTCTCAATGACAGCACTGTGTCACCAACTGATCGGCCCAGCCCTACTGAAAGTCATTTAATCTGTTTTCAATTGTTTTCAAGTAGAAAAAGAAAGACTATCACCAATTACATCTTTACACAACACATTTTTAAGTTTTCCTCTAAAATGGACATGAGAATTGGAATTGTTGGGTCATGGCTTGTGTGTCTGTAAACTTTTAGTAGCTAGCATAAAATTTTTTTCCAAAGGAGCTAAGCCATTTTACGTTCCCACTGGCAGCATATGAAAATAGCCATTCCCTTGCCGACCCTTGAATTTTCAATTCTTTTACATTTATGTATCTATCTACCTATCTATCTATTTATTTGTTGCCTATATATAATGATGAGTGAAAGTATATCACAGTGTGGTTTTAATTTGGAGTGAACTTGATTAAAATTTGATTTTCTCAGGATTTTTCAGCTTCAAACGTCCCTGTGAAATTCCCAAGATTGACCAGGGAAAGAATGAAAAGAAATTATGGGTAAGGGAGATTTCTAATTTGAGGAAAGCAATTGAATTCTACAGTTGAAGAAAATATATAGACTGCTCTCCATATTCTACAGTTAAAAAGACTGAAGATGAAAGAATTTAAAAGACATGCCTGGAGTCATATAGCTAGTTATTGCTGGGCTGGGGACCAAAGCTGAGTTCTCCTGAAGTTACTATAAAAGGAATTCAAGTGCTAGACGTTTCACCATTGGAACTTTATTGAGTGCCTCCCAAATGTGAGGTAGGAGGCTCCTCATGTAGAAAACTGGTGTAGTGCTTTGCTGTGGGTTGTGTGTTTTGAGGGCTGATGGGGTTGGGAGAGGCCAGTAGGAAGTTGTTTCATGGATTGTTTTGTGTTTGAGCTGCAAGATGGAGGTATGACACAAGGACATTAGAGACAAAAATGACAGCAGTAGGAAAGGGAGAAGTGACCACTAACAGCCTGCCGTTAAAGGCAACACAGAAAAATCAAAACGTGAAAGCTGAAAGATGTCATCATATACCATAATAAGAGACGTTCAAAATGGCCGTCTTTCAATATCAATGAAAAGTTACGTTATGTTCAGTGTCTCCTGTTTAAGAGAACAGGAAACTATGTATAACATTTCAGGAAGTTTTTCATATACATGTTTAAAGTTTTTAAGAGCTTCAGTGTTCAGAATTTCTTTTATGTCCAAAACACTTGCATGAAGTTCTTCATTGTCTGGTGTATGAGATGCTGGGGGTTCCTTTGGATCAATAAATTAGTTCTAATGTTTATTGCCTTCCACTGAGTTTCACATACAGTATTTCAGATTTAGCTGCCTCATATATGTTCCCTGGACCTCTGAACCCACACACATTTTTCTAGCTGGGAAATATTCCCCAGCCTCTACTAACTGGTTCCTTCAACATCTGGTGATCTTTGGGCTTGAAAAATTAGAGTCCAAATCTGTAACAAAGATTTTTAATTCCACTTCTTTGTTTTTTACTTGATTTCCCAATGATTACACTTAGCCTAATTGAATGTCATTTAGATCCAGGACTTGTATGCACAAAGCAAACATTAATAAAATCGTCAACAAATCTGTAGAGCTTTGCAGTTTTAAAGCATTTTCATGCACGTCATTTCATATCGCATTCAGGCCGAAAGATGTTATGGAGCTGAGGCGTAGAACAAAAAGGAGAAAACTGTCACTTAAACACATCGTAAAAGTCTCAGAGGCAAGAATGATAAAGAGGAAAGGAGTTAAGAGCTCAAATGTGATTTGGGAATTTTCTATATATATTATTATGCATACTCTCTCTGCCTGCCTTTTCAATTACCACTCTCATTAAAATATTAATTAAGAGTTTACTGCATTTTTTGATAATTCATGGTGTTGAAGTGCCTAGGGGGGAACAAGTACTCTTGCACACTGTTAGCTGTAGTAAAGATTGTTACCTTTTTGGAGGGCAGTGTGGTCATATCAAATTTTAAATGCATATATTCTTCACCCTAGTTATGCCATTTAAATATCATTATAAGTAGTATCCAAAGGCTGAAAAAAATTTTAATATCCATCAATGAGAGATTGGTTTAGTAAATTATAATATATCAATGCAATGGAAAACTCTACAGCAAAGAAGGGAAAATGAGATTGAACTATATGTCTTTTATATATATATGTATATATATATAAATTTATTTATTTACATTTTTTTTTTTTGGCTGTGTTGGGTCTTTGTTGCTGCACGGGGGCTTTCTCTAGTTGCAGCAAGTGGGGGCTACTCTTCGTTGCAGTGCATGGGCTTTTCATTGTGGTGGCTTCTCTTATTGTGGAACACAGGCTCTAGGCATGTGGGCTTCAGTAGTTGTGGCTCGTGTTCTCTAAAGCACAGGCTTAGTAGTTGTGGCACACGGGCTTAGTTGCTCCGCGGCATGTGGGATCTTCCCGGACCAGGGCTCGAACCCGTGTCCCCTGCATTGGCAGGAGGATTCTCAACCACTGCACCACCAGGGAAGCCCTGAACTATATGTCTAGATACAGACTAATCTCCAAGATACATTGTTTTGTGAAAAGACCTAGGTCCAGGACAGTGTGTATAGAATGCTACCATTTGGCTACAGTATCTGTTTGTATTCTTATGCAGGCCTGGAATATCTCTGCAAAGGATACACAAATGCCTGGGGAGAATGGCTGTCTCCAGGGAGGGGCACTATGGGATTAGATAGAGATCAAAGATCAGGGGGAAACACATATCATATATATTTTCACATATATCATTTTAAACTCTGTATCTCTGACCATTTTTAAAAACTGTTTAATCTTTTCATTTAAAAACAAGAATTTAGTGTGTATAAATTTAGAAGCTTTGTGTCTCTCCTTGATGCTTTCCTTTACAATTTTTGCGCTGCTTACAAAAATACCACTGTTGTACTTTCCAACACAGCATGCCTATTTCAAAATTAATAATTAAATTTTCAATGTTTCTGCTATGCAGAAGAATGTATGTCTTCTCCCTAACCAGCACATTTATTGGATATAAACTCAGAGCTTATGACAGATGAAGATGAGTTTATAAGAAATTGGTACAAGCACTATGGAAAACAGTATGGAGGTTCCTTAAAAAATTAAAAACAGAACTACCATAGGATCCAGCAATTCTACTTCTGAGTATTTATCTGAATAAACCAAATACACTAATTTGAAAACGTATATGCATCCCTATGTTCATTGCAGCATTATTTACAATAGCCAAGATATGGAAGCAACCTAAGTGTCCATCAACAGATGAATGGATAAAGAAGATGGGGTATATATACACAATAGAATATTCCTCAATCATAGAAAATACTGAAATCTTGCCATCTGCGACAGCATGGGTGGACCTGGCGGGTAGTATGCTAAGTGAAATAAGTCAGAGAAAGAGAAATACCATATGATTTCACTTATATGTGGAATCTAAAAAACAAAACAAAGGAACAACTTACAAAACAGAAATAGACTCACAAATACAAAGAACGAATTGGTGTTTGCCAGAGGGGAGGGGTGTTGGGGGGATGTGTGAAATAGGTGAAGGGGACTAAGAGGTATAAACTACCAGTTATAAAGTAAATAAGTCACAGGGATGTAATGTGCAGCACAGAAAATATAGTCAATAGTATTGTAATAGGGCTTCCCTGGTGGCACAGTAGTTGCGAGTCCACCTGCTGATGCAGGGGACACGGGTTCGTGCCCCGATCCGGGAGGATCCCACATGCCGCGGAGCGGCTGCGCCCGTCAGCCATGGCCGCTGAGCCTGCGTGTCCGGAGCCTGTGCTCCGCAACGGGAGAGGCCACAACAGTGAGAGGCCCGCGTACCGCAAAAAAAAAAAAAAAAAAAAAATAATATTGTAATAACTTTGTATGGTGACAGATGGTAATCAGACTTACTGCGGTGATCATTTCATAATGTATTAAAAATTGCATTACTATGTTGTACACCTAAAACTAATATGATATTGTAAGTCAGTTATACTCCAGTAAATATTTTTTTTAAAGAAATAAGAAAATGGGTCTATTGAAAACACAGCAATAAATTTAGTATCACGAGGAATTCCTTGCCTCTCCTTTCCATTGTCTGTAAAATTTTGTAAGGAAGCTCCGTGACGGCTTTTCTATTTGAAGAATGCTGCAGAGTGGTGGTGAAGAGTGTGTTGGTGGAGAGGAAGTTGGTGACCTCCGTGACTTACTTCATTGTAAAGTGGGTTGTTGGTTCCTTCCTTCACTGTGCTTTGCTTCTTCTCATCCCCAATTTCAATGATCACAACTGGGTCGATGTTCTCACCCACCAGCTGGCGGGCCTCAGTGATGTTTATGGCAATCTACAACACAAAGCAGCATGTACACACTCTGGGTCTGGCTGTTCATTCACACAAGAAGAGCTGGGGGAGGCTTGGTAGGAAGAGCTCATCACTTACTTGGTAATTTTGGGATCTGACCTCCCCATCGTGGATCTTAGTCAACAGTTTTGATCTATTGAAAGAAAGTTTAACATATTTGTTTCATTAAGTAAGAACCTACCTTAGATCCATAAGCCATGAAAATATTTTCCCAGGTATTTCCACATGCTTTTATTTATATCACATATTCTCTCTCCACCTCTGGAGGAGATAAGTATAGATGGACACATGACTTAACCTCTCTATGACTCAGTTTTCCCATCCTAAAATTGGCACTAATAATAGCCCTTACCACAAGGAGTGATTGCTACAATTAAAAGATGTAAGGCATATAAAGGTTTAACCCAGTTCCTGGCAAGACTAAATGTCAATTCTTATTGTGAGTATGACTATCAGTATCATTTATTTTTTATTTTACAGAATGAGAAACTGAGATGCCTCAGCAAATCAGTGGCAGAGCTGGGTCTAAATAAGGATCTCCCTAATCTGCTGTCTGATCCTATCCAGAGGACCAATTTGCCATTTCTGGTAAATATAGCAATTCTGAGTTTCGTGATTGCTTTTAAAAAAAAAAAATTGGTAAAAAAGAAAATTGCAAAGAATGACCAAGATGTCATCTCAGCGAGATTTCACATTCCAGGGGATTTCGTTTATCAGGACTGTCATGAGTAATTGAAAACAGATGTACAACACCTGGGCATCTAGAAATTGGATAATAACATAAAGAGGTGAAGAATCCCTGTTGCCACAGAAGCAGCAATGGGTGGGATATAAACTGAGCTCGAGTTCCTATTGAATTTTATTCTCTTGCCTTCTAGCAACACTGCCGCATTTGACTTCCTTCCATTTCTGCTGATTATAATTGAGTCCAGTAGAGAACAGAGTAAACTAGTAAAAGTCTCAAGGCTTTGGAGTCAGGCCGATCTGAATTAGAATATTTGTTTTCCCCAATTTTGTGATATTAGCCTTAATTTCTTCATCTAAAAATAGAAATAATAATTTCTACCACATAGGGTTGCTTTTAGGATTAAAAGAAATATTGCACGTAGGAAAAGGTAGATATCAAAGGGTATCTGTTCATCAATAAAACGGCAAACCTGTACTGACCATTTACCATGTGAAAGCTCTGTGCTAGTCTCAGAGGAAAAACAAACATGAACAAGCCATCATCTTGGTCCTTGCAGTAGCAAGCTATCCAAGGGAGAGAGGACCAAAGCAGATAAAGGGAGAACTATTAAGTGTAAGACATGTCGTAGAAAAAAATGTGATAGAACTTCAGAGAAGAGAGAAATTTGTGAGAGCCGAAGTAAGCAACAAAGACATCACTACAGAGGTCAGATTTGAATTGGACATTGGTAGGTGGGTAGAATTTTAACTGATGGAGGATGCACTGGCCAGGAGAAAGAAAAAGGCTCATACTTCTTCCTTCTCTTTCTCCTGCCTTCCTCCACTAGTTCTATGCTATTATCTTAGCGAAATAAATGGCAAAGGATCTGTTAAAGGATATTAAAAAATAACTGAAGTCCTGATTCTGGGGTTTGGGGGGGTGGTAGCTGTCATGGTGCCGTGTAGGGGGGAGACATTGCCGTGAGTACGAACGTACAAACTTCACATCTTCTTTTAAGGGTCAAGCTCTGAGCTATCACCTTTTCTGATTTCCATCTGTCTCCCGCCCCCTGCCCCCCTCCCCATACACACATACACTGTGTACCATCCTGTCACAGCCCAGTAATACCAACTTAGGATGTGCCACACAAGGAAGCACTAATTTGCCCTACTGATAATAACAACTCTGAGTGGAAAAGGAAGGGATGGCATGAGGAATTATCATTAGTAAGAAATTGACATAAACAAATATGGTAGACTAAAAGCATTGACAGCCCCAATTATTGGCTTCCTTGTATCCAGGATTTTTACCCTGTAACTTGTAGCCTCCTCTTGCTGTGACATGGGCTAGACTTGTGACTTGCATTGGTCAACTGAATGCAGCAGAAATGACTTTTGCCAATTCCAAGCCTGGGCTCAAGAGATCTTGTGTACTTCCACTTTCTCTCCTGGAACCCTGCCATCACCACCATTGGAATAAGCTTGGAATAGCCTGCTGGAGGATCTAATACCGTATGGAGGAGAGGCCAGTGGTCCCAGGTAAAGCAATACTGGACCAGCCCACCACCAACCAACAGTCAAACTAAAATCAGCAGAACTGCCAAATGACAACAGACACATCAGTCATATACCTGTGACTACGTGGAACCAGTAAAACTATCCAAACTAACGCATGATAAGTGCTCATATTAAGCCACTGAGCTTAGGAGTTATTGGTTACGCACCTATAGCTAACTGATACAACAAATTGCACGCAGAAGGCCAGTTTGTTCTGACTTTTTGTTGGGTAGTATAAGAACCACTTTCTCATTTGGGACAAACACAAAGCCAAGACATCTAGCATCTTGATGAATTAAAGAGCAGGTGAGGGACAGCACCTGATTCTGTCTCCTGTTGCTGCTGTCATTCCTGAACAATGAGGGACATGAGTACCTTAACTCAGGAAATTTAAGACTAGACATTGGTAGAGCTGGGACCCTGGCCAGCACTGCCATAGAGAAAGTAGAGGAGACAAAACACTCAGTCTTCCTGCCTCAGACCTTCAGCTCCTGTAGTCGGTGACTAGGTGTTATTCTCTGTTCTCCCAGAGCCTGCAGGAGTACCTGGCAGAGGGGAGGTGCTAGCAAATGTGTGCTGATTGCCTGTATCAATACTGTACCTTCTCTTTGGAGGAGCTGAGGGGACACGAGAGGTGGAAGCATTGTCAGAAATCAAATCTCCTCCCAGGCCTTCCTGGTGAGAAAGCCCCTCCTGTGGTGCTTCTGCTTCACCTTGACCATCTAGAAAAGCAAACAAAAGGGACAGATCTATTAAATATGACACACTGTGGCAATATGAGCCTCAACTCTGTGTCCAGGCTATGCCAGTCACCGTAAGGTGTACAAGGACTGGTCAAAGACAGTCCTTGACCACATGGACCTTAATATCTTATTGGCAGAAAAGCCAGACACATACTATGTATCTTCTGTTTCCAAAAAAGAGAGGGAGTAGATTTGTATGCCTGGTATTGTGGAATTATGGATAATGAATTTAAAGATATGCTTTCGGGATTTCCCTGGTGGCACAGTGGCTGAGAGTCCGCCAGCCGATGCAGGGGACACGGGTTCGTGCCCTGGTCCGGGAAGATCCCACATGCCGCGGAGCAGCTGGGCCCGTGAGCCATGGCTGCTGAGCCTGCGTGTCTGGAGCCTGTGCTCCCCAACGGGAGAGGCCACAACAGTGAGAGGCCCGTGCACTGCGATGAAGAGTGGCCCCCGCTCGCCACAACTAGAGAAAGCCCTCGCACAGAAACGAAGACCCAATGCAGCCAAAAAGAAAATAAATAAATAAATTTTAAAAAATAAAAGAATGAGGAGCAACTCTTAGGGAATCAGGTTTACAGTGATCATTCTTAGGTACGTTATACATGCCAGAAACTGGGCTAGGTTAGATGTTCAGGATGGAGGAATTAACAAAACGTGGACCCCTCCCTCTAGGGGTTTACGTGCTGGAGGGTGAGACAGGCCTGCAGGCAGGAAGGCAGTCAGCTAAAGCATCATCCATAGCTAACTCATTCATTCATTCATTCATTCATTCTGTTCTCTCCAATCTACTCACCAAGGAGCTCCACTGCAACCTACTTTAAAAAAAAAAAATCATGTTTCTCTTTTGAAAACTCCTCCATGGCTTTCCACTGCACTTAGAATAAATCCGAAGTGCACACGCAACTCTAATTCCCTGTCCTACCTGGCTGCCATCTCCTCCTCCTGGCCTACCTGCCCCCCGGCCCTACCCTCAGTGCTTTCTAGTCACACAGGCTGGCTTCCATCCCTTCTAACAAGCTCTCTCCTGCTTGGAGTCTTTCTTCACAGGCAGCCCTCCGCCTGAGCTGCTCTCCCTGCCCACCCATCGGGGGCTCACCCTCGATGCTGTAACTTAAATATTACCCCCCCACTCAGGGAGCCCCTCTCAGACCACACTAAAAGAGATCCCCCAATAGTCCCCATGTAAGCACATTGTCTATTTTCTTTACAGCACTTTTCTCCACTTGTAATGCAGTTACCGCATCAGGGTCCCCATGGATAACAGATGGCCCGTCCACAGCAGGATGACTTGAGGACTTTTTACAAAGGCGTGGGTGTAGGAAAACCACAAAGGGTCGTACAGCTATCTTTGGCTATGGCAGCCAAGCTGATACCACGTGGAGGCCCCCAAAATGAGGAGAGAGAACAGTTACCAGAAAGTGGTAGGAAAGGAAGTCGGGTCTAGTCGGCTTTCCTAGGTGGAGGGGCACCCACCCTCCAGTTGAGGGACACATCCAACCACTGGGTCCTGACCTCACACTCCTTCCTCCCCCAGACCTCCTTCTGGGGTACCTCCTTGGGGAAGGGACCTGGGTTGTGCATCCATAGAGGTAAGCCTCCTGGGACAGAGAAGAGGTGGACAAGGGTGGAAGATAGATCTGGAGGGGCAAACGGAAGAATCCTCCACAGGGCTGTCTTCCCTCTAAACTATCCAATGTCACCACTACATACCCAGAACCGAGCAGAGGACCCTAGGCTCAGCAGACATTCTATTAATATTTGTTAAATAAATGAATGAATGATGTTCATGGGAGGTACCCAACAACTACTCTTTGGGTAGCTAATTAATGGATGCGTCAGGATCATTGGAATTTTAGGAAATTAAGGTATAGCCATTATGTCTCAAAATACACAGATGTAAGAGCCACAGACTTTGAGAATCTCTAAACATTTCACCCAGAAAAGTCCTAACTTCCCCAGTCAGGCCAAGAAGGAAAGACCAACTTGCACTAAGTTCTGTAGACTTTGTTTTCGCTGTCTCCCACAGGGTCAGCCCATGGCCAGTAGGATGGATGCTATTTACTTTTAGGAGGGCCCTGACTCCTCTCCGCCCTGTTTGCTGAAGACTCTAATTCAACATTGTGAAAATGACTCTACTACCCAAAGCAATCTACAGATTCAATGCAATCCCTATCAAACTACCACTGGCATTTTTCACAGAACTAGAACAAAAAATTTTGCAATTTGTATGGAAACACAAAAGACCCCGAATAGCCAAAGCAATCTTGAGAACGAAAAACGGAGCTGGAGGAATCAGGCTCCCTGACTTCAGACTACACTACAAAGCTACAATAATCAAGACAGTATGGTACTGGCACAAAAACAGAAATACAGATCAATGGAACAGGATAGAAAGCCCAGAGGTAAACCCACGCACATATGGTCACCTTATCTTTGATAAAGGAAGCAGGAATGTACAGTGGAGAAAGGACAGCCTCTTCAATAAGTGGTGCTGGGAAAACTGGACAGGTACATGTAAAAGTATGAGATTAGATCACTCCCTAACACCATACACAAAAATAAGCTCAAAATGGATTAAAGACCTAAAGGTAAGGCCAGAAACTATCAAACTCTTAGAGGAAAACATAGGCAGAACACTCTATGACATAAATCACAGCAAGATCCTTTTTGACCCACCTCCCAGAGAAATGGAAATAAAAACAAAAATAAACAAATGGGACCTAATGAAACTTCAAAGCTTTTGCACAGCAAAGGAAACCATAAACAAGATCAAAAGCCAACCCTCAGAATGGGAGAAAATATTTGCAAATGAAGCAACTGACAAAGGACTAATCTCCAAAATTTACAAGCAGCTCATGCAGCTCAATAACAAAAAAACAAACAACCCAATCCAAAAATGGGAAGAAGATCTAAATAGACATTTCTCCAAAGAAGATATACAGACTGCCAGCAAACACATGAAAGAATGCTCAACATCATTAATCATTAGAGAAATGCAAATCAAAACTACAATGAGATATCATCTCACACCAGTCAGAATGGCCATCATCAAAAAATCCAGAAACAATAAATGCTGGAGATGGTGTGGAGAAAAGGGAACCCTCTTGCACTGCTGGTGGGAATGTGAATTGGTACAGCCACTATGGAGAACAGTATGGAGGTTCCTTAAAAAACTAAAAATAGAACTACCATATGACCCAGTAATCCCACTACTGGGCATATACCCAGAGAAAACCATAATTCAAAAAGAGTCATGTACCAAAATGTTCATTGCAGCTCTATTTACAATAGCCCAGAGATGGAAACAACCTACGTGTCCATCATAGGATGAATGGATAAAGAAGATGTGGCACATATATACAATGGAATATTACTCAGCCATAAAAAGAAACGAAATTGAGCTATTTGTAATGAGGTGGATAGACCTAGGGTCTGTCATACAGAGTGAAATAAGTCAGAAAGAGAAAGACAAATACCGTATGCTAACACATATATATGGAATTTAAGAAAAAAAAATGTCATGAAGAACCTAGGGGTAAGACAGGAATAAAGACACAGACCTACTAGAGAATGGACTTGAGGATATGGGGAGGGGGAAGGGTAAACTGTGACAAAGTGAGAGAGTGGCATGGACATATATACACTACCAAATGTAAAATAGATAGCTAGTGGGAAGCCGCATAGCACAGGGTGATCAGCCCGGTGTTTTGTGACCATCTAGAGGGGTGGGATAGGGAGGGTGGGAGGGAGGGAGACGCACGAGGGAAGAGAGATGGGAACATATGTATATGTATAACTGATTCACTTTGTTATAAAGCAGAAACTAACACACCACTGTAAAGCAATTATACTCCAATAAAGATGTAAAAAAGGCTTCCGGGAAGATGGCGGAAGAGTAAGGCGCGGAGATCACCTTCCTCCCCACAAATACACCAGAAATACAGCTACACGTGGAACAACTCCTACAGAACACCTACTGAACGCTGACAGAAGACCTCAGACCTCCCAAAAGGCAAGAAACACCCCACGTACCTGGGTAGGGTGCAAGAAAAAAGAATAAACAGAGACAAAAGAATAGGGACGGCACCTGCACCAGTGGGAGGGAACTGTGAAGGAGGAAAGGTTTCCACAGACTAGGAAGTCCCTTCGCGGGTGGAGACTGCGGGTGGCGGAGGGGGAATGCTTCAGAACCGCGGAGGAGGGCACAGCCACAGGGGTGCAGAGGGCAAAGCGGAGAGATTCCCGCACAGAGGATCAGGGCCGACTGGCACTCACCAGCCCGAGAGGCTTGTCTGCTCACCCGCCGGGGCAGGCGGGTCTGCGAACTGAGGCTCGGGCTTCGGTTGGAGCGCCGGGCGAGGACTGGGGTTGGCGGCGTGAACACAGCCTGAAGGGGTTAGTGCGCCACGGCTGGCCGGGAGGGAGTCCGGGAAAAAGTCTGGACCTGCCGAAGAGGCAAGAGACTTTTTCTTCCCTCTTTGTTTCCTGGTGCGCGAGGAGAGGGGATTAAGAGCGCTGCTTAAAGGAGCTCCAGAGACGGGTGTGAGCCGCGGCTAAAAGCGTGGACCCCAGAGAGGGGCATGAGACGCTAAGGCTGCTGCTGCCGCCACCAAGGGGCCTGTGTGCGAGCACAGATCACTCTCCACAACCCCTTCCGGGGAGCCTGTGCAGGCCGCCACTGCCAGGGTCCCGGGATCCAGGGACAACTTCCCCGGGAGAAAACATGGCACGCCTCAGGCTGCTGCAACGTCACACCGGCCTCTGCCGCTGCAGGCCCGCCCCGCACTCCGTGCCCCCCCCCCCCCCCCCCGGCCTGAGTGAGCCAGAGCCCCGGAATAAGCGGCTCCTTTAACCCCGCCCTGTCTGAGAGAAGAACAGATGCCCTCCAGCGACCTACATGCAGAGGCGGGGCCAAATCCAAAGCTGAGCCCCTGGGAGCTGTGAGAACAAAGAAGAGAAAGGGAAATCCATCGCAGCAGCCTCAGGAGCAGTGGATTAAAGCTCCACAATCAACTTGATGTACCCTGCATCTGTGGAATACACGAATAGACAACAAATCATCCCAAATTGAGGAGGTGGACGTTGAGAGCAAGATTTATGATTTTTTTCCTTTTCCTCTTTTTGTGAGTGTGTATGTGTATGCTTCTGTGTGAGATTTTGTCTGTATAGCTTTGCTTCCACCATTTGTCCTAGGGTTCTATCCGTCCGTTTGTTGTTGTTGTTTTAATTTTTTTTTCTTTTTTTCTCTTAATAATTATTTTTTTATTTTAATAACTTTATTATATTTTATCTTACTTTATTTTATTTTACTTTATCTTCTTTCTTTTTTTCTTCCTTCCCTCCTTCCTTCCTTCCTCCCTCCCTCCCTCCTTTCTTTCTTTCTTTCTACTTCTACTAATTCTTTCTTTCTACTTTTTCTCCCTTTTATTCTGAGCCGTGTGGATGAAAGGCTCTTGGTGCTGCAGCCAGGACTCAGTGCTGTGCCTCTGAGGTGGGAGAGCCAACTTCAGGACACTGGTCCACAAGAGACCTCCCAGCTCCACATAATATCAAATGGCGAAAATCTCCCAGAGATCTCCATCTCAACACCAGCACCCAGCTTCACTCAACGACCAGCAAGGTACGGTGTTGGATATCCTATGCCAAACAACTAGCAAGACAGGAACACAACCCCACCCATTAGCAGAGAGGCTGCCTAAAAGCATAATAAGTCCACAGACACCCCAAAACACACCACCAGACGTGTACCTGCCCACCAGAAAGACAAGATCCAGCCTCATCCGCCAGAACACAGGCACTAGTCCCCTCCACCAGGAAGACTACACAACCCACTGAACCAACCTTAGCCACTGGGGACAGACACCAAAAACAACGGGAACTACGAACCTGCAGCCTGCAAAAAGGAGACCCCAAACACAGTAAGATAAGCAAAATGAGAAGACAGAAAAACACACAGCAGATGAAGGAGCAAGATAAAAACCCACCAGACCTAACAAATGAAGAGGAAATAGGCAGTCTACCTGAAAAAGAATTCAGAATAATGATAGTAAAGATGATCCAAAATCTTGGAAATAGAATAGACAAAATGCAAGAAACATTTAACAAGGACCTAGAAGAACTAAAGATGAAACAAACAACGATGAACAACACAATAAATGAAATGAAAAAGACTCTAGATGGGATCAATAGTAGAATAACTGAGGCAGAAGAACGGATAAGTGACCTGGAAGATAAAATAGTGGAAATAACTACTGCAGAGCAGAATAAAGAAAAAAGAATGAAAAGAACTGAGGACAGTCTCAGAGACCTCTGGGACAACATTAAACGCACCAACATTCGAATTATAGGGGTTCCAGAAGAAGAAGAGAAAAAGAAAGGGACTGAGAAAATATTTGAAGAGATTATAGTTGAAAACTTCCCTAACATGGGAAAGGAAATAGTTAATCAAGTCCAGGAAGCACAGAGAGTCCCATACAGGATAAATCCAAGGAGAAAGACGCCAAGACACATACTAATCAAACTGTCAAAAATTAAATACAAAGAAAACATATTAAAAGCATCAAGGGAAAAATAACACACAAGGAAATCCCCATAAGGTTAACAGCTGATCTTTCAGCAGAAACTCTGCAAGCCAGAAGGGACTGGCAGGACATATTTAAAGTGATGAAGGAGAAAAACCTGCAACCAAGATTACTCTACCCAGCAAGGTTCTCATTCAGATTTGATGGAGAAATTAAAACCTTTACAGACAAGCAAAAGCTGAGAGAGTTCAGCACCACCAAACCAGCTTTACAACAACTGCTAAAGGAACTTCTCTAGGCAAGAAACACAAGAGAAGGAAAAGACCTACAATAACGAACCCAAAACAATTAAGAAAATGGGAATAGGAACATACATATCGATAATTACCTTAAATGTCAATGGACTAAATGCTCCCACCAAAAGACACAGATTGGCTGAATGGATACAAAAACAAGACCCATATATTTGCTGTCTACAAGAGACCCACTTCAGACCTAGAGACACATACAGACTGAAAGTAAGGGGATGGAAAAAGAAATTTCATGCAAATGGAAACCAAAAGAAAGCTGGAGTAGCTATTCTCATATCAGACAAAATAGACTTTAAAATAAAGACTATTAGAAGAGACAAAGAAGGACACTACATAATGATCAAGGGATTGATCCAAGAAGAAGATATAACAATTGTAAATATTTATGCACCCAACATAGGAGCACCTCAATACATAAGGCAAATACTAACAGCCATAAAAGGGGAAATCGACAGTAACATATTCATAGTAGGGGACTTTAACACCCCACTTTCACCAGTGGACAGATCATCCAAAATGAAAATAAATAAGGAAACACAAGCTTTAAATGATACATTAAACAAGATGGACTTAATTGATATTTATAGGACATTCCATCCAAAAACAACAGAATACACATTTTTCTCAAGTGCTCATGGAACATTCTCCAGGATAGATCATATCTTGGGTCACAAATCAAGCCTTGGTAAATTTAAGAAAATTGAAATTGTATCAAGTATGTTTTCCGACCACAATGCTATGAGACTAGATATCAATTACAGGAAAAGATCTGTAAAAAATACAAACACATGGAGGCTAAACAATACACTACTTAATAACGAAGTGATCACTGAAGAAATCAAAGAGGAAATTAAAAAATACCTAGAAACAAATGACAATGGAGACACGACGAACCAAAATCTATGGGATGCAGCAAAAGCAGTTCTAAGAGGGAAGTTTATAGCAATACAATCCTACCTTAAGAAACAGGAAACATCTCAAATAAACAACCTAACCTTGCACCTAAAGCAATTAGAGAAAGAAGAACAAAAAACCCCCAAAGTTAGCAGAAGGAAAGAAATCATAAAAATCAGATCAGAAATAAATGAAAAAGAAATGAAGGAAACAATAGCAAAGATCAATAAAACTAAAAGCTGGTTCTTTGAGAAGATAAACAAAATTGATAAACCATTAGCCAGACTCATCAAGAAAAAAAGGGAGAAGACTCAAATCAATAGAATTAGAAATGAAAAAGGAGAAGTAACAACTGACACTGCAGAAATACAAAAGATCATGAGAGATTACTACAAGCAACTCTAGGCCAATAAAATGGACAACCTGGAAGAAATGGACAAATTCTTAGAAATGCACAACCTGCCAAGACTGAACCAGGAAGAAATAGAAAATATGAACAGACCAATCACAAGCACTGAAATTGAAACTGTGATTAAAAATCTTCCAACAAACAAAAGCCCAGGACCAGATGGCTTCACAGGTGAATTCTATCAAACATTTAGAGAAGAGCTAACACCTATCCTTCTCAAACTCTTACAAAATATAGCAGAGGGAGGAACACTCCCAAACTCATTCTACGAAGCCACCATCACCCTGATACCAAAACCAGACAAGGATGTCACAAAGAAAGAAAACTACAGGCCAATATCACTGATGAACATAGATGCAAAACTCCTCAACAAAATACTAGCAAACAGAATCCAACAGCACATTAAACAGATCATACACCATGATCAAGTGGGGTTTATTCCAGGAATGCAAGGATTCTTCAATATACGCAAATCAATCAACGTGATACACCATATTAACAAACTGAAGGAGAAAAAACATATGATCATCTCAATAGATGCAGACAAAGCTTTCGACAAAATTCAACACCCATTTATGATAAAAACCCTGCAGAAAGTAGGCATAGAGGGAACTTTCCTCAAAGGCCATATATGACAAACCCACAGTCAACATCATCCTCAATGGTGAAAAACTGAAAGCATTTCCACTAAGATCAGGAACAAGACAAGGTTGCCCACTCTCACCACTATTATTCAACATAGTTTTGGAAGTTTTAGCCACAGCAATCAGAGAAGAAAAGGAAGTAAAAGGAATCCAAATCAGAAAAGAAGAAGTAAAGCTGTCACTGTTTGCGGATGACATGATACTATACATAGATAATCCTAAAGATGCCACCAGAAAACTACTAGAGCTACTCAATGAATTTGGTAAAGTAGCAGGATACAAAATTAATGCACAGAAATCTCTGGCATTCCTATACACTAATGATGAAAAATCTGAAAGTGAAATCAAGAAAACACTCCCATTTACCATTGCGACAAAAAGAATAAAATATCTAGGAATAAACCTACCTAAGGAGACAAAAGACCTGTATGCAGAAAATTATAAGACACTGATGAAAGAAATTAAAGATGATACAAATAGATGGAGAGATACACCATGTTCTTGGATGGGAAGAATCAACATTGTGAAAATGACTCTACTACCCAAAGCAATCTATAGATTCAGTGCAATCCCTATCAAACTACCACTGGCATTTTTCACAGAACTAGAACAAAAAATTTTGCAATTTGTATGGAAACACAAAAGACCCCGAATAGCCAAAGCAATCTTGAGAACGAAAAACGGAGCTGGAGGAATCAGGCTCCCTGACTTCAGACTATACTACAAAGCTACAATAATCAAGACAGTATGGTACTGGCACAAAAACAGAAAGATCAATGGAACAGGATAGAAAGCCCAGAGATAAACCCACGCACATATGGTCACCTTATCTTTGATAAAAGAGGCAGGAATGTACAGTGAAGAAAGGACAGCCTCTTCAATAAGTGGTACTGGGAAAACTGGACAGGTACATGTAAAAGTATGAGGTTAGATCACTCCCAAACACAAAAATAAGCTCAAAATGGATTAAAGACCTAAAGGTAAGGCCAGAAACTATAAAACTCTTAGAGGAAAACATAGGCAGAACACTCTATGACATAAATCACAGCAAGATCTTTTTTGACCCACCTCCCAGAGAAATGGGAAAAAAAACAAAAATAAACAAATGGGACCTAATGAAACTTAAAAGCTTTTGCACAGCAAAGGAAACTATAAACAAGACTAAAAGACAACCCTCAGAATGGGAGAAAACATTTGCAAATGAAGCAACTGACAAAGGATTAATCTCCAAAATTTACAAGCAGCTCATGCAGCTCAATAACAAAAAAACAAACAACCCAATCCAAAAATGCGAAGAAGACCTAAATAGACATTTCTCCAAAGAAGATATACAGACTGCCAACAAACACATGAAAGAATGCCCAACATCGTTAATCATTAGAGAAATGCAAATCAAAACTACAAAGAGATATCATCTCACACCAGTCAGAATGGCCATCATCAAAAAATCCAGAAACAATAAATGCTGGAGAGCGTGTGGAGAAAAGGGAACACTCTTGCACTGTTGGTGGGAATGTAAATTGATACAGCCACTGTGGAGAACAGTATGGAGGTTCCTTAAAAAACTAAAAATAGAACTACCATATGACCCAGCAATCCCACTACTGGGCATATACCCAGAGAAAACCATAATTCAAAAAGAGTCATGTACCAAAAGGTTCACTGCAGCTCTATTTACAATAGCCCAGAGATGGAAACAACCTAAGTGTTCATCAACAGATGAATGGATAAAGAAGATGTGGCACATATATACAATGGAATATTACTCAGCCATAAAAAGAAACGAAATTGAGCTATTTGTAATGAGGTGGATAGACCTAGAGTCTGTCATACAGAGTGAAGTAAGTCAGAAAGAGAAAGACAAATACCGTATGCTAACACATATATATGGAATTTAAGAAAAAAAAATGTCATGAAGAACCTAGGGTTAAGACAGGAATAAGGACACAGACCTACTAGAGAATGGACTTGAGGATATGGGGAGGGGGAAGGGTAAACTGTGACAAAGTGAGAGAGTGGCATGGACATATATACACTACCAAAGGTAAGGTAGATAGCTAGTGGGAAGCAGCCACATAGCATAGGGAGATCAGCTCGGTGCTTTGTGACCGCCTGGAGAGGTGGGATGGGGAGGGTGGGAGGGAGGGAGACGCAAGAGGGAAGAGAGATGGGAACATATGTATATGTATAACTGATTCACTTTGTTATAAAGCAGAAACTAACACACCATTGTAAAGCAATTATACTCCAATAAAAATGTTAAAAAAAAAAAAAAAATGAGCCCTGGGGAGCCAGCTCCTCTGAAACGCCTATGGTCGGCTGCCCTAAATCTCCACCAGCTTGTTCCTTCCCCGCTGCGCAGTCAGTAAGGGCTCCTAACTGGAGGCTGACCCATGGGGTAGGAAAGCCTGGGCTCTGGTGTAAGACTGACCTAGCCTCAGAAGCCAGCTTCTGCACCTATTGGTTGTGTGACTTTTAGCAAACACTTATCCTCTCTGAACCTCTTAGAAAACAGGGGCAAAGGAAACCACATTTCAGAGTCATGAATGATGTATGTCAAGGAAAAAACAGCAGGGGCTTATTCAATGTGTCATAGATATTATTTTTCATAAGGTCCTTGAAGGAAGGAACTGTGTCTTATTCAAGCTTGTATCTCCAGGACCTACTGCAGGGTCATAATTTCAAGGACACCAGGAAAGACCCCAGAGTCTTTTCTACCCAATCCCTGATACCTTCAGCTTGAGTGAATAGACAAGTACTTCTATTAAGCTTTAAGCCTTGTCTCCACCTAAAATGTAATGCCTCTCCTGTCCCATTCAAGAATGACTTGATCGTTACTATCAACACTTTAGTATGAATGAGTCTCTGTATTTTCCCATCATAAGGTTAGGTTTTCCCTGAGGGTGAGGAGTGAAGCTGGGTGGAGGACAGGTTGCAGGGCACCTGCAGGGTACGCGGTGAAGGGTGAAGGACGCACCCCTCCAAGGAGACGAGAGGGGTGAAAATAAAGCAGACTCACTGTACCATTTTGGTTTAGAAATGGTCCAGAAAGCTAGCCTTGAACCAGTTGCTGTCACGACCACCCAACGTAAGTTTCCAGACACCACCCCAGACCTGTCCATTGGAATCAGTTGATCATATTTGATTCAATACACATGAGTGTCTCCCTGATATGGGGCCTGGCCTCCACTGGCACAGGTCACACTGTAACTTGGAGCTTTGCTCTTCTGGAGAAGGAATCGCCCATTCTAAGCGCAGAAAGTCTGAGAGCCTGGATTTATCAATATATCCCAATGCCATTGCTTCCTGGCTCTGCACCTCCCACCCTCAAGGCTGGCTTCATGGGTCTGTGCAGCCCTGTAGGGTCCTGTGATCAGAAGGAACTCATTGCCCTTGGCCTAATGCTCTGCAGTCACCATCCAGATAGTCTTAATAAGTTCTTAACAATGGCTTTGCATTTTCATTTTTCACTGAGCCCTGCAATTCTGCAGCTGGTCTTTTCCACACTTTACTTACTCTCTCTGCATCTTTGTAACCTCATTTGTGAAACTGGGATAGCCACACCTTCTGGTAGGATGACGGAGGGGTTAAATGAGACAGTATATGTAAAGCCTCCCCCAGAGCAGCTGCTACCCTCCGATTTTCAAAATCTCACTTGCTTCTCCCCATGATTGCGCGGTCAGCTCAGTAGCCCACGTCATGCCCACTTAACAAAGGGAGAAGCTGGGACTTGGAGCTGCTGAGTGACTTATCCTGGGCCACAGAGCAAATCAGAACAGAAATGGGAGCTTGAACCCTGTCACTGCCTCCTTGGGGGGAATCCTTCCGGGGTCCAGCAGGTGTCCACCTACCCTTGTTTGGCCAAGGGACCAGATGACCAGTGGCGCAGGGGGGGATCACTTTGGGCCTGCACTTGGGGTTGGCAGGGTCTGAAGACCCAGAAGGCAGCACAGTTCCCACCTCACTCCTCGGAGAATGAATCCCATTCTCAGCCAAGGGGGGGTCAACCCTGGAGACCTGCAGGCCCCAGGGTGGTGGTCCCTACCTACCCCTCAAAAGACTCACCTTGGGCACCCTTGTTGGCTAGGATTAACCCCTTCTCTGCTTTCTTCTTCTTCTTCTTCAGCTTCAGCCCAAACATCTCCTTTCTGAAAAAAAAAGAAAAATTAAAAAATACAGTGATAATTACTTTGACTCATTCAGACATGTTAAGAGAAAATACACACAGGCGCGCACGTGCGCGCGCGTGCACACACACACACACACACACACACACACACACACACACACACACTGAGTTCTTCTTCTGGAAGCTGACCATCCTCCTAAACCACCCAGGATGGGCATCAAAAGACAAGTATCAGGATGACCCAACATGCTCTCCAGACTCTTACAGAAACCACAAAACCCCCTCCTAAACAGAAATCCTGAGGTCCACCTAGAACCACAACAAAACTAATAACACTAGCTGTTTTCTTCTCCATTTCTCTACTCAGCTGTGCCAGGCATTCAAAACAAATGATATCATTTAATCGTCACAGAAACCCTCTCCTATCCATCTTGCAGATGAGGGGCCAAGGCCCAGAGAGGGTAAGTAAAGTTTCCAAGGTCACACAGCTCTTAAGTGTCAGAGCTACCCCTGGAACCAGGCCTGTCTGATTTTAGAGCCCAGGCTCTAACCACAGGGTCACCTGAGCAGAATGAACACCCTCTCCACAGCTGAGCACCACACCATTTCTAAGGTCAAGAGGCTCTGGGATTTACTAAGGTCACTCCACAAGTGCACAGCTCAGCTGACATGTAGTATATGCCCAGAATGTTAGCTATTATTATTATTATTATTAGCCATGAGCAGGAAGCTGTTTGGGGGCCTCCTCCTCAGCCCTGGAAAGGGGCCCAGTCTGTTGTTTCTAACTGACACCAGGAGCATCCCGACCCTCTGCCAGCCTGCTGAGAGAATCCATTTCTGGAGCTGCGCGGAAGGATGGAAGGTCAGAAAAAGTTCTGGCTTTGAGTCGGGCAGGCTGATGGGGTGGCCTTTGGAGACGGGAAGAAGAGGAACAGGGACGGAATGGAGGAGAAGGGAGGCGAGAGCAGCAAAGGCTCGGACCCTCTCAGCGAGCATCCTGCAGTCCTGAGCAATGTGAGGACAATGGCAGAACAACTGAAGTTTTCCATTTTCTTACATATTTAGGACTCAAGAGTGCATGGACTGCAGTGGCCAAGATCAGGGCCTCCACAGCCAGACTGCCTGGGTTCTAATCCCAGCACCATCTCTGCGACCTTGAACAGGTCACTTAACCTCTCAAAACTCCAGGGTCCTCATGTGTAAATGGGATAACAAATGTAAAGCATTTAGCCCAGTACCTGAAACATACTAGTTGCTCAATAAATGTTAGCTATTCTTGTTATTATTTGAAGAAATAAGGTTAGAACTAATGAGAGGAAGCTACTAGGAGACATATGTCCCCTCCATTCACTTATTTATTTATTTCCTTATTTGTTTATTTATTCTTTTCATGTCCTGCCTTGATCCAGATGAGGAATTAAGGAGCCTTCCTCATTGATGCTGCCTGAACAGTGGAATGCACTGCACTGGGTGGAAGTGAGTTCCCAGTTCCTGGAGATGTGCAAGCAGAGACCTAAGGACCACTGGTAAAAGATGTTGTAGAGAGGACAAACATCAAAAGCAGGGGGCACTGGCCTAGGGGACTCCAGGGGTCCTTTGAGATCCTGAAATACAGTAGGATGATGGAAAGAATGGGTTCTGAATTTATAAGCAGCTCATGCAGCTCAATAACAAAAAAACAAAAAACCCAATCCAAAAATGGGCAGAAGACCTAAATAGACGTTTCTCCAAAGAAGATATACAGACTGCCAACAAACACATGAAAGAATGCTCAACATCATTAATCATTAGAGAAATGCAAATCAAAACTACAATGAGATATCATCTCACACCAGTCAGAATGGCCATCATCAAAAAATCTAGAAACAATAAACGCTGGAGAGGGTGTGGAGAAAAGGGAACCCTCTTGCACTGTTGGTGGGAATGTGAATTGATACAGCCACTATGGAGAACAGTATGGAGGTTCCTTAAAAAACTAAAAATAGAACTACCATGTGACCCAGCAATCCCACTACTGGGCATATACCCTGAGAAAACCACAATTCAAAAAGAGTCATGTACCAAAGTGTTCACTGCAGCTCTATTTACAATAGCCCGGAGATGGAAACAACCTAAATGTCCATCATAAGATGAATGGATAAAGAAGATGTGGCACATATATACAATGGAATATTACTCAGTCATAAAAAGAAATGAAACTGAGCTATTTGTAATGAGGCGGATAGACCTAGTGTCTGTCATACAGAGTGAAGTAAGTCAGAAAGAGAAAGATAAATACCGTATGCTAACACATATATATGGAATTTAAGAAAAAAAAATGAAGAACCTAGGGGTAAGACAGGAATAAAGACACAGACCTACTAGAGAATGGACTTGAGGATATGGGGAGGGGGAAGGGTAAGCTGTGAAAAAGCGAGAGAGAGGCATGGACATATATACACTACCAAACGTAAGGTAGATAGCTAGTGGGAAGCAGCTGCATAGCACAGGGAGATCAGCTCGGTGCTTTGTGACCGCCTGGAGGGGTGGGAGGGAGACACAAGAGGGAAGAGATATGGGGACATATGTATATGTATAACTGATTCACTTTGTTATAAAGCAGAAACTAACACACCATTGTAAAGCAATTACACTCCAATAAAGATGTAAAAAAAAAAAAAAGAATGGGTTCTGGAACCACCCAGACATGGTCGGATTGGGTAAGTCACAGCACTTCTCTGAGCCAGTTTCCACCTGAGTACAATGGAGATAAATGACACGGTACATACTTTACAGGATTGTTGTAAGAATATAATGAGGTAAGTAAGCAAAGCACCTAGGACAAAGCAAAGCTGTGATAAGAACATGCTTCTCAGTCTCCCAGGAATCTCAAATACACAAAGGAAATTCCCTTTTTTTCTGAAATTTCTTAAAGGAAATTTCCAATAATAGTTTTTGCTTTCCTGTTTTCAAAGGAGAGTTACCATGCAGAGAGTCCAAGGCCAGTCCCGTCCAGACCCTGAATTACCACTGTGGTCCCCAAGGGCTCCCTGCTGTGATCATTTCAGAGTCAGAATCTGATGTTCCTGGGAAATTGGCAAGCAGGCTCGACAGAGTACTTGAGAAGACTGAGTAACTTCCATCTGGAAACAGGAAGTTGCTACCAGTAAATGACAGTAGCTACCGGAGGGAGACTTAAGACTCCTTTAGGAAGCTGACAGTTCATCACGGATGGCCTCAGCATTCCGAGCCCTCCCGTAGGGCAGTGACTGAGGCATGGGGCATGCCACAGGCTACTGTCGTGGGCACGGGAGGAGGGAGAGATGCGCCACCTCTCAGAGTCAGGCACCCCTGCCCCTCCAAAACCAAGAGCTCCTAACCCTGCTGTCCACTAAACCCACCTAAGGAGTTTAAAATATACCAGTGTCCGGAACCACCTTCAGAGATTTTTAATTAATTTGGGAGAAGAACCAGTTCTCAGGAGGTCTGCTCTAGACACAGCTCAGACCCCCTACAGAGGAAGCCAGAAACCTTCCAGTAATGCCCAAAGAATTTACAACCAGCTCTGCTCTCTGGGTGGATTGATGTTTGTTTCACAAACACACAAGGTTGTTTGCTTGAACCTCTGAGTCAGTTATCAAGGGCACTCCCAGCATGACTCCCAGTGTGAAAAGATTTCTTGATGAAAATTGATTTCTTCTCCTCAGCCCCGTGCCATCCACAGTAGAGAGGGCACAGCTCGCCAGCCCTGAAAGATCTTGCCACTGGCAGATTGCACAGCCCAGGGTAAATTGGAGACACAAGACTCAGCTCAGGGCCCTGCTTGAAGCCACCTGTTAGCTCCAGAATCGGGGGCTGCATGCTTAAATCAGATGAACATGTTTCATTCTCACATGACACAATATTTCTTATCAAATCCACAGGGTGATGTTAAAAAAGGAAACAATGCTTATACAATGTAAAACATGCTATAAAGTATTACAATGTTGATGACAAGAAAACATGCTACAATATTCCCCTGAGTGAGTTTTGAAGGTTTTAAACATGCTTTGACACTCAGCAAGTGCCAGGAATACCATGTTACATACATAAGCTCCTAGGATCCCCACCACGTACCACGAGGAGGATGCTATTATTATCCACTTTTACAAATAAGAGTTTGTCGGGGTTCCCAGCCAGTATTTTGGGATCAACCAGTAAAGCAGGAAGACTTACCTGGTAAGTCTTCAAGGCAGTTGCCATCGTACCGGCCCCCCTCTCCAGTTTGCCGAGGATTCCGGCATGGGAACCTCCTGCCCCACTTCAAAGAAAGGATGGAACTCTCCAGTTTAGGGTCTACTGAATCTCCTCCCAGGGCCACCCCAAGATAAGTCAAGAGACACACAGCAACCCCCATACCACCCTGGTCTCCTCAGGGCGAAAGCTACCACGACTCCGATATCTACATCCAAACAGCGAGAGCATTAAACAGTGCGCATGTTTAACTTGCTTCCGCACATCTGTTCAAGGTGGCGTTGCTTCACGTTGAGCCCAGGGCTCGCACTGCCAGGGAGGCAGCCAGCCTGGCACACAGAAAGAGGAGCCCAGCAACTGGAGTTTGGGTCTCATCAATGACACTTTCTAGCTATGTCACTGCAGCTGGCCACAGGACTTCTCGGAGCTCCAGGCTCCTATTCTGCAGGAAGTGGTGGTAAAGTTAACACTGCTTTTCTCACTGGGATATTGTGTATGTCACCTCATTGAACCCTCATGCTGAACTGCTCTAAGCTCTACAAATAGCAACTTTACTGTCATGTCTACGGCTCAGGGGAGCCGAGATCAGGAAATCGCTCACAACCATGGTCACCTTGTGGTTTTCCTCTTGTGTCACCAGATTCCCCTTCTGGAATCACCTTTTCTACCTTCAGTGCAGAAGAGAAGCAGCTCAGGCCAAGAGGCCAAACACTAAGTTAATTGCATCAATGGATGTGACCAGTACTGGCCCCTGCTACTCTCCTTCCCAGATAAGAAGACTCAGGTCACCTCTGCACCTCACCCTCCAGTTCCACTCATAACATCCAGTGTGGGAAAAAAAAACAAACACTTTGGGGCTTCCCTGGTGGCACAGTGGTTAATAATCCACCTGCCAATGCAGGGGAGACGGGTTCGAGTCCTGGTCCGGGAAGATCCCACATACCGCGGAGCAACAAAGCCCGTGCACCACAACTACTGAGCCTGCGCTCTAGAGCCCGTGAGCCACAACTACTAAAGCCCACGTGCCACAACTACTGAAGCCCACGCACCTAGAGCCCGTGCTCCGCAACAAGAGAAGCCACCGCAATGAGAAGCCCGTGCACTGCAACAAAGAGTAGCCCCTGCTCACCACAACTAGAGAAAGCCAGCGCGCAGCAACAAAGACCCAACACAGCCAAAATAGATAGATAAATAAAATAAATTTATATTAAAAAAAAACAACCACTTTGATTTGTGAATTTCTTTATATGGGAACTCTTTAAAACTTTAAAAAATATATATTTAATAAAATTCCTGTATCAGAAGAATGGATTTGCAGGTAATCAAGTCTATCCTAAAAAACAAAACAAAATCAAGCCTTATCACCATGTTGAGGTTATCCAGAGAGCCTTGGGTAAATTTCCCACTGCCTGCTAGGAAATACCTTCTTGGGTATATGCTATCTGTGTACTCATCTTACTTATAGGACTGACATATAGTTATTAAAGGCAAACCAGCAAACATAGGAACAGCCATAATGTGGGCTTTGACAGAAGATTGTTAAAATATAAATCTATGCGACATCTTGCCTTGTCAAGACTCCGAAACTTTTTTTCCTCTCTGCCCATGATCGTCCCATTACTGCTCTCCTGATCATATCCGTTTACTTAGGGCAATGATGGTCAACTTTGGCTGTACATCAGATTCACGTGAGGGAGCATTCTAAAACTATCTCCCACACTACGGCCAGATCCCATCCCAGAGAGTCTGAGTTCATTGGTCAGCACCGGGGCCGAGCTGCAGTAGTTTTTTAAGTTCCCCAGGTGATTCTAAAGTGCAGCAGGGTTGCAAACCCCTGTGGCTAAGTAATCAGTGCCAATGAGCTGTGTTCTCAAAGACATATATATATATATATATATATATATTTGTGTGTGTGTGTGTGTGTGTGGTACGCGGGCCTCTCACTGTTGTGGCCTCTCCCGTTGCGGAGCACAGGCTCTGGACGCGCAGGCTCAGTGGCCATGGCTCACGGGCCCAGCCGCTCCGCGGCATGTGGGATCTTCCCGGACTGGGGCATGAACCTGTGTCCCCTGCATCGGCAGGCGGACTCTCAACCACTGCGCCACCAGGGAAGCCCAGTCCACTTCTTACCTATCACTTTGTCTCTCACTAAATTCTTTCTGAGACGAGACATCAAGGACTTCAAATTCACTGGGAACACTCCCCCATCCCTTCAATCTGAGGGGCTCCATTTCTATCTGTTTTATATATTAAGTTGTAAAGTTTGAAAACCACTCATCAAGGCTAACCTACTCGTTTGGCCAGTAGGGAAACTGAGACCCAGAAAGAAACTAGGAACCAAATCAAGATCATATACCTGTTTATTGAAACTGCTGGGACTTCTGGGTGCCCATTTATCCTGTGTTCACCCCCCAGAAATGCTAAGACCTCAGCAAGCATGGACCTCCACAGCCCTCCCTCTCCAAACCCAGGCCGGGGGAACTCTTGATAACAGACACACCTCGAATCCCGTTCATTCAAAAATGGACTTTTTCCTTCCATAGAGCTCTACTTCAGAACCCCTGTGCATTACAGAAAATGCTCCAAGGGGTTAAATATGATAATCTAATCACTTTCCTCTGGGTAGTTAAAAAAGCCAAATGAAAGAAATTTCACAACTGTTAAAAGCAAAAGCAACTTGCTCAAAGTCACCCAGCTACAAGCTGGCCAAGCTGGGGACAGAGCCCGGTCTCCTCACAGCCAGATGAACGCTCTTCCTCCTAGAGCATGCTGGGATGGATGATTTGTTCTCTACAGTCATCCATTTTATTAGTTAGTATCATTATTCAAAGTGCTCGGGGCAATCAACAGCTGCTCTTCATTAAGCGCGTAGGATAAGCAAGGCACTGGCTTAAGGTCCTGCATCCATGTTTTTTCATCTAATCATCCCAATAACCATGTGATGGAAAGGTTCAATCTCTTTTACAAATGCGAAAATTAAAGCCTAGGAGGTTAAGTAACCTGCCTAAGATCCCACAGCTCTAAGCTGCAACAAAACTCTATCCAACCTCCACTCCGTACCACCTCCCAAATACCAATCAGAGCCACAATTTTTCAAGCACCTAACCAGAGTCAGGTACTGGGCAATCCTCACTTCCCAGATGGTAAACACCACAGTTCAGAGAGGTTTGGAAACTTGACTACAGCCACACAGCATCCGTTGCTGAAGCCCAGCCTCTTTGCACTCTGCAACCTCGCTCATCATGACCCAGGTCTCTAAGAACAAACAGAAGGGCTCCCAGCAGCCTGGACAGCAACAGAGTCCAGCTCAGTAATAAGAAAAAGAGCAACCGGTCTCACCTTGACCAGTGAAGGCTCCTGACCTTGTCCAGAAATACTCACGATAACTAACTTCTTAGCCTCAAGGCAGGTCAGCAGGGTAGGACGTGCAGCGTCCAGCACTGGTCTTTGGGAGGAGAAAGTCTACCCTCTAGAATGGAGAAGGTCTCGGGCACGAGACTGTCTCCTCCAGACGGGCAGGTATCTCCCAGGAAATGCCCTTTCTGCTGTGTCTGCCTGGCAGCTCCCTATCTCTGTTTGAAATCCAGAGCCCAAGACTGATCTGCAAACACAGCAGCTCAGAGCAGATCCTGAGAGGAGGGGCCTCCAGGGTGTTTTATTCCAAGTCAGGTAGCCACAGGTAGGTCAAGGCTCAAAGAAACTCCAGCTCCAGACAGTGCCAAAGCCCTGGATACTTTCTAGCCACCGTCCAGCCATCAAAGTTGGATTTTTAATTATTTCACCATCCCCTATTCATTTGCAGTAATGAATATGTTTTCACTTTACTTGGGGCCAGTTCTAGATACTTTTACAAGTATTATCCTATTTAAGTCCCACATCAGCCCTCAGAGGTAGGTACTATCACTGTGCCCAATGTACAGATGGTGAAACTGAGCCACAGAGGGGCTGGTAAGTGCTGGGATTTGAACCAAGGCCACCTGCCCTCAGAGCCTGTGCTCTCAGGCCCTCCAGCCTGCTCTCTGTGGCATTTCGTTGGGACTTGTAGTCTGAGGTTATTTCAAAGACGTCAAGTTTAGAAAGGAGACAAATAAAAAGAAGGCATTTTGGTGGATCAGATGCTTCAGAAGTCATTGCCTGGAGTGGGTTGAATAGTGGCTGCCCAAAATATACACATTTGGGAAACTGTGAATGTGCCCTTATTTGCAAAAAAGAGTCTTTGCAAATGTAATTAAGTTAAAGATCTCAGGATGAGATCATTCTGGATTACATGAGTGGGTGTTAAACCCAAAGGCAAGTGTTCTTACAAGAAACAGAAAAGAAGACACACAGAGAAGGCCATGTGAAGACAGAGGCAGAGATCGGAATGATGTGACCACAAGCCGAGAAATGCCTGGAGCCACCAGAAGCTGGAAGAGGCAAAGAAGGATTCTCTCCCAGAGCCTTCAGACGGAGCATAATCCTCTCAGCACCTTGGTTTCAGACTTCTGGCCTCCAGAACTGGGAGAGGATACATTTCTGTTGTTCTAAGCCTCCCAGTTTGTGGTCATTTGTATGGCAGCACCAAGGAACTGATCCACTGCCCTTTGTTACTTCCTCTTGCGCTTTTTTTAAAATTTAAATTAATTAATTTTGGCTGTGTTGGGTGTTCGTTGCTGCGTGCGGGCTTTCTCTAGTTGCGGCGAGCAGGGGCTACTCTTCGTTGAGGTGCGCGGGCTCCTCACTGTGGTGGCTTCTCTTGCTGCGGAGCACAGGCTCTAGGTGCGTGGGCTTCAGTAGTTGTGACTTGCGGGCTTAGTTGCTCCACAGCATGGATCTTCCCGGACCAGGGATCAAACCCGTGTCCCCTGCATTGGCAGGTGGATTCTTAACTGCTGCGCCACCAGGGAAGTCCCCCTCTTGCACTTCTTAATGGCACCACAGGAAAGGAAAGAAAGTGGGTGCACTCCACTGAGCCCCTCATGGGGAAGAATGGGAAGTTGACGCCTGTGGGCCAGGCAGTGGTGTAAGAGCCTCCAAGGGGCAGGACAGCAAGACAGGAAGGCAGGGGGGTGGGGAGAAGGTTTTGCAAGTGAGGACTGAGCAGGTTACAGAGTAGCTCACAAGGCAGCCTCGTTCAACATCCACAACTGAGCTCAATGTCTCCAGAGAAATGGGCCTTGGCTCAGGGGTTCACAGATGGGGCACAGGCTTCCTGAAGCATCCCACCTCCCGTTTTTGGTCATCATAGATTTGACCCCAATCAGAAGCAAAGATGTCAGAGATTACTGAGCCCCAACCTTACACGTTACAAAAGGGGAAAATGATGACTAAAGAGGTGATGTGGTCTGAGGTCGCATAGCCAATCATGGAACCGTCAGAGCTGGAACCTTATCTCCTGATTCCTGAGCCGTTCAAGGGAACCAAACCTCCTCCTCTTGTCTGATCTGTTCTTCACAAAAGAAGATCCTGTGGCAACTCTTTTCTGAGCTCAACAGCCCCAGGGGTCCCCAAGTGTTCTCTAGCTAAAGCTCAAATCCCTCCTCCTAGGATTTAAGTTTATTTCTCCTTGTGTGCAGAATGACAGCCTTGCCATGTGGCTGCTATGTCTGGCTCAGATACAAGTACACATCATAACAACAGAAGTCATCTGGCTGCACAGTACACACTCAATCATAAACGTTTGCTGGCTGCTCATCGCAGGGAAAAACCAAATGGACAGCCCCGCAGCCTTATTTCTCTACTTCATCTCGTACTGCCTGCTCTCTCTGCTCCGACCACACCACCTTCCTTCAGCAACTTGACTGAAACATGCCCTTCCTTCAGGGTCTTTGCACATGCTCTTCTCTGTGCCTAGAATCCATATGCCCTCCCACACCTCTTTGCCCCATTAACTCCATCCCATCCCTTAGAAAGATGTCACTTAACATCACAAGGACACTGATGTATATAAAATTGATGACTAATAAGAACCTGCTGTATAAAAAAATAAATAAAATAAAAAACATCACAAAGGGCTTCCCTGGTGGCACAGTGGTTGAGAGTCTGCCTGCCGATGCAGGGGACACGGGTTCGTGCCCCAGTCCGGGAGGATCCCACATGCCACGGAGCGGCTGGGCCCGTGAGCCATGGCCGCTGAGCCTGCGCGTCCGGAGCCTGTGCTCTGCAACGGGAGAGGCCACAACAGTGAGAGGCCCGCATACCGCAAGAAAAAGAAACAAAAAAAACATCACAAGGACTTCCCTGAAGCTCCCCTTCCCCCACCCCCTCCCACAGGCTCAGCAGGTCCTCACATTCCCCGTGATTTTTCTTTTCATCACTTATCATAGTTTGTCATTTTATTTTTACATGATTTTTTTCACGAGTGTCCATTAGACCAAAAGTTCCATTAGGACAGGAACTCTCTCTAGTTGATTCACCACTGTCTTCCCTGCACCCAGCATTAATTGTGCACCCTGCACAAACATTAATTGAACAAAATGCTGAGCTGGTGCAAAGAAATGTACAAAGAAGGAATAGACAAAACTGCCACCTCTCAGGAAAGTAGAACCAAACAGATGAGCGACAGTCACCTCTTTAAGAAATTACCCAGTCACACATCATCCCTGCTACTCCACTTACCCTGTTTCCTGTGCTTGCCCCTTAACCATTTTAGCCCCAACTGATACTTCTCCAAAGGGGGAAAGGATGAGTTGGTAAAACTCAAAGGGGCCAATAGGGTAACTGATATACAGCTCTGGAAAATGAACTTCAGAGGAGTGTTGCTGTACAATTGTCTAGAATGCAGATTGGGAATTGTCTTAACAATTCAGTTAGCTTCAGAATTATTTTAGAAATTCTCAAAAGAGAGACTATATTGCAAAGCAAGAAGGTTATGAAACTCTCCTCCAACCTTCCGCGCTCTGGGAAGAGAAATAACCCTTTGCAAGAAGCTGCTACGTCCATTCCAGATGCAAGTGCAGATCACATCAGCAGAAATCATCCTCCACCCTCCCCCATGCTTTGCCTCCTGCCATGTGGCCTCTGCCAGAGGGAATAAATTTCAGCGTCTGCAATCTTCATCCCACATACCGTCTTAGTCATGGAGTGTTTCTTTGGAGAGCTCATAACAGTTGTTATCATGATTCAACAAACACTTACTCATTACCTATTAGATGCCCAGCACTGCAGTGGGCCTGTGGGAAGTTCAGAGCAATGAGGGAAAAGACAGTGTGATGTGGTCAAGGGGCACAATGGCTTTCTAGCAGCTAATACACTTGAAAAGGCTTCAGCCACTCCATCATAATATTCTTTCTTATTTCTAGAATGCTTTGTAGATTACAAAGAACTTTCATGTACCATTATGTGTCACGGCAGCTATGTGACATAGAAAGGTTTCCCTGCTACTTGGTAGATTAATCATTTAGGTTCCAGAACCTGGAATGACTTACTCAAGTCTCCATGGCTAAAAAAGGGCCAAAGCTAGAAATTGTGGCAGTCATGAAAAAGTGCCACTCAGATCTCTGGCTGCACGAAGCATAGTTGACTGACCGCCCCAGCTCCTATAACTCTCGATTCACTACTGTGTCACACGAGGCCATGCTGCCCATGGGCTGCTCCCAGCAAATGACTAACCACAGCAAGTGAACTAATCCTGCAAGACATGGGATGCCTCTAACGGATAACTTAGGCCACAAGGCTCCCTCCTGACCTGGAGGAAACTGTTTTAGAAGAATCTTCCTACCCAATTTCCCTTCCTTCCTGCTCTCCATCACAGGGGTCAAATTTGCATCGTGGTCTGAAGACTCTCTGCTTTCTCCTACTCCTTCCTCTTTGTCCTTCCCACGCATTTCCCCAAATAAATCTTGAGCACGTCAATCCCATCTTGGAATCTGCTCTTTGGAGGTACCACCCCAACAGAACTCTAAATCCAGACTTTATCATTCACAAATGGACCTTCCACAAATAAAGAGATTCCATTTTGAAATATATTTGGAAAATGCTGGAGTTACCCCAGTTTTACAGGGCTTCTTAGATTCAACAGTACGCTTACATGAAATAAGACTCCTCAAAAGCATGAAAGTACCACAGAATCGAGTGGCTCCCAACCTGATTTGACAGCAAAACTTTTTAATTCAGTTCCCCTGAATTGAAGACAGGCAGACGGAATGCAGATCACAATCTGAGAAATCCTGCTAACAAGTAGACACCCTCCAACAAGTGGACACCTATCCTTTCCTCAGCCTTGCTAAAAAGCCTCAAAAGGATGGTTTGATATTCCCTTCTCTTGCTATACCCAAATGGATGTGCAATAATACTGCCAGACTGAAAAAGCAAGGGACCCAGGCAACCCTCAATATCATCGTCCCTGGAAGAATAGGAAATTAATTATCCTTTACATTAAAGCTTTGCTCCTATTTTTAGCAAATGGTTTGATTGTGATTATTTAAAATAGGTGTCATCTTTAAGAGACAGGTGAACTGAATAAGATAGGAAACGTACACAGTGGACTCTAAATCGTCTGTAGGTCTTGATACTGGACCTATTATTACGGGCATTACTCTGTTGTTTTAATTGATATTAAAATGTTTCTACTCAATGTTGAAAGTCAGTGGTTGTACCTAACTCTCCTTCATGATTCAACAATTGAATGAAAAGGGAATAAATCCACTGATACAAATTGGGCTACAGCTTTTCTGTAAACTTCCCAGAGATGCAGAAGCTAAGCACATTTGAAGCTTAGTGGGAAAAGGCATTTCTATGTACCAAGGAGGTGTTCCCTGTGTAAACAGGTGAGAGTCATCTGAAAGGCCAAACTAGGGTCACTTAAGGCACAAGAGGCCTAAAATGAGTCTACATGGGATTCAGTTTTCCTGAATTCACTGGTGTTCCTTCTTCTCCCTCCCTGAGATGTACAGTAATGGAAAGAAGATGTTCTTGGCAAGAAGGAAAGGGGAAACCAGCTAATTGCTTTTGATCACCCACCATGGAAATGAGAAATAGCAACAGGATTTCAAAAGCGATGAGTCAGCAGAAGTCACCTGGTGGAGAAGGAGAAGAGGGAAAGTAGTTCATGGTAGCGGCAATCAGTCAAAGCAGAGATAGAGTAGCTGAGTCTGCATAATGATCGAGCAATAAATAGCCAAGGGAAGCCTGATGTCTACGGGCTGATGTGAACTCTGAACAGCATACCAGTTCTTGAGCAATGCTTCCGTCCCTAATAATAATAATAAATAATAATAATGGCAATTATAATGTGAGCATTAATGATATGCCACGAACTGTGGCAAACACTTTTGTATTCTTATCTCATTTCATCCTCAAAACGACTCTGTAAAGTATCTACTATTGTTCCCTAGTTTACAGATAAGGAAACAGATACCCAGAGAGCTTAAGTTGATTTGCCCAGGATCAACCATCCTGCAGGTAGCAGAGCCAATTCTTGTCTCTGACACCTTTGCTCTTAACTTCCACACTTCACTGCTTCACTATCCCATATTCAACGTATCCATAGGACAAGTTCCATTATTGGAGGTAACCTACATGTTATTTTGTTCTGTGCAACAACAACAAAAAAAACCCCCAAATCACACTTATACAGCACAGCACAGGGGAATCATCACCAAAACCGTCTAAAGGGCAAGTCTCTTTCTGGAAAGTACTATCATGTTGTAAAAGATCCAGGAGAAACAGGCCATCCTCGTTCTACTATTGTTGTACAATGAAAAGGGGATGACTTTGATTCCATGGAACTGTAAAATTCTGATAGATTGAAGTGCATTTGAGAACGGTTACCATCACCCTTGATTTCTTCCCAAGCATACTGAAAGCTCTTAAAGGACAGAGACAAGATATATTTCACTTTTCTTGCCCTCAGCATCCCATCCAGTGTAGGCATCCAATTAATGTTATACAGAAGGTTTTGAAGCTCTGATAGATTATCTATGTCTGCACCCCACAGCCTCTCCCAGACAACAGTGACTTTCCCATGACCCGTTTCTGGAGCTTCAGTGATCAGTTAAGTCCAGTCCAGAAAGTGCTGTTTTTTTGCCTAAGTTCTGGGATGTGTTTGCCAGTGCTGAAGTTGGGAAAAGATTTTCACCTTCCTGCTTTTTCTAACACTTTAATCATAAGAGGTTAGATATAACCTGGAAAGTCTTATTCTGGAGAATAAGGAAATGCTCAGAAACCTATGGGAACATGTCGAAAGGACACAGGAGCCAACCTGAAGGGGCTCCCTCTGGCAAAATACGGAACAATTTGGGTATCAAAATCAATAACAAAAGGAAGGGATTATAACACATTAAATAATAATCCAAAAACCCATATTGATACTGAAAAGGGGGAAGTGTTGGGAGAGGAAGAGAGAGGGGAAACCTCTTTTTATACTCAGAGGTAATAAAGGAAAATAAGATTATAGACCACCATTTACCATCCCTAGAGTGATTGCTAATTATCACTAAGAATCATCAGTGGAGGCTAAAACCTGTCCCTGTATCCCCTAAAATCATTGCTTATTCCCCAGCCGTATGTGCCTTGTGTCTGTAACTGGGAAACAGTTCACTACCCTCCTCTTCACAACTGCCCATACTTACTGTGTTAAGTCCCTGGTCTGCTGGGATTATAAGAATCTCCAAGGGGAGACAGAGACAGTAATATTTGATAGCACACAATGAATTGTTGATGAGGCCATTTGAAATTTGTGGATGGAAAGAACCTTCCCAGGTTCTGTTCAATTCCATCCTTGAAAAAAAAAAAAAGAAGTCTCTGCAGCTCCCCAGACAGGCCTTTTCTATGGTGGCCTCTCACAGTGGGTTTGACAGTTGGCAAAAGGATTTGTAAGGAGCTCTTAACTGGAATCCTGCTCTACTAACTGCCTTTTGTCTTTGTAACCCAAGATTTACTTTCTCATACAGGTGTGTACACAGCAAGGGAATGCTAATGGAACCAAGAGAGGTCCAGACACGCTAACTGCCAAGTCAGACCTGCAGCAAACACCCCTCCTCGATCACATGAAGAGGAAGTACATGAAAAGGGAGCTGATTCTTGGGAATGATCTCCTACAAGCCCCTTTCTTAGGAAGGAGGCCAGGCTGGGATAAAACTCACCCACTGACCCTGCAAAGTTTTGGTGAGGCTTTTGGTACACGAGACTGGTTATTCAGGAGGGCAGCCTGCCAGGAGGTTCATGAACCCCCAGATTCAGAAATGCCCATTAACAAATCACTTTCCTCATGGGATTTAAGAAAAGATGTAAAAAATGCCAGCAAGGTCTCCGGAGCCTCAGTGGGAGTGACCAGTGGGTGAGAACAGAACCACAGTGGGCTGGGGGCCAGGTGTTGGCTTTGGTCAGCCACCAGCTGAGAAACGTTTCCCACACCAGCCTCAAGGAGGAAGCCCAAGCCAGGCCTCCTCACAAAGGCAGATTGAGACAGGACCTCCCATCTCGGTCTCTGGAGGCCCTTCTCAAATTGCTAAAGCCAAGACTAATAAGAATGGCACCTGCTCGTTGAGGTGAGTCTCACCATGTGCCTGGCACTCGCTGAGTGTTAGACATGCCCCATCGTAGTTTGTCCCAAGGTGACCCCTGAAGTGGGTACAATGTCCTTCCTATTTTAAAGATGAGAAAACTGAGGGGACCTAGAGAGGTGCCCAGGTAAGACCACTCAAACAGTAAGTGGTGGAAAGGGAATTCAAACCGAGGCAGCCAGTCCTTCTTGGAGTCTGTGAGATTAGTCACTGTGCCCTCCAGCCCGAGTCATGGGTGTCCCCCGCTCACTGCTGAGCTCTGCGTCTCCTCCTTCGCTGACTAAGGCCCAGCTGTAATGAATGGCTTCATCCTCTGCCTCCGGAGGAAATATATTAATATAAATACAAATATAAAAATAATACAATATAGCCTCTTATGGCACTGTTAGTTCATTTATTCTTTATAGATAGCAAGGATACATGAGACACAAAAGATAAAACCAGGAAGGGGGGGAAATATGGTTATAAAAATATAAAAGGTCAGGGCTTCCCTGGTGGCACAGTGGTTGAGAGTCCACAGGCCGATGCAGGGGACACGGGTTCGCACCATGGTCCGGGAAGATCCCACATGCCGCGGAGCGGCTGGGCCCGTGAGCCATGGCCGCTGAGCCTGCGCGTCCGGAGCCTGTGCTCCGCAACAGGAGAGGCCACAACAGTGAGAGGCCCGCGTACCGCAAAAAAAAAAAAAGTATTAATCTCTGGGAGTAGGATTTGGGTTAATTTTACTTGCATCTTTATACATTTTTCTGTGTTGTTTTACATTTTAATAAAGGCTGTGTATTATGTTTACAATCAGCAAAACTTGTAAAGTTCTTTTCGTTTTGGAAAAAAAAAAAGTATCTGGAACAAGGAGGCTCTTACCAAACACTAGTTAAATGGAAAGTGACTCATGGTCCTTTCGGCACCAGCAGGATTATACAAATGGCATGAATAAATAAAGAGCTGAAGGGCCTTCCTCATGTTATATTGCACCAAAATGCCCTAGTCTGTTCCCTGAGTAAACACCACGGTAGTAATGTTGCTATTGATGTGGCGAGGACCCCAACATCAGTGAAATCCTTCACAGTTTTGAAAGGCTTTTGCCTTCAATGTCTCATTTGACCTTCAAAACCAGATTTGTGACTATTCCCCAAACTAGATTCCCTAAATGTCTGTCCAGCCACTGTTAGGCAACATTTCCAGGCCGGCGATGGCACAGTTGCTTGTTGGTTGGACAAATGGGTGGGTGGATGGATGGATGGATGGATGGATACTAAAGGAGTGAATTCTTTTCCCTCTTTTACAGACAAGAAAACAGAGAAGCAGAGTTGAAGCAACATGCCTAGGGTGATACAGTTAGTAAACTAGGGTGATACAGTTAGTAAATGATTAACTCAGGGGTTGGAATCATTCTTGTATATGGTTTCTTAATCAGCCCTCTTTTATCAAAATGCACCCACCAAATCTGTTTTCTTTGGGAGGAAACTCTTCACTATCACTGACAGACATATACTTGATAATCAGGGGTGATAGTCAAAATATCGGTGGCATGGGTATTGACCTGTCAGAATGGCACTGGTTCCTGGACACCTCCTGCCATGCCAGGCATTAACCCATTAATTGCTGGATGTAGGTGGTCCTGGGTGTCAGAAGGACATTCAGTGGGCTCAAGACAGGAGCCCACTCAGCCACTGGTATGGAGCTAGTCAGCCACTGGTATGGAACAGTTTCATTATTTTACCAATGAATGCAGCCATACAAGTGCATAACAGCTGGATATAAGCCCTGCCCCAAACCCTCTGCAACACTAAAGTGTTGGTCCGCACGTGAGAAGTTCTGCTCTCTCGCCACTCACGGCACAGACCTTACCCCAGGCACTATTTATAATGCCACTTAAAACCTTCATCCTGGGGGGACCTTGAAGATGGCGGAAGAGTAAGACGCAGAGATCGCCTTCCTCCCCACGGATACACCAGAAATACATCTACACGTGGAACGACTCCTACAGAACACCTACTGAAGGCTGGCAGAAGACCTCAGACCTCCCAAAAGGCAAGAAACTCCCCACGTACCTGGGTAGGGCAAAAGAAAAAAAGAAAAAACAGAGACAAAAGAATAAGGACGGAACCTGCACCAGTGGGAGGGAGCTGTGAAGGAGGAAAAGTTTCCACACACTAGGAAGACCCTCCGCGGGCGGAGACTGCGGGAGGCGGAGGGGGGAGCTTCGGAACCGCGGAGTAGTGCACAGCGACGGGTGCGTAGGGCAAAGCGGGAGATTCCCGCACGGAGGATCGGTGCCGACCGGCACTCACCAGCCCGAGAGGCTTGTCGGCTCACCCGCCGGGGCGGGCGGGGCTGCGAGCTGAGGCTCGGGTTTCGGTTTTGGACGGAGCGCAGGGAGAGGACTGGGGTTGGCGGCTTGAACATAGCCTGAAGGGGTTAGTGCACCACGACTAGCCGAGAGGGAGTTCGGGGAAAAGCCTGCACCTGTCGAAGAGGCAAGAGACTTTTTCTTCCCTCTTTGTTTCCTGGTGCGCGAGGAGAGGGGTTTAAGAGCGCTGCTTAAAGGAACTCCAGAGACGGGCGCGAGCCGCGGCTAAAAGCGCGAACCCCAGAGACGGGCGCGAGCTGCGGCTAAAAGCGCGAACCCCAGAGACGGGCGCGAGCCGCGGCTAAAAGCGCGGACCCCAGAAACGGGCGGGAGACGCTAAGGCTGCTGCTGCCGCCACCAAGGGGCCTGTGTGCGAGCACAGGTCACTCTCCACACCCCTCTTCCGCGGAGCCTGTGCAGCCCGCCACTGCCAGGTTCCCGGGAACCAGGGACAACTTCCCCGGGAGAACGCACGGCGGGCCTCAGGCTGGTGCAACGTCACGCCGGCCTCTGCCGCAACGTCACGCCGCCTCTGACGCCGCAGGCCCGCCCCGCACGCAGTGCCCCTCCTTCCCCCGCCACCCCCGGCCTGAGTGAGGCAGAGCCCCCGAATCAGCGGCTCCTTTAACCCTGTCCTGTCTGAGCAAAAAGCAGACGCCCTCCAGCGACCTACACGCAGAGGCAGGGCCAAATCCAAAGCTGAGCTCCTGTGAGCTGTGAGAACAAAGAAGAGAAAGGGAAATCTCTCCCAGCAGCCTCAGAAGCAGCGGATTAAAGCTCCACAATCAACTTGATATACCCTGCATCTGTGGAATACCTGAATAGACAAGGAATGATCCCAAATTGAAGAGGTGGACTTTAGGAGCGAGATCTATGATTTTTTTCCCTTTTCCTCTTTTTGTGAATGTGTACGTGTATGCTTCTGTGTGAGACCTTGCCTGTATACTCTTGCTTCCACCATTTGTCCTAGGGCTCTATCTGTCCATGGTTTTTTAAAAAAATTTTTTTTCTCAATAATTAATTTTAATTGTAATAATTTTATTATACTTTACCTTCGTTCTTTCTTTTTTTCTTTCCTTCCTTCCTTCCCTCCTTTAGACAACGAATCACCCCAAATTGAGGAGGTGGTCTCTGAGAGCAAGATTTATGATTTTTCCCCCTTTACCTCTTTTTGTGAAGGTGTATGTGTATGCTTCTGTGTAAGATTTTCTCTGTATAGCTTTGCTTCCAACATTTGTCCTAAGGTTCTATCCGTCCCTTTTTTTTTTTCTAAATATTTTTTAATTCAATAACTATATTATACTTTATTTTATTTTTACTTATCTTCTTTCTTTCTGTCTTTTTTCCTTCTTTCCCTCCTTCCTTCCTTCTTCCCTCCCTCCCTCCCTCCTTTCTTTCCTTCTTTGCTTCTTTCTTCCTTCCTTCCTTTCCTCCTTTCCTTCTTTCTTTCCTCATACTTCTACTAATTCTCTCTACTTTTTCTCCCTTTTATTCTGAGCCGTGTGGACGAAAGGCTCTTGGTGCTCCAGCCAGGAGTCAGGGCTCTGCCTCTGAGGTAGGAGAGCCAACTTCAGGACACTGGTCAACAAGAGACCTCCCAGCTCCACATAATATTAAACGGCGGAAATCTCCCAGAGACCTCCATCTTAACACCAGCACCCAGCTTCACTCAACGACCAGCAAGCCACAGTGCTGGACAACCTATGCCAAACAACTAGCAAAACAGGAACACAACCCCACCCATTAGCAGAGAGGCTGCCTAAAATCATAATAAGGCCACAGACACCCCAAAACACACCACCAGACGTGAACCTGCCCACTAAAGAGACAAGATCCAGCCTCATCCACCACAACACAGGCACTAGTCCCCTACACCAGGAAGCCTACACAACCCACTGAAACAACCTTAGCCACTGGAGACAGACATCAAAAACAACGGGAACTACGAACGTGCAGCCTGCAAAAAGGAGACCCCAAACACAGTAAGATAAGCAAAATGAGAAGACAGAAAAACACACAGCAGATGAAGGAGCAAGATAAAAATGCACCAGACCTAACAAATGAAGAGGAAATAGGCAGTCTACCTGAAAAAGAATTCAGAATAATGATAGTAAGGATGATCCGAAATCTTGGAAGTAGAATGGACAAAATGCAAGAAACAGTTAACAAGGACCTAGAAGAAATAAAGATGAAACAAGCAATGATGAACAACGCAATAAATGAAATTAAAAGTACTCTAGATGGGATCAATAACAGAATAACTGAGGCAGAAGAACGGATAAGTGACCTGGAAGATAAAATAGTAGAAATAACTACTGCAGAGCAGAATAAAGAAAAAAGAATGAAAAGAACTGAGGACAGTCTCAGAGACCTCTGGGACAACATTAAACGCACCAACATTCGAATTATAGGGGTTCCAGAAGAAGAAGAGAAAAAGAAAGGGACTGAGAAAATATTTGAAGAGATTATAGTTGAAAACTTCCCTAATATGGGAAAGGAAATAGTTAATCAAGTCCAGGAAGCACAGAGAGTCCCGTACAGGATAAATACAAGGAGAAATACGCCAAGACACATACTAATCAAACTGTCAAAAATTAAATACAAAGAAAACATATTAAAAGCAGCAACGGAAAAACAACAAATAACACACAAGGGAATCCCCATAAGGTTAACAGCTGATCTCTCAGCAGAAACCCTACAAGCCAGAAGGGAGTGGCAGGACATACTGAAAGTGATGAAGGAGAAAAACCTGCAACCAAGACTACTCTACCCAGCAAGGATCTCATTCAGATTTGATGGAGAAATTAAAACCTTTACAGACAAGCAAAAGCTGAGAGAGTTCAGCACCACCAAACCAGCTTTACAACAAATGCTAAAGGAACTTCTCTAGACAAGGAACACAAGAGAAGGAAAAGACCTATAATAACGAACCCAAAACAATATAGAAAATGGGAATAGGAACATACATATTGATAATTACCTTAAATGTAAATGGACTAAATGCTCCCACCAAAAGACACAGATTGGCTGAATGGATACAAAAACAAGACCCTTATATATGCTGTCTACAAGAGACCCACTTCAGACCTAGAGACACATACAGACTGAAAATAAGGGGATGGAAAAAGATATTCCATGCAAATGGAAACCAAAAGAAAGCTGGAGTAGCAATTCTCATATCAGACAAAATAGACTTTAAAATAAGGACTATTACAAGAGACAAAGAAGGACACTACATAATGATCAAGGGATCGATCCAAGAAGAAGATATAACAATTGTAAATATTTATGCACCCAACATAGGAGCACCTCAATACATAAGGCAAATACTAACAGCCATAAAAGGGGAGATCGACAGTAACACATCCATAGTAGGGGACTTTAACACCCCACTTTCACCCATGGACAGATCATCCAAAATGAAAATAATTAAGGAAACACAAGCTTTAAATGATACATTAAACAAGATGGACTTAATTGATATTTATAGGACACTCCATCCAAAAACAACAGAATACACATTTTTCTCAAGTGCTCATGGAACATTCTCCAGGATAGATCATATCTTGGGTCACAAATCAAGCCTTGGTAAATTTAAGAAAATTGAAATTGTATCAAGTATCTTTTCTGACCACAACGCCATGAGACTAGATATCAATTACAGGAAAAGATCTGTAAAAAATACAAACACATGGAGACTAAACAATACACTACTTAATAATGAAGTGATCACTGAAGAAATCAAAGAGGAAATAAAAAAATACCTAGAAACAAATGACAATGGAGACACAACGACCCAAAACCTATGGGATGCAGCAAAAGCAGTTCTAAGGGGGAAGTTTATAGCAATACAAGCCCACCTTAAGAAGCAGGAAACATCTCGAATAAACAACCTAACCTTGCACCTCAAGCAATTAGAGAAAGAAGAACAAAAAAACCCCAAAGCTAGCAGAAGGAAAGAAATCATAAAAATCAGATCAGAAATAAATGAAAAAGAAATGAAGGAAACAATAGCAAAGATCAATAAAACTAAAAGCTGGTTCTTTGAGAAGATAAACCACTAGCCAGACTCATCAAGAAAAAAAGGGAGAAGACTCAAATCAATAGAATTAGAAATGAAAAAGGGGAAGTAACAACTGACACTGCAGAAATAAAAAAAATCATGAGAGATTACTACAAGCAACTCTATGCCAATAAAATGGACAATCTGGAAGAAATGGACAAATTCTTAGAAATGCACAACCTGCCAAGACTGAATCAGGAAGAAATAGAAAATATGAACAGACCAATCACAAGCACTGAAATTGAAACTGTGATTAAAAATCTTCCAACAAACAAAAGCCCAGGACCAGATGGCTTCACAGGTGAATTCTATCAAACGTTTAGAGAAGAGCTAACACCTATCCTTCTCAAACTCTTCCAAAATATGGCAGAGGGAGGAACACTCCCAAATTCCTTCTACGAGGCCACCATCACCTTGATACCAAAACCAGACAAGGATGTCACAAAGAAAGAAAACTACAGGCCAATATCACTGATGAACATAGATGCAAAAATCCTCAACAAAATACTAGCAAACAGAATCCAACAGCACATTAAAAGGATCATACACTATGATCAAGTGGGGTTTATTCCAGGAATGCAAGGATTCTTCAATATACGCAAATCTATCAATGTGATAAACCATATTAACAAATTGAAGGAGAAAAACCATATGATCATCTCAATAGATGCAGACAAAGCTTTCGACAAAATTCAACACCCATTTATGATAAAAACCCTGCAGAAAGTAGGCATAGAGGGAACTTTCCTCAAAGGCCATATATGACAAACCCACAGTCAGCATCATCCTCAATGGTGAAAAACTGAAAGCATTTCCACTAAGATCAGGAACAAGACAAGGTTGCCCACTCTCACCACTATTATTCAACATAGTTTTGGAAGTTTTAGCCACAGCAATCAGAGAAGAAAAGGAAGTAAAAGGAATCCAAATCAGAAAAGAAGAAGTAAAGCTGTCACTGTTTGCAGATGACATGATACTATACATAGAGAATCCTAAAGATGCTACCAGAAAACTACTAGAGCTAATCAATGAATTTGGTAAAGTAGCAGGATACAAAGTTAATGCACAGAAATCTCTGGCATTCCTATATACTAATGATGAAAAATCTGAAAGTGAAATCAAGAAAACACTCCCATTTACCATTGCAACAAAAAGAATAAAATATCTAGGAATAAACCTACCTAAGGAGACGAAAGACCTGTATGCAGAAAATTATAAGACACTGATGAAAGAAATTAAAGATGATACAAATAGATGGAGAGATATACCATGTTCTTGGATGGGAAGAATCAACATTGTGAAAATGACTCTACTACCCAAAGCAATCTACAGATTCAATGCAATCCCTATCAAACTACCACTGGCATTTTTCACAGAACTAGAACAAAAAATTTTGCAATTTGTATGGAAACACAAAAGACCCCGAATAGCCAAAGCAATCTTGAGAACGAAAAAAGGAGCTGGAGGAATCAGGCTCCCTGACTTCAGACTATACTACAAAGCTACAGTAATCAAGACAGTATGGTACTGGCACAAAAACAGAAAGATAGATCAATGGAACAGGATAGAAAGCCCAGAGATAAACCCACACACATATGGACACCTTATCTTTGATAAAGGTGGCAGGAATGTACAGTGGAGAAAGGACAGCCTCTTCAATAAATGGTGCTGGGAAAACTGGACAGGTACATGTAAAAGTATGAGATTAGATCACTCCCTAACACCATACACAAAAATAAGCTCAAAATGGATTAAAGACCTAAAGGTAAGGCCAGAAACTATCAAACTCTTAGAGGAAAACATAGGCAGAACACTCTATGACATAAATCACAGCAAGATCCTTTCTGACCCACCTCCTAGAGTAATGGAAATAAAAACAAAAATAAACAAATGGGACCTAATGAAACTTCAAAGCTTTTGCACAGCAAAGGAAACCATAATCAAGACCAAAAGACAACCCTCAGAATGGGAGAAAATATTTGCAAATGAAGCAAATGACAAAGGATTAATTTCCAAAATTTACAAGCAGCTCATGCAGCTCAATAACAAAAAAACAAACAACCCAATCCAAAAATGGGCAGAAGACCTAAACAGACATTTCTCCAAAGAAGATATACAGAATGCCAACAAACACATGAAAGAATGCTCAACATCATTAATCATTAGAGAAATGCAAATCAAAACTACAATGAGATATCATCTCACACCAGTCAGAATGGCCATCATCAAAAAATCTACAAACAATAAATGCTGGAGAGGGTGCGGAGAAAAGGGAACACTCTTGCACTGCTGGTGGGAATGTGAATTGGTTCAGCCACTATGGAGAACAGTATGGAGGTTCCTTAAAAAACTACAAATAGAATTACCATATGACCCAGCAATCCCACTACTGGGCATATACCCTGAGAAAACCAAAATTCAAAAAGAGTCATGTACCAAAATGTTCATTGCAGCTCTATTTACAATAGCCCAGAGATGGAAACAACCTAAGCGCCCATCATCGGATGAATGGATAAAGAAGATGTGGCACATATATACAATGGAATATTACTCAGCCTTAAAAAGAAATGAAATTGAGCTATTTGTAATGAGATGGATAGACCTAGAGTCTGTCATACAGAGTGAAGTAAGTCAGAAAGAGAAAGACAAATACCATATGCTAACACATATATATGGAATTTAAGGGGAAAAAAAAATGTCATGAAGAACCTAGGGGTAAGACAGGAATAAAGACGCAGACCTACTGGAGAACGGACTTGAGGATATGGGGAGGGGGAAGGGTGAGCTTTGACAGAGCGAGAGAGAGTCATGGACATATACACACTAACAAACGTAGTAAGGTAGATAGCTAGGGGGAAGCAGCCGCAAGGCACAGGGATATTAGCTCCGTGCTTTGTGACAGCCTGGAGGGGTGGGATAGGGAGAGTGGGAGGGAGGGAGACGCAAGAGGGAAGACATATGGGAACATATGTATATGTATAACTGATTCACTTTGTTATAAAGCAGAAACTAACACACCATTGTAAAGCAATTATACCCCAATAAAGATGTTTAAAAAAATAAAAAAAAATAAAAAAATAAAACCTTCATCCTGACACATCCAATCTGCATGCATAAATGAAATCGAATGCCATTATCCTCTTCTGAAAATTATCCTGAGCCCGACCATGACAGGGGATAAGGGCAGGCACTGGGAGGGAAAGAATGATTACAATGAGGGAGAGGATGAGCTAAAATCTCAAAAAATACAAGACAGCAGCACAGAAGACCAGCCCTCACCATGAACCCAGTTCTTCCTGGACACACACACGCTGTGTAAGTGTGGCTTTGTTCTAGGCACCAGGTAAGATTCTGGAAGACAGACTGTCCCTGACCTCAATCTGTTCAGAGTCCAGGAAGGCAGCAAGAGAGACATTGGAAGTAGCTGTTGTATAAATGGAAAGTTTAGAGAGGAGAAGAGCACTATGGGATTTCAGAGGAGAGAGTTTCTTTCCACCAGAGGAAATCTAGGAAGGCTGCCTAAGGAAGGTGGCCTTGACCCAAGTCTTCTTTAGAAACAGTGGCAGTTACACTTGGGAAGGAAGGAAAACGTGCCATCAGAGATTAACACAAGCCAGTCTGGAAGCAAACATCATTGTCCAAGCATTTACCAGCAAAATACACAGAATGGACATCGTATATACTTAACTGAGCTTGTCATTCCCAAAGACATCATGCTTTCTTACCTCCCAGCCTTTACTTGTGCTGTGCCTTCTACCTGGAATATTCTCTCTCACCTTCACCTCCACTTCCACATTCAAGAATGTTGTTTACCATTCACCCTCCACTTCTCAGCTTAGATGCCCTTTTTCCAAGAAGCCTTCCGTGATCCTCCAGAATGGATGAAATTTCTCTTCCCACCCGGGTGTCTACCCCTATCATAATCTCACAACACCCAAATCATAGTCATCTATTTTGTTATTCATCAATATCACTTGTCTGTAAGTGCTTTGAGAGAAGAATCTGGGTGATCCATTTTTGTGGACCCAGTGCCTGGTAAGGTGCTGTACTCATAGCAGATATATTTATTAAATGACTGAGTTTTCAAAAATGATTCAGCAGCCCAATCATGTACTGTTACCCCAACCTCGTCCCCAAGCAGAGCTGAGGGCTGCCCGTGTAATTCTACCAAGTTGCTTTGTAGATGAAAAGATACAAATGTCCTTAGATCCCTTTTAACCAGCCCCAAGCAAAATGAAGAGCCAAGTCATGTGTTCTGAACACACGACTATCTCCCCCAAGGCCCTTGTGGCCACAGGGGTGCAGGCTGAGCCCCAGCAAAGCTCCCCTGGCAAGTCCAAAAATGAGACCACAGGACTAAAAAGATACCACCTCTTATTCACGAACCGAGAGAAGAGATTTTGAGGCAGGAGGAGAAGGCCAGAGGGAGAAGAGAAACCACAGGCTTAAGGTGGCTTTACAGGACAGTGAAATTACATAAGGAAAGGTCCTGCTTTCCGAAAATAACAGCATTTAATATTAACCCTTTGTAGTCCAGTTGAAAAAATTAAAGGAAATTTTTTAATATTCAAAATGTTAACAATGGTTATCTCCAGTGATATTGTGAGTGATTTTTAAAATCCTCATGACTTCTATATTTTCCAGATTTTCTACAATGAAAATTATATATTTTCTCATCAGATGGGAAAAATGTGTCCTTTAAGTGCATGATCAGGCCCAAATGTCCCACCTGGCCCACGACCTTTGCCTCCTAAGCCTTAAGTCTTAGTTAACCTTTAAGGGTTTTTTGAAGAGAAACCCTCACCCCCAGCTCCCAGCCCTTTGGCTGTGGCCACACCCAGAAGTCTTCACTTTAGGAGAAGGAAATATATTACTTCGCTTTGGATGGCTTCTCCATTCTTCCTCTTCTTGGTGGCTCCTCTGGGCTAGGAATTGGCAAAGTCCTGGTGTCTGGCTTTATCCAGCTCCTGGGCACAGGTTTCTGAGTTTCAGAGTCATCTGGTGGGTGAGACTGTTGGGGGTGTGGCTGAATCCACACTCATTGATGTGCATGGCTGTTCTTTAGCATCATGTTACCCAGTGTAATCAAAGGTGCAAAAGGAAACCGTCCCACGAAGAGCGGACCCATCTGTCAGGCTTCTTAACCACTCCCACCCAGTGGCATGTGTCTTAATTCCCTTCAATGACAGAATCAAAAGCTAAATGCCTTCAAGCCTCAAACTCATATTCTTCTAAGAATTATGTGATAAGACCACCTCATCTCAAGGAAAACACGCTATTAAGATCACTCAGGGGTACTTCCCTGGTGACGCAGTGGATAAGACTCCACACTCCCAATGCAGGAGGCCCAGGTTCGATCCCTGGTCAGGGAACTAGATCCCACAAGCATGCCACAACTAAGAGTTCACATGTCACAACTAAGGAGTCCGCCTGCTGAAACTAAGATCTGGTGCACCCAAATAAACAAACATATATATATATATATATATTTTAAAGATCACTCAGGGATTCGCCGGAGGTCCAGCAGTTAGGACTCTGTGCTCTCACTGCTGAGGGCCTGGGTTCGATCCCTGGTCAGGGAACTAAAATCCCATAAGCTGTGTAGCAAGGCCAAAAAAAAAGATCACCCAGTTCTCCTAGAAAAGGGCTATTTCTTCGGTGATGATATATTTTATTATCAACACTGACCAACATGGTAGCCACTAACCCATGTGACTATTGAGCATTTGAAGTGTGGCTAGTGCAACTAAATGCATTTTAAAAAATTAATTTAGGGACTTCCCTGGTGGTGCAGTGGTTAAGAATCCACCTGCCAATTCAGGGGACACGGGTTTGAGCCCTGGTCCAGGAAGATCCCACATGCGCGGAGCAACTAAGCCCGTGCGCCACAACTACTGAGACTGCGCTCTACAGCCCGTGAACCACAACTACTGAGCCCACGAGCCACAACTATTGAAGCCTGCATGCCTAGAGCCTGTGCTCCGTGACAAGAGAAGCCACAGCAATGAGAAGCCCGCGCACATCAAGGAAGAGTAGCCCCTGCTCGCTGCAACTAGAGAAAGCCCGCGCGCAGCAACGAAGACCGAACACAGCCAAAAAACAAATAAATAAATTTTAAAAACTAAATAAAATAAGATAAACCAGGTTTATGAGCTCCTTTCCATAACAGCAAGCAAGACACAGAAGAAAGAGCCAAGGTGTTCTTGGCTTAACAACAGCCAAGTTACAATGGCCACCAAGTTCATGGCCGTTGAACTTGGAGGAAGAGAGTGGTCTCAAACCCGGAGCTCTGATGCCCACTCTCTTCCTATTTTGATTACAACACACTGCCTCCAAAACCATGCACTGCACTGCCCTTCCAGATCACTGAGGTTGGCAGGGAAATTAATCAGTCAGTTCTAAGCATTTAGCATAATAGGCTTTCAACTCCATGGGCTTCTCCTTTTGGATTTCCATAGCATTTGAATGCTTTTTTGAAACTTGACCATAGTAACTACAAGCCCGGACTGAATCAAGACCCTAATACTTATTAACTATGGAAAGTTTGGTCATTTGCTTCACCTCTCTCAGTCTGTTTTCTCATCTGTAAAATGGGGATAAAAATTCACTGTATAGCCACGTTAAAAAAATTTAAGATGATTCCCAGAAATCTCTTCAAAGAGTGTCCAGCAGAAAAAGTCAAAGCTCTCTCTGAGATAACAAGTGTTCAAATTAATTATGCTTGTACACATGTGTGTCCCATGTGAAACTATCAATTTCATGAAAGCAAAACTTTGCCTGTTTCCTAACCACCCAGCATCCCCATGGGTGCAGAGCGCTCTAAGCACAGTGCAGGTACGTATGATGGTTACAAATGTCAGCTTTGGCATGAAGGCTACAGCCTGACTCCAGTACTCATTAAGCTTCTTTTTTTTTTTTTTTTTTTAACACTGACAAGTTTCTTAACGTCCCTGGGTCTCAATTTCCTCATCTGTTAAATTGGTTTAATCCACTAACTTGTAGCTTAACTGTGAGAATTAAAAGACCTTGGTATGTGATGAGAACTCCATAAAAGCTGACTGTTGTGAGCATATTAATGTGTTATCTCTGCTCCCATCCAGGTGTGGTACCATGTGACATTCGTGCCAGAAGTGGCTAATACACAAGAATCGAGGGGTTGATTTTCAGTGAACTCCCTTATTTGTTTACTCTATGCCACAGCTTTCTGCTTCCAAGAGAAGCCAGAGGCAAACCACCATAAACGCAGGGTGTGGGGCAATTCCAGACATCACAGCACAGCACACATGCCAGCTGTTCCCTCGGGAAGGCTAAATTTGCCCTGTAATTTTCTGGAATGAAACCAACAGCCTATTTGCAGGATTGCACGGAAGTTCAAAACAGCTGCACCAGAGATGCAGCCTAGTATAGAAGACAGGCTACTGCTTTGAGAGTCGGAGCCCTGAGTTTGAGAATTTGATCTCAACAGAAACTAGCTGTGTGCCCTTGGGTAGGCCACTTCATGGCTCTGGACCTCAGATTCCTTTTCTCTCACAAGAAGGGCCTAGAGTGGCCAATCTGCAAGGATCATTGCAGTCCCTCTGTTTCAGCATCCTAGGAAGAGCTAATCAGGTCAACAGGAAATGGGCACAGAATGAAGAGCCAAAAAGACCTGGGTTTGAATCCCAAGCTGTTCTACTCTGATCAAGCTACTGAATCTTTCTGGGCCTTGGTTTTCTCATGGGTAAAGTAGGGAGAATAAACATGGCTATTGGAGGATTCAAGAGTGAATATCAAATACTACATTGTGCCTGGGTCACTGGAGATGCTCAGTAAGTGGCGGCTGCTGTGACGATTATTAGCAACATTGTCATCATCATTATTAATAGTATCACTTTTCTGTAAAAAAGTTAAGTCCCCGAAACATTCCACTGTCCTGTGGTGTTGAATAGGAATATTAACTCTTCCCTAGTGATTTGTCTGAAACTAGTCCATCTCCTTCTCCTGTGTATAATTGCTATTGCTTTTTAAATTTTTCACCTTAAACATTTTAATTTCTTTTTTTTTTTTTTTAATTTATTTTTGGCTGCGTCAGGTCTTAGTTGCGGCCTGCAGGATCTTCGTTGAGGCTTGCGGGATCTTTCGTTGCGGTGCGCAGGCTCTTTGTTGCGGTGCACGGGCTTCTCTCTAGTTGTGGCGTGCGGGTTTTCTCTCTCTAGTTGTGGCACGCAGGCTCCAGGGCATGTGGGCTCTGTAGCCGTGGCACGCGGGTTCCAGAGCATGCGGCCTCCGTAGTTTGCGGCACACAGGCTCTCTAGTTGAGGCGCATGAGCTCAGTTGTTGTGGCGCATGGGCTTAGTTGCCCCGCGGCATATGGGATTTTAGTTCCCTGACCAGGGATTGAACCTGTGTCACTTGCATTGTAAGGCGGATTCTTTACCACTAGACCACCAGCGAAGTCCCTTTAATTTCTTAATAATAGCAAACAATATAGATTAGTTTTGTTTATAAGGTATTTCACATACATTATCCCATGGACTCCTGGGCCACCACCACCATCATCATCATCGTTGTCACCATCACACCTCCATTTTTCAACACCTAGGGTCCTGCATGGCTGAGCGACTTACCTCAATGCCCACCCAACCAGGAAGTCACAGGGCCTGGACTTCGAGTTAAGGCTTCTGACTCTGAAGCCCAGGATTATTCTACTCCACCATCAACTTCATGAATTAATTCAACTTTGTCCTCACTGTCATTGACTTGACTAGTCTTAAGATATCTTCCTTTTATAAAGCAATGGCCCTTCTGTAAATGAGGAATTTGAAATGTAGTATTTTTCTAATGTTTAACCTAAACTCCTGAGTCTATCCAGTCATATGCCATCTCACTTAACCATATAAGCAAATTTTAGATGACTTCTGTTTTAAATTCAATCACCTCAAAAAAGATTATTCTCAGTTCAGGTGAATAGGGGTAGTGTTTTTATATAGCCTTTCGGTTTCAAGAGGCTTGGCTAACTCAAGTGAAGGGTGAAGGTTATTTTAAGGATTCCCACTGAATGAAATTATATTGAACAAGGTAGTGAAAGCTGACGTGGCCTTGTGGAGGATGCAACTGAAGAGTGGTTTTTGACCTAAGCCACTCCAGCGATGCTGGATGCCAAAGGTCCTGGATCTTCTCCCTACTAGCGTTCTTCCATCCTACCATCTTACCATTTTCCTTCTACCACCATACCATCTTCTCCCTAGTGGTCTGCCATGTTACTCATCTATCCCATTGTCCTCATGCCATAGACCGGATGCTTTACTCTTTACTTCCTCAAATTCCCTACAGAAATTACATCCCTGGCTCAACTAATTACCATTATTCCCATTTGGAAGAGTCTTTTTGACACGAGGGCACATCTTAGACCACTGATCAGCAGATGAACCCGCTGCTGCTGAGTCAGACGTGGCTTGAGGTGTCAGATGTGGCTGCCTTGGATTGAGCCCTCAGCTAGGGTAGTGGGTGGGTCCATTTTACCTAGAAGTGGCTGTAAACCACACTGTGTGCCATGATTGTCACTGTTCATAGCAACAGAGTAAATTTTTCCTCTCCAGATGCAGCTATTGTTTCACATAAATCTAAAAAAAAAAAGTCATTCTTTTTAATAATAATTTTTCATGTCTCCTTATGTTTTTAAAGTCCTAACTGATGCAGAATCCCAGAACTGGTTACAATAACACCAATAAAAATTGCTTCTATGGAAAGCTTGTCCTTCCCAACACAGCCCATACTTGCTGTCCTCGTTTCAAATAAAATTAGCGTGCTAACCACCACACCCCACAAAAAATCACTTCCTTGGATACAGTCCTTCATAGTGGTGGCTGCTCTTTCACGCTCTCTGCTTCTCTCGATTGCTGCAGCATCCCGAGTTGACAGAACAGTTATCATTGTCACCACTTGACAGAAGGAAAGCTAAAGTTTAAGAGGAATGACTGGCCTTGGGCCACAAAACTAGTTAGTGGTCTGTCTGTGACTTAGACCTCAGTTTCCTAAATCAACCTCTGAAGAAATAGAAAGCAACCTTTATTTTTAGCCAATCATGAATATTTTTTTGACCGTTCATATATCTCACGAGTCCCCTTTAGTCTAGATTCAGACCCTCATCGGTTCTCACCCTGGATCTCTACAGCATCCTCCTAACTCATTCCCTGTCCTCAACTCAACAACCTTCTCCATTCCTTCCTCCATAAGCAACCAAATAAGTCTTTATAAAACAGAGTTTTCAACAAACCATCTCCATAATCACAGGCTCCCCACAGCCCAGAATAAGATCTGAACTCCTACAAGTATATTCAGGTCTTGGGAGATACAGCTCTACCCAGCTCTTTTTCTTATTGCCCCCGACTTGCAACCACTCACATCCACATACTTTCCAGCAGTGCTTTTCCCCCAAGCATGGCTTGCATCTTTCTCCCTCTACATCTTTATATAAATCATCCTCTGCAGACTAGATTTCGATAGGTTTGGATCACATGATGTTACCGTGGTTGTTGTTTTATCTACTTCATTGACAACATTTAAGATTTCCAACTTCTCTTGACCCCAGAGCTCAGGGAATGGCTGGGATTGGAGACATAAACTTGAAAGTCATCAGCAGATGGTGTTTAAAGCCATTATTTTCTACCTAATACAGATACTATTTTACACAGTGAGAACCATGAATATAATTTATGTCTTTAAAAAGGAAAAGCAAATCAGAGCAATATTCAAAAGCAAAATGGGAAAGGAGGGAAAGACATCAAGATAAAAGAAAAAAACCAGAAATTTAAAAATGAGAGACTCATGACTGTTCAGGCAAAAAAGACAAGTTACAAACCACTACCAGGACACATCCTTCCAAAAATCTTTCCAGGTTCAAAGCAGAAAGGCAGATTCCTTGCAGAAGAGTCAAATCAGCACAGTTTCAGAGTTCTCGTGAATAACACAGTATGTAACCACAATAATGAAAAAAAAATTCCACGTGTTCGGCTTGATTTTACCTTCCTGCAGAGCAGAAGAAAGAAGCCAGACTTTCTCAGATGTTCAAATTAGCAGCATATACAATACCTAGGTACCTTTGCTTCAAAAAGGACTTAAAATCCTACTTGGAGGGAATAACACACAAAGGTGAGAGTATGTTGTTAGAACTGGAATGTGGAGGCCTTTGAACTGAGCGTGCTCCCCTTTTTCACCCACAGCCCCCCAGCTCTCCGTGGTACCCCTGGCTGGCTTCTCTCATTTGCCACCACCTAGGACGATGCTCTGTGCCCACACCCCTTGCCTTCCCCCTCCCAGGACAGCAACTTGCTCTTTCTAGAGCTGCTGCCTCCAGAACAAGCCCTCTTTTTTTTTTTTTTTAACATCTTTATTGGAGCATAATTGCTTTACAATGGTTAGTTTCTGCTGTATAACAAAGTGAATCAGCTATACATATACATATGTCCCCATATCGCCTCCCTCTTGCGTCTCCCTCCCTCCCTCCCACCCTCCATCCCACCCCTCTAGGTGGTCACAAAGCACCAAGCTGATCTCCCTGTGCTATGCAGCTGCTTCCCACTAGCTGTCTATTTTACGTTTGGTAGTGTATGTATGTCCATGCCACTCTCTCACTTCGTCCCAGCTTTCTATTTGGCCCTGGAACCCTTACTCTGTGAACTGCGCCCCCAGGAGCCTGCACTGTGTGTGGTGTAACCCTGCCCTCACTTTGAACACGGCATCGAGAATTCTAAGAATCTACCCTTATCCTCATCCTGTTTGCTCTGATCTTCTCATGTCTATTTCCCAGCACCAAACATCAATGTTCTTTGTAAATTTGATTCTGCATATCTTATTACATTGAGCTGAGCAATGGGCAAGACCAGAGCTAATACATCCCGTTAATTTTTCTAAGATTGATTTCAGGAGTGAAATGAATGATTTTTCAAGGCTCCTCCCTCAGCCCCATCGGGCCTCTGTTCAAATCCTCACTTGCTCAGTGAGGTTGTCCCTGACCACCTCATTTCAATCAAAAGCCAGCCCCCGGCATGCCCAGCTTTGGTCTTCTTCGTTAGCACAGGTCAGTCTCTGATCCACAATGTACTCATCTTATTTGTTTGTTTATTGTTTGTTTGTTTATTGAGAGGCAGTACAGTGCAGTGACAAAATCCCAGAGCCTAGAATCTGGACAATCCCAGCTCTGCTACCTACTTAACTAGCTGTGTGATCTTGGGCAAGTTACTTAACCTCTCTGAGCCTCAGCTGCCTTATCTGTAAATTAATATTTACTAACTCATGGGGTTGTTGTGAAAAGAAAATGAGTTAATATGTATAAGACATACAGAAAAGACAGATAGAAAGGGAATTACCATGACCTAATCCTTAGACCATATTGAACTTTCACCAGTTGTGTCAGGGCTGTCCTTGACAGCCAAAGGAGCCAGGTCAGACTCACATATGCTTCAGCAGAGTCTGATATACCCCTGGTCTTGGCGGCAACGTAGTGATGGGTAGAAGGACAGCATAATAAAGAGAAGTACAGCCTGCCCCACAGTAGCCTTTAACTTCCACTGGCACCCACGGAGGAGAAGCAGCATCCCATGAGGGAGAGCATCTGGGAAACCCAAGTGACAACCAACAATATGTGCTTCCCGCAGAGCTGGAAAACATGAAGCAATTTACAAGTGGCCAAGGCAGGAGAGAAATGAGGTTAAACCTCCATTTTTCCAAATACATATTTGAGAGACAGAGAGAGAGAGAGAGAGAGAAAGAGTGAGTGAGTGTGTGTGTGTGTTTCCCTGGTGGTCCTGAGATTATTTTAGGTGAGATTATATATTATTGAAACTTATAATAAAATTATTATAACTCTCTTTCTTCCTTGATCCTTGTGATTACAACAAAGGGAAAGTCTCATTTTGGTGCTACTGTATCTTTAATGACCAAGCCTTGACAAATCTCACTTTTTAACAGAGAGAAGGAGGCCTCCTCAAGCTCAGAGCCTGACACAGCGCACAGAATATAGCTAGAATTTAACAACATTGTTTTGTTTTCCTCATTTTTATTTTTAGTTACTTTCTTTTTAAAAACACATTTTCCATTTTCATTAGTAACATAAAGTTTCCTTTTAAAACAGATACATGTAAACCTTTATAGGAAAGAAATAGGAAAAAAGTATTTGGACAAAGCAAAAAAAAAAAAGTAATTTATTTAACATACACATAGTTTTTGCTATGCGCCAAGCACTTTTCTAAATGTTTCACAAATATTAACTTGTTTATCCCCAGAATAAGCCTGATGGATGAAGAAACTTACAGTCACATAGCTAGTGTGGGCAGGGCCTGGAATTAAGCACTCAGGGTGGGGTCCTGAGATGTGGCTCCTACCCCGTGCCTCTCCCAGGATCTCTGTCCCAAGGACAGAAGTCAGGAAACATTGGGACTTCCCTGGTGGTGCAGTGGATAAGAGTCTGCGCTCCCAGTGCAAGGGGCTTGGGTTCGATTGGGGAACTAGATCCCACATGCATGCCACAACTAAGGAGCCCACGTGCCACAACTAAGGAGCCTGCCTGCCGCAACCAAATAAATAAATACATAAAAGAAGTCAGGAAACATTGCAGGGGAGGATGGTGGCTCTCTGGGAGGCGGTGGGTAGGAGCTTGGGCCATAATGATGAAATCCAGGTCTTGCTCCATTGTCCTATATTTAACTTATTCCCATCCAAACACTGCTCCAGGTTCTCCTTATGACTTTGACTCTAGGAACTCCAGCTATCCTTGGCCATTAAAGAGTTAAAAAGCACATTTGGGAGCAAAATGCTACCAGTGGGTCCCCTAAGTCCCCTGCTCTAATCCTCAGCAGTCTTCAGCACAGCCAGCTTCTTCCCGTCTTTCATCTTTCCCCTGCTGGAACATACAATGTTACCGCATCCCCACCCCGCCATCCTCCCAGCTGTTTTTAATTCTAAGACTTGCTCTCTCTGGGAAACTGACACAAGACAGGTCAACAATCTTAAACCTGATTTCTTTAAGGACACCCTCCACTTTATTTAAAAAAAAAATAATAAAATAGGTTAAAACAATTAGGGCATTAGACAGATTCTTTACAACACCAAAAAGATTGATGCAGAGCTCGCTCTCTCTTTCTTATGATAAATGTGCTTAAGCAAAACAACAATAATAATAATAGTTTGTCAGCCTCTATTACGTCTGGTAATTCTTTTTCATAATGGTAACAACTTTTTTAGGAAAGAATCAATCTTACTACAGATAATAATTCCATTTTCTTTGCAGGGACAGGTAAAGAAAACAAAGTCATAGGAGGCTTTTTTCACATGCATACGCTAGAGGATTTTTTGCATAACACGTGATAGAGTTTTCTGTCACTGGAACAATCTTACGAACATGCTAATTCAAATCCTGAGCAATTCAGGCTCGAACAAGACGAGGCTACCAGTGAGCACACTCACAGAACAGGTCTAGAAACTGCCTATCATCACAGCAGCAGCATGACAATGGCCCTTATCATGCCTGCCATTCCAAAGTGCTTTGCTATTTCTCCCCACTTCATCTCATTTGATACCAAGCACGTCCAGCTGAACTGAACTCTCAAGAGTCCTTCTGAAACCCACCTGAGCCAGAGGACTCAGGTATGTGAACCCAGGACCTTCACCATTTTATACAGAGAAACAGCATCAATCAGAGAAAATTATATTGCTATTTTGGGAGCACAGAGGAACTAAGATATGGAAAAATGTGCTAAATAGACAGAGGTTGGATAAACTCATGGCAGTGAACAAAAAGAAGGCTAGCAATTCCAGACAAGTCCAATAAATCAACTATAATTAAAAATTATGTGAAAGCATGACTCTTGGGTGAGTGTACGCAAAGTGCTTTCACATAAATTACATCATTTTGTCCCTCAGTCAGCATTTCTATGTGCCAAGTGTTGTGGTAGGTACCAGGGCTATGAGCAGGAGAAGCAAAGATTGGTCCATACTTAAGAAACTCTTACAAATCAGTACGGGGGGGGGGAGGGGTTGGGAGGGGCTGGGACAGAAAGACCAATATGCTGTTACAAAGCCCTGAGAGTAGGGCACTTGGGGGCAGAGAGGAAGGAATGGCCAACCCATCCTAAGGTCCTAGGGGACGTGGGGTTGGTTAAATATTCCCTAGAAAGTGACATGTAATCTGAGTCCTAAAGGATACACAGAACTTTCGTCCATACAAACATTAGCAAGGACTCTTCTAGATTCTTAAGGCTAAATCAGTGAACAAAAAGACAAAGTCCCTGCCCTCGTGCAACTTATATTCTGGTTGGGGAAGAAATATCAAAAACACATACTTAAGCCACTATTGCAAACAGTATGGAGGTTCCTTAAAGAACTAAAAATAGAGCTACCATATGGCCCTGGGTATAAACAACTCCTGGGTATATATCCGAAAAAGACAAAAACTCTAATTCAAAAAGATGTATGTGCCTCAATGTTCACAGCAGCACTATTTACAATAGCCAAGAAATGGAAACAACCCAAGTGCCCATCAGCAGCGATTGGCTTAAGAAGATGTGATTATATATATATATATATATGGAATATATATATAATATGGAATATAACTCAGGCTTAAAAAAGAATATTGCCATTTGCAGCAACATGGATAGATCTAGAGAATATCATACTTAGTGAAGTCAGACAAAGACAAATATTATATGGTATCACTTACATGTGGCATCTAAAAAATAATACAAATAAATCTATATACAAAACAGAACAGACACACAGACACAGAAAACAAACTTATGGTTACCAAAGGGGAAGGTGGGGGAGGGATAAATTAGGAGTATGGGATTAGTTGAAGATTCGGGTCCTGGCTCACCATCACTCTCTCCATCCCTGCTTCTCATAATGCCTGATGATTTCACCATCCACATGGACGATTCTGCAGCATCTGACCTGTCTCTTGCCCTTTTCTCTTCCAATGATCTTGTCCTCTGCTCTACCTCAGCATCCCATTCCCAGGGTCATATCCTGATTTTATCAGTATCCATAATTGCATCCTCTCTGTATCTTATTCCATTCTGCAGGCTCTACCTTCAGAATATATCCAGAAGCTAATCATGTTCCCCACCTCTGTCACTGCCATTAATTATCTCTACATAAAATAGAGAAGCAACAAGGATTTACTGTACAGCACAAGATATATTCAACATCTTACAAGGTTATTATAATAACCTATAATAGAAAATAATCTTTAAAATACATATATATAAATATATATAACTGAATCACTTTGCTGTACACCTGAAACTAACACAATATTGTACATCAACTATACTTTAATTTAAAAAAATTTTTAAAACCTACATCCCTACATCTGCTAATAAGCACTATGGAAAAAAAAATCAGTGTAAAGGGAATAGAGAGTGATGGAGTGGAAGTGTAGAAGGGATCGCTAAGTTGGTTAAGGAAAGACTATCTGAAAAAATAATATTTATACACTCTATTTTTGATTGATTGATTGATTTTTGGCTGCACTGGGTCTTCATTGCTGCACGTGGGCTTTCTCTAGTTGTGGTGAGCAGGGGCTACTCTTCACTGAAGTGCGCAGGCTTCCCATTGTGGTGGCTTCTCGTTGCAGAGCACAGGCTCTAGGCGTGCGGGCTTCAGTAGTTGTGGCATGTGGGTTCAGTAGTTGAGGCTCGCAGGCTCTAGAGTGCAGGCTCAGTAGTTACTCTGTGGCATGTGGGATCTTCCTGGACCAGGGTTCGAACCCAGGTCCCCTGCATTGGCAGGCAGATTCTTAACCACTGCGCCACCAGGCAAGTCCTGAAAAGGTGATATTTAAATAAACCTGGGACTTCCCTGGTAGTCCAGTGGTTAAGACTCCCCACTTCCAATGTAGGGGTCATGGGTTCAATCCCTGGTTGGGGAACTAAGATCCCACATGATGCACAGCATGACCAAAAAAAAAAAAAAATATATATATATATATATATATATATATATATACACACACATATATATATGTATGTGTGTGTATATATATATGTATATATATGTAATTCTGTACTTATACAAATAAAATTGTGTGCTAAAAAAATTAAAAATTAAAAATAAATAAATAAATAAACAAACCTGAGGAAGAGAGGAAGCAAGCCATACAGAAATCTAGGAAATAGCAATGAAGATAATTTGGGAAGAGGAAACAGCATGTGCAAAGGCCCCGAGGTGGGAGCTTACTTGGTATGTTCAATAGGAGCAAAGAGGGGAGTGTGGTTGGCATAGAGACAGGGAAAGGTGGCTTGATTTGGAGCCAGAGAGCTGATGGGGCTGGACTATGGAGGGTCTTGTAGAACACTGAACATTTTGGGCTTTTACTCTGAGTGAAATAGCCACTGGAGGACTTTGAGAAGCAGAGGGACATGATTTGACCTACATTTTTCAGGAATCACTCTGGATTCTGAATGGAGACGAGATTACAGAGAAGAACATGGGGGGACAGCAGTGAGACCTACTAAGAGAGGTGACAATAGTCGCTTGGGTCAGAATGGCAGTGACAGAGGTGGGGAACATGATTAGCTTCTGGATATATTCTGAAGGTAGAGCCTTCAGAATGGAATAAGATACAGAGGGGATGCAATTATGGATATTGATAAAATCAGGATATGACCCTGGGAATGGGATGCTGAAGTAGAGCAGAGGACAAGATCATTGGAAGAGAAAAGGGCAGGAGACGGAGAGGTCAGATGCTGCAGAATCGTCCATGTGGATGGTGAAATTCATCAGGCATTATGAGAAGCAGGGATGGAGAGAGCCAGGACCCAAACCTTCAAGGAATGAAGAGTATCTTGGGGTCAGGGAAGGTGATCTGAAAATGATTTCAACAAACAATTTTTCTTTTACATATCACACTTTTTTGGTCATATCTAAAAACTCATCACCAAAGCCAAAGTCACATAGATTTTTCTTCTAGAAACTTTATAGTTCTGCATTCTACTGGAAGTAAAACTTTCCGAACAGTATACTTCATATATATTTTTTTCTTGTACTCCACTAGCTAGGCTTTGCAGTACTGTTCAACAGGAGTCATGAGCGAGGACATTCCTTGCCTTGCTGCCAGGCTTAAGAGGAAGTGTCCAGTCTCTCACCATTAAGGATGAAGTTAACTGTAGGGTTTTTGTAGATGTTCCATATCAAGCTGAGGATGTTCCCCTCTATTCTTAGTTTTTATCATGAATTGAGGTTGGATTTTGTCAAATTCTTTTTTTTTTTTTTTTGCATCAATTTGGTAGGATCATATGGTTTTTCTTCTTCAGCCTGTTGATGTGGTGGAGTACACAGACTGATGTTTGATTCATGAACCAGTTGTGCATACCCAGAATAAATGCCACTTTGTCATTGTGTATAATTTTCTCTATACATTGTTAGACTCAGATATGCTTTTGATATTCTTTGCCATGACATCAATGTTCAGGGTAGATTGATGAGAAGGGAGACTGGAGACCAGACGACTACTTGGAAGACTATTGGTTAAGAAATAGGAATCAAAATTCTCTAGTGGTAATGAGAATTGAAAGGATGAAGGGTTGGACTTAAGAGGTATTTAGAAGGTAGAATTGCAAGATTTGTCAACAATGGAATAAGTGAGAAGAAAGAGAGAAAGGAGAGTGAGCTGACTTCCAGGTGTGGAGCTTGAGCTTGAGGGACTGGGGAGTGCCATTTATCAAGTCAAATAATACAGCGGCAAATGGATTTGAGAGAAAAGGGATAGAAATGGTGAGCTCACCTTTGGACTTAACTACCTGCGAGATGATGGCAGGACATCCTGATGGAGATGCCCAACCAACATCTGGATATATAGATACAGGTGACGGTTAAAGCCATGGGTGTGTACAGGAAACAAGGGAGATCCTATATAGGCAATTATTAAGAATTCTAAAAATGTCTGACTCTGACAATAAAATAAATTCATTCTTGTAAAAGTGAAGAAGAAACTTGTCCAAACCTTTGCTTTTTCTACTTTCAGACCTTCTCCAACAGCAACTTCCTTCATTGTTTCTTTAGGAAAAATATTCCCCCCTATTACTCTATCTTAGTCACATTGAACTCCATTCAATCCCACCTAGAAGCAATCCCAACTCTGCCATAAATTGGATCTAATTGTAACTGCATCACTCAGGCTCACCTGGCAGGTAACAGCTGGCAACTCTCCCTCCCTGTATGAAGTGTTGATTAAATCACTTATGAATCTCTCTGTAGGGCTATGCTCTTTATTTCTTCCTATTACACCGCTCTTGAAATGCCTGGCAACTCTCTGGTGACTTCCTGCCTCGTGGAACCATTAGATCAGAATTTGTTTTGCAGCTCTGGTGAAAGATAGAGAAAAATGATTACCTCTATATCCTGCAATTAAGCAGACAATGACTCCTACGGGAGTATAAAAATGAAGATGAACATGAAGTCAACAGACTTTTACTTATTTATTGCACAAACATGCCAACAAGTCTGCAGGGTGGTGTGCTTGGGGAAAGAAATAGTGGGCTGACTTGGGGCCACCTCACAAAATGTTTGCAGGCAGCACAGATCATTTTTCTGGGAATGGAAAACATCTTGTACTTAGAATGTGTTTTCATTATATAAAGAAATGAACATCAGTTATGATAAATAAAATCACTGGGAGACAAATTCTAGAAAGGGCTCTGGTGAACAGATATCTCTGCTAGCAACTGGCCTGCTTTGACTCATTGCCCCAGAATAGATGCTAAGTACATTTTTATTTATCATTACTCTCTTTCTTTTATCCCTTCCTCAAAGCCCAAATCACTAATTGGCTCTTCTTACCACACCTGGGATTCTTCCCTGTCAGGATTTTAATAAGGCAGCAAAGTTCACCAAATCCCATTAATTAATCTAAGTAGCATATTTTCCTTTCTAAAAATTCCTATTAAGTCACCCACCCATGTATTTTCCCCCTGGCCTGGCACTTTATCCCTTTCCAATAAACAGAGAGAGACGGGGGAGGGGGAAGAGGGAGGGACGTGGAGTGAATGAAGCCAGACACACATAAAAAGTGCACGTTACATGATTCTGTTATATAAAGTATGAAATGGGCGTAAAAGAATCTATGCTGTTAGAATCATGGTTTACTCTGCGGGGAGTCGTGACAAGCAGGGAGCAGAAAGGACTGCGTGGGTACTGGCGATGTCCCATGTATTAATCAGGATGCTGGTTATGAGGATCGGTCCAGTTGGCAGAAATTCATTAATTTGCACACTTATGATATGTGAGCTTTTTAATAAATACATTATACTGCATTAAAACTATTTTTTAAAAAAGGAAAATACTAGCCATCTTCACAAAAACAGCCACACACAAATATTGTGAGAAATAGTAACACCCAACATTTAAGGAGCATTGCCCTTTTACCAGTGCTGTTCTGAGCACTCTGCTGGTAAATTAATTCATTTTTACCCTCAAAAAACTACTCTACAAGGCAAATACTAAGCTTATTCCCATTTTACAGATGAAGAAACGGAAGCTTAGATGAATAATTAGCGCAGTGTCACACAAACAGAACACATTGTACTATGGATTTGAATCCAGGTTATCTGACTCCAGAGCCCGTGCTCTTAACTGCTGCAACTTGTGTTGGAGAAGTGAGGACCCTGGGGCCAGTGTCCTGTCCCAGGTCATCCTGTGTGACCTCAGACAAGCATCTTTCCGCCTGGGCTTTAACTCCCCTGTAAAATGAACAGTTTGAGCTAGCTGTTCTCTCGTGGGACTGCACTGCACAATCCAGGACCTTTACCATTCCTGGTCCCTGCCCACTGCCTGCCCAGTAGTGAGCCAGTGATTGTCACAATTAAGACAGCACCACACTTTTCCATCTGCGTGGTCCCTAAGAGAACAGTACTGCCCTGATTGAAAACCATTGTGCTACATGACAATTGTAACGAAATACCGGTCTGAGGGGGGATGTGGATTATGGGGGAAGCTATGCGTGGGATGGGAGGGGGGCAGGGGGTATATGGGGCTCCTCTGTACCAGCTACTAAATTTTGCTGTGAGCTTAAAACCACTAATAAAACCACTAATAAAAACAAAACTATGACTACAAGCAAAAATGTGGATCATTTCTAACAAACATATTGATGAGCAAAAGAAACCAAATACAAGAGTACAAACTGCATGATCCCGTGTATGTGAAGTTCAAAGATACACAAAGGCAAAGTAATAGAGGTCAGAATACTAGTTACCTCCGGAGGGGGGCAGTAGTTCAGAAAGAGTGCAAGAGAGTTTCCTGGGGTTTGGCGAATGTTTATTTTAGATCACACACACACACTGTATTTGAGTCTTCTGATTTCATAAAGAGGGCAGAGAGAGGGAAGGGTTGAAGGGCTATTCCATAAATACAGCCCAGCTGGAGCAATGATTTAGGGGTAAGAGAATCTATACTGAGTGACTAGCCAGGATTCTTTTAGTCTATCTTCCGTAACGTCTCATCAGAAGCACGTTTTATATCGATCCTAGGAAAACAATTTATTTTGTCATTTTTTCTTAACCTTTGAAATGGACTGAGTGATCTCAACTGGGGTAAGTTAATTTAGAGGGGGCTACGTCGGAGGGAATATAACCATGTGCCCAGGTTTCGAGTTAACTCAAAACGCCAAAGATGGGCTTTTGGAGAGTCCCAGAGGTTTTCCTGTTTTTATTCAAACTGGCGATGCTGGTGAGGGGCCAGCAAGCTGCTGGAGGATCTGTTTGAGTTGTGACCGATTCATGTCCCTGCAGGACACACAAGGTCTGGAAATTTGATTACTGCTCAATCTCTAAAGAGAAATGATGTGTGACTGAAAAGCTAAAACCCTTCTTTATGAATTTTTTTTTTTTTTTTTTTGTAAAAAGGAATAGTTAGGTAGTTGACGCTGCTGCTGCAGAGGTGACATTAACAGAATGTTGAGCTGTGTATGTTTGGTAGGACTTACTGAAAGTGACAATGTTCTGTTCACTTTCTAGGCATCAGAAGCTCTCACTTTACCTTGTGTAATCCTTGCGTCAGTCTGTGAGGTTAAGTCTTATTATTCCCATTTTCTTGATAAGGAAAAGTGAAGCTCAGAATGATTAGGCAACCTGTCCAAGGTCACTTAGCCAGTATCTTCAAAACTGATGTCCCAGCCTCTGTTTTTAGTTAAGTATGGTTCTGACAAGTGTCCTTACGAGAGACACACAGAGGTGAAGGCCACGTGAAGATGGAGGCACAGATTGGAGTGACGCAGCTATGAGCCAAGGAACTGCTTGGAGCCACCCGAAACGGTAAAAGGCAAGGAAGGATTCTCCCCTAGAACCTCTGGAGGGACCACGGCCCTGCCGATACCTTGATTTACAACTTCTGGTCTCCAGGACGGTAAGAGAATAAATTTTTGTTGTTTAAAAAAAATGTATATATATGGTTCCAAGGACCATTACCTCTAGGCTGCTGGTGGGCACTATTCGCCACTGTGATTGTCATCCACAGTGTGAAAACTAGAGATGAGTGATGGCTGGACTGAAAAGCCGTAACAAGATGGAAGGAAACACTCAGCATGTGGACATATTTGTGAGTGATCCCCATAGCCTGAAGAACTCACTGAGTTGATGAGCTTCATTAAGTGCGATGAACAGTGAGACACTCAAGGGTCTAAGTAATTCCATGGAATGGGAAAGTTTACTTATTTTTTATAAGTCCTTAAATTATGCCAGCCTTTTTTTTTTTTTAAAGAAGATGTTGGGGGTAAGAGTTTAGTAATTTATTTATTTTTTTTGGCTGTGTTGGGTCTTCGTTTCTGTGCGAGGGCTTTCTCTAGTTGCAGCGAGCGGGGGCCACTCTTCATTGCGGTGCGCGGGCCTCCCACTGTCGCGGCCTCTCTTGTTGCGGAGCACAGGCTCCAGACGTGCAGGCTCAGTAGTTGTGGCTCACGGGCCTAGTTGCTCCGCGGCATGTGGGATCCTCCCAGACCAGGGCTCGAACCCGTGTCCCCTGCATCGGCAGGCAGATTCTCAACCACTGCGCCACCAGGGAAGCCCAATGCCAGCCCTTTTTAAAATGAGACTATTCATCTCCTCTCACGGTAAGGAGTAAAGGAATATTCCTAAGAATAAAAGCACAAACTGGGCAAGAAAGGAGGAAATTTACTAGGCATCTTCATGCAGACCTTTCTGTTTACACTATTTCTTTCAATCTTTAATGCATCACGGTGAGGGAAGAGGTACATCCCTACTTTACAGGCAAGGAAGTCAAAGTTCAGAGAAGTGGTAGAATTTGTCCAAAGTGAAACTATAAGGAAATGGTTGAACTGGTATAACAGAGAGAAGTCAAACAGCCCTGTGGGCAAATTTAACCCCAGTAATTCCTTGTTTGGAGACATTGGGTAACTTATCTCACCTATTTGAGCTTCAGTTTTCTGGTCTAATAAATAATTTATCATTTAGGGTGCTTTGGGTTACATGTAATAGAAAACTCAAATCAAAATGCCTTAAACAATAGGATTTTTTTTTTTTTTTTTTGGTTGCACCATGCAGCTTGTGGGATCTCAGTTCCCCAACCACCAGGGATTGAACCCGGGCCACTGAAAGTGCCGAATTCTAACCACTAGACCACTGGGGAACTCCCAATAAGGAAATTTTATCTCATCAAGTAAGAAGTTCCAAGGTCAGGTATCTTCAGGCTTAACTAATTCAGGGGATCAGTGACATCATTAGAGATCCAGGTTCTTCCCAATTCTCCGCTCTGCCGTCTTCAAAAAGTTACCTTTGTCCCACAGTCTAGCTGCCCTCATGGTCTCAAGATGGCTGCCACGGTTGCAGGTGTCACATTTAGACAGGACAAAATCCAGAGGAATGAGAGAGGCCAGCTCTTCTTATGTGTTTTATTCAACTAGCAAAGAAGCCTTTCCCAGAATCTCTACACCAGTAGGTTTGTTCTCAAATCACACTGTCAAGAATTGAACCATATACCATGTTTAAACCAGTCTCTGTGGAGGAGAATGGAACTACTACGGTTCACTTAGACCAATCAGGATTGACTTCCGAAGTAAATCCACCTAAGAAAGGGTAGATTCCCAAACAAAATCAGGTCATTCACTGCCGGCAAAGAAAAAGTTTATTGGATAGGATAACATGACGTCTGAGTTTCAGATAAATGGAATGTATACTTTTACAAGAAAAAATTGTTATCTATTTAAAAGCAAACCTAACTGGACACCTTGTATTTTTATTTGCTCAATCTGGCAAACCTACTTCTAGAATTTGCCAAGAAGAATAGGAGGAGAGAAATGTGTGGGGAGTAAAATTTCGTCTTCTGGTAGAAACGGCCCTGGGTCCTGGTTTAAATTTGGTGAAAAGAATGAACAGGGCTTTTATAAAAATACAAACAAAAATGTGAAAGGAGAACTAAGGCACAGTTGGTGCCTTTTATAGACTCTTATCGCTGCTCTTTCTTCATTCTGATCAGGTCGTTTTCTGGCACAGAGCTCCTAAGATCCTTGGAATTTTCTAAGCGACGAGAGTGATAAAGGTCTTTTGTTATGTTAATGAGGTAATTTTTGGAAAGCCTCTAGGTCACCTAAGGATGGGGGGCTGGTGGCCAGGGGAGGCATTCATGTGATTAGAGAACATTCAGTCTCCTCACACTGCCGGCCCCCCACCTCCTGGGAGGGAAGAGGGGCTGGAGATTGCATTTAACCACCAATGACCAAAGATTTAATCAATCATGTTTGTGTCATGAAAACTCCATTCAAAAAAAAAGAAACCCAAAAGGGCAGGTTTCCAGTGGGTGAACACATGGAGATTCAGGAACAGTGGTGCAAACAGAAACAAGGCTTGTCTCACCTGAACCAAAATTCCTAAACATAAATTTCACTGCTTCAGAGAGCCTGGCGTCCTTGGATCACGTGTCTTGTGAGGCAGTTCCTAGGCTTCTGTAAGTTTTAGGTTTGAAAAAATTGTCAAAATCATCACCATGACAACCAGAGTCTGTACTGCTATTGCTGCTTTGTTTTCATTATGAGTCTTAGAAAAACACTAAATGCCTAACTTTCTTTTTCACTGGCTGTTTTATATTCGTCCAGTCAGCCCCTTCTATGATTGAACCACAAGCATCAGATTTTTTTATTTTCTTTCTTGCAGCTCCTATGACAGAAGCCAGACAAATACAAAATCAGCATGTTTTGAGTACTGCAGATGAATGACAACTGGCAATATGTTTACACTTAGAAACTGTCCAAAACACTTTCATATAAATTTGTTGAAAAAGTCTGCAGGATGAGGCAGCAATTATAAATCTCTCTCTTGAAGACCAGAGGTTTTATTAAGCACAAAAAACAAATGACTTAACTCTAAACAAACAAAAAAAAATGTAAAAAAAGAAAACTAGTTCATTATTGTTACCTTGTTACCAAATGCCCAGTTTCATTGCTTAGATGCAACTGAAGTGATTGACAATGGGTAGAATATAGTCACGACTGTTCTCTCTTACACTAGCCTTGTTTTACGAGTTTTCTTATCTGAATTATTCTCCACAGACCTAGATTATCCATTAAGCATAGAATTTTACATTTCAGAGGGATAAGAGATGGACTCTGAAAAAAAAAAACAATTTGACAAGAGAATCTTTATCTCTTTATAGAAAATGTCAGGAAACATAAAGGAGAAAATGATTAAAAAAAAAAAAAGGCCATGGTTGAGTTTAATTAAAAGAACTTTGTCTCAAGCTGATTAATTTATAAGGTACGTTCTTTGTGCAGCCCCCCTGGGTCCCTTCAGTGATCTCGAAAGTCCAGAGAAAGAACATAAAACACAGAACCTCAAGAAACAAAATACTTATAGATCCAAGTGATTTACTTCGTTTTCCCTGTAACCAAATGCGATTCCCTTCTCTAAGAGACTCATACTTCTGATTTCATATATTCCCTTTTCAGAAACAGGGCTTATCATCTTTTTTGCTTTCACAACACTCTACGGTGTTCAAATCAACTCAACACATATATTTTGACCACCAATCATGAGTGAGACCCTCAGTGAGACTACACAATGTTAGAATGAGTAAGATCACGCTTACCTTCCAAGAGCTCAAAGAACAATCTGCTCACACTATACATAAAATAGATAACTAATAAGAACCTACTGTATAGCACATGAACTCTACTCCATACTCTGTAATGACCCATATGGGGAAAGAATCTAAAAAAAGAGTTGATACATGTATTCACTTTGCTGTACAGCAGAAACTAACACAACATTGTAAATCAATGCTTGATGGATAATCTAGGTCTGTGGAGAATAATTCAGATATTAAAAATCGTAAAATAAGGCTAGTGTAAGAGAACAATCGTGACTATACACATTGTCAATCACTTCAGTTGTATCTAAACAATGAAACCAGGCATTTGGTAACAAGGTAACAAATAAAAATTTAAAAAAAAAAAAAAAAAAAAAAGAAACTGCCTTGGAGCACTGCTAAGTGACCCAAAACTGGCCGAAGGTGGAGAGATTGAAATTCAGGAGAAGGGAAAGCACTGGATGAATTTTCATGGCTTTTTAATTGAAGACATGCCCCAATTAAGTTCTACAAAGCACAGCTACCATTTTAAAAACCCACATATTTACTGGAGAATCAGAGGATAGGATTCAGTTCAACAACAGCTGCTGAAAAGGGAGGGAAGAATTCCCCAGAAGAAGAGAACCAGAGAGGGAATGCTCTAAAATCCGTGCCTGAATGCTGCCCGAGTCGCTGGCTGACCTCTGAACAATGTACGTTCCCCCTCATTTTGAAGCTTTTCATTGGCTCTTCCTTTCCCTAACATGTTCCTCCCACCCCCGCCCCGCCTCCATCTCTCTCCGCTAGCTCATTTCTCACACTTGAATAATTCACGTCCACATTTCCTTTCAAAAGGAAAAAGTCTTTCAGACTCTTATTGTTCATGAAAACGATTTTTTAGTATAATGTTACTTAAATATGTGGGCAGCGAATTCTTATGCCTCTAAATCTCATAAAGTTTCATAGCCAACATGTATACAAATTAAATACAACAAATCTATAAAATTCAAATCAACAGTATGACAAATGATGCTGTTGTGTAGAAAACTGACCACGTTCACCCTGTGACTATGGCCCTGCCTGCTCTGGCCCAGTCTTTGAGTTTTGCATAAGCTGACTCACTTCTCACCATTCCTCTCTATTCAAACTCCTACAAGACCTTCAGCCACAGAATGGACCCTGAGGCGGTCTGGCCTCTTCCTGTAGCAGATATCATGTTGCCCAGCTTCACTTCTTACTTTCTGTATGTAGCACTCCTGAACTTAGGTGTGCCTCCTGCAAAATAGAGATAATCATGGTACTGTTGATTCTGTATGATCATCATGAGGATGAAATAATGCCTGCAGAGCTGCCGGCACATGTCTTATACATAGTAAGTGCTCAGCTCATGTTTTCTACTCGTTGTTCGGTGCCCACCACATAGCACTTCTGCTGTCAGATTTTCGAAATGTAACTTAGCCACAGCCATGTCCAAGAGCTGGAAATGCTCTACCAGAGGCTGATGTCTAGGTATGAAATAGGTAATGGGTTGGACTATTTCCTTGAATAGTGAATAATAAGTTTAATTTATATTAAATTAAACTATATTAACATAATTAATTACAAGTATAATTTTAAATTATATATGTATATTTAAAATGAGATTATAGTAATTAAATAATGATGGACCTAAGTTAAAATAAGTTTTAATTTTTTTAATTTTAAGAGTTTATGTGCTATAATTCTTTATTTCCTAATCTGTACTTTAAAAAAATACTTCCACTGCAAATAACAATCTAATTCAGAATGACTTAAATGGGGGTAATTTTTGTCACATAACACAGAATCCAGAAGTTGCTGACATTGGTTCAGCTGCTTAAGGATAATACCAGTGATCCTGGCTCTATTTTCTGCACTACCATCCTTACTTGTTGGTTTTTGTTGTATGCTTGACGCTCACGGTCATAAGAAGGCTGCTGCACCTCTAGACATTACATCCAAGTTCCAGATAGGAAGAAGGGGAGGGACAAAAATCTTCTCACTCACAAGGTTTTGCTTGTCCTTCGGGAGGGGTGCCCTCCCCAGGAGACCTTCCCTAATATTTCATCAGCCAGAATTGGATCACACAGCCACTCTTAGACCAATTAAAGGACAGAGGTGACATGATCAAACCAATTTAGATCAGTCATGATCGACTCCCTTGGGTTGAAGTAGGGGCTAACTCATGCTGAGATCCCTTCCCCAAGTGTCTCCATGGCAAAGAAGGGGAACCACCAGAAGGGTAGACCATGGGTTGTGGACAGGGTCTGCTGCTCCAAGCATGACTTGGTTTAATCCAGGGCAGACCAAGAAGACAGCCAACTTGTAGACACAGCCCAGGACACTCCCTCTCATGAAGCTCCCAACCAGGGGGCCCTGTGCAAGCGCCAAGTGAAAATCACAGCACACTTATCCCCAGACAAACCCAGTGTCACAAGCCCCGGTGATATTCCCTTGGCCGGCCCTAAGGCCACCTGCAGCCTCAGCTCCTGTGAACTCTGCTGCCTTCCCACCCCAAGTACCGATGTCTCTCTCCCTAAATGTATCCTCAGCCCCAGAAGTATGCTCAGCCCACTGTCAGGGCAGGTCAAAATGCTACCTGAAAACTGGGTTCGCCTCTTGGTGGGTGTCAAGCCAAAGGACACAACCAAGCCAAAGAGCAACAGAAGAAAGGACTTATCATTTGCAGCAAGTAAGGAAAACACCGAGAATCTTTCTCAAAGCAGTGTCTCCTAGAGTAGCAAAATTGGGAACGTTTTAAGCTAAAGGTACGAGCATATTCATGAATGGGCTTGGGCGATGGACAGAGTCCAAGCTGTAGTTGATTGAAGTCAGGAGGGTTAGAAAAGGTCAACATGATCCCTTAGGTTCCAGTTCTGGTGGTTGAGGCTTCAGGCTAATCTTTACTATTGAAACAGAACTGGGAGTCTTCACTGGGAGTCTTCACCACTGTTACATTTTCTTCGCTATTGTTACTTCTCTTGCCTGATAAGTTTGCCCTTTTGTTCTCTTAAGATCATTATTACTGACACCTGTTCAAGGATAAGCATTGTGGCCAGGCTTAGATCACAAAATGGCTTAGGCCAAAAATGGCTTCTCTTATGTCAAGCAAGCCATGCCTGTTTCTCCTTCTCTGGGGACCCCCTACCTTATCTGCTTACATTTTTGCAGATGCAGTTAAGGTAAAATAAGGAGATTTGGGGCCTGACCTAAGCACAGGAAGCTTTCAATCCGGTCTGGAGGTCAGACAGGGAAGTCAGAGAGTCACAGGGTTAGAAGGATTCAACACAGGAAAGATTCCCCAGGGCTTTAGAGCTAGAAGGGGACTGTGTCTGGGAAAGCAGGCAGGCTTTAGGAGCTGCAAGTAGCTCTAGACGGCAGGCAGATGGTCAAGGAAACAGGGAGGGCAAGGATCTGAACCCTGCCATAACTGTGTGAGCTTAGCGGAGGCCCAGAGCCCCAGAGGAGGACTCCTGCCACCCTGACTCTGCACCTGGGACTCGAGCAGAGAACCCAGCCACGCCATGCTAGGACTGCAGACCCCCAGAAGGGGGGATAAATAAATGGATGTTGTTTTAAGCCACTACATTTTTGGTAATTAATACATAGCAACAGAAATCAAATACATCTGAAACATTTTCTTAAATGAATTTAAAAAATGATGGAATAAGTGTTCATCTTTGAGGCTCAGTAACACCCCTGCCACCACCATGCTGACTGTTGTCTCTAAGCCCCAAATCCACTCTTCTGTTCTCACTCTGTAATGCCCGGGCTGAGTCAGACGCTCCTGCAGTGAGATACCTTTTCTGGAAATTTATTCATAATCAACCTGTAGGAGTAAGTCCTCCAGTTCTCCGAGTAGTTTTCCAAACGAACTCAACCCACAGTTAACAGGACTGGGGGTGATGGGTGAAGAGGTGCTTACTCTGTGCTGTCCTCATGCAAGTTAATTCCCTCAGAGAAAGGAGGATTCAAAAGTGAAATACTGCCACCCACCGGAAGAGAAAAGCCTGCAAACAAATATTAACAGAAGCTACTGAAACAACTCAGGTCCTCAGCAGTCTGGACTCTTGAGCTTTCAACACAACTTCTGCGCTTTGCCTGAGTCCTAATGCCAACACTCCAGGGACCTGGACGGTGATTTTTTTAAACACCAGCAATAAAAACACTAAGAGATGAAGCTAAAAGTTTAATCCGGCAGCTGTGCCCTTTTGGCATTCTGGATTTTCAATGGTGTTCAAAAGACGGAGAGCAGGAATGGCCTAAAGGTCGGTTTTGACTTGACTGTCCTGTCTGGGATTCAGCAGATGCCTGCTTGGAAAATGAAAGCCATTCATACTTTTTTCTCATGAGCAAAACATACAAAATCAACAAACCATTTCAAAGCAGACTGCCACCATTATCTATCCAACACAATTTACCCCAGCTCCCTTTACCCCAGTCTCATCACATCTTGAAGTTCCTTGGACATGCCAGGCATGCTTCTACCTGTGAGCCTTTGCATACTGTTTCCTCTCCCTGGAACACTCTTCCCCAAATGTCTACATGGCCCACATTCTCTTTAAGTCTTTGCTTAAATGTCACCCTCTCATTGAGGTCTTCTCTGGCCAGCTACTGATAAAGTGTAATTCCAATTCCTAGTGTTTCCCATCCTTCTCACCATTTTTTTTCCCCATAGCAATTATCACCTTCTAACCTGCTATACAATTTACTTACTTTGCCTACTGTCTCCACTAACTACAATGTAAACTCCATGAAGACCAGAATTTGTCTTATTCACTGATCCGCCCCTTTACTAAAATAGTATCATGTCTACCACAGTAGACATGATAGTAAATGTACAATTAGTACTGAATGTACAGATGAAAGAATATTATTCACCCTCTGAACAACATGAGCTTAGAGTGCTTTAACTCTATGTAATCTCCTGACTCACATGACTTTATTTTTTAGGATTTTAGTCCTATTTCTTTACTTTCCCAAATTAAATATCATATTATTTTCATTCAGAAAAGAAGTTTAAGATTAATCAACATCTTTGCTCAGCATTCCTTCTCATATAACAGACATGCCTTGTGGAAAAGCTTCTTTATTTGAATATTTTTTTTGAGGTTAGTCTAATGATAAACTTGGTTTTTTATATTTGAAAATGTCTTTTTCACATTTGTTCCTGAAAGATAGTTTTGCCAGATTCACAATTGTTAGGTCAACGGTCATTTTCTCCAAGTACTTTGATGATGTAATTGAATTGTTTTCTGAGTTCATTACTGATGAACATTATTGATATATACTATGCACTGGACTCCTGTATCTCTGGATTCCCATCTTTCATCTGTTCTGGATCATTCTTAGCCACTTTCTCTTTGGGATTTATCTCACTTCATCTTTTTATCTTCCTATTCTAATCCCACTAAATAAAAGGACAGTAAGAGTACACTATGAAAAATAAATGCCCATAAACTCAGTAATCTAGAGGAGACAGACCAATTCCTTGAAAGACACAAACTACCAAAACTCACTCAAGAAGAAATAGCTAATAGGAATAGAGCTATTAAAGAAATTTAATTTGTAGTTCAAAACCTTTCAAAAAAGAAAAAAAAAAGAAACCTGCAAAAGAGTGGCCAACAAAAATCAAAGAAGTTATAAATAAATGGAGAGATATTTGTTAGGATATCAATCCTCCTCCATTTGATCTACAGATTCAATATAATTTTGATTAAAATCTTTGCAGGCTTGTGTGTAGATGCTGAAAAGCTGTTTCTAAAATTTATATGGAAAGGCAAAGGAACTATAAGAGCCAAAATCAATTCTAAAAACAACAAAGTTGGATGACTAACAGTATCCAATTTCAGCATGGTATTAAAAGGACAGACACATTGATCAATGAAACAGAACTGAGAGCCCAGAAATAGACGCACACAAAAAAATGCCAATTGATTTTTTCAAACCACTTTACTGAAGTATAATTTACATATGATAAAATTTACTTGATTTAAGTGTACAATGCAATTTTTTTTTGGTAAACTTAAGAGTTGCACACCATCAATCACCGCAATCCAATTTTACATTTCCAGCACTCCAAGAAGATGCTTATACCCATTTGCAGTCACCACCACCCCCATTTCCACCCCAGGCAACTACTGATCTACTTTGTCTCTATAGGATCATCAACTGATTTTTGACAAAGGTGTAATCAGTGAAGAAAATATAAACATGTATCTCATACCGCACATTAAAATACCGCACATTAAAATACCGCACATTAAAATGCCGCACATTAAAATGCCGCACATTAAAATACAGCACATTAAAATACTGCATATTAAAATACCGCACATTAAAATACCGCACATTAAAATACTGCATATTAAAATTAGCTCAAATGGGTCAAAGACCTAAACATAAAACTATAAAACTTTCAGAAGAAAATGAAAACTCTGCACCTTGGGTTTGGTGATGAGTTTTTTGATAACAGCATCAAAAGCACAATCCGTTAAAAAAAAAAACCCCAAACCAAGAAACCAGACATTGTCAAAATTAAAAACTTTTGTTCTTTACTTTAAAAGACACTATTAAGAAAATGAAAAGACAAGCTAGACTGGGAAAAAATATCTGCAAAACACGTATCTGATAAAAGACGTGTACTCAAATACTTACTGAGCTCTTAAAACTCAGTTAACACCTCGTTTTTAAAATATGAGCAACAAATCCGAACAGATACCTCACCAAAGAAGATATATGAATGGCAAATACGCGCATGAAAAGATGCCCAACATCATTTTTCACTGGGAAAATTAGTTATTTCAACTACAATGAGATACCATTGCAGTGGGAACCCTCATTCATTGCTGGTGGGAATGCAAAATGGCACAGTCACTCACTTTGGAAGACAGTTTGGCAGTTTTTATAAAGTTAAATACACACTTACCAATGACTCAGCAATCCCACTCGTCGGTATTTACCCAAGCAAAATGAATTGTTTGTATTAAAACCTGAACATGAATGTTAAATGATAAACAAACCTTAATACATCCATACAATGAAATACTCAGCAATAGAAAAAACAGAGCTATTGATTCACACAACATGTATGAATTTAAAATGCATTTTGCTATGCAAAAGAGGTTAGACTCAAAGGCTACAAATTGTACAATTCCACCATGTGTATGACATTCTGGGAAAAGCAAAATTATAGGAATGGAACAGATAAGTGGTTGTGAGGGGTGGGGTGAGGGGTTGAGTACAAAGGGGAATTTTTAGGGTGATCGAACCGTTCTGTATAGTACTGAGACAGTGGACACATGACTGCGTTTGTCAAAGACGACGCAGAGTAAATTTTCCTAGTGAAAAATCAGCTGGGATGTTGAGAGATCCCAGATGGAATTCAGAGTGTGACAAATAAATCTGTTTTACAAATGTATGACATAACTTCAATGAAGGGAGTGGGGAATAAAATGAGCTGAACTAAGTTACTTTGGAAAATGAGTGAATACTGTAAGGCTAAAGACAAAACAAAGTACTTAAACACTATACCCTAGTTGGTCAATTTGTTTCTCACAGGGGTACAACGTTAACTATTCTGAAACCACTTTATAAGTATTCTAGGGTTGAACAAATAAGCAAATAAATTGTAGAAAAAAAGAGCCAGGTTTCTCACCCTCAGAGAAAGAAGTTATGAACAAGCAAAGAGGCATAACTAGAATGAACCTTGTAGTGCTAGATGAGAATCAGTTTAATATACATACAGATAGATGGATCTAAAAATAATTATAGAGATGTGTACCTATATATTTATTAGTATACATATTTATATCTCTTAGGTCATTTCACTGGAAAGTTGTAGATGCAGTAGCAGCAAGCACACCTAAACCACCATCTTGGTTTCTAAGTACCATTCTGCAATGAAAGGAACCAGGGCTCCTTGGAGAAATAGGCTAATTCTAGGGCTGGCATCCAGATAACACCTGCAGTGCTAGGAAGCAAGACTATGGTCAAAAAAAAAAAGACGAGGGTACACCAGAAGGATTTAGGAGCCAACTTCAAAGAGTTCCCAATAGGCAAAGCTAAAACAATTTGCACAACAAAATAAATAACAACTGTACTGGATTTTAACCCAAAGTATAAAATAAATAGCCATGATTGCATACTAATATAAATAAATGATCAAATAAATAGGGGAAAGGAACAAATTTTTAAGAAAATTTGTAAAGAATATATATAGATATTACTCCTTCCCTTTGAGTGTGGACTAGACTTAGTAATTCACTTCAAAAAAAAAAAAAAGAGTATGGAAAGTGGGAAAAATGGTACTTTACAGTGGAAAAACCTAGCAGACACCACCTTAACCAATGAAGGAACATCACCAATAATGCCTATTAACATTATGTACCCCATGATATAATACAGCGTGGAAGGGCACAGGACCGCTGTGCTATATCCTTCCTGATAAAGCACAACCTCAAGTTTAATCATGATAAAACACCAGACATACCCACGTTGAGGGACATCCTACCAAATCACCAACTAGTGCTCTTCACAGTGTCATGGTCATGAAAGACTGAGAAACTGTCACAGATCGGTGAAGACCAAGGCGGCAGTGATGAGTAAATAAATGCAACGTGGAATCCTGGACGGGGTCCTGGAACAGGAGAACATGAGAGGAAAATGGGTGAAAACCAAATAAAGTCTGTAGTTTAGTAAATACTATTGTACCAATGTTAATTTCTGAGTTTTGACAGATGTGCCATAGTTTACATAAGTTGTAAACATTAGTGGAAGCTCGTGGAAGGATATAGGGAATATCTCCGGACCACCTTTGCAATTTTTCTGCTAATCTAAAATTACTATAAAATAAAAAGGTTATTTTTTTTTTTTTAAAGTATAGGAAAATGTCAGCACTGAAAGCATGCCTGTATTTAAAATTAATGAAGGGGCTTACAGAAGATTATACACATTTTCACAGCAACTTGACCAACACCACAGTTTATTTGTAAACATATTATATGTGTCAATAATCAAATTGACAACACTTTATACATTTCACTGTATAATATTAACAGCATATCAGAAAAAAAATCCACGGTGCTCAGTTACAGTTTTGGTATTTTAAAATCTTTAAATACAAACCCCGTATTTGAAACACTGAACATAAAAGAGAAACACAAATGGCAAAGAAAACTGGAAACAACTAAAAGAAACCAATATTCCCCCCCAAAAAACAAATAAAATATCTGATTACACACTTTAAAAGAAAAAAAGGAATCAAGAAAATCAAACGATCATATATTTTTTTAACAACATAAAGTTACATTTCTTTAGACCTATGTGAGAGGTGAAATTGTACCATACTAAACTCTATGTCCTTTTTTATATTTCTTTTTTTCTCTTGGTTTCTGAAGTTTGCCAATGGTTTAAGCTACTTTAAGGGCAGAAAAGAGGGGAGGCAGCATAAAGCCAAATGAAATTACTTTAAACATTTGCAGAAAAACTGGATAAAAATTCTTTCACAAATTTTCTTTGGCAAATAATAAATTCTGTATTTATTACCTTTTTGTTGAATAGGATCAACACAAGGTTTAAGAGATGCATCTTTACATGAGTTAATGTATGAATGAAACAAAGCCAAATTCACAAAGTAAAGCATAAAAGTGGCTTTCACATTTTGCTAATAACAGCTTTATAAATGCAGATTATCCATCCTTACAAGTATGAGAGGTCTTCACCTGGGAATCAGAATCTTTCCTCATTCACATGAGAAACCGGAGTTGACTACATGTTTTTTCAGTACTTTCCCTAAAATTCATAATCATTTATTAGGTTCTATTTCCTCCTCTGTTAGCTCTCAAAGGAAATAGAGCAGCAAATCACTCCCATATTTTAAGTTTTAAATTCACCAACAACTGGGTCCACTACCAACAACTACAAACACTCAATGCTTTATTAGTGTACATGTCATTACCGTAGGCTAAGCTTGTTAATAACAGAAATAAATAAAATAACTACAGTTAATCTGAACAAAGCAAATGAAAATGAGATTAAAGAGCCCTGATCAAATGAAATACTTACAACTTTCAGGTGAAAAGCTGTAAAAGTTACATACATACCTAACAGCACTAGGAATGTACAATATCAATTAATGGAAAAATAAATGAGTGATTCACAGTTATAAGAAATTATTTTAATATTAGTATTTTTCCTTTTATACACAAACATTTATAACATACACTTGGTTTCTACCTCATATTAAGACAAAGTAGAATACTAAACATTACTGCATTTACCCAAACACAGCACTGACTGTGCCACAGGTAACCTGCTCCAAAATATTCAATAGGGAGGCGACAGTACTGAATGCATGGTTATGTTAACAGTTTGAAGAAAGACACATACTTCCAGAAGTATGTTAAATAAACAAATGTCAGTTCTATAAATAACAAAAATTATCAGCAAAAATGTTTAGGTTTAACCTTCCCAAATTTTCTAACGCTTTAAATATTTTAGATATATGTTGTTTGACCAGTTAGTTTGGTTAGTTTTAAACTAGCAAACCATTATCCTATGAGAAGAGCTAAACTAAACTATATAACACTGCACAAACTTCCCAAGGAAGGTAACTTGTAAAATCTAAAAAGTGATTCCAATTATTCTATTCAACATTTGGGATACTAAAAGAATCAATGACTCAAGAAACATTTTGAAATTACTCAATTTTTCTTTATCATTTCCTCTAAAACTAGTCACATAAACTTAAGATCCGGATTGCTTATGTCCTCACAGTAGGTTTATCACTAAAGTGTTCTGATCAGAAGACATAGCCTTAATGCCTCTAATATGTAATTCTAAGCTGAAATCAAAAACCTTGGTTTGAAAACATCAAATCCAATTCCATAACATTCATGGGTAGAGCTACTAAACAAAAAATAAATCAGGGAGAAAACGTGCAGCAGCCACAGCTACAAGAGTGGAAAATAAATTCTATTTTTCCATAAAGACTCTATGAAAATATAAAGCCCAAAATGAGCGACAACTGAAGTCCACATATAAATGTTGTTTAAAAATAGAATGTTTTCCAAAGCTTCTTATGAGATGTCAATGTATAGTCATAGTCTGAGTTAAGACCTTCTAAATCAAGGTTAAGCCATACATAACTATGCTGATTTACATACCTTCAACTATGTTCAACCGATACACATAATTTACAAACATCCACAGCAATTCTTAATGCCCCATCAGATCACCTCTCAATAATGGATGTTTATCATTTTATAGTTTTGCTACTTTAAATACCAAGAAGCCTTTTCAGAGGAAGAGTTCTACCTCTTCCCACGATCCCCTAAAGAGTAGGTAACAAAATATAAAACTAAACAAGATTTATGTCTGATAAACTAACATATAAAATTACCACTGCAATATTCATAGTGACTGCTTATAAACATAACAGTCATCATAAAGCCTATAAAGTATATCCTCAGTTTTATAAAAGAAACGCAGATTGTCTCAAGGTAAAAAATACAGTGCAGACTGCTAAAAAGCTCTTCGTTGCATTAGGAGGTGCAATAATGAGGAAAACTTCAGAAAACATGAACATGTTCCCCAAACTTTAACTTTAACATCAGTTAAGCATGAACTGCACTGCAGCAGCAGGATGCTTTTTAGTGGCTGGCAATATAAAGCTAATGTTAAGAAAGAAAAATGGCAGAAAGTGTGAGCAACAAATGATGTAACCAAATTATTGCAAATGGAGATTAGCAGTAAGAAGTGAGGAAGGTGAACGTCCACTCCACTCTGTTAAGATGCCATCTTTAAATATTAAGTTCTTTGCAGGAAGTGGGACTCCCATGTCAGCACAGGAAGACTGTGAAAGCAAACTTGGAAAACTGGCCTCAGTGTGAATATCCAGTGTTGAAGCACCTTCCTAAAAGATCAAGAAACAAGAGAAAATAAATTCTATTCAACACTTTACCAAACCACTTAATGTAGCTAATGAGAAATAGAGACCCTGATTACCTAAGAAATGTTTATGGAGTGGCAAAGCACTATAGGAGATGCAAAGTTGTACCTCACAAACCCAAAATAATCAATGATAGGTATTAACGTGCAGAAATGACTAATACACTCAGATGATGACAAGTGCTTTGAAATAAACAGAAATAACACGCTATGAGAATATGGGATGAGAAAAAGTTAATTCTTAGACAAAACCCCTCACACAACATTAAGCAACAGAACAATCCATCCACTCCCAGGGCTCTCAGATTCACACATTCAGCAGACTTCTCTCCAGAACTCCAGGCTCAAACCTCCAGGCTCAAACCTCCACCTATCCAACATCTGTTCTTGGATGTTTCACCATAAATTCCACACTTAGCATGTCCATAAGCAAACTCTCAAATTTTCCCCCACTGGTTCCTCCCCAGCCTCCCCTACTCAAACTAGTCAAGAAATAGGAAAATTATTCTTTATCCTTCCCTTCCTCATCACAGCCTCAATCCTTCCTCACATTTAATCACCAAGTTCCATCAGTCTCCCTCCAACGTGTATCCCAAGTGAGTTTACTTGACTCACTCACCATAGCTACCACCATAGTCTAGGCCAGTGGTCTCCAAAGTGGGGTACTCACTCCAAAGTGGAGTGCAGTACCATGAAAATTTTTAAAATCCTGTAGCTACTTATTGCATCTGATAAAATTCCTGGTTTTGTGTATCCTTTATAATATACATAATTTATTACATTATTACATGTTTAACAGTATATACATGTAATAAACAAACCTTTATTATGGATACATGCAAATTTTTTTAAAACTAAAAAGGGTGTTCGGCCACCAACATCTCTTACTTGGGCTATTAGAGCAGTCTCCGAACTTACCTTGTTTCTGTGCTTGTCTGTTTTTAATCTATTCTCTAAACAGTAACTAATCTTTGAGTCCATTAAGAATAATGTCATTCTCTGTTAAAAGTCTTTAACAGTTTCTCTTTGCACTCAGCATAAAATACATATTCTTTAACATACTCTAGAAGGCTCTCCGTTCTTCTTCAACCTCACCTCTTCCCATCATCCCTCTTTCACGAGGCTTCTGCCACACTGGCCTTCTCGTTTCCTTGCAGGCCGAGTGCCTTCCTGACACAGGACTTTTGCACCTACTAACCTCGGCCTGGCATACTCTTTCCCATCCTTTAGGTTTCAGCTTATGCATCATCTCTATGTATTTAAATTAGGTCTACCTTTGGATTCCATCAGATTTGAAGGAGCCTGGCTCCTTCAAAGCACTTACTGAAATCTGTAATTGCTTCACATATTTCGATGTTTACTCGACTATGGTCTCATACAACACTTAAGCTCCATTAGTGTCTTAGACATCATTGTTTCCCCAGCACCTGGTAAAGGGTCTCTCATAGAGTCGACTCAATCATTTATTGAAAGAATGAATGAAACCAAACTCCAAAATACTGATTTCATAATGTTAGAACAGATATACCAAACAAAAATATTCCATTCTAAAAGTTTATCTACAAATCAAGTCTAGAGTATCCTTTCTTTCCTTGGGGGGAAGATAAAAGGTCTAGAGCACTGGCATTCACTACCATAACAGACAACCCCCCTCAGCAATGGAGAATCACTGCAGTTATTAATGGAAGTGTACTGACCCAAGAACCAGCACCTAGCACGGTGCATGGCCCATGGTAGATGCTTAACACATTTCCGTTTAATGAAGCACCAGCACAGAACAAACAGTCCAAGCTTCCTAAACACGTGGCCAGTGAAATCATGTATAAGTCAGTTAACTTCCTGAATTTCAGCATCTTTGTTTATAAATTAAAATGCATAAATAAGCATGAAATAATGCTTATTTCATGTCTTACTGCTGTGGAGACTCAGAACAAACATGGAAGTGTTTTGCATACTATAAAAGCCCTATGCAAATACCATTTGGATTTTTTTGGTTTTTGTTACCTGGAATGAGTGAACAAAGTTAAGGACTTGTAGAGACAGTTTTCTACTGGAATGTAAGAGGTTCTGAAGGCTGAAAAAAAGGGGAAAAGTTTAAAACAAATATGACAAGAACTAATATCTCACAAGAGTTTAATTTTAACAATTTAAACACATTTATATATGTATATACATCTTGGTTAATTACATACAAATTTTTAAAAAACAATTTCAATGGTTCCCGTCAATGAAATTTCTGCTTCTTTTAATAATACAGAGTAACAGTGCATAAAAAGACCATTTTGAAATAAAACATCATGCATAACCAAAAGTGGAAAATTATTGTTAAAAGTTTAAGCTACTACCAAATATAAATGTTAAATACAAGAAAACTTCTAAAATAAAAATTTAGGTACAGGGCTTCCCTGGTGGCGCAGTGGTTGAGAGTCCACCTGCCGATGCAGGGGACACGGGTTCATGCCCCAGTCTGGGAAGATCCCACATGCCGCGGAGCAGCTAGGCCCATGAGCCATGGCCGCTGAGCCTGCGCGTCCAGAGCCTGTGCTCCGCAACGAGAGAGGCCACAACAGTGAGAGGCCCACGTACCGCAAAAAAAAAAAAAAAAAAAAATTTAGGTACACATTTTTCAAATATGTAAATTGCTAACAATTATAGTGGCAATCATTAAAACTATATAGTATTTTTTTATGCATGTATGTTATTTTATTTTCAGGATAGCTATTAAAATTATTTGTCAGTTAAGTGCTTTTAATTTTCTGATATAAGCTACATTGAGCCAATTAAATTAATTATTATCCAACTTTGTTTTCCTAAATAAAGATGTCAAGATCTGTGGATATCATCTCTACAAGCCACCCACCATGACAATCAGATTCAATGATATTCTTTTTGGCTAAACCAAACAGTCTCAGAACCTTTACAACGCTGACTCTTAGCAGCCATTCCCAATGGATCAGAGTTGGCATATGAGATAAAACCTACATGTCATTTCTGATAATATGTGCTCATTTTAGAAAATGTGGAAACTGAAGAAAATTTAGAAAGTCAGCCATAATTCCATTATAGGAGATAATCACTATTAACATAACTTGAGTGTATGTTAAGAAAGAGAATTTCTATTGATATTTACATATTAAAAAAAACTAGGTTCAGGGCTTCCCTGGTGGCGCAGTGGTTGAGAGTCTGCCTGCCGTTGCAGGGGACACGGGTTCGTGCCCCGGTCCAGGAAGATCCCACATGCCGCGGAGCGGCTGGGCCCATGAGCCATGGCCGCTGGGCCTGCGCATCCGGAGCCTGTGCTCCACAACGGGAGAGGCCACAACAGTGAGAGGCCCGCGTAACGCAAAAAAAAAACAACTAGGTTCATACAGTCATATAAGCATGCCCATTTTAACTATACTCTCGCTCAATCTGGGTAACTAAGTAAATATAATTAACCAAAACATGTGTCCAAAAGACTTGCATGTGCCTAATTTCTGAGATACTGAACTTTAATTTTAAATTACATAGCAAACCCTTAAACTAGCCATTTTTATTCAATCAACAAATAAACACAAGGCAAGTACTATGATCATGTGTGAAATAAGACAACGTATGATATAGCAACTAATACTGAGAGCTTAAGAAGTCTCATAGATGAAAAGATGACAAACATAAACCCTCACCTCTCTCTTCTGCAAAGGCCATGTGTAGCAATTTTTCTGCACACTTTCTGGTTTAATTCAGAACTAAACAGTGGAATTCCAAAGCACAGCTCGAGAGGAACCCAATCTGCCTCTGTTGTGGCAACTACAAAAGGATATATAAAGTTATTAATCATATATATATTTATATATATTATGACCAACCAGGGTTTCTTAACTGAGCTCCAGAGATTTTCATAGATTCTTCCCACCCCCCACTGACATCCACCAAAGGGCTTAGCAGGGGAGAAGACTCAGAGAGGGGATCAGTGGATCTCTGAAACAGGAAAGAATGTTTTTTTGAGTATGTACATGCTTCTGGGAAGAAGGCCTACAGCTTTCAACAGATGCTCAAAGTGGTCTTTTACCAAAAAAAAAAAAAAAAAAAAAAAGTAGTGCAGGACATCTACAAGATGAGAGAATCAACCCAGGAAAAATAAAACATTTTTATTCTCAGATCATAGTTTTATAATATTTTAACTAACTTTAATTATTATTCTAAATATATAAAATTCTTTCCTAGAAAATACTTATGAAAAAGACCATTATAATAAGAGCAGACAAACGATATCCAAGTGACTTAACAAAAGAGTCAAACCTCAGAAATTAGTCCAAGATTGCAAATAATTTTTAAAGCCTTACCAGAGTTTTGCTTTGTGGCTGAATCTATAGTTGCTTCCTCAATGACCATTTCAAATGACTCTGTACTCCCATTTACATCTGAGCCAGAAGCCAAATCAGGTTCTCCTTATAATTAAAGGGCATACACAATATTAGGATTCTAGTAGTTGGCACAGGTTGTCAATAAGTCAGTCCTAACAGAAAAGAAGACTTCAGGCAACAGAAATGACAACGGAAAACAATGAACAGTCTTTAGCCTAAAGCAGTAGTTCTTAAAATGTTCTTAAAGAAACATTTAGCAACGTTCGAAGACATGGTTTGGTTGCCATGAATGGGGACAGGGATGCTACTGATATCTAGAGAGCCTAAACATCCAACAGTGCACAGGACAGCCCCCCACAACAAGGAATTATCCAGCTCCAAACATAAATAGTACTGAGCTTGTAAAGCCCTGACCTAAAAAAAAAAGGATTAAAAAGGCAGAACACAAGTTTAGACCTTTTAGAGAATTACTAAAGTCATTTCTATCCCCATAGAAACATGCAGTCTGATTACATCATTCCTTCTCAAAATATTTTTTTTTGACTCCCTGTATCTTTCAGCATGAAAGATCCTCCAAGATCTTCTAGATCTCATTTATTACTTCTCTACTCTCATCTACTACTGCCCAACAAACTCTTTCTTTTGGCCAAGATGAGCTACTCTATTGCCTGATTCCCTCTGCCTAAAGGTTGCTACCCTCTAAATAAACAACAATCATCTGTGTGTAGCGAACTCCTCACTTTTCAAAATTTAGTTCAAACTTTACCTTCTCTAAGAGGCCTCTCTGATAGCTCAACTGGGCTGGGATATGCCTTCTCTGTCCTACTTTAGCACTTCAAGAAGCAGACCCCCATATCTCAGTCTTTTAACACTACACAGTAGGCTGATTCACTTGCTTGTCTCTCCTTCCAGGTCTTTATTCCCTAGGACTTAAAACAGAAATATCTCCAACACCTAAGGAGGTATTTTGTAAATGTTTATAGAATGAATGAAATAAAACATGACAGCTACAGTAGACATTCATTGAAATGACTGCCTAACCCACAGCCCTCTTCTCTAAAAATGCTCCTGTGATGCCTGGCAGTCAACTGTTGAAAGTTACCCAACTCCTCTGGCCAAAGGTAAATGGACCAGGAGTGGATACTAATTCAATCCACTGAATGGCTAGCAATCAATCATATTTTCTCAGGATTTCAAACTAAGAGGTTTAGCGAATACAGTCAATCAATGATAGAGACTTGAATTAAAAGGTTCCCTAGAGTCGTGGACCAGAGGTGACATCATGGCAACCAAAGCCACATACAAGCCAAAATTATGCCAGAACAGAAACAATCAGTAACTATGAGAAGGTGATTTGAAAATGAATTTTTAAATTAGAAAGAAAAAGGTATCTAAGGAAAATTAGCTGTTGTCAATATGCAGGACAGGCTGGAGACAGAAAGAAGAAAATGGGGCCAGGAAGGCTAAGCAGGAAATGGTCACAATAAAACATGTATAAAGTATCAAAACTCAGAACAGAATGGCAGTTACAGAGAATTAAAGAGAGGGGGAAAGAAATGGATATAAGAGACATTTCTAAAGACTAATTCACAGAACTTGGAAACTAACTGGGTTGAGTAGGAAAGGAGAAGGATGAGATAAAGGTATGATTTTTAAGGCCTGCATAACAAGACAATGGTGCCTTGATAGGAAGAGGAAAGCTGAAAGGGAAAAACTACTCATTCTAGTTTGAAAACAATTTTACAAAGAGACTAAAGTTTTGAAACCATCACCCCACAAAGGAACTTAATTTAAAGCCTATAAACATAAATACGACAGTAAAGGGCTAAAACCCAATAACCATTCTGTATTCCAACCCCAGGTCATCACTTCTTTACTTATGCTCTTAGTATTTTCTCCATTTGAACAACTGATATTTGTCCCAATGATGTCACAGAGTATTTTCTCATCTTTCAGTGGAAAAACATTAAGTATTAAATAAGTCAACATCCCCACAAAGGTACCCATGCTTTTTAAATATTAAGCTTGTGATAAACTCAGTACCAATTATCTTAATTCAAAGAACCCAGCTAGTGGCTAACCTCTCTCATCAGAAGCATCACTGAGTTTTCTGTTTGCAAGTTGGCTAGAAGCATTCAACATGGTGACATATCCACAAAAATGCTGCAAGTCCACTTTGTTCCTTAACATCTGCAATGCTTTATGAACACCCATACTGACACGCGTAAACTCTAAGAACAAAGAGTTGACATCACATTATAAGTAAATAGTTTTACAACAAAACACCAAAAACTTAAATATACTTTCCTTTTATTAAACAATTCTTAGAACTACTTTTATATTTTATCAAGATTGATTCCAATGAAGGAATATCTCTGGATGAAAAAGGATGCTGTACACATACAACATATTTAGACTTCAGAAGGCAACTGATGTAGCAAAACAACTGACCTGCTAAGTAATCAAATAGGGCCAGTCAGTGGCAAATTCTCTAGGCTTCTCTTTGTAGTTCTATTCTGCCTCAAATACTTACTTAGTGGGTTTCTACCAGGAAATGCATTAAATACACATCATATTTTTTTTAATTTAAGTAAAAAGTATTCTTATTGAAACTAAAGCTAAGTACTTGAAATTATATCCCTAATAAATTATTTAAATATCAGCTCGTTCTCACAAATATGTGAACTTACAAAAGAGAAAGATGCTCTATAACCAAATATGAATATTCCTCTTTTTTAGAATTCGCACAGTAATCTCCAAAGGCAAGAGATTTATTAAATCAGTTCTTGAGATTTTGTGATTTTTAAGATCCTGCTGTCACTATCCTGTATCTTCTGGTGAACAATAAATTTTTCCATAGAATTTATAAAGTATCAGAGAATTAACTAGCGAAGTTTAGTTGCAGAGAAATACTTATTTCTGAATAGGGGCTATTTTTTGGAAGAGAAAACTCTCTTTTCCAAATTTTGTACACATTTATTCACAACAGCCAAAAGAGAGCATTTAATTTCAAATGTGAGCCTTTTGCAGCCTAGCCATGTGGAAAAGAAAAAATACTTATAAAAATCTTCTTCCTTTTCCCTGCTTTGGGCAAGGAGGGGCATTGGTGTCTAACATTTTAGAAGAAAAGTTCTTATATGAATTAAGTTAAATTACTTGAACGATTCCCTGCTCTCTAAAATTCCAAGCAATATTCTAAGAACAAGAAAAATAGATTAGAGAATGAAAGTTTTGCATGGAGCAGGAAACATAAGTGCTATATAAATATACGTAAGTTTTAATCAGAGAGTATTTTTATTTTGAATATACATGCTTTCTTAATATTCAACAGAGGAAAGGTGTATTTAAACAAAAGGAAGAATGATTTTGCGTTTATAGAAATTCTCCAGGCATCTTTCATCAAATGTATTATAGCTCACAATTCTAAAAAGAGATAACATTAAACAGGCTTTTCACCCTTGATTCGAACCTGCTAAATTTAGCTCAGACTTTGCTATTCACTGAAGTCCTCTCTAATAGGAAAAATAAAATGTAAAAAAAATTTTAATTAATTAATTAAAAAGTAAATTAGTGTTTTCTCATTTTCTCTACACAATGACTCTAGATTTGGGGCTTCTAATACTATAGCACAAACTTAAAACACATTGACCATTAATAAAAGTTTTTTCAAAAAAATTTGTTACTGTAAAAAAAAAAATGCTGAAACAAGAAATACATGCAAGTTCTCCGTAAACTGTAAGTTAGTATACAAATGTTCATTAGTGTCCATAAAAGCCCCTGAAAAAAACCAGTATGTAACACTGGGGGGAAAAAAAAATCAACTTTCTAAGCGTAAAATCTTCCCTATGACTTGTCTTCTCCCCCAACCTCCAAATAAATAAACAATAAAAGGAAACTAAAAGGCCAAACATACAGAAAACCTAGTCTTCCATCTATGTAGCTACCTACTTAGTCTCTTCATCTCTAAGACAGACTAGTATTCCTTCTAGGCCTAGGTCCTAAATGAGTCTTATTCTATTAGTTCTTTATAGGAACAGGCACATGACAGAAAACTACCTTTTGCCAATACTCTTTAAAAGCAGAATAGTTTTAAGACCTTAGAACTTAAAAATTTTAAGAATTTACTTCCTGCTATGTTTCCACCAAATTGTGGACAAGATTAATCATAAAGAAGTCAAATGGATACAACTCAAAATTCAGGTACCTCCTTGTAGTTCTGTCTCATCAAATGGGAAAGGTATGTGGACAGTTTCTCCTATCCCATGCAAACCATGTCCCTAAACATGAAAAAACACAAGTTGAAAGGTATACGCGAAACCTGTATTTCCAATAGTAGACAAACAATAAACAAGACTGTGCCTCGTGATGGTGTATTCCACATTAATACTCCATCAAAATGCTCTCAACAATTTTCTATTTTTCTCCAGCAAGTAAAAATAATCTGAAGTCTATATTAACCTATTAAGGCAATGTGTATCAAATTGAGTGTATGGGCTAATGAAAAAACAGGTAAATCTGGTGTCAGCCAAGTGAAGCCTTAATGAGATCAAGTGCACTCACACAAGGGTCAGCTGCAGCGCTGAGAGAGAAAAGTGGTGGAGGATCCCCATGATAACCTGGCATGCCATGGATTAGGAATGTAAATCTCAAAACCCTGCACTGAATGACACATACTGAAAATTACTTGCTGCAACATCATAATTATACACGATCGGAAACAACCAAAATGCCTGTCAGTAGGGGACTAATTAAATAAATTAATGTATGTATTTTCAATGCAGCTGCAAAAAAGAGCAAGCTCTCTACAAAGTGAAATGGAAAGTTCCAACTGCTAAGTGGAAAAAGCATGGGGCATCTCAGTGTGTAACCGCTTGCACATGCATAAAGAAATTCTAGGGGCTTCCCTGGTGGCGCAGTGGTTGAGAGTCCGCCTGCCAATGCAGGGGACATGGGTTCGTGCCCCGGTCCAGGAAGATCCCACATGCCGCGGAGCGGCTGGGCCCCGTGAGCCATGGCCGCTGAGCCTGCACGTCCGGAGCCTGTGCTCCGCAACGGGAGAGGCCACAACAGTGAGAGGCCCGCATACCACAAAAAAAAAAAAAAAAAAAGAAATTCTAGAAGGGTACAGCAAAAACTAATGTGGCTGTCTGATTTGGAGGAGAGTTAGGGAGTGGGCACTGGGTAGAGTGTTAGAAGGGCAGTGATACTTTTCTCTGTGCATCTTTTAATAGTGTTTTATTTTTGAATCATGTGAATTTACTATCAAAAGTTAAATTGAAAAAAATCTATGAGTCTAACCACGCCAGTCCCACATTACAAATAATAATTTACTTTCACCCATCACACTCAACTAATGTTGTTCATTTAAATTTTGTTAGTCTTTCATATTTAATTCCTAAATTCACTTTGGCTTTGCAGTTGTGTAAGAATGATAAGCATGAGGAATTTAATTTTATGTTTACATGTATTTCAAATCGTTATAATAGAAAATTTAACACTGGGGATCTATACATTTTTTCCCTTTAAAAGAGACCCATACCTTATTCAAATTCAAGATACCGTGACATAAAAGAAAAAAAATAATTTCAGGGAAAAAAATCACATTCATTTATTTGGTTCATATAACAACTTGAATATATTTCTGACATCTTGCTTCTATTCCACTGATACATTTATGATTTCAACCCTAAACGAGATGGCTATTATAAAAGCATGGTTTTAATCAAAATCTTAATTTTGTTGTGTTTGAAGTTCCAGCAAGGTGAATTTTTCCATAAAAATTAATAAAAGAGGCATTCTTTTTTAGCAAAGGCAGAACTCCTTAACGACACTTTAAAACTCCTCTTACTCTTCTCCCACCACCACAGCGAACATTTTTTGAGATCTTCCGACGTGCTAAACAATGGTCTAAAGCATTTTTACGTAGATCATCCACTTCAGTCATTTTTCAACAATTGTATAAAGATAAGAACTGTTATCATCTCCGATTTGCAGGTGAAGTCACTGAAGTTCAAGGAGGTTATTTAACTTGCCCAACATTGCCAATAAGTGATGGAATCAAGATGTGAATTCAGGCAGACTGACCCTCCAGTCCATGTGTAACCCACTCTACTGTGTATCTCCCCTCACCCCTCTTCATGTCTGCCCTGGCTGGCTAATGCATCGTCTCACGGTTTCTACTGCCATCCACATGCTGATGCTGACACTCAAGTCAGCCTCTCCTGTTCAAGCTCTCATTTCAATTTCAGAATAATTTCAATTACCTCCTAAATATCTCCACCACCCAAATGTCCCACAGGCCCAAAACACACCACCTCATCTGCCCCCATAAACCGGCTCTGTGTGATATCATCATTCTTCCACTTTCAAAAGCCAAGTACCTCAGGAATCGTTCTTCTTCTTCCCACAGCCATCTCAGACATCTGATCAATTCTATTTATTTTATATTTGTAATAATTCTTCCTTTTCATTCTTATTACCACTTCCGTGACCTAGGCTGTCCTCATCTCTTATCTGGTCTCCAACACTGAATCCTAATCCTGTCTTCTCCCACCCAGCCATTCTCAACAGTCTTCAGGCTGATCTTCCAAATCAAAACTGACCATGTTTATCCCCTGCTCAGCACCCTTTACTGGCTGCCATCAATCTAAAGGGGAAAGTCTAAGCACTACATTGGGACAGTTAAGGTCCACTGCCCTCCAGGGCCTGCCTACTTCTCCAGACTCATCTCTGACCACCATCCCATCATACTTCAGCTCACCCCTCAAAATTACATAACAGCTTACAGGCCCTAGCACATGCTCCCACTTCGTATTCCTATTCATTTATTCAACAAACACTCACTGAGCAACTTCTACGAGTCAGGCACTATTTTTGGGCACCAGGGAAATAGTTATGAAGAAAAAGAAAAAAAAATCTCTACCCAGAGATTTATTCATGCTGACCCCTCTGCCTGGCCTCGCTCTCCTCTAAATGAGCCTTTTCTATTTAGCCTGGGTCTCATTTTCTCTCAGGAGCTTTCCCTAAGCCTTTGTCCTTGTTCCAAGGCTAGAAAGATACTTCTCTTTAATGCTTGCACTGTATAACTCTCTTTAGCACTCAGCAAAAAAATGGAAGTGACTGCTTATGCAACTTTTCCCACCAGACTTTAAGTTTCTTGAAGACAGGGACATCTTATTTGTATATGCACATTAATTAGTACAGAATTACTAATTCTGTAAGGCAAGTACAATTGTTAGTTCAATGAATTAATGAAATCTTTACAAAGAGCCTATTACATACCAGAAAGTGTGCTACACACTTCATACACACCTTCTCATTTCATTCTCTCAACAATCCTAAGGCTAAAAATGCTTACCTTGGCATTAGCTGTCACTATTATTTTTTGTTGTTACACAGTAGATATTACCATCTCCATTTTGCAGATGGGAAACTAAGTATAAGAGGAGTATCTCTAAAATGTTACACACCACTTCACACCTGCTGGGGTGGCTATAATAAAAAAATCAGATAATACCAAGTGCTGGAAGGACTGTAAAATGGTGCAGTTCCTTAAATAGTTAAACAGAGTTACCATATGACTCAGCATTTCCACTCCTAGGGATACACTCAAAAGTAATGACAACATGTCCACACAAAAACCTGTACATAAATGTTTATAACAGTGATTATTACTATTTGTAATAGCCAAAAGGTAGAAGCAATCAACTGATGAACGGATAAACAAAATGCACTTCGTCGTACAAGGGGATATTATTTGGCCATAAAAAGGAATGCAGTACTCATGCTACATGATGAACCTTGACAACAGGAAAGAAGCCAGTCACAAAAGACTACATATTATATGATTCCATGTATCTGAAATGCCCCAAGCAGGCATTCTAGGGAGACAGCAAGTACATTAGTCTTGCTGGGGCGGTGGGGGGGTGGGGGGTGGGGGTGTGTGAAAGTGGAATAGGGGAGTGAGAACTAAAGGTCCAGAAAAATGTTGTAAAATTGAGTGTGGTGCTGACTGTAGACATCTGTGAATACTCTAAAACCACTGAATCACTGAATTCAATTGGGGAATATGATATGTGAACTGCGTCTCTATTCTAAGGCTACTATTAAAAACAAATAAGGCCACACAAGTAGCAAAAGATGAGGCTGAAACTCAAGGTTGGGTCTAACTTCAAAGCCTTTGCTGTTTCCACCACTCCCACGCTGCTAGACAAAGGCCAGGACTAAAACGCAGATCTCTGTTTCCTTACATTTCAGTTTTACAAATGTCAAATTACTGATGTCTGATTGCGACTCAGCAGAAAGCTAGACAAATTATGATCTTTAAAATAAAAATCCAAAACTGACTGTTTCAAATAAGGTAACTGTACCTGAATCAAAACCGCCGAATGTGTTAGGGCATCGTTCAACATCGTGAGCACATTTGATGTAGGAACAACCCCAGGATCATGACCCCAAGAAGTTATTAGTAATCGATCATAACCCTATGGGAAAGAAATGAATAAAACACAGCATAGCATTTAGAAACAAACAAAAAAAAATTAAGAAAGTTATCTATAATACTGCTTACCAGTTTCTATCCTCCTTAAAAATGATTTTTAAAAAAACCTCATTCAACATACCTGGAATATATCTGGCAGTTTTCGAAGTCTTGTACCTTTGGACAGCAAAAGAGATGGTGGTCCTTGCCTGGTGATATGGTAAATGTACAGTTTAAACCAGACAGAACTGACTTCTGGGATAGCTGGTCCAATATGCTAAAATCATAAAACAGGTAAGATAAAGTTGTAAATACTTATCTAAAGAAGCCAAATTTCACAAATGACCAAGTATATTCTTAAAGCTAATGCCTCATGTAAGTGTTAACTGCTATCATCCTCATGAAGATAAATTTTAAAGGATCCATTCAAACAGTTTCAAACTTACACTGGAATTGAGAAAGCATGGCTTATCACTGCAATTAAGAGAATGGACTCTGGAGTAGACGGCCTAAGTCTGAATCTTGGCTTCATCCCCTCAGCCCTATCACCTAAGGTTACTTAAGCGCTCTTGTGCCTCATTTTGCTCATCTGTAACATGGCATAAAAATAATTAAAAAAAAAACGTATCTCTTAAGGACATTGTTAAAGGTTTAAAACAGTACCTGGCAGCACATAACAAGCTCTATATCAAAGTGTTAGTTATTACAATCATTAATAATTTTTCTCAAAAGGGACTATGTATCCTTCCATCCATCTTACCATTCATCCATTCATTCACTTCATGGATTCCTACTATGACCAGAGGCTGTGTTAAAGAACAGAAGGAAGAGTGTGTGTGTGTGTGTGTGTGTGTGTGTGTGTGCACATGCGCACACGCGTGTGTTTGGGGGGGGCTGCAAATCTACAATCACTCCTGCTTAACAGAGGACAAAACTGGGGTAAGGGGGGAGTGGGCACACTGAGGCAGCTAGATCCGCACAGGCAACAAAATCATCCTGGTACAAGAATCCCTTCTTTTCTTCTACACCATTAAACCTAGCACATCTAGGAAACCAGGAAGGATGTAGCACTGAAGAACAGAGCACAAAGCTCACTCTTTGAAAATGGTACATGTCACAATGGCCTTGCTAAGTATACAAACAAACGCAACTGATCTATTTTTAAAAAGTAAAAGTCCAGCAATCATTTTCACGATTTTACAGATAACTAGAGTTCTAGGTTTCAAGCATCATCTTTTCTTTTCAGGTTATTTAGCATCACAGCCCCACTTCCAAAATATTTCATTTTTCCTAATTAAATTTATCTTATCCCTCAAGGTAATCCAGGTTTCCTTCTCAGAGCAGCCAAAAACATTTTCTTTAAAATCCTGCATTCAAGAAGAAAATTTTAACTGAATGTGTCACTAGTTACTAGATAATACATATATAAAATGTACCAATTATACCTCACAAACTGAACATAACATCTTACAACAGCAAAAAATACAAAACTGCTTTCTGAGTTGATGATGTTAATATCTGGTTATCTACAAATTGAGAATTAATACAATAAGACTGATAAACCTCTCCTTCAAGTCGCCATGAGGAGGGATGAAATGGCAGCAGAGTGAGCTTCCCAGTGAGTCTTTACCTGAGGGGTGCAGCTGCTGACAGGCCGGATTTCATTGGTGAGAGGAGCCATGGAAACAAGCAGTGTGTAATTTTTGTTTAGAACTCTGCTGCAAGTTGCAGGGTCCAACCCAAGAAGGCTTTCACAGCGCAAGAGATCCAGAGGAAAACCTGAATTATGATCAACCACATACATAGAATGAAAGACTGACAATGTGAAAAAAAAGAGTCTAAGATGAAACACTGATACCTGCCTTGAGATTTAAATTTTTTTAATAAGGTAGAATATCTCTATTAAAAAGCACTTTAGGGCTTCCCTGGTGGCGCAGTGGTTGAGAGTCCGCCTGCCAATGCAAGGGACGCGGGTGCGTGCCCCGGTCTGGGAGGATCCCACATGCCGTGGAGCGGCTGGGCCCGTGGGCCATGGCCGCTGAGCCTGCGTGTCCGGAGCCTGTGCTCCGCGGCGGGAGAGGCCGCAGCAGTGAGAGGCCCGCGTACCGGGAAAAAATTAAAAAAAAAAAAAAATAAATAAAGCACTTTATTTCCTAGGAGACCAATAAGACTCTTTAAGACTTAAAGCTGAAAGTCTTTATTCTACTGGTGTTTCTTCAGGCTAACCTTATACTTTAAAAATATGTTTGCTTTATCTTACTTCCTCTCCATCATGGCAGTGGCATCTTATGAAAGCCTAAGTGCCATGGGAAAGCTGTATTCTTCCCTCCCCCAGTTTTCAATCTCTATAAAAACTCTGCAGCCAAGTTCTGAATTGACCAGAAGGGCAAGAATTCCTCATTTAGAAACATGTGCCTAAACTGTAGTCCATAAAGCAGGAACTCACTTAGCATGCAACTGATTTTAAGTGTTCCCATTCTTAATCCTTCTGGAAAATACCAGTCCTACTGCTCTCTAAAAAGATAAAGGGAATTTGGAGGGTCTGTCTGTGTCTGGCCTCTCACAGATAAACAAGGGGAGTGCCTGTGATCTTAACTAAGTTATATGAGAAAGGGTGGGTCCTTGCAGTAAGCCCTTTTCTGAAACACAAAAGGGTTAGAAGCTTCAGGTAAAACTCAACATTGTCAATGCCAAGTATAGAAAATATTTAATGAATACTAGGATATGGAAGGAAGTCTAAAGAGTTGATGGTGGTTAAAACAAAGTTTTTACAACTGTGATTGCTTTTCTACAGATGAGGTTTAATTTCTAAACATTTCATAGTACTAGACTGCCAAATTACAAACAGTGGCTTTAAGGTCTCACTTGTACTAATCCTAGGGAAAAGAGATCTTTTTTAAAGACAAAGATACCTGGAAAAAAAAATTATGCTTATACATAATGAAAAAAAGTTAGACCACACATTGTTTCTGTTTTTTAAGCAGTGCCTCATGCTGTCTAAAACCAAAAGATTACTAAGAAACTAGTCTTTTTCACACATATCAGAGGTTTGCTTCTATGACAGTATCAGAAGACTTTTTGCTTTACAGTGAATACCAAGTACTACATGATACACTCAAACTACAAATTACTAGTGACATAAAAAAAAAATTCTTGCTACTCAAAACAAGATGCTTAAACACCAATACTATAGAATTTCTTGTTTAAAAAGGAGTAAGATTATCACTCCTGGCATCTACAGAAAGTTACCTTTCTCAACACGGAGAATATTAAGCCCTAATGCCCTAAAAAGTTATTCTTTATCTGGAACGAATGACCTTCTTTTCTATGAATCTAGAATGGTACTAGTTATACACCATTATAAGAAAAATTGAGAAACATCACTTAAATCATCTTCTGTATTCTGTGGTTCTAATGAGGAGCCCCAGTTAAGAAAGGCTGGTTAAAAGAATGAAACTTCATAAACAATTGCTCATTTGGTCTCACGGGGAGGGAGGAGTTAATCACATTTTAACTTTGGAGCCATATCAATTATTCTAAGCTCCAGAAATAGTCAACTATTAAATATACCTTAAAGGTTAGAATTATACTTTACTTTCACACAGGATAGGTTTAGGTTTACCATTTAACTTAGTTGATGATACACAGACTATTCATGGTGAAAAACAAAGTTTAGCCCAACCTATTAAACAACGAATTGTTGATGAATAAATCAATAAAAACCTTAGTGTTCAAGAGAAGATGATATAAGGAACAGAGCAAAGGAAAAAAATTCAAGAGACATGGATTCAAGTCCCCGCTCTTCCATTTACTAACTATATGGGTTTTAATGACTAAATGGGCAGGAGATTTAACCAAGATAAGCTTCAATTTCTTTACCTATAAATTGAGTTACCCCTGGCTGGTCACTAGCACTAATATTCTTGGACTCTATGATTGGCAGTAAAAGATGGCTATAACAGAATAGTTCAAATATTCTAACCCATTATCTCGATAAGTCACTAAAAAGTGCCAGAAATTCCAGGATTTGTACATCCAGAGACATATTTAAGACTGTGCCACCACTCACTGTTAGGTCACAATATCTAATATTTGGTAACCAAAAAATGGTTACTATCAACAAATGCTTATCAATAAGTGCTTCAGACTCTTGGTGTTTGGTGATTTAATATTCTCAGTTTCAACTGTTTATGAATAACCTCAGAAAGAGCTCCAGCATGGAAGCATTTGTAATACTGCTAATGCACAACTCTGAACCAAACACCCCAAGGCTGAAGAAGTGAGTCACTAGGTACTAAGTGTGTCTAACCTCACTCAGCTAAATTACCCAGCATCTTTGTCCTCTCCTCTGCAACAACTCTTGTAAAGTGACAAGTGATTCTGCCCTAAATTTTTTTAGTTGAGCTGAAAAGAAAGCCAGATGCTGATGAAAGCAGTAGAACGAAAATGGATAAGACTAAGAAAACTATGGCTCTTGGCCAGAAAATAGAACTTTTAGGTAAATGAAAGAATAAGTGAAATTAAATGTGATACTGGTGCTAAGAATTCACAGTGTCCCAAAATGCAACTCCTGTGAATGTCCAAAGACTTCACAATGTAATTACATTCACAGTGTAATGCTCTTACACTGGTGCCCAAGCTGTTGCATCTTTTTAAAAACACACATTCCTGGGTGCCATTCCACAATTTAGGAGCTAATACCATCAGTTCAACTAAAGTTCGGGAACCCCTTTCTACCACGAAACTGAGAGAGCACACTAGGGCAAGAGCCACATTAGAGTTCATCAATGGATTAAAACTGCTTCCATTTCTTTCTTTAACTCTTTGAAATGAGGTTATCTGTTCCCTTTTTTATTCTTTAAAGTAAAATACTTTAGTAAATATTATAGCAGCATTTGAATAGGAAGACCCTGTTTATTATCTTTATATAACGAATCTTTCATTCTTGATATTTCATGCTTCCTAAATAAATTTTGGCATTTGTCCATCTCTCAAAACAAATGCCTATTCTATATCCCATCAGCTACTTAAACAAATTAACACTCCAACTCTTTTTGTAGGTAACTAAACAAATTTAGATACTACAAAAGTCAGTGGCACATAAAAGAGGAGAAACAGTAAAACAAGGTAAGGAACAGCTGACGAGTAAAGAAATTCACAGAACAAGCCAACAGTTATAAATTCAATGTGCTATCTACACAAAATGTTTTAAATAAGTGATGATTAAATAAGTGAGCATGACCTGTTTAATTTCTTAGAAAGAAGTTCCACAGGATCATGTCTTCAAAATCAAGTATTTTTATCATACCATAATTGGGTTGGTCTGGCAGTGCAGTTTGTGCAACTAGATCTTTATTATGACGCAGAAACAATATTGTGTTTCTCAGAGTGAGTGCATGATCAAAGTATCTCTGTGCTTCTCCTTCACCAGTGCTCTGAACCTAAACCAAGAGAAAACAAATTTTGCAACAAAAACCACTCTCATGCCATTCATTCTAGTATATAACCATACAGTGGAGATATTAAGATATTTAAAATCAATAAATCAAAAATTTGCCCAGGCGATTTTGAAACAAATATTAACCCCAATCGTGGTTGGGCTTCCATGTGACTAAGATGACACAAATTACCCCAGCAAGTAAAACCAACAACTTCAGCAACAAAGTAATGCTGAATTGTACCATTATACGTTGTATGTTCCATATATGATTCAAATAAGGTGCTTTAAAAACTCCAAGATCTATATATTCTGTTTCATCCAGAAAAGTACTCTAATCCATGGTCACCAATTATGCCACTATCTTATCACCCTGTTCACAACTCTGCAAGGAACAATGGCATACGTGATTCAACATAGCTGTTCAACATTGCTGAACATACAGCTTAAAATCACTCAACAAGGATTCACTGAGTCCCTATTATGTGCTATGACCTCTCTAGGATGTAAGGAGAGAGTGGTGGACAAAACTCCTGCCTTCACTGGGTTTACACGTGTGCTCTTCTGACGCTGAGTCAGTCACCTGTTTAATATGTAAAAACATACACATTCCAGAAACAACACAAAAAACAGAAGGAAAGGTCTACAGGGGGAAATAACGAAATTAGATTTGCATGAAATTAATAAGATCAACTGATTAATCAAGATGAAGCTTAAAAAATAGCTAAGAAACTATTTTTAAAAACTAAACTTCAGGGCTTCCCTGGTGGCGCAGTGGTTGAGAGTCCGCCTGCTGATGTAGGGGACACAGGTTCGTGCCCCGGTCCGGGATGATCCCACATGCCGTGGAGCGGCTGGGCCCGTGAGCCATGGCCGCTGAGCCTGCGCATCCGGAGCCTGTGCTCCACAACGGGAGAGGCCACAACAGTGAGAGGCCTGCGTACCGCAAAAACAAACAAACAAACAAACAAACAAAAAACTAAACTAAACTTCAGACTAAAGGGCTTTCCCAAGAATGACTATGTGGTAAAAAAGAATACAGATATATAAAGTGTAAAAGGGATCTTCTAATTTGCTATACATGATAAAACACTAGTTGAGGTGAGAAAAATAAAAATCAGGAAAACACGTTAAAATGTGCTAAATATAAAAAATTTACTGGCAAAAGATGATACACAATAAGATATAGGGTTAAACAAGATATTAAAAGTATTGAGGAAATAATAAAAATATAAAGATAAAAGTTAAAGAGACAAATTAATAACAAGGATTATCTCAGGCACTAAAAAGTAAAAATCCTATGGAGAAGGGGGAGTGGAAAAAAATGTTATGGTACGTCTTTTTTCTGAGATGTAAAGGAAGTATAAAATCATAAAAAATTCTCTAAACATACATGAGTTCATCACTAAAGCACAAAAGTTACCAAAATTATTAGTCAAAGAATATATTAGGCACACAAACTGCTTGCATAAAGAAGTGCAGAGGGCAGAATAAAATATCCAGGGAATGAAAAACACCAAAAGGGCAATCAAGATTTAGAGCTAAGGAAAACTAGGTTGTATTCATGAGGAAAAAGACGGTTAAGAACAAATATGGCTGAAGTCTTCAAGATGCTAAAAGCGGTAGTGAGAGTGGACATAAACACGATACCCAGGGACACTGTTCCAGATTTAAGATAAGTGGAACAAAAACTTCAAATAAAATTGCTTAAGAGTAGATCTTAGAGTCATACTGAAAAAAAAAGTTAAAGGCTACCTTAGAAAAGTGCAATTTAAAAAATTACACATAGACTTAAGATTTCTTCATTATATCAAATTATGCTAACAGCTTAGATGAGGTAGACAAATCACTGTTTTTAAAATCACAAAATTCATTCATCCGCTCAATATGTTTAAGCCTAAATGCCTGCCACGGTATTACAGTGCGAATGAGGTAGCAGTGAACAAGAATATACAAAAAATCTACATAATCAATAACTGATGTTTTATCAAGCAAGAGAAGATTCCAAATGCCTTGACATCCCATAATAAGCTATCTAGATTTACCTTTTCTAGTTCTATAAGAAAGCTGTCCAGAGACTCATCTGAGAGTTTGCCAACTTCAAACATTGTGACTGCATGGCTTTTCAAGTTCTGCAATAAACAAAAACAAAACTAAAATGTACCTTATTTGAGCCTATTATTAATAAGCTGTAGTTTTCCCTTAGATTTATATTACGCTTTCCAATACATTTAAACTTAAGGGTGGGTGAGGAGCTGATTTTTCTAATAACAAAAGTAGCCCTCACTAAAAAGTTCCGACATTCCTCTAAGGAATATAAGACAAAGGCAGCTGCATTTTTCCGGAAAAAATCTAGTACTTAAAAAAAGATATAAAAGCACTGAATTACTTTATATCTAATCTTTATTTTAAACATTTTTGTATTTAAACAAGAATCTGACTTACTGGTGAAAGGTTTCCCATCATTAAAAAGGCAGTAAGAGTTGAGTCAAACAGGAATGCAATACGCTTTGTATATCCTGTAGACAAACTCAAACTGCTTATACTGGCTGTGTCTGTTGGGGGGGAAAAAAATCATAGTTTAAAAATCAAGTAAGTGAAAACTGTTCTTTGCTTATCATTTGGAATGAGAAAGTATTTCATTTCAGCTTCATTTAATAATCAGAAAGTACATAATATAGGTAACACTGTAGTCACAAGAGGTCCCAATCCTACCTATCTCCAACATAGAGATAAAAAAAGTTAAAGTTCAAAAAAAAATTTTTTTTAAAGGCACTCACTTTTGTAGTAAATATTTTGAAAACCAGTAATAAACCAAGACTTGATCACTGTCAGATCAATAAGACTACCTAGCCTAACCTCTACAGACAAGTCACCTGGCTCAGGTAACAGAGCTACTTAGGGTAGGAGCAGAAGCCCATGTTGTGTGCCCCTCTCCCCTCCCAACACAAAACCATGTGCAGCCCGCTTGTCCACTATGCTTTGCCTCCCTCTGTGCTTAGCCCAAGCAATGGCCTTCCTGCACTCGCCAGCTGGCACGCTCTTATTCATTCTCAACCCAAAAATCATCTTCTCCATGAAGGCTCCAAAACCTCTTAGGCAGAAAGAGGGCTCTTCCTCTTTGCGCTCCACAAGCACCATAATGCTTCTCACACTGTGGTGGTTTTTATGGTTATACTCTCCAGACTTAGTTTTTGGAAGGAAACTACCATATTCTTGTCAATTTTATACCCCTAAGATCTACCACAAGGTCCAACATATGGGTAAGTACTCAAAAGACTACTTTTGAATGACTGAAATCCAGAACAAACCACCAAATAATTGTAAGCCTGGAGAGTTTGCTTTATGAGTGTATGTGCAGACACATGGCTTATCTACAGACAGACTCAAACTGAGTTACTGCTAACCTGGATCTTCTTGACTATTTGTATCAGTGTCAGTAGCCGATGAAGCTTCTTGTACAGGACTCCTACTTTCCCCGCCATCCCATGATAGGAGCATCTTTTGTGGATCTAAAGTACTCCTATTAATGAAGAATACATTCACTTTTTAAAAATCATATAAATGATCATATATAAAAACAGCTACTGAAGTCAGTACTTAAATTATGAACATCCACCTAAATCCACTCTTACATTCAAGCCCCAAATTGAGACACAGTCCCAAAATACTCTGCACACGCAGAAAAGGTTCTTAACTAAACCCATGGATAGGCTTCAGGAAATTTGAGAATGTTTAAAAATTATATGTAAAATATTGTATGAGCTTTTCTCTGGGGAAAGCATTTTAGTTTTCATCAAATTCTAAAAAAGATCACCACACACACAAGATTAACCACCACTAATATATATATGGTTCACCTCACTTGACAGGTTGAATAAGTAAAATTTTTGTATGTAAAGCAATGCTTTTTTCAAAAAGAAAATCTCCTACTAAATAAATGAGTTACTTTAATCTGTTTACGGATGGAACATTCTTCCACGATGAATGAAGTTGATCCAAATTTATTACTTGTCCCTTCTTATGGGCAAACCCCAATCGGCAGTACATTGACACAGCATTCTGAAAGGAATATAAAGGAAATGAACATCTGAAATAAACTAGACTTCAGAATGTTTGTAGAGAAAAAACTCTTACGGACTATGCTTACAGTGAGCCTCAAACATTTTCATCCCATAACTAGAAGAAAAAATTTTCAGTAGGCCTAGTCTTCCCCTAAAGTCTTCACATATGTAGGAGAGGGAATGCTCCCAACTGTCTGGCCTGGGCCTCCCTAGATCCACCCCCAAAGAAGCGGAAGTTGTTGCTTATCTGACTTCATTACAAGATACTGTGACTTCACTACAAGACACTGGTCAGGCTGCTTTCTGGTGGGCACAGACATGTGAGTACAGCTTTCACTCCCTGGGATGGAATACTGGTTCAGGGTTCTTATTTTGCTCTTCTCTATCTTTGTAAGCACCCCGACTGTGCACACTTCCTCTGACAGCTAATAAGAATCTCACTGCTTCCATTTCTCAGTATCAAGACAAAAATCTATAATCCATTCAGTATTCCTATCACAAGTGAAGAGAGTATAAAAATTACATACCTTAACCAGGGATAGGTCTATCTCAAGAACATTTGCAAGCTGGAAAATAAAATTTTAAAAATATTTTACATTCTAAGAATCATAAGCATATTACACAGTTGTAATAGACAATTTGACCATAATCAGAAAAATTTAAATTATTAATAACTGAGTCTGAATAAATTTTGTAATCAGAATTTTTTTCGTTCCATATCTCTAAGACACTTAGAGGAGTACAAATCCAGGCAGTGACCGTAACAACTGAATTACTTAGCCTTTAATTTCGTCTCATTCAAAATAAAAAAAATTTCCAGATCAGTCAACTGTCTACAATGCTTTTATTATAAAGTCATATAAAGTTATTTAACCCATTCATAAGCTATTAACTCAAAAAATTTTAATATACATATGCAGGAAGTAACTTAAGAATAGTGAACTTAAGTATATTAATGGTCCAAGATCTAACCATGGGTGGACTTTGAAAATATTTTAATTATATCATTAAATAATTTTATCTACTTTACACAAACTTATTTTATAATCTTGAGGTTAAGTTTTTTCATAAGATGCTATCATACTTACCTCTGCAACATTAGTATGCTCATCTATTGAAACAAATATCTTATAGAGTAGAGTTTCAAAATAATCACCTTGCACTCGATTCATTACAAAACCTTCAAGAGGAGGAACTAAAATAAACAAAATAGACTTTTCTCAGTGACATAATTTTATAAAACAAGAAAGTTTAATTCAAACATCTAATTGAAAAGAGACCTCCAACTTAGGGACTGAATTCAGCTTTTGATTCATTTTACCAACTCCATAGCAAGTTTTCCTAAAACTCCCAAAGTAAGGTCATATGCAATGCTGTCTACACAGAGTGGACTCTTATGGCAGAGCATAAATCCTACAAAGAGTAATTTCATCCCCATGGACTTCTCAGCGTTACTGAGGCAGAGAAGTGCTAGAGGCATGGACTTGGTAGAATGGCAGGGGCACTGGTGCTGCTCCAGAATGGGGAAGCCTGCCAAGGGTGTGTTTCTGATGCGTCTAGGGCAGCAGGTGGCTGGTCTAAAGCAGAGAAGCAAGAACTGCAAGTCACCATGCTATCCAAAACCAGGTGGACAGAAGGTATTGGCTCTCTGCCCTCCACATCATCCCTGCTCCATCCTGAGAAAAGGGGAAATTCATCTGCGTGACTGCCACATTTATCACTGGTATAATTTGCTCTTTGGGGCTTTCTATTCTGTAACCTCCTCAATGGGAAGAGGGTCAAGACCTTCCGCACAAGAGGCTGCCCGATAGATGCTCCCCACCTGTTTATTCATACTCACTTCTCTCCATCTCTTTGGTCCAGATGCTCTAACCCACTTTACTAGAGTCCTCTGCCTGGCCAACAATAAAGAGGCACTATGCTTTCCTTTGCCATTCTCCCCTGTGGGCACACTTCCCCTGAAAACATCGTGGGAAGAAGGCGTGTGCCTAGGCCATAGCAGGATTTGGGTGTCCCTGTGTCCTCTAACCCTAACACCACCTAACTGTACCCAAAACCTAAATTATTCCCAACAGAGAGATATAAGACAAAATTCAAGTGGTCAAAATGAAGGCACTGTGAAGAACCACAATGTATACATGAGGATAGGCTAGCTACTTTACAGCTCTGGCTCATGTCATTTTTTGATTTAGTGCTACCCATATTTCCAATCATCCAAGGACTGTTAAGGATCAAAGGTTTCTTTTTAGAAATATTTTAGTAATCCCATTTTTTAATATAATTCTTTTCCTACACTCTCAGCTGTGTGAATACGAAGTGTAAACGTTTACTGAACGCTTACTAAGTGCCAGACTATACTACTAGCTACTTTATATATACAATTTCACTTAATCCTCTTAATGTTAAGAGTTGTTCAAAACTATACCCTATCTTAGAGATGAAGAAACAAGGCACTGGGCTTCCCTGGTGGCGCAGTGGTTGAGAGTCCGCCTGCCGATGCAGGGGACATGGGTTCGTGTCCCTGTCCGGGAAGATCCCACATGCCGTGGAGCGGCTAGGCCCGTGAGCCATGGCCGCTAAGCCTATGCGTCCGGAGCCTGTGCTCCGCAACGGGAGAGGCCACAACAGTGAGAGGGCTGCGTACCGCAAAAAAAAAAAAAAAAAAAAAAGAAACAAGGCACTAAAAGGTTAGAAATACACAATTTACATCTAGGCAAAAAGAATGAGGCAACTCTACATAAAGAGATATGGAATAGCATCAATGTATAATTTAAAAAGCCAAGTATGAGCTGGATACACCACCTGCGTAAGAATAAAACCACACAAAAAAGGATATATACATATATGCCTATGTGCATAGTATGTTTTTGGAAGAATATACAGGAAACTTAGTGGCGGCTGAGAAAGGAACTTAGGGGCAGGCATGGGAAGCAGACTTTTTATAGTCTTCTGTAAATTTAGTATTTTATAATCATAATTACTGCCTACTCAAAAAATACATTAACAAAAATAAAAATAAAGAAAAATACCTGGAAATAGCAAAAAAAAGTTATAGAAAAAAAAAAGGCAAGGAAGGCCTGGCCATAAACACATGGTAACACAAATAAAAAATAGAGGTCAGGACACACTAGACTATGATAACCTGAAATGAGGGAGTAGTGCTGTGAAAAGCCCCCAACACTTATTGTTAACAGTAAGGTCCCTGGGGTTTTGTGACACTTCATATTTGATTACACAATATCTTAGAATGGTAAAAGATATCACAAACAAGCATAATACCTAAAAGATATGATGGAAAACACACTTATAATACATAACCTTAATATAACAAGTGCTTCTATAAATTGCTAAGAAATCTAATCTAGAGGGAAAAAAAGCCAAGGATGTGTCCAAGAATGTTAACCACATCACCACTGAGGCAAATAAATAAATAAATAAAATAAAAAAGAATAAAATATTTAAAAAAGGAAATGATCTAAACAACCAGCAATAGGGAAATGGTTTACTAAATTGAAATATACAAGGGTCTTAATATTGATTTAACTTGGGGAGGTGGGTGAGGAGGAAGGGAGGAAGAGATAAAGATAAAAAAGATGGTAGTGACACGAAAATATAAAACACAGATATGTCAGGTAAAAATGAAGAACAAGGACTTCCCTGGTGGTTCAGTGGTTAAGAATCCACCTGCCAATGCAGGGGACACGGGTTCAAGCGCTGGTCCGGGAAGATCCCACATGTTGCAGAGCAACTAAGCCCATGCGCCACAACTACTGAGCCTGTGCTCTAGAGCCCGTGAGCCACAACTACTGAGCCCGTGTGCTACAACTACTGAAGCCTGCGTGCCTAGAGCCCGTGCTCCACAACAAAGAGAAGCCACCACAATGAGAAGCCCACGCACCGCAACCAAGAGTAGCCCCTGCTCGCCGCAACTAGAGAAAGTCCACGCGCAGAAACGAAGACCCAACGCAGCCATAAATAAATAAACAAATAAATAAATAATGTAAAATGAAGAACATATAATTGTATGATATTACTGAATATATGTAGAAACTTATGCACTGAACAAGGTTTAAAAGGTGACATAAATGTATAAAAACACTGGTTTGATTTAGGATTGTGAGAAATTTACCTCAGATTTCTACTATTTTAATACAGTGCTTACACGAACAAAAGATAAAAATGAAAGGAATTCAACTAAAACCACCTCAATGAGTTGCAACGTAATGAGGAAGTAATGTTTTTCTTTGAAAAATTCTAACATCAAAGATCCCAGAATGATATGTGTCTAACTTAACAGGGTGACACACAGTGCCCAGCACCTAGTAGCCATTCAAAAAACATTGAGAAATATTAGCACATATTTACCTGCTATACAACTGTCATCAGATATTGGTACATCCAGATAAATAAATCCTTTGTTATATAAACCTACAGAAGCAAAAGTATCTTGTTTTAGATGAACCAGTAAACACTGTAATTTAAAAAAATAAAATAAAAACTTTATTCCTGATTTTCTGTAAAGATTCTTACAACTTAATGGTATATGAAAAGGAAAAAAGAAAGATAGAAGAAAAAAAAATTACATCAAAGCTTTCAAATCTTGGTTTCCCTCAAATGCTCAGAACTGCAAAATTTTTCTTATGATTCATTTGTATAAATTTCTAATCTATGTGACTAATTATAGCCACACTGGAAAACAATGGACTAAGGTCACGTTTCAAACAATAACATTCCTTAGGAAATATTACTGTTCTTACCTAATTGATAAATAATTGCTATAAATTGCTGATGGCTTAAAATAATTTTTTATGTTGACGAAAGACCATTTCTACTAACCACTTACTATGTACTACATTGTAATCTAGTGATCCAGAGAGCTGAGGGCCTGCATCAATGATCTTATCAATAGCGCATTTCTCGGGCAAAGTGCATATCTAGGAAAAGCAAAATATTTTCAATTAGGTCCTGTCGAAATTAACTAACTGGTAAGTTTCCTGAAATCTATTCATGTTTAAACCAATGATTATAAGTCATCAGCTGAATGAACTACTTATTTTTTTCATTTTTTACTCTAGAATTCAAACAAAAAAAGCCACACACAACCATCAATTAAGGTGCCAAAATATGCTACCAACAGATCATACAACAAAGCAATTTTAAGTGCCAATACTTGCGGGTAAGTAATGTGCTCACTAATAAATAGTAATATTGACTCATCTTCTTTGCACTGGAATCTGATCCATTTGCTGATTCTGGATCTCTCAAACCAGAAGTTCATTCACATGCCACAGGATTATTATCACTGACAAGATCACCATCTTATGACACAGTCTGACATCTCTGCTCAGAAGTAAATGCACTGAAGCAGAATTTCTAAGCCTTGCACTCACTGGATTTATTCTGTCCTCGGAAGTAAAACAAAATGCCAACTAAAAAAAAATCCACACGCTCACTTAATTCACAGCCACAGGGATATGACTGGTCTCTAGGCACATCGTCTGCTATTCCACCTTTTTCCCCTAAATCAACATCCCTTCTAAAATGTGTAAAGCTTATAGCAAATGTGGTCTGACCACTGGGAATAGTATTTCCCTTGATCTTGACACTACTCCCTAACAAGCACTTACCACTTCAGTACAGCAGTTCAGCACAGTGATTAAGAGCACAGCAAACTGCCTGGGTTATAATCCCAGACCTTTACTAGAACTGTGACTGGAGCCATTACTTCATTTCTCTGCGCTCACTTTCCTCACATGTGAAAGAGGCTACAAATAATACACAGCTCTGGGGTTGTGATGAGACTCAAATGAGACAATATAAAAAGCAGCTGGAATAGTGCCTGGCACACTGAGCACACAGCAAGTGCTCAAAAACCGTTGGCAATACTATTGCTGGTAGCTGTGGCATCACGTCACTTTACATGAAACATGTAAGTAAAATCCCCAGATGACTGTACATGAACCAAGTCAAGTCTCCCTGATGACTAAAGAGTATTTTCGAAAACTTCCAATATTCTAGCCTACTAAGATCATTTACAACTTTGAATTTAATTTCCTTCAGGAAAACCAACTAGTGTTACTTTTTGTAAAAAAGTTATGTAAGTATAGTTAAAATTATAATTTTTAAAATAAAAATCCTATGTTTAACTTTTAAAGTTATCTACCTTTATGTCATCTTCTGTGATATATGCAGCCTGCACCACCCACCATGCCTCTATGGCAATTTCCACCGGCTTTACTGGTAGAAGATCACGGGCCGTTTTCCGTCTGAAAAATTTCTGCAATGGTACAAACATCAGAGCATTTGCAATCTATCTAAAATTACCACTTTCTTTTTTTATTGGTAACAGTATAACAAGACAGTTTCCAACAGACTAAATAAATATCTTTTAAAATTCTCATGTTTTAAAATCTAAAGTATTCTAGATATACTGAATGGAAAAAGTCATTCTTAAATTATTTCAAAGTAAATTACTTCAAAACACTATCATTAAATCTGGATCTAAATCCAGAAATTCAAAGGAAACCCAGGTGAAAATGCATTTGTGTACTGATTTCACCCATGAAGTGAACCCTGGGAGTGGAATGAGCAGGTGAAAAGACCAGCAGAGCAAAGTTAATTTTTAAAAATAAATGAAATGTCTTATGCCTTAGGTATTTTTAATTCAATAATCACTTAAGCTATAACCTAGAGATACTGATGAGTTGTTTCTGTATTAAGCATATTTTATTTGATGAAAGAAATCATAATTCATTATTTCTACTACTTAAAAATTTAATCAGATTGTGTGATAAGGAGGACAAGAAATTTGAAGGGAAGGGAAACAACTAACTTACTTTTGATGATCTACACTGATTCATCAGATCAATGTACTGGTTCCTTCCTATGCCAAGAAGCCTTAGACCTAAAAGAAAGAGCCTTTCCTTTAAAATCATTTAATACATCTTGAAATGTCAGTACACTCACACCCTACTAGGAAAAAACCTTTGACTTTCATTCCTCTTTTGATTACTGACAGATGATCGATATCAAATTAAAAAGAATTCTTCAAACAAAATATAAAAGACAAGCAACTGGGAGAGGTAAATTCAAGCTGACACTTTGACAATGCTAACTGAGAAAATTTTTAAAAAGCAGAAGTCCTCCCAATTCCAGGAAGTCAAAATGTACTTCTCGGCAAAAGTTTGTTCTTAACACAACAGAACTATGTCACATTTCAAATACACACTTCATTAAAATAAGCATAATAAAACACCAGCAAATTATGTTAGTAACAACCATATATCGTGCTGCAAAAATATTGTGCACAAATTTTCTTTCCTCATTTGGTATATACCACAGCCCAAGTAACAGAACTTCATTCTCTAGAAATAGAGACTAGTCCCATTTTTCTGATTCTACCACTCCAAAATATTCCTCTCTTAGACATTTAGACTAAATCTTATACTTGACTTGTATCATCTGATAAAATTCCTATCAATAATGTTGCTTGCTGTTCTCATCTTTCAAGTCTTCCAGGTTAAAAGCACAATAATGAAAGGCAAGAGCACGCATGCACAAAGACACTCTAAACACTGCCTCGTTCTTCAGCATAATTAAATACTTACAGTCAGCAGCAGTGAAATTGGGCAATGAATCATAACTTTTCTCACTGTTCATAATGTCCTTTTAAAAAGAAAAAAACGTAAATGTTAAAACGCAAAATGTCCTTGCCACAGGAAGCACTGAGATCAGAGCCTGGCAACCTAGAGCATGCATGTCCCAGTGTGGCATGTACCACGAGGTCCCAACCTAGCAGCTGAAGGTCAGGCTTTCAGGTCTGGGTTCCTCACAGCGCACTATGAAGCCCAGACAGTTGCCCAGAACCTCTGCCCTGTGGAAGCTATGCAAGGAATACCTCTCTCAGAGTTCAGGGTTCCAGGCTCTCCACACTTCATACCTGATCCTAGACTCCTACCCTAGGATTAGAGAGAATCCCGAGAGAAGGCCCAACAGTGTGTCATAGCTCCATTAACAAGCATCCAAGGGCTTCCCTGGTGGCGCAGTGGTTGAGAGTCCGCCTGCCGATGCAGAGGACACAGGTTCGTGCCCCGGTCCGGGAGGATCCCACATGCCGCGGAGCAGCTGGGCCTGTGAGCCATGGCTGCTGAGCCTGCACGCCCGGAGCCTGTGCTCCTCAATGGGAGAGGCCACAACAGTGAGAGGCCCGCGTACCGAAAAAAAAAAAAAAAAACAAGCATTCAAGACAAGCACTGCCGACAAAGGCCTTAACCGCTCAGCAGCCTCTGCTCCTCCAAATCCCAACCAGCAACAGAGTCAAACTCAGTATCCAGCTTCTTGCAACCCTCATCTGTTTCTCCAGTAATAAACCAGCTGTTTACTGTGGGGATAAGACCCATTTTTAGCCCAGGAGTTATACCCAATGGTATAAAAACAGATACCAGAGAACAGCAAGCACATGGATGCACTGAAAGCTGGTAAATGGGACAAAACCTCACTCTATTATCTCCCCCAAACCTGTGGATAACACCAGAAAAATAATCAGAGAGACAGCAACAAAACTATTCTACACACTGCTTAGCTGCCACCTTCATTATGCTACCCTGGTTCTAGGGAAAGGGACTGACAGAAACCTGGGCGGCCAGGCCTCAAGCTTTACTTTGTATTTCCTCCAAAACAGGGACACAGGAGACATGGGACTATAGAAGTGCCTGTGAAGAAGGGGCTTAAGGAGACAGGCAAAGGGAGCTCCTGTGAAGGCAGCCACGTCCTAAACGGAGCTAACCTCACTGCTACTGCAGGCGCCCAACTCCTTCAGTTCTAGGCTGCCCTCTGCTCTTCAAGTGGCTGGTGAGCCCAGAACAGTAGCACTCAAATAGAATTAACAGCAAATGAATACTAGATAAATACTGCCAAGCTTTACATAAAACTCACTTAAAAACAGTATATAGGGGCTTCCCTGGTGGCGCAGTGGTTGAGAGTCTGCCTGCCAATGCAGGGGACATGGGTTCGTGCCCTGGTCCAGGGGGATCCCGCATGCCGCAGAGCGGCTGGGCCCGTGAGCCATGGCCACTGAGCCTGCGCGTCCGGAGCCTGTGCTCCACAATGGGAGAGGCCACAGCAGTGAGAGGCCCGCGTACCGCAAAAAAAACAAACAAACAAACAAAAAAAACACCCAAAAAACAGTATGTAACTACTATTTAAAGCTATTCAACACAGGCCTAAAAACTGCCTTTGGAAAAAGGCTAACATCTAAAAGTTAGTAATCACAGAAAGATTAGCAACCAGGACTACTAATACAATTCTATTCTTCTGAAACATGCATTATATAATGTTGGGTCTATATCATCATTTATTCTTTCTACAGTTAGAAAACAGCTAAATATATTAAGCTTCTCTGAGCTTAATGTTCAATTCTGTCACCCACATTTTCAACCTTAACAGGGTATTAAAAGCAATAAATTTTATACAAACTGTGCTAACATAAATGGCTGATTAACGCTACAACAGCACAAAGGGTCAACAACGTCTTCAAGTACACAGAATAAAGACAGATACTTTCCTGCCGAGAAAACACTGATAAGGACAACTACTTGCACAAGTGTGGCTATGACAGTTAACTTGTAAGCAACCGTCTTTTTTACACTATAAACTCAGAAACAATGTCCACCGTGGCTGAGTGCTGGTCATCATTCACAAAGTGTCCCCGACATGAAGTCCCATCCCATCCCTGATGATTCACGTACACTGTAAACTCACCTCCATAATCCCAGTATAATATAAAAATGGTGTTATCCTCAGGCCCTTTACCATGATATCTGATAAATGGTAAGGGTACAGCATGAGATGATCTCGACTGTACTTTAACAGTTCCTCATAGTACTTGCGTTCATCTTTCTTGACATGTTTAACTGGGAAAGAAAGGGAAATTCTCCAGTTTTTTTTCAGATCTTATACTTAAATATAATTATAAATGCAAGGAGAAACACTTTACAAACTAATATTAATTAAAAAGAGAAGTATGTAAATTGGAAGAAAATAAAACAATCTAAGTTGGAACAAAGAAACAATTACACCACAAGCAACAGACTTCAGAGTATATAAGTAAAATGTATGGGACAGAAAAGTAGAGAAATAATTCTTAACAAATCAAAAAGCAAAGAAAGTGAGCATGGAATGTCTCCCCCCAAAAACATAAGCTATAATCCATCCAATCCCTATGATACTTTACAAGACAGCCAATCTGAATGGCAGTTTTCTATGAAATCAAGTCTATTTTTAAAAATTATTTGCTGGTTTCTGTGTTTTAAATGTAAAAAAACCTCTGATTTCCATGGAATATGTTTTCATAGAAAACCTAACTCTGAAATACTATGCTTAAAATAAGAGTAACAAATGGGAGGGAAGACTAGCAGGGCAACAGAATAATCAAAGTAATCTGACAAATAAAAAGCAAACATTTTAAAAAAAGTTTTTTTAAAAAAATGGAGCCAATTATGTTTAAAATTTGTTCCAATTATTATAGAAAGAGTCTTCATTAAAGTTGTATTATTTGGAAAATTTATAGAGACCAAAACAAAACTCAAAGTCAAAATTCATTAAGAAGGAACGTACTTCTTTTCTGGCATATTTTCTCACTAAACTAAAAAGAGGACAACTGAATCAAAATTAATATTCTATAGGTAAAATGAATCTATAAACAGTACTCTAAAAAATAATTTTCATTGGAATTAGAAAGAAGAATCTACTTGCTAATGCAAATTATTGTTAGGTGTGATGGGTCATTATAGAATTTATTAAAGGCTGTACATGGAAAAATTTCAGTACTATGAAATATATAATGAAAAGATAGGACAGATTTATGAAAATGTAATTCAGCAGTAGTCATTTCTACCTCTATGTAAAAATGTCTCTACTTACCTAAGTTATTTCTGTATCGTAACTGATTGCGGATACTGTACAGGACAACCTGCTTCTCATATTCTCTCTGTGAATTTCCAAGACTCTAAAAAAAATTTCAAATAGATTTAAAATAGTTTCTAAACTAAACAACAGTACTTTTACCCCATAAAATTTCAATACCATGCCCCCTAATTTTATCCTGGAATCTCTAATTTCCAGAACTGAGTAAAGATTTTCTTAAATTTTATCATACAAACTTTCCTGCTACGGTATTAGAGCAAAAATTCAATGTGTTTATCTTCAGCCTCCCTTTCTAAAAGGATTTACTGAAATTATCTAAAGTATTTAATATCAAATAAAAGAGCAGTCTGAGAGCATAACTTCACTTAAGTTAACAAAAAACTAAGTTGTACTAATAAAGATTTCCTTTTGTTTTTTTTAAACATTTTTACTGGAGTATAAATGCTTTACAATGGTGTGTTAGTTTCTGCTTTATAACAAAGTAAATCAGTTATACATATACATATGTCCCCATAGCTCTTCCCTCTTGCGTCTCCCTCCCTCCCTCCCTCCCACCCTCCCCATCCCACCCCTCTAGGCGGTCACCGACCGAGCTGATCTCCCTGTGCTATGCGGCTGCTTCCCACTAGCTATCTATTTTACGTTTGGTAGTGCATATATGTCCATGCCACTCTCTCACTTTGTCCCAGCTTACCCTTACCCCTCCCCGTATCCTCAAGTCCATTCTCTAGTAGGTCTGTGTCTTTATTCCCGTCTTGCCCCTAGGTTCTTCATGACCATTTTTTTTTTTTTTAGATTCCATATATATGTGTTAGCATACGGTATTTGTTTTTCTCTTTCTGACTTACTTCACTCTGTATGACAGACTCTAGGTCCATCCACCTCACTACTAACAACTCAATTTCGTTTCTCTTTATGGCTGAGTAATATTCCATTGTATATATGTGCCACATCTTCTTTATCCATTCATCTGTTGATGGACACTTAGGTTGCTTCCACGTCCTGGCTATTGTACATAGAGCTGCAATGAACATTGTGGTACATGACTCTTTGAATTATGGTTTTCTCAGGGTATATGCCCAGTAGTGGGATTGGTGGGTCATATGGTAGTTCTATTTTTAGTTTTATAAGGAACCTCCATACTGTTCTCCATAGTGGCTGTATCAATTTACATTCCCACCAACAGTGCAAGAGGGTTCCCTTTTCTCCACACCCTCTCCAGCATTTATTGTTTGTAGATTTTTTGATGCAATCCCTATCAAACTACTACTGGAATTTTTCACAGAACTAGAACAAAAAATTTCACAATTTGTATGGAAACACAAAAGACCCCGAATAGGCAAAGCAATCTTGAGAAAGAAAAATGGAGCTGGAAGAATCAGGCTCCCTGACTTCCAACTATACTACAAAGCTATAGTAATCAAGGCAGTATGGTACTGCCACAAAAACAGAAATATAGATCAATGGAACAGAATAGAAAGCCCAGAGATAAACCCACACACATATGGTCACCTTATCTTTGATAAAGGAGGCAAGAATATACAGTAGAGAAAAGACAGCCTCTTCAGTAAGTGGTGCTGGGAAAACTGGACAGGTACATGTAAAAGAATGAAATTAGAACACTCCCTAACACCATACACAAAAATAAACTCAAAATGGATTAAAGACCTAAATGTAAGGCCAGACACTATCAAACTCTTAGAGGAAAACATAGGCAGAACACTCTATGACATAAATCACAGCAAGATCCTTTTTGACCCACCTCCCAGAGAAATGGAAATAAAAACAAAAATAAACAAATGGGACCTAATGAAACTTAAAAGCTTTTGCACAGCAAAGGAAACCATAAACAAGACGAAAAGACAACCCTCAGAATGGGAGAAAATATTTGCAAATGAAGCAACAGACAAAGGATTAACCTCTAAAATTTACAAGCAGCTCATGCAGCTCAATATCAAAAAAACAAACAACCCAATCCAAAAATGGACAGAAGACCTAAGTAGACATTTCTCCAAAGAAGATATACAGATTGCCAACAAGCACATGAAAGAATGCTCAACATCATTAATCATTAGAGAATTGCAAATCAAAACTACAATGAGATATCATCTCCCACAGGTCAGAATGGCCATCATCAAAAGATTTCCTTCTTGACCATCTCCAATTTGTGTAGCTGGATAGATTCTTGCACCTACATTTATTTAAATTTAAGAATGGCCACTAAGGACAGATCCCCGTCTGATGACTACTTACAGTTGAGGGCTATGATTATTAAAAATTAAGATTCCTGGAGAATGTACACTTAAAATATACCTCTAAATACGATTATTTCTTAAAAACGTCATCTTACGGCCTCATCAGAAAACACTTAAGACAATTTTAGAATTTCCGATATATTTTTTAGTGAGCAAAATGCTTTCTAGCTGTGAATTTAGTGTTTTAAGTTCAAAATTGGGTTCTCATGAAAGCAAAGAATAAGTCTGTCTGATTATAGTTAACATATTCAATGTGAGACCATAAACTTAATTTAATATATGACTGCTATCCCCCTTCTAATTACTAGCTATGATCTTTCCAACACACTATAAAATAAGACATCTTAAGAGATTAATGACAGAAGGAACAGAGGACTCAGTTATTATACTTCTCACTCATAGGTTTCTGAAAGCCAAGGTAAATGTCCATGCACATACTTTCACTTAAGGCCATCTTCACAAAACAGATGAAACTCACATCTAAATAAACTGGCACACAACTGGAACTACTGGTGGGTAGCATTTTAAGAAAAAAGGGACATAACATGAGAAAACTAAAAATCTTTCTTCCTGCATCTAGATTAATTGATTTATCACAGGTTGAACCATAAGCCACACTACTGCTGAAATGTTATGTGCTGACATTATTTTCATCCATTTTAACATTACAAGAAGTTAGGAGTAAAGTTCATTGTAGAGATACTGCTCTCCTATCTTTTATGTAGCACCAAAACCAGGGCCAGTATTGAAGATACTTAGGGGATTCAAAATATTAGGCTTTCTGTAAAATTTTAAAGGATCTCCTCTAGCTCTACTGCCAAATAAAAGTCTCTTTCTCAAGGAACAGAGAACACACACACTCACTCACACAGCAGACAATTTGCTAAAATCTCAGCAACTTCCAAACTTGAGGATTTACTCTTCTGTTTCAAAATAAGTCCCTTAATTTATTCTAACTTACAACCGTTTTCTCCCTTTAAAACTCTGTTCCCAGTAACTCCAGGATAAAAAGTGTAAATCAAGCCACTTACACAAAATATAAGGTCCCCATTATTTATAAGTTAATTAGAGAATACAGTATCTACTAAACATCTAAGTCTTTGCGCTAGTCATTAAGTAATGACTGGTCCTGATCGATACATGTGCAGACACACAAATAACTAAAAACTGCATTAACAGCTGATTTTATTCTTCACTACCCTTGTACATAAAATATAATTGCTTTGTTCACAAAGATTCTTTGGCTTCTCTTCCACGCCCACCCCAATTTCCCACCATCCACATTTTAAAACACTGCTGCCACTACAGGAGGCAACGAAAGAAAGGTCGTTTTACTGGGAGACAGTGCAGACCCTGTAGAAATTCCCACCAGGTCTGACAAATGAAGCTGGGCTGCAGATAAAAGGAACTAAAACAGAAGGAGTGACATAGAAACCGGCTGTAAAACACCCACTGTGGATCAGATGATGCTAAAAGCATAAAGAATTCTTTCTAAAGCTTTTGCTCCTACAAACCCCAATGTGCACCACCTCCCCCAAAATACACAATAGTTTTTTTTAATTGACCCTCCTTGGAACCTCATCATAAAATTTCCCTTCAAATAAAACAACTATGAATTGTTTTGAACAATGAATACTGGTAAACTACATAGAAAGATCCTGAAATAATGGCCTGATCCATAACTTTTTAATGTATTTCTGAAAGTCTAGTATAGCTCACACCATGTAAAAAATTTTCATCTCATTTATATAAAAACTATTTTTTCAAATATTTTTTTAAAAAATACATTAAAAAAAATCTGGATCACCTTCCACCAGCTTTCAAAACTGGGAAATATGAGTCACTTTCGAATTAAACTCATCAAAACTTACCAGAAACTCTTATCAAAGTACTTAGTATCTTTAACACCAAAAACCAAATTCTTTCCACACAAGGACTATTCCCCACTTTTAAACTGACTAAGCTTTAGCTCCTGGAAAAAAATCTCAGACTGATACTATCACTCATTCACTGCAAAAGTATTTTACTAAAAGCCAACTAAGAGATAGGTGCTCAAAATACAAAAGCAAAAACAAGTAATGTAACCAGAAAATACAACATAGTGGGGTAAGTGCTATGGGTGAGAAATACAGTGCTGGGGCAGCACACCCGAGGGTCAACTACTCCAGAGATAGGTCAGGAAAACCTTTCTAGAGGAGTTAACATCTCAATTCAAAAAGAAGCAACATGTAATCTATGGAGACAAATAGAAATAGGACTGGGTTTGCATTTTAGAAACCTCAGCACAGTATAGTATGAAGAATGGATAGGAAGGTACTTTTCTGAGTGCTAGACACCAGACAGAAAGCTGATGTCCTAATCCAAGGTAGAGCTAGGGAAAAAGAGCAAGGCTAGAGAAAATCCATGAAGTAATTTGTACAGATGGGTTTTGCAACACCTTCTACAAGCGGAAGCTTATCCTAAGCTAAAACACCAATTCTTGTAAGTGGTCTCACCAAAAAAAGGTTTAATTTAATGTCATGCTTGTGCTTAAGTATAACACTGTTCTAAGATTATTTTTAATAGTCATGACTAAGGTTTGGAAAGGTTTTTGTGATATGTACAAAATAGATAATAAGAACCTGCTGTATAAAAAAATAAATAAAATAAAATTCTAAAATTCAAAAAAAAAGCCTTTTCCCAATACTAATTAAGATCAATTATTTCTGTTGGACATAACTGAATCATCCATCTTTCTTCTATTATGTTACATTTATTTTTGTGAAACAAAGAGTAGAGAAAACATGGAAACAAAGGATTGTTGGTTCTTCCAGCTGTCTTGCCATATGGCACAAAACCCTAAAAACAAAAAGTGCCCATCAAAGCCCTCATTCCAGTTTAACAAGAGAAACTTAGTCTTTCAGGTTTAGAGCTTTCTTCCTCCCATTCAAGATTAACGTCACATGGGCAGCCACTGCCACCCAAGAATTCTGAGTTCCTTAAATTTATCTTTCCACTTCCTTGTATTTTTGGTATCTTGAAGTGCAAGCGTTTTCTCTGCCACACAATGCACCGCCAGAACCTTAAATTATTCATTTCCTGGAACTAAGACCCCAAGCTGGGAGAGGAGGCAAAGTAATAATCCTTATACCATCACCACCAACAACCCAAACTTTCCAAATATGCCAGTGTCCAGCACCAATGGAAAACAGAATTTCACTCTCAACCAAGCAACATGGCGGGAACTTGAAGGTCCATCTATGACCAGAGAGAAAAAGTGCCTTCTATACAGCACATATCACTTCTTCATAACCTTTACCACCGCCCACCATATTATGTATTTATTCATTTATTTGTTAACTGTCTTTCTTTACTAAAACGTAAGCTCCATGAAGACAGGGCTTTCCCGTGTTGACTGTTGCAAATAACCCGCACCTAAAACAAGGCATAGCACATAGTAGGTGTTCAATAAATATCTGTAAAACAACTGAGTAAAAATAACACTTAAGCATTTGAGAACTACCTCTCGGACAAAAACCTCCTGTTGCTCTCTTGTTGCAACATCTCTAATAAACTCATCTTGTTGACAGACTGAAGTCCAACAAAACAAAGTCCGAAAGCCCTTTAAAATCCGGCCCTGACCGCTACGACTCCCCACGCACTCACCAAGCCCCACTGCCAAACACACCAATACATCTAAACCTCCGGATTCCGGTGATGGAGGAGGTCGCTCACTACTCTCAAAGCACGCTTTCACTCGTCAAAGCTTCTTAAAATGACTTTCCCTCTCGCTGGAAAATCTTGAATCCCTCTTATCTCTTATTCGTCCTTTAAGGCCCAATTTAAATGCCTCCCCTACACAACGTCCTGACACTCCCTGGACGGTTTCTGACGCCCTCCTCTGCGCGCTCGCATATACTATCATGCAGGTTCGTGTGAGCTGCTATCAGCCTGTAACGGATTCATTTGTTTCTCGTCCCTTTCCCACCATCCCGCAGTTCTGGAGGTCAAGAGCCGTGTTTTAAATTTGTTTCGAAGGTGCCTAGCGCAGTGCCCGGTTGAAGGGAGTCTGCGTGCGAAGGCGGCAAGCGAGTCCACTGGACACCATTCCATCCCATTTCGAAACGGCCCCATCCTGCCCCTGTGGCCCCAGGACCGTCCCCTCCTCACCCGCGGGCTGCAGGTAGGTTATCTCAAGACCCTGGGCGGGGGAAGGCCGGGAGCCAGCCCAGAGGCGCCAGCCTCGGCCCCGCGGGCTCGGCGAGCAGGTGACGGCGGGGCGGGACCCCGGCCCCAAGTTCCCTACCTGCCTCACGTTGGCCGGCAGCTTGCTCCAGGGGTAGTTGTGCCGGATGTGGAACTCCACGTCTATGTTCATGATGCCGGGAGCCCGGGAGGGCGGCGGTGGCCAGGACCGCAGCTGGAACGACGCCTCCCGCCTGCCCGCCCGTAGCCCGTCCGAGGAGCCCGCGGGAGGCCCCACGCCTCACACTGCGGACGGCCCGGGCTGCCCCATGGCCTGGGCTCCCGACAGCTCGGTGCGGCCCGGGCCACGGGGCACGGGAGCAGAGGAGACAGGGGGTCGGACGCCTCAGCTGCTCCAAGTTTCTTCCTAGTTTCGGCCCGCCGGAAATGGCTTCGGGCGTGCGTCACTTCCGCTCGCCGGCGCGAGGCCGGGGGGGGGGGGGCCGAGGCCGGGGGGCGGAGCCCGGGACCAGCCTTCCTGCCCGCCCCCTGCAAGCTGAGGGGCGGGGCAGTGAGGTAGAGCCGGCAGGGACCCGGGTAGTCGTGCCTTGCTCGAGCGCTCCGTGTCCTTCTGTCAGTCTCTGGATGAATTAATTGGGTTTCTATTGCCATTGCTGGATGACCCACTTTCCCCCAAATGCGAGCCCGGGTGGCCCTGGAACGGGCGGTTACAGGCGCTGGGGGAGGGCCGGCCAAGAAGCAGCGACTTGGGAAGGGGGCCATAGTTGACTTAAAAACGGGCAAGAGGGCTTCCCTGGTGGCGTAGTGGTTGAGAGTCCGCCTGCCGACGCAGGGGACATGGGTTCGTGCCCCGGTCTGGGAGGATCCCACGTGCCGCGGAGCGGCTAGGCCCGTGAGCCATGGCCGCTGAACCTGCGCGTCCGGAGCCTGTGCTCCCCAACGGGAGAGGCCACAGCAGTGAGAGGCCCGCGTACCGCAAAAAAAAAAAAAGGCAAGAACGGTGAGGTCCCGGGGGCTCTTAAGAGCCAACCCCGAACCGAGGCCAGGTGGAAGGGGTCCAGGCTCATGAAGGAAACGTGTAAGTCAGAGCTTTCCCCCCAGTGGAATGGAGCAAAGGTCTAGCGATGCTTCATCCCCTCCTGATAGCTGCTACATCTTGTGGAAGAGGAACAGTTGGGCTCTCCTTCAGAGCTCCACATGCTTGTTTTGTTGCGGCCCGGTTGGCGGGATCTTAGTTCCCCCACCAGGGACTGAACCCCCTGGCCCTCTGCAAGCGCAGAGTCCTAACCATTGGACGGCCAGGGAATTCCCACAAAGGTCCAAATTCTTAAAATGTAGGGATTCAGGGAGTTGAAATGGTAAACAGCCGGTGCTGACGTGGGGGAGATCCAGAAGTAATCTAGGAGATAAGATTCTTGCATGCAGCCTGTTACTGCTCTGCTCCTTACAGATGGCTCCGGAGTCACTTTTTAAAGGCAGAAATTAAGACACTCTTAATTTCAGTTCTAGTGAGAAGGTCTTTGGGGACACTTTCTTCCAGAATTTGTTACACTGGCTTAGCAAACCCATGACCCTTGTTACTGGCAAGCAACCACAGTATCTGTTTCAGTTTTAAACCACTGTTTTAAGGGCCTTCCCTGGTGGTCCAGCGGTAAAGAATCCGCCTTCCAATGCAGGGGACAATCCCTGGTCCCGGAGAACTAAGATCCCGCATGCTGCGGGGCAACGAAGCCCCCGCACCACAACTGCTGAGCTCGCACTCCTCAACGAGAGAGCCCATGCGCCCTGGAGCCCTCGCGCCACAACTAGAAAGATAAAGCCGCACTCCACAACTAGAGAAGCCCGAGCGCCACGACAAAAGAGCCCGCACACCTCGACGAAGATCCCGTGTACCGCAAATACGACCCGACACAGCCAAGAAAACAAGGAAAATAAATTTTAAAAAGAAATCAATGGTTTTAAATATTTTATTCCACACCTGACAGATGTATACTTAGAACTTTTTATGACACCTAGGGCACAGATCAGCAGCAGCCTGATGCATGGCAGAGACCTTATTATCTCTAATGGGTTGAAACAAATATGATCCACGCTGCCCTTGCACAGATACATTGGACTCGTGTTATCCAACTATAAGAGCCCATAACTAAATGCTTTGACTCCTATGACTACAGACCCTCGACATCATAGCTAAAATTAAAAGAACTCTGACCATGAGATGTTTATTCAACAAGTATTGATTGCCTGCCTGCTATGTATTAAGCCCTTGACTTACAACAGGTTATTTCTCACAGCCTTATGAAAGAATCCCACTCTTGAAATCCCAGTTTAACAGAGGAGGAAACCGAGGCTTGGCAGGGCTGCCTGACTTACTCATAAGGTCATACAGGTGGTAGAGACAGTGCCAAACTGGAGCCTAAGACTCTCTCCTGCCAGAGCCATCCTTTCAATTCCTTGATTCAGGCTCTCACTGAACTGTTCTGCCTGCTGTTCCAGTTCAGATAATGTTCATTTAAAGTCAACAACATAAATCCCCCTCAACAATATTTTTTTGAATAATTAAGTGTAGAAGAACTCATATTCTTCCAAAGTCTAACTTTGATTTAATGCAATGTAACAATGAAAATTAAAGTCAACATAATTTTTAAATCTTTGTAAACCATTGTTTAGGGAATTATAGCAAACACGAGCACCTGCTAAATTCATCTTTTTTGTTTATCAACAAATATTGACTATAGACACTTCAAAAACTACAGAAGTAGACAGGGGATGGTGGAAGTGAACTTACACCTGCTAAATCAATAAGACATGGACCTTTGGAAACCTGACCATCAAAAGAAAAGAATCTAACTCAGTAAGTAGAATAGGAAAGATTAGTATAGAAAAGATCCTAATGCAGCAAGAAGCTGAGAAAGAAATTTGAAGGAGGAAATGGTAATGGGTCAAAGCTATGTATGGGAAAAATCCAAACAACAAGCCCTTCTAAGTAGGAACTGATGACAGAGCTTGGCTTATGAAACACAGGTGCTAATTAAAATACTGATCTGCCTCATTTCCCCCAAGGCGCCAGTCTTTGAGAGACGGGAAACAAAGCAGTTCAGAGAGACCATAGGTTAATCCACAGGGCTCAAAGACCCCTGTGCTGGGAAGTTCAGGAACAGGACTGCTCCCTCAAACACCAGGAAGCAGGGCTTCCCTGGTGGCGCAGTGGTTGAGGATCTGCCTGTCAATGCAGGGGACACGGGTTCGAGCCCTGGTCTGGGAAGATCCCACACGCCGTGGAGCAACTGAGCCCATGAGCCATGGCCGCTGAGCCTGCGCGTCCGGAGCCGGTGCTCTGCAACAAGAGAGGCTGTGACAGTGAGAGGCCCGCGCACCACGATGAAGAGTGGCCCCCGCTCGCCGGAACTAGAGAAAGCCCTCGCACAGTAAACGAAGACCCAACACAGCCAAAAATAAATATAAAAATAAATTAATTAAGTTAAGAAAAAAAACCACCAGGAAGCAAAAACAACTCATTGGGCTCCACATGTAGCACTCATTACATCATAGAGCCTTTCTGGTAAACGATAATGTCCATTCTTTTAGGTCCTTGACTCAGACCCCCTACTATTTCTGCTTCCGTAGGCCTTTGCTATTCAAATTCCAGAGAGGTCAGAAACTGCAGTGTTAGAAACCCGATTCCAGAAGCTACCATTCAAATTAACCTTATGGGTAAACAGTGTGTTCAGAAATACAAGTGCAATGAGATTCCATCTTATCTGGCTTTACCAACTTGGACTAAGGAAAATTACTCAGTTGTCTTGAACAGCTGCCCTTCAGAAAGACTACAGAACCATTTCATTCCCACAATTCAAACAAAAGTAAGGAGCAGAAACAACCCGGAAGTAGGGCGCTATCTGGTGGACTAATTTCACAAAGTCCAGAATATCACTCCCTGTGGTAAATAGAATAATAGCCCCCAAAGATGTCCCCATTCTCATTCCCTGGAACCTGAGAATATGCTGCCTGATATGGCAGAAGGGTCTTTGCTGGTGTGAGTAAGTGAAGGATCTTGAGATAGGGGTATATCCTGGATTATCCGAGTGGGCTCAATGTAATCACAGGGGTCTTAGGAGAGGGAGGCAGGAAAGTCAGTCAGAGACGGAGACGGGACAATTGAAGCAGAGGTTGAAGTGACACAGGGCCCCAGGGCAAAGAACATGGGCAGCTTCTTGGATCTGGAAAAGGAAAACAGATTCTCCCCCAAAGCTCCCCAAAAGATCATAACCCTGCCAACTCATTTTGGACTTCTGATCTCCAGAACTCTAGGATAATAAATTTGTGTTGTTTTAGGCCACTAAATTTGCAGTAATCTGTTACCGCATCCATAGGAAATTAATATATTCCCACAACAATCAAATACTCCAACACCCAAACAGCTGATCAAATTCATATTTCATAATTAAATCAAATTTCATAATTAAACCATTGTAGTTGAAGTATAAATACCCTTAGGAGGAATAATAGCTTTTTAGCCTTATCATTTTTTAGTATGTACAAGCTATCACATCTTTTTCTGAGAGGAAGTTTGAAAGAGAAAGAGCTTGGGGATTAAATGAGGCCAAGGAAGGACCTGTAGAGGAGGAAGGGGTGTCTAGAGAGAAGAAAGAGGAAGTCACTGCGAACATTTTGTTTCACAGTTTTGCCTGGGCCTGACCTTGGCCATGGTTTTACCTCCTGAATGTGCTTTGCTCTGTTCCACGAACCAAGGCATCACCCCTGATGCTCAGCACCATGACCTAGCTTGTTATCACCTCACGGCTTTTGCCCTTGCTGTTCCCTTGGCTTCGAATGTCTTTCCCCAGACCTTTGCAAAGCAGGCTCCCTTCACTCCACCCGTTGTCACTTAGAGTGGCCTTCGCCAAATTCTCTGTCCGACCTAGCCACTTCTCCCCCACCTCTCTGCAGCACATTATCTTGGTTTATTTTCTTTGTTGCAAAGAATCACTAATGGACATCGTCCTGCTTGATTTCTTGTTTATTATCTGTCTCCCCAGCAAAAATACAATCTCCATGGAAGAAAGAACTTTGTCTCGTCATCAGTCTATCCCCAGTACCTAGAATCATGCCTCACACATAGTAAGTGCTCAATAAATGCCATTGAATGTATTGAATGAGTGAATCAGTTATGTGACGTCCGAACTCTTCCATGTCACCTTCTTGATTAAGCCTTCCCCAACCACGTTATTTAAAACTGTAAAACATCTCCAGTCCTTCTCAGCCACCTCCCCTACATTACTTTTCTTTATAACACTTATTGCCATCTAATATATTTAATAATTTACTTAGTTTTAAAATTATTTGTCTCCCCTATCAGACATGAAGCACCCCAAATGTAGGAACTTCTGTCTGCTTTGTTCTCAGCCTTGGCCTCAGGCTTAGAACAACACATAGTATTGAATGAATGAATAGATGTTGCATAGGGAGCAGAATTCTCCTAAAAATCCAGATTTGGGGATCTTCTTGAAAATGTGGGAAATCCCACAGCATTGGACACCCTTCCCCACACCAGTCAGTGGAGCTGAGGACAGGCTACCCGGATTAGACAGAACGTGGGCTTTCTCAGGGCCACATTCTCCACCACCCCTACCTCTGTTAAGAAGTTGTCAGTTGCAAAACCCATCTCACTTGTACTTTGTTTATCTCAGGGTAGAGAAATGTTTCTCTAACCTTGTCTCTGTCCAAACTGAAGGAAATGAACGCTAGACTGGAAGGCCCAGCCGTCCATTCTCACTCACATTATAGACTACAGAAATACCAAGACATTTAGAATTCCCTAAGTGTGCCACACTCCTTAATCCCTTTGGGTCTTTGCATACAGAATACCCCTGTCTGGAATGCTTTTCCTCCATCTCCACCTGAAAACTTTCTCATCCTGACACTGTGAATGGAACACTGAAGAATCAGGAGGTGAGAATGGAGAGGTGGGAAGAAGCACGATCATATGGGACCATTGTCCTCTACATTAGGGAGTTTCTAGGATTTTCTTCTACAAGTGATAGAAAACAACTTAAGAGCTGTCTGTTTTAGAGAGAAGCTGAGAGATCCTTTGCCATATAGCCTGAGAAATATGAATATTATATATTTATATAATAAAGAGAATGTTATATTTCTGCCAACTGAAGTCAGTCTGTGTTTAGAACACTTGTGGTCTGACGTGGCAATGAATACTGTTCCAACAGCAAGCCACGTCACCTCAACACAAAGCCTGAACAATTGTAATCGTTACAGTGCCCACTAGGGGCTGATCTCACACAACATTTCTATACCTACAACCTAAGTTCTACACTTCCTCATTTCTGACTATTGACTTTTATCCACACCATTGTCTCAAGCCTCAAAGTCCTTGAAATTCTTTCTCTAATTTGTCTCCAGTATCTGATAGCAACAAATACTTCCTTGGAAACTGATGGAGTTAGGACTGCTGAGCAGTGGTCCAGCTGAGGTTTGTACCATCTCAAGGTCACCATTGAGCCTCGAGGTTTGGAGCAGAGCTCCTTGGTAGCTCTGGTAGACAGGATAAGTCAGTCAGCTACAGGCATGGTTTATCCTTAACTGAAAATATTTTCACAATATCCATGATGGGGAGTAAAATCACATTTTGAGGGAATAGGATTTGTGAATTCTACAGTAGGTATGCAACTTAATTTTTTAAAAAGAGGTTGGACTAGCTGGAAAAATAACTATAGAGGTAAAAGGGACAAGGTTATGAAAGCCCAGAGAAGTGAGGAGGCATCTGGAGAGTTTCTCTCATTTCTCCCCCTTTACCTCATCAAATCACTTAATTTAAGTAAGTGGATAAGATACAGAATAAAAATTTTAATGCCATTTTTTTTTTTTACTGGGGGGAGAGGGTAGTTCTAGGAGCATGAGAATCACCTGAGAAGTTTTTTAAACTTACCAACATCCAAACCTCACACCAGAGCAATTATATCAGAATTCTTCAGTTGGAGCCCAGGTAATGCATGTTTTTAAAATATTCCCAGGTGACTCAAAGCACAGTGTTGACAACCACTTCTCAGGCCTCTTTGGGCCTCAGGTACTCAATGAGCACTTGTTGAAATGAATTTGTAAAATGAAGAGGTTAACAACGATGACTTCTACTGTCCATTCTAAATCTACAGGTCAATAAGTTCATGGCCAACTATAATATAACTTTTTTCATATTCAAAATAATCCCCCCAATCTAGACTTTTCTGTACGAGAAATAAGCAGGCATCTATTCAACACTGGTATAGACTGAGGAAGTAATTTCTCTACCCCTTGGTAACCGCTGGGAGAGCCATGAGATAAATGAAGAATTACATGCTGTTGGACTAATATGGAAATTATCTGAGTTTGTGTTACACATATGGTATGGGTCTATCTCAGATCTTTTTAGCTTATTTGGGTGTATTGTCACAGTGGCTTAGAACTGGCTGAAATGAAATATTTTTTTCCTTCTACATTGTGTCACTCAAACTTTACACCTTTAGCAACAGGTAATCTAACTGTCCAATAAGAAATACGAGTTTTGGGCTTCCCTGGTGGCGCAGTGGTTGAGAGTCCGCCTGCCGATGCAGGAGACACGGGTTCATGCCCCGGTCCGGGAAGATCCCACGTGCCGCGGAGCGGCTGGGCCCGTGAGCCATGGCCGCTGGGCCTGCGCGTCTGGAGCCTGTGCTCCGCAACGGGAGAGGCCACAACAGTGAGAGGCCCGCGTACCGCAAAAAAAAAAAAGAAATACCAGTTTGTCTACTAGTATAATCTGTGATCAAGGATTAAATGAAGTATAATAGGACTGTTTCATGACCTCTGTAAATGAGATCTCAGTGAGAGACAGGATATTGTCTTGGCTCCCATTACAACTGATTCCAGGAAAATGGAAATTGGCTTTCTTGGCCCAGGTCTACGTAAGCATTTGTTCTCTCACTTTACAGAAGCAAATTCTCTTTCTTTTAGAATTTGCAAAGATTGAATTCAATGTCATTAGTGACCATATCTTTTTATAATTTGTATAGCCTTAATGCACAGCAATTTCTATCTTTCTCCCTTCCTCCCTTCCTTCCTTCCTTCCTTCCTTCCTTCCTTCCTTTCCTTCCTTCCTTCCTTCCTTCCTTCCTTCCTTCCTTCCTTCCTTCCTTCCTTTTCTTCCTTCCTTTCTTTCTTTCTTTCTTTCTTTCTTTCTTTCTTTCTTTCTTTCTTTCTTTCTTTCATCATTTTTAAAGGATATTAAAAGCCAACTGAATCATGTACCTGGTAAAAGGTAAGCCCAGGAAAGCAAAAGTCAGGAAAAATTCATTGAAAAGCCAGTATCATCCACTTGCCTTTGAGCAGATAAGGATTATTACAGAGAAAGACAAAGTCAAGGTTCATCTTTTGAAATAAAAAAATAGGATTTTTGAGTCTAAGACAGTAGTCTTGAAAGCCAGGCTTTGTTGAGAAACAGTTTTCTGAATTAGTTTATTTTAGTTCCCACTGGCATATCTTGAGGAGAAACAGGTGAGAAAGATGAAATCTTCAAGGTGGAGCATAGCTGAGTAGAAACCTTGCCCCAATGAGATGGCTGTATTTAAAACAGGAAGAGACCGAATTAAGAGTAATGTATACCTGAAATTAACACTATTATAAATCAACTTTAATTTGTTTAAAGAAGAGTGTCTTAACTGGTAGATTTAAGGCCCCACCCCCTGCACACACACTACCCTGTGGGGTGAGAGTGTGAGGAAACTGATCCACCTTCAAAAATAAAGCAGCTATAATATTATTTGTCAATGTGAATGGTCGTGTATGAACATCCTCAACCCCCAAACAACAGCCAGCTTTAATCAGAGCTAAGACTTATTTTCTGCACAGAAAAGATAAGGAGCAAGGCTGCACTGGAGGGCTAGTCCCTCACTTAATTCGATGCAATAGAAAGAGGAATACAAGCATGGGTACAAGATGATAAGTGGGGCCAGTGGAAAGAAGTGGTTCTTCTGATTATGACTTCTGGAAGCAATCGTGAAGGAGGTGACTTTTTTGTTGGACTTTAATGCTCAGATAGATCTGAAGGGATTGGAGGGAAGGTTTTGGCTGGCAAAGAATGGTGTGGGAGATGCCATGAAGGCCAGGGCACACTAAAATAAAAAGGATTAGGTGATGCTCTTGCTAGACTCTGGTGTCTAGTAAAAGTTAATGATTTAATGACCAGAAAGCCCAACCTGAGAGATGATTTGTCCTTTCATAGCTCTTCAATGTTTTATGATGTATTAATACATCATGAACATAATATTGATCATTGTATTGAAAATCCTAACAACCATATTCAAATATAGAGAATGGACATAATTTATAATCTGTCCTATTTTTACATAGAACACTGCCCGCAAAAAAAAAAAAAAGAAGAGAAAAAAAAATTCTTGATGTGATCAAACACCAAGTCAGGGAAAGAAACATGTACTGGCTTAAAAATCTAAAGAGACTGAGGTCACCTGTCATTTCTTGCCAAGTGTACAGCCACTGGATTCTAGAAAAATGAGAAGCTGGTTGTTCATTTTATAAGTAAACCACAAAGTTAAAGATTCACCACATATTGCATTAAAAACCAATAGCTGGTACAAGCTGGTACTGTGTATTTCTGATATGAGAAATGAGACATGCCTGCTATTAACGAATAATGACATGATACTATGGAAGACTACCTCGGAAAGCATACCAGAGCGGCTTAGTCATATCATTTAATCTTGCTGGTAATTATTTCTGGGCTTCTCACTGAGAGACTTCAGAATTCTCTAGGCCAGGAGTTCTCAACTGGGGGCAATGTTGTCTCCAGGGGACATTTGACAATGTCTGGAGACATGTTTGGTTGTCACAACTGGAGAAGATATACTGGCATCCAGTGGGTAGAAGCCAGAAAGGCTGCCCTAAAATGCATAGGACAGTCCCACACATACACACAAAAAAGAATTACCTGCTCAAAATATCAACAGTGCCGAGGCTGAGAACTCTCCTTGGCACGAAAATGAGTACTCGAGAAGCATTCACCCCCAAATTTCTGACTCCAAATCCTAAATCAGTTCTGCAGATTTTTGGTGCAATCATTGTACAGGAATCTATATCCACCCTAATATGTGCAGTTGTCAGGTAGAAAGTAGGGGCATGAATTCAAATCCTCACTTGACTATTTATTGAGTGAACTCTCGTTTAACCCCTTTGGGCCTTAGGTCCCTATCTGTAAAATGGGGAAATAATAGTAACTATCTTGTAAAGTTGATGTGATGTTTAAGTAAATAAACAAATGTAAAATTCTTAGAACACAGTCTTGCCCACAACACTAAATAAATGTAAAATTTTGTATTGTTAGTATTAATTTTATCATCATTATCACCATCATCATTACTTGGCATAAAGAGAAATGTACAGGTTTTCATTTATCTAGACTAATTTCCAAAAGTTCAGTCATTTGAATGGTAATTTTATTATTTCCAGTATCATCTAAACTACTATTTACTTAAGATTTTTCTTTAAATTGTCACACTTCACACTCTTCATAAACTTTTCCTGTCCTTTGCAGGTTTGATACCTTAACTGTATCTTCCTAATGCACATAAAATAATGCCATGCTATCAAAGCAAAGATTTTGTGTTTGACATAAAGTCATCTCGTGTGTCCTGTGCCCCACTGGTAAACATGCCACAGTTAGACAGCCAACCCCTTTCTAATGGACTTCTGTCATTCATTTGGCTGCCCAACAGCAAAACATTTTATTAATCTTGCTGGAGGCAGAGTCCACCTCCCATCAAAGAAGTTATAAATGCCAATATTCCCTTTCCCAGCTGCCTTTGCAGCCGAGGCATGAGCACGTGACCTCAGCCTCACCAATCAGACGTGCTCGGCCCGGAGTGTGAATCAGGAGCTGCTGACCAAAAGAAGCAGGCATGTGTCAATCTTCTCAGTCTCAGCACCATGAGCTTCAGTGGCTATAGTGGCATGCAGCCCTGGGAGGCTGAGGTGGCAGAGATTCTCTCGCTGACCCAAGATTACCCAGTATTGAGTGAATTCCCAGAACTGCAAACTCAAATGCTAGAGGGACCAAGGCAAGTAAATGTGCAACACGAGCCAGGTCAGGTTGTAGGCGGGACAGTGCAAACTTGAGGTCTCGTATCCTCTTCTAACATGGGCATCTACTGCTCGGTTCCAGCCATTGGTTTTCCTGTGGAGATAGAAGCCCTGTACTACCAGGTCTGATTTTTTGAGAGAAACAGGAACTCTGAATTTTATGTGGACTTGATGGGCAACCAATTCAAACACACAAATAAACACGCACCGTGTAGGGCATCATTGATGGGCACGTGCCTGTGAGCCAGCTTCTGTCCTCAGGCCACCTGTATGCAAATGCCGGGGTATTCCTAAATCCTCTCACTTCTTATCTCGCCTTCAGTGGAAGGGTTAATGAAGAGAGAAGTTAAAGCAGCCTCTCTATACCCCTGTAATATTTGTAAGACTTCAAGTAGCTGATAATATGAAGTAAAAACATCATTAGTAATAATAATATTATTAAGTAGTAGTATCACTTATTAATATTATTAAGCAGTAATAATAACTGTAATATTAGTAAGACTTCAAGACTTCCATATTTTCTACTAGCCTTCTACGCAGAAGCCTTATTCCCTGAATACAACACAGTTCCATGTCTGTATTATGTTCATGTTGTTTCATCTTCCTTTATCAGCCCCACTTTGCCTGACTCCTTTTCCTTCTAGACCCTATTCAAGGCTCACCTCCTCCTGGAAGCCTCTCCTGGTTTCCTTTCCCACTTCTTCCTCCCCCACTCATCCACCTTAGGTTAGGTACCCCATAATAGGAACAAGGATAATGTTCCAAACATTTTTAAAAAGCAATGTCTTTGTACCAATTCTCTAGAAAACAGCTAGACAAAGCTTACATCTTAACACTTTATCAGGGGGTATAATCCCAGGGCAGCAAGAGTAAGGGGGAAATAATTGGAGTCAGGAAAGGACAAAAAACAAACATAAGATACTACGTTCCTAAGCAAGCCACCACTTCTCAAGAAAACACAGTTGGTGGCTAAGTCCTGTGTGATGCCTCTCAGATGCAGTATGAAACTGCTGTACCTCAAAGCAGTTACTTGGGTGGTAGGAGGGGTGAGGGATCCATATTTTAGCTCCTTCCTGTCTTCAGCCTCCCAGTGGTCACAATGTGAGCCGTGGGCTGGTGACGTCCCCACACCAGAATGAGTGGCCACGTGCACACAGATCTAACAGTGGGCCTGCCTCGCCCGTGGCACTTCCCCATCATATGAAATGATGTGTATGTGCTTTTTTCAACAATTACACGATCAATGACACCAATAGCATCCTTATCACTTACGTCTTTAGCATTTACATATTGCCCAGCACACAGGAGGGAGGGAGGTGTGTTTGGTTTAGGTCGGCAGATATCTGTAAAACATCTAGAGGTTGTCAAGTGGAATGAAACCCAGAGGTGGGTGATAACCATGTTGAAATACAAAAATCCATTTTTTTGGCTGTGCAGCTTATGGGATACTGGTGCCCTGACCAGGGATCAAACCCGGGCCCTCAGCAGTGAAAGCTCGGAGCCCTAACCGGTGGGCTGCCAGGGAATTCCTAATACCGCAGCTTTAACGGGCCTTGTTGTATTAGTCAGGGTTCTCCAGAGAAACAGAACCAATAGGATATATAGATAGTTATATATAGGAGGAGATTTATTATAAAAATTGGATCACTATATATAAGAGGAGATTTATTATAGGAATTGGTTCACACAGTTACGGAGGCCAAGGTGTCCCACAGTCTGCCATCTGCAAGCAGAGAAGCGGGAAAGCCCGTGGTATAATTCAGTCTGAGTCCAAAGGCCTGAGAACCAAGAGCTCCGAAATCCCAGGGCCGGAGGAGACGAAGGAGAGCAGGAATTGGTTCTTCCTTCACCTTTTTTGTTCTATTAGGGCCTCCGGAGGATTGGATGATGCCTGCTCACATTGGTGAGATCGGATCTTCTCTACTCAGTCTACTGAACCAAATACTGATCTCTTCCTAAAACACCCTCACAGACACACCCAGGAATAATGTTTTACCAGCTATCTGGGCATCCCTTTCCCCAGTCAAGTTGACACAGAATTAACCAGCACACCAAGCAATCCAAGGTGTATGGGCTTCTGGCCTTGCTCTCCATTCCTACACCTCCCCCACTGCCTCTCCTACCCCCTCTGGCCTCTCAGGCATCTAGATTCTCTTCAGGTACCACAGGACAATCTTACCTTGGGTAGTGGCTCTGGATAAAATGCCACCAAATTAAAACAACCTGCAGTGTATATAATATCTACCATTAGGCACCTGGGGTTTTACTCTTGTTGATGTTGAGTGATGTTCACACGCCTATACAATGCAGTTGACTTTTCTACAAGAAGGTTTTTGTGTATTTTTTCAACGAAATAAAAATGTTCCTTTTAATGGTCTCTATTGTACTAATTAGTTTTAAACACTTGCCCCCAGTAGAGTTTCTCTCCACCCCCAGAATTCCCCTGATGACACAGAACTAACAATAAATGAGCATTTTTACATAGAAAAGGAGTCCTCACCCATATGGAATTTTTGTATTTATTAGGGGGTAAAAAGTGCCTTTTGCAATTCTTTTCATGTCTCATTTTGTGCATCCACTTAGCACATAATTATTCTTTGTGTGTTTGTTTTTCTCAGCTATTTACTAGACATCTGGCTACATAGCACCTGGGTAGATCTCTTCACTCACTGATACTTTAAAAGGCTTCATGTTTTCTAGCCATTTAACATGTACTCCAAAAGTAAACTGCAAAATTTTCAATTTTCTCTTCTCCAGGGGCTAATAAATATACGAGTGGGATTAAAAGGTGGATTTTAAAACATAAATTATGGAAAATAAAATAAGTCACTGTATCTAAATTATGAATTAAACTCTTAGTAATGCTTGATTCCACTTATTACTTTAAGAATCTTATCTCTAAAAGTAGTCTTGACTATCAGGAAAGATAAAGAAACCTAGTTATCTGTTAAAAAGTGATGCATAAAGTTCACCACTTCACCCTTTTGGCAACTACATTTTGAATGGCATATTGGTCAGCAGGTGATTTTTTAACTTTCTGTTGTATTAATTACTTATCTGTTATCACTATGCATGACTTATATTACAATTTGCTACAGCCTTTCTTTAAAGATAGTTTGGGAATATTCATGAGATCTGAAATGCAGGCTGAAAAAAAAGATTTTTATGGAACTGCACGACTTAGTCTACCTTTTGCCATGTGTAGTTCATCAAATAAAGCTTAATCAGACTGCTAAGAGGAGCCCACACAGGCTGTGGTCCTTGGGAAAGCAAAGGGCTTCAGAACAAATAACTTTCAACATGTACCTTCTTTATAGAAAGTTCAGGCCTTGAAGTCAGCCAGTAATATAGAGCCAAAATATGGGGGAGTTCAAAAGGCTTGGAACTCTTATCTCAGGCATCGTGGTCATAGTGTACCCTTAAAAAGTAAAATTTAATTTATAACATGAGTCAGGCTTTAAGATGCCATAAAAGTAACAGGAGTTTGAAAGTGGGGATCTTGCATCTTGCTACTGACACTGCTTTGCCCAGAATCATGAAATGAAAGTCAGAAATAAAAATATTCTTTTGCACATTGACACAGGCAATGTTAGCCTTGGCCAAATTTTTGGAATGACGACGAGAAAAGTCTTTCATTGGTGCCAATACACTTTAATAAGAAAGGTCTCCATAAATGGACCTAGGTGGAATCATAGAATCAAAGTCGTCTTAAAACAGAAGGAACTTTACAAGGTACTTGGCCTACCCCTCTTGGCTTTAGAATTATAAAAATGGAAGCACTTTATAAAGAGGAAGGAACTTGGGTATGGTCATTAGATAATTACAGAGACACGGGATGGTGTGGAGCATCTTGTGGCCGAGGTGACCAAGGAGACCCACGTGTCCTGCGTGACCCTGTTGTACACTGCCACCTGCTCTAACTCACTGCGATCAGGCCAACTCTGATTCTAATCAGACCTTTTTACACAAATGAAATTATACTTGCTAATTAAAAACATTAAATCAATTCAAGTTTATTATTAATTTGTAATGAAAAAATAAAACCATCTGAGAAAAGATTGCTTCTGTTCATGTGATATGTATATTCCTGAAAATTTGCAAGGTTAATGTTTACAATCAAATATAGTTTAGATACTTGTGCTCGCTTCATATGACTCCCAGGGGTACTCAGCATAGTTAACTGCTTTCTTTCTTGAAACACTCTCTTATCTTGCCTTTCTAGCCACCACATCCTTCCAGTTCTCCTCTGCTCAAACTCACGGCTCCTTCTCTGCCTCCTGCTCTTTCTCTGTCCAGCAGGTGACCATTGGCACAGGTAAGGCTCAGTCCTGGGCCTCATTTCTCTTTCCTTCTCTCTCCTTTTCTCTCTCTTCACACTCTCTATCAATAATCTTCCTCTGGGTCTTCCCTGGTGGTGCAGTGGTTAAGAATCTGCCTGCCAATGCAGGGGACACGGGTTCGAGCCCTGGTCCGGGAAGATCCCACATGCCACGGAGCAACTAAGCCCATGCGCCACAGCTACTGAGTCTGTGCGCCACAACTACTGAAGCCCACACGCCTAGAGCCCGTGCTCCACAACAAGAGAAGCCACTGCAGTGAGAAGCCCACGCACCTCAACGAAGAGTAGCCCCGGCTCGCCACAACTAGAGAAAGTCCACACGCAGCAACGAAGACCCAACACAGCCAAAAATAAATAAAATTAAATTGAATTAATTAATTAAAAATAATAATAATCTCCCTCCTGCTTATGACTTCATACATGCCAACGATTCCCAAAGTTTTCTCTAACCCAGGCATCATTCATCCCCAATTGCCAGTCTACCGTCGCCACCTGGGTGTCTAATAAGCATCTCAAACTCAACATGACCAAAACCCCAAATCTTGATGCCCTGCTGGGAGATCTCTTCAATTCACCCCAGCCTTCCTCACCTCACATCTGGGAGAGATATCTTTGATTTTCCTTTGCCCTCTGTCCCCACATCCAATCCATCAGCAAATCCTCTTGGCTCCACCTCCAAATCCGAGCCCACCTCTAAACTCCGCCTTTGCATCCAGGCCAGCTCCATCGCTCACCTGCTCAGCTGCAAAAGCCTCTTCACCTATCTCTTCTGCTCTGCCTACCTGGGATCCATCACGTACACACAGCAAGGGCTATCTTTGAAACGCTAAATCAGATCGCACTGCTCTCTTGTCTAAAATTCTTTAGTGATTTTGCAATTCTCTACGAGTAAATTCCAAATCCCTCACCACAGCCCTCGAGGCCCTGCTTGGTCTGATCTGCTTTTCCCTTCTAAAAAGAAACGAGATAAAACAAATGCATATGTAGCATCGTGGGAGGCAGGCTGTCTCTTCCAGGTCAGCCCTCACCCCACTGGATTGTTTTTATTTGTTTCTCTGTTTGCATGTTCTTGCCCTGGAATAGGGCAGCGAATATCTCCACTTCACCCTTCTATATCCAGAGCTTGTATGGCACCTGTCATACATGGCACGTGGAAATAACGGCAGCTGACTTACAACATGTATTTGGTGAGTGAGTGAGTGAGTGAGAGGAAGGAATTCCTTAGAAAGCTGTCTGTCGCAGACCAGATTTTGTTATGACAAACCCCAAGGGATGGAAAAATTTCTTGAGCAGGAATTTAATTCGTTCAAATATTCCTTTAATAACTGGATGGTTTGGCTGGAAATAGGTGTGGGGTGTGTGTGTGTGTGTGTGTGTGTGTGTGTGTGTGTGTGTCTGTGCATGTTTTTCTCACTTTAAACCAGTGCAGGTTAGAAAGGCTGGGATTCTCACCTACATACCCACAGATGAAATATGTGCGTGTGAGTGATTCTGTAATTCTTAAATTGTTTCCCATGACCGTTCTTGTAAGTGTGGAGAATTAGCGCATGCTAATCCACTACTTAGTTCATGAATGAAATAGATAATCTATTGAGTATCTACTACATGCCAGTGGCTCTGGGGGTTGGTGCTGACGAGACCAAGTCCCGGCCCTGGTGGAATTCACATTCTATTGGAGAAAACATAAAGACTAGACAGTGACACAAACAACATAATTACAGATTGTGAAAAGTGTGAGGCTGTGAGGAAAGAAACAGGGTGATATGAAGGTGAACAGTTGGGGAGGCCACCTGTCAGGGGGCAGGAAGGGGAGGCAAGTAGGAGGAAGGGGCTGGGGGATGAGCCCTGAAGAACAGACACAGCGTTTGAAGGACAAAGGGAGGCGATTTCAGGCCTTCTACCTTACGTTTGGTAGTGTATGTATGTCCATGCCTCTTTCTTTTTACCACCCACCAAATATGCTTTCTGAGCCCCATCTTCAGCCTTCTATTCCCTTTCTCCGTGCTCGTCCTCTGCACATCTCAAGACGCTAACACCCCCTGGGTGAATGGCTCCCTGACCTGGCTCCGTCCGTCCCTGTCTTCTCAGCCAGGCCCAGCTCTTCTTCCTCCAACTGCCCTCTGAACTCCTCTCTTTGGGGGTCTTCTGGAACCTTGGCTTCCACGTTTCCCTGCTAGAGTAGCTCCTTCCTTGGTTGCCCTATTGCTAAAGGTCGGCACCGAGTCCCAGTCACTCCCGTTGGAAACCCTGGTTTTAAGTTTTCCGTTTGCTACTATTCGAGCGCGGCCATTCTCATCCACATCAACTTTCCAAGGTCTCCTCAACTCTCCCCCTGTCCCCTCCACATATCACACTCCTAGTCGCCTCCTGATCATTCCCCAAACAGCAGTCACCACTACCAATGCTGTCTCCCCATGCCCTTCCCCCGCCCCTTTCAAATTCTTGCCACGTCACAGCCCCCAGAGTAAGGCTCATGCCCCCAGGAAGTCTTCCTCATCCCTTTGAGATAGTCATTTACTACCTCAATTATATCTTGGCTTCTAACTGTACTTTTTAATATCTATCCTCTGCAGATAAATGTTAAGTTCCAGGAGGGCAACCACTCCGTCTTTTACCTTCCTTTCGTCTGCCCCGCGGTGCCTAGCACAGCACTATTACATTCCTCACTTAGCGACTGATACATATGTGTTGATGAGTGAGTGCTGGGTTCTGAAATCCTGCAGTATAGACCGAACATGTTTCATCTTCAGAGAAGCACTGACAATGGAGCCCTGTCAACCAGTCAGCACTGAGGCAGAGCTCACAGGGGCAGAGTCTACAGGATGGAGCCATCAGGAGAGGGATGCTGTGCGGGTACCTGGGCAGCTGTTGAAGGTGCCGGTGGCAGTGGCCAACCACAGGCAGATCAACCCAAGAGGATGCACAGAAAGCTGTACCGGAAGAGAAAGTTCCAAGGGAAGGGCACTCTGCTCCCCTTTTGGTGGCTCCAGTTAATTCTCAGCCTCTGAGAGGCTTCAAAACACTCTGGGCTACTATTTCTACCTCTTCCTCCCATTCTCACAATTTCTCCTTTTTCCCTTTCCTTTCTCTTCTCTTACTCCCATTATGCCTTCCCTTTTGCCCTTCTGCAGTGGACATCTCTTGCTTTGGCCAGCCTACCATCCATTCACCCTCTTTTTATTTTTATTTATTTATTTACTTTTTTGCGGTACGCAGGTCTCTCACCGTTGCAGCCTCTCCCGTTGCGGAGCACAGGCTCCGGACGCACATGCTCAGCAGCCATGGCTCACGGGCCCAGCCGCTCCGCGGCATGTGGGATCTTCCCGGACCGGGACACGAACCCGTGTCCCCTGCATCGGCAGGCGGACTCTCAACCACTGTGCCACCAGGGGAGCCCCACCCTTTTTTTACTAAGAGCACCCCAGTTTTCTCTGGGTGACCAGTCCCCCCACTCTCAGACCTCGTGGTTTGTGGGGTGGGGGGGGTTGGCTCCACGCTCAGCTCCAGAGGTGACAGGAAATCCAGTCCTCACAACCTCCCTCCAGCTACGGTGGCCAGTTCACAGATGTGTGCTGAGTCCCAATTTGGGCCAGAGAATCGGACCAGGACATACAGTGAAACTTACAGGAAAGGAAAAGCTCTCGTGTTCTTTTCTACAGCTTTGGAATTGGGAGGATGAAAATATGAATCCGCTGGCAGTCATTTTGCCTGTGAGAGGGGGATCCCTTTAAACGGGGAGAACTGAGAAATGGAGAGGGACAGTGGATCCTGGCGGTATAGTTTGAGTAGCTGGATCCAGCTATGCCTGAAGCTAACTACTTTTTCCAGTTATACGAGCCATTAAATTCCTTGTTTAAGTTATTGTTAATCAGACTTTTAGTCACTTGCAACCAAAAGAGTCCCAACATACCTTCCTAAATCCAACTGTTCGTAGTATTTTAGGTCTGGAAGTAAATGTAGAGAGGAAGTCCACCTCTTACATTTACTTAGTTGAAACCCAAGAACTGGAGACTGTGACTCTGATAGTTGTACCAGAGACCAGCCTAAAATTCAGGTCTTTGCTCTCCCAGAGCTACGGTTTATTTTTTGGTTTGGAGGTTTTTTTGGCCACAAAATGCTACATTAAATCAAGGTGTTGTCTCTTATGTAGATGCTTTATCTCTCCAACCAGAACATAAGCCTCTGGCTGTGGGAACTGTGTCCTAAATTTTTCACACGCCCTGCAGCTTAGCACGATGTCTTACATGTGGTAAATACGCAATAAGTCCTTGTTAACCAATCAGTGAGTTAAGAAGGTATTTTGATCTGTGAGAGTTTTGCTTTTATGCTTACGAGATGAAATGTGTTACTTTCAGGGTTTTTACTACTGAAAAAAATTTGGAGTATGAAAATACAGTTGTTTTCAGAAACTATAATCATTTCCTGCAGATTTTAGTCTTTTTGTCTTAAGCAAGATTTATTAGCATCTACATTTATTATTTAATGTAGAGAAAAAAGTATAAACAAACATGACAAAAATATTAACTTTTTTGCTTTTGTTTATATGGAAGAAAATAGCAGTCCAGGGACTTCCCTGGTGGCGCAGTGGTTGAGAATCCTCCTGCCAATGCAGGGGACACTGGTTCAATCCTGGTCTGGGAAGATCCCACATGCCATGGAGCAACTAAGCCCATGCACCACAACTACTGAGCCTGTGCTCTAGCGCCCACGAGCCACAACTACTGAAGCCCTTGTGCCTAGAGTCCGTGCTCCACAACAAGAGAAGCTACCACAACGAGAAGCCCATACACCGCAACAAAAAGAAGCCCCGCTTACCACAACTAGAGAAAGCCCTCACGCAGAAGCAAAGACCCAATGCAGCCAAAAAAAAAAAAAAAAAAAAAAAATCAGTCCAAAAATCAACTATAGGTTTTGGGTTCTAATTAAATTACACTAAATAAAGAAAATACTATTAATTCTCCCTGCAGAAATAGATATTAGGCAAGTGTTCAACTTGACGGTTATATTTAGAAAATCAGCATCTGTGTATTTTTGTTATTTTGAATGCTGTATGGCTACAATATAATCTGAAATACTTGTTTGTATTATCATATGAGCTTTCACCAGGGTATTTCTAAATGGATGTTTTATTAAATACAAATTATCCAGCATAATGTATTTGCTCTGAGAATCATAGCAACTGATGAGATTGTTTTGTTTGTTTTTTGAGACGTTGCATTAGTTTCCTAGGGCTGCCATGACAAAATGCCACAAACTGAGCAGCTTGAAACAACAGAAATTTGTTCTCTCATGGTTCTGGAGGCTAGAAGTTCAAAGTCAACATGTTGGCAGGGCTGTTCTCCTTCTGAAATCTGTAGGGGAGAATCCTGCCCTGCCTCTTCCTGGCTTCCGATGGTGGCTATCAGTCCCTGGTGTTCCTTGGCTTGCAGCTAAATCACTCCAATCTCTGTCTCTGTCATTGCAAGGCCTTCCCATGTGTGATGGAGTCTTTGTATGGCATTTTCCTCTTCTTATAAAAACACCAGTTATAGTGGGTTCTGGCCCATCCTAAGTATCTCCTCTTAGCTTGGTTGCATCTGCAAAGACCCTATTTCCAAATAAAGTCACATTCAGAGGTACTGAGGGTTAAGACCTCAGTGTGTCTTTTTTTGGGGGGTGGGGGTGAGATACAATTTAACCCACAACAGATATATAAGTAACATTTTTAAGAAGTGTTAGAAACTTAACCTTGGTGGGCTAAGCAGGAAAGACTCTCTGGCAAGATTGATTTCTGACTTGCTACTGAGACACATCAAGTTAGGAGATTAGAACTTTGGCTGGCATCACCACTTTGAGAACCACCAAAATCCAAGAGATGCAAATAAACAGGCCCAGTCTAATAAAGAAAGATGCAGCACCTGTAATAATTTAGAATCACTAAATGTTCATAAAGATACCAAAAAAATAAAATCCCCAAACGCCTCCCATCACCCCTCCTGTGCCCTCTTTTCCTCCATCAAGTCTGCTCACTCTTCTTTCCTAGGCAGTTCTTTTTCTGCCCTCTGGACCTCCAGCTATGACATCCTTCCAGTAGTGGCCTGGGGTCATAGGAATTCCCCCTTGCTGCTGTTGCTTGGAATTATCCCAGCCACCTCCTCACACTCCCACGGGGAAGGAGAAAAGGATGAGATGATACCAGAAATAGTTCTGTTTCAGTCAAATCCAAACTTGACTGTGGGTACATTTAAATTATCAAGAGGTGGCTGTAGTGGTGGTGATCTAGAAAAATAAGGTGTGTCAGCTTCTTCCTTGGCCTCTAAGCTTTCTATCTTTCACCTCCCTGGAGCCATAAACCATATCTCTTCTTGATGAATTGCCGGTGTTCCATAACTGGGCAGAACTTATCTCCACACTGAGCACCACACATCAAATTGCCCTTGTTCCTCCTGAACTTTGAGCTTCAACAGCCTGGGGTGGGAGAGGAAGGGAGGGAGGAAAACTGTCACTGATCAAGGGTTCTAGGAGGGGTCAGTGACACAGAGATCCATTCCAAAGCCAGCACGGAGGTAGGGCAGGGAAGACTAGGCCCTGAGAAGTCTGGGGCTGGGAAAAGGAGGTAGTGAAACTATAGAACGCAAACTAGACACTAAAGGCAAAGTACTCATGAATGGTCAAAGCGTTCGTTGTTAACTTATATCTTCTTGCCTTCTGCCCCATTCCACTGTCAGTACCCAGAGGACAGCTGTGTCTTGTTTACCACTGCATCTCCAGCACCCAGCATCCCACCTGGCACACAATGGACTCCAATCTCTTTAGCCATCTTTCATTTCTTGTCATTTGCAAAGCCCTGTCCTATTTCTGAGGTGTAGCACAAACTAAAACACCTGACCTGGAACACTTTCTCCTTTCAAATGATGCCCTTCTTCTCATCCCTTGGTTCACAGCTTAAATGTTAGCTCCTTGAAGAGTTCTATCTCTATTTAAAGTAAATTATACATACTCTCATGCACACGAGCGTGCTCGTGCACACACACTTTAGCTTCCATCACAGCATCCTGTTTGGTTTCTCCGTAGCCCATACAACAATTCGTAATGATTTGTTCTTTGTATATCTCCTCCACTTGGCTGTACATTCCAGAAAGAGAAAATTCATATCCCTTTTGTTCACTGTTGTAGTCCCAGCAATTAGCCCATCCAAGAGACGCATCAGATAAAGGTTAAAGAACAAAAGAATGAATATATAAGCAGAAGGTAATAAACCTATAAGAATTTTCATACTATGTTACGTGGGAAAGTAGCATAAAATAAGCATGGTATCTTAGACCAGAAGAGGAAGGATGGATTAATTAATAACTATCTAGGATCGATTGAATAACCAAAACTAAAGCTGAATCTATTTCTTCCTTATTCTACATCAAAATCAATTCCAAATGAATCAAAGATGTAAACCTTAAAAAATGTCGTTTAAAAAAAAAAACTTGAAGAAAATGTACAAGAAGTCTTAATCATCTTAATGCAGAGACTTTTTCTAAGCAAGCCAAAGAAGAAAAGATAGTTTTTATGTATTTAAATATATCTAGCACTTTCTTCACACACATATATGCACTGAAAACATCAACAGAGACAAAAGATAAATTGGGGAATTATAACTGTTATGCTTGACAAAGACCTGGATTTTATTATATATATTATTACAAGTATATAATGAAAAAACTAATAACTCAAAAATAAAGGACATAAACAAGCAGACCACAGTAGAATTCATGCAAATAGCTTTTAAGGATCGGGATATATAATTTTAAGAATATCAAAGGAATGTAAATTAAACAGTGCGATAACCATTCTTTATCTTTGAAATTGGCAGAAATGAAAAAGTTTGAAAATCTTCAGTGTTGGCCATTATGTGGAGAAAGGAGTACTGGCATATTACTGTAGGAAGGTATACACTTTGTCTTTTGAAAGTCAGCCTCGTGGGTCAGCTGGCCTTTGAAAGTCGTTCAGCATTTTTATGTCTGTGTATAGGACAACTTGGCAACATCTCTCAGAATTTTACAGCATATACATTTTGGCCAGCTATTGCATTCTTAGATTTTATTCTACAGATAAACATGCACACATATGCAAAGATGCATAAATGAAGATAGTCATTCAAAAGACCAAAATAACCTAAATGACCTTGATTAAATAAGCTTTGGTTCATACCCATAGTAGACGAACATGCGGCCACCGAAAAAGAAATGTGCCAATGTCTTGTATCTATTTAGTATATGAAGCCCAGAAGGCATGGAATAGAAGGCAATGTACCAACCCATTTGTTGAAAAAAAGCATACCAAAGATAGCTAGGCAGATAAACAGACAGATAAACATGGCTGTGTATGCATACCATTTCTGGAAGGACTCAAACCACAGAGGGCATGGACTGAGCGGTCAATAAGCTTACTTTTCATGGTACCTCTTCATATTATTAGGGGGAAAAATGTACCATCTGCACATATTACTTTTTAAATTTAGAAACTAGCTAAATTATAAAAATGATGTTAGCATAACTCAATGTAGCCTTCAAAAAGATCCTTTGTAATAATAAGGGTGATGTTAGTAAAATAAGAAGATTTTTCAGTCTTGTTTGGTTAATGCTTTTATCACTCCAAGGTATAAAATCTTAGTGAAAACGTACACTTTTTTTTTTTTGGTCGCACCATGCGGCTTGCGGGATCTTAGTTCCCCGACCAGGGATCGAACCCAAATCTCCTGCTTTGGGAGTGCAGAGTCTTAACCACTGGACCACCAGGGAAGCTCCTAAAGGTATAAAATTTTAAATGAACACCTAAAATAAAAAATACTAACTCTTGCAATAATCCAGGAGTGAGAAAGGTTTAGTCCTTTAGCTGTGAATAAGATATTCAACTTGCAAAGCCAACACTCGATTTATTAATAAATATTTTAGTTTTAAAAGATGGCCAACCAAGGCAGCGTGGGCAGGTTAAGATCATTTGTAGCTGCTGCCACTCCCTACCCATCCCCAACAATGTATTCAAATGCAATGCCAACGGTTACTTATTAAACTCAAGAGATATTATGCCCTGGGAAAACCATTATAAACTTGGCCTGTAGGAGAACTGATCTCTTAATGAAATACAGAGCAACTATCTCTGAAAAAAAGAAAATGGGCAATCGCCATGTAAGTATTTATTGCTTTCGGGAATCAAACCAAGTTCTAATTTTGGTTAGCATGTGGAGAAATTTAAACTATGAAATCATGATTGATACTTTTATACTTTATCATTGTGATCACTCCTAATTGTTGGTTTTCACAACGGCAAACCATGCTTTCAAAATGCATTTGGAATATATTTTTTCTACATTAGTCAGAAATCTCTTTGGAGGCGTGAAAGAGAAGTATTTAAAACAAGGTGGTAAACGGTGCCTTGCAGAGAGCAAGCAGTTAAAATAGTATTTAAGGAATACATGACTAAAGATGTTAGTTTGCAGCAAAGCTGCACAAAGTTTCATAGACTGTGCCCATCGGTGTTTTGGGAATACAGGCTCATGTTGCAAATATCAGTAAAGATACAAGTGTTCTCATAAACCCATACAACTTGGGTTGAAAGGTGAAAATATCCCAGTATTTTTTCTAAACAGCACGAAATGACCAGATATTTGCAAATGCTCACGGAATGGATTTAGTATTTTACTTTTCTTCTGAAATGTCTAGGCTCATGTGAATAGCATGTCTATAAACTATTAATGGCTAAAAACTGACAAAAATACTACCATTTGGAGCCAACTATGCATAAGGCAGGTCAGAGTTAAATCTTGATTTTTTTTTTTTTTTTACAGTGAAAAAGGTATACTTAAAGCTATGGCAATAAGAAGTTTTATAAGGTTTTGTTGCACCTAATGTGGCTTCCCACAGGAAGACGTATTTATTGTGTGTACACTAGGAGCGAAGAGAATAAAACTCCAAAATCTTCTGTAAACTAGAACTTTGTTAATAAGATTTTCTCCTTTGCTCTAAATCAAACTTGTGCTCAGATGGTGGCAAACCTACAAGCGTTTTCTTCGAAGAGGCATTATTTTTAAAATCATCTGTAAGTAGCATTTTCATACTAGCCAAGGTTACGAAGCTTCCATTTAGATTATCTTTCAGAGAAACTGAAACCTACTTTTAAAATACTTCTGATCCTGGAAAAAAATTTTTAAATAATAAAATAAAATACTTCTGATCCTGCCTGGGCTCCCTGGTGGTCCAGTGGTTTGGACTCCAAGCTTCCAGGGCAGGGGTCATGGGTTTGATCCCTGGTCAGGGAACTAAGATTCCGCAAGCCATGCAGCGCAGCCAAAAGAAAAAAAAATTTTTTTTAATAAATAAAATAAAATACTTGTGAACCATGCAGAGGACCTCAGGAAAAATCATTGGCTCCTGGTTGAGCAGCTTAAGAGGATGTTTTCACCCCTTGAAAGTCACCCCTTGAAAGGGGCAGCTGGCTTGTGTGAGTGGTCTAGCATTTTATGTATTTCTTTTTTGAATCCCCAGAGCCAATCTTACTCCCTGTCAGAAGGCAGGCAACCGTTGTACGAAGGGCAGGCCCAACCCTTGGCAGCCGTGCAGCCTCTCAGCCACCCATCAGGGAGCGGAGAGCCAGAGTTCCATCAGCCTGTAAGCACTTTATTTTCCCTCCAAATCATAGGTATGACCAGGCTTTCTCATGGGCCCATATTACTCACCAGTGACTTGTTATACTGGACCATCTACAATCCTCTGGTCTGAAAATGTCACCATCAGGCATTACTTCCAGGAAGGGAAATTTTTCCCTAGAAAATGTTTGTTATAATATTTGCAGCTAAGGTAAAAATGTAATTTAGGAACTCAGCTTCCCTTCCCAACAGTGTCCACTTAATGGTGTACTGGAACAGAATACGTGATCCTACACCATGCCCCTGTGACATTGTAGAAAATATTAGTGGAATTTAACATGTGCATAAAGAATGAATATGTTCTAAGACTGTGTTTCTAGATGAGTAAATGCAAAACCTTTTTAAAGGACAAATTACTGCATTAGACAATGACTTGAATGTGTACAAACTTAAAACTACGATGCTTATAGTTTTAAAGCAACTACACAACCAAAACAAATTTGCAAACTAAATGCTAGAAAAATTCAAGTCCGTGAGGTGCAAAAGTATGGTATTGATTTAGTGTAACAGATAATGTTATCTTGCTGAGATTAAATGTAAAAATGGCACAGATTGCTATAATGTGGTTTTTCTGAGTTGCAGCATGTCTAAAATATGATGCAGTGTGTGACTTCTTAGCTCTTCTGTCACGTTTCTCTATCCAAACTACTGAGAAACTTTTGTTTGTATGACTCCCTGTAAGACAATTGGGCCTTCTCTTGGCTAAAATGCAGGCTTTTTATATTAAACCTCCCTCTGTTCTCTGTTCTTTCACCATGAGCTTGTAACAATTAAAGTATGGCTATTTGGCATGCTTTTTAAATAGAAACACAAATGCAGGCATTGAAGTCACGTGCTAGCCCCTGCTCATCCTCATGATACAGTATGCTTTATATTTGTTTTTATATATTAGTTATTATCAGCACTAAAGACACTATATAAAAAGCCTACTAGGAAGGTTGAATTCCCAAAAATATGTCCACAAACCAGAGTCCACAGATAACTGTTTGACAGATATTGCTCTAAAGCCAATAGAATGTTGGCCAGGAAATTACATTTTCCAAGGTACTCTGATATGGAATCCTAGCCAATTCTGAAAACTGAAAAATTACTTTTTTTTCGCTTTCCTCCAATCCTTTTGCCATCATTTTTTGAACTCAAGACATAGTGTTTGTGCCTAACCTATTTGGAGCAGTAATAACGGACACTTGGATATTATCATTTCCTGAAACACAGTGTTCAGAGTTTGCTTAGCCTGGAGGCCATGTCCCTGTGCTCAGTGAGCTCTGTGCAGAGACAGAAAAATAGATCCACAGGAAAAAGCTTAGGTTCAGCCAGGTGACTCTTCTATTCTACTGTGTGAATTGTTTTCAAGAGGATCACCATCTAGAGGAAAATAGACTATTGACACAAAGAGTGAGATGACTTTGCCATAAGAGTGTGGCTAGAGGTGGCAGAGTCATAGACAGGGAGCAAGATCTAGGGGTGCCATGGATAAATGTGGAAATAATCACAAACTCAAGAGGACTGTTGATTTCTGGAAATTTTTTTCCAGACTAATGCACAGGCGCTAGAAAGGACTGCTGCCTTGTTACTCATAGTATGGACCCTGGGCTAGCAGCAACATCCACATGGCCTGGGTGCTTCTAGAAATGCAGAATCTCAGGCCCACTCGGACCTACTGAATCAGAATCTACATTTTAACAAGATCCTCAAGTGATTCCCATGCACGTTAAAGTCTGAGAAGCAATGGACTGGGGAACAAGTTCTTAAACTTGGCTGGGTGTTGGAGTCACCTGGGGAGTTCTAAAAACCACTGATGCCTGAGTCCCACCCCCAGAGAGTCTGAATTAATTAGTCTGGTGGTTGGCCTGGGCGTTGGGATTTCTAAATGCTCCCCAGGTGATGCTAATGAGCACAGAGTTTGAGAAACAGTGAACCGCACACCACGATCCGGACCAGACTAGCTCAGCACACCGCTGATGTCATTCTGAGGGTCGGTAAATGAAAACCAACTTGTAAATGTTAGAACATCTGCTCAGCGATCTGCCACAGTGTTTGTCAACATGCCACGTTTATGACTCACTTGTGGTAATATTTAGCCAACACAAATATTGTCTGAAATGGAGACTAGTTTGGGACTTGTAGCAGGAGTTCCAAACCAGCAAGTTCAGAAGAAGGTGGATCGGGAATACCTGGGAGCTACATGACAGGTGGGGACCAGGTCCAGATTCCTGAGAAAAGAAGGGAGGCTCTAGAGACAGGTGAGAATGTGTTTGGGAATTTCAGACAAAAGTAAGCACGGCTTGGGGCTTCCCTGGTGGCGCAGTGGTTGGAGGTCCGCCTGCCGATGCAGGGGACACGGGTTTGTGCCCCGGTCCGGGAAGATCCCACATGCCGCAGAGCGGCTGGGCCCGTGAGCCATGGCCGCTGGGCCTGCGCGTCCGGAGCCTATGCTCCGCGGCGGGAGAGGCCACAGCAGTGAGAGGCCCGCGTATTGCCAAAAAAAAAAAAAAAGTAAGCACGGCTTTAACCAAGAGTGTACACTCAACTGTGATCCTCAGCCTAGACCATGCAGTAATATCTCTCCTATCAGGAAACCTTTTGTCCCAGAAAGTTAGTCCTTCATATTACCACTATCCATAAGAGGAAACAAAAATGGCTTCTGATGTGAAAACATGACATGCACTAAAGCATACCTTCTCTCTTTAATGACAACTCACCCACTTAAAGTCTAGCTACATTTTTTGGCACAATTACACGATCTGGGCTGTGGAGATTTCTTGGCTATAATAGATTAAAAGCAGTCATTTTAAAGAGGTGGGGGGGAAAGGCTGGCAAGGACAAAACCACTGACAGAAGGAAGGACATGCAAACTGAAAACCTGACCCAAGAACTCTAGTTATAGGAACCCAGGGTCACTTTGTGTAGGGGATGGATTCTAGCGTATCCCAGCGCACCTGGGCAACTCTGCTCTACAGCTCGGCAACATGAATCCAAAGGCCCAGCAAAGATGGGCACCACTGTAGGTTTAAAGGGGCCTTTTGAAATGATGAAGATGATGGTAATAACAGACATTTTTCAAGTGCTTGCTAGACTGTGCGCAGCTCTGAAAGCTGTGGTCCTAACGTAGAAGCATGGGTCTACTATCAGGTATTCCTCAGTGCAATAGTCCCAAATGTGGCCCCCAGACCAGCATCATTTATTATCGCCTAGGCTTTTGTTAGGAATGCAAATGATCAGCTCCCCACCCCCAGATCTACTGAATCAGAAACTCTGGGGGCACTGCCCAGCAATTGCTGCTGAAAAAGCCCTCCAGGAGGTTCTGGTGTTCCTCGGTGTTTGAGAACCAGCGTTGAAGCAAAAGCCTCCCACAGGCCTCACTAGAGCTGTGCCCTTGCTCTGACCACAAACCATCCCCACCCCTCAGCCTGCCCACATGCCCTGACCATGGCATTTCAAGCCTTCTTAGCCCCATGCCCTCCTCCTGGGCTTCTTACACCAAATGCAACCCAGAGAACTACCCCTTCCTGCTCCTTCCTCCACCCCAGACCAGGCCGCACACTCTCCTGCCTCCCATCTCAGAGCTGCACAGTGAACTGGCGGCAGAAAGGCAGGGAGCCACTCTCCGTCCTCTCAGCCAGCTTGACATATTCTTTTAGAGAAACTACCAGAATCCAGGTGCTGTTTGAGGCTCTGGAGATAAAAAGAGGAATAAGATAAACGACCAGAGTCCATATGCCCTCAAAATAGCTCACAGTCTGGTCAGGAGGCACACAAATAAATAATTATAATGACGTGTGGTGGACACACTAATAGAAACGTGTCCATGGTAACAAGGTTCAAAAGTTGGACAGAGGAGGGAATGATGCCCTGTGGGAGAAGTGAGAGTAGAATAGGGTTTCTAGAGTGGAGAAAGGCATTCTTTGTAATGCAGGAGCACAGAGAGGTCCAGGAAGGCTGGTGCTGCTGGTGAGTTGAGCTCTAGCCCTGCCAAAGCACTCAGCACATCACACAGCAATTGCCTGGGCAGCTGCTACCCTGTCCCCCAGGCTGTGAGCTTCTGGGGGCAGACACTGTGTCTTACTCACTGCTGTAGCTCTGGGGCTTGACACATAACAGGCGTTCCATACATATTTTTGATAGAAAGATCGATGAGCAGGGACAGAGACAGGAGGCAAGACTAGACAGGAGCACAGGGTTGAGACCCGAAGTCCCTTGCATGCCATGCAATGTATATTGGTTTCCTAGGGCTGCTGTGCAAACTACCACAAACTGGGGGGCTTCAAACAATGGAAATTTATTCTCTCAAAGTTCTAGAGTCTAGGGACTTTGAAATCAGCATGTTAGCAGGGCCACACTCCCTCCGAAGGCTCTAGGGAAGAATCCTTTCTTGCCTCTTTCAGACTCTGGTGGCCCTGGGGCACTGCATTCCTTGGCTCCTGGCAGGATGACCCTAATTTCTGCCTCCATCTTCACAGGGCCTTCTTCCCTATGTGTCTCTATGCTTTCTCCTCTTCTTCTAAGGACACCAGTCATTGGCATTAGGACCCTCCCTAAGTCCAGAATGAGCTCATCTTTCTTTTGTTTTAAACCACCTATAGAGGTTTGGCGTTCTTTCCTTATTTATTTATTTATCTTTGGCTGCATTGGGTCTTTGTTGCTGCGCGCGGGCTTTCTCTAGTTGCCTCTAGCGGGGGCTACTCTTCGTTGCAGTGCATGGGCTTCTCATTGCAGTGGCTTCTCTTGTTGCGGAGCACAAGCTCTAGGCGCACGGGCTTCAGTAGTTGTGGCACGTGGGCTCAATAGTTGTGGCTCGGAGGCTCAGTAGTTGTGGCACATGGGCTTAGTTGCTCTGCGGCATGTGAGATCTTCCTGGACCAGGGCTCGAACCCGTGACCCCTGCATTGGCCGGTGGATTCTTAACCACTGTGCCACCGGGGAAGTCCTGGGCTCATCTTGAGATCCTTAACTAATTACATCTGCAAAGGCTCTACTTCCAAATAAGGTCACATTCTGAGGTTCTGAGTAGACATGAATAGGGGACACTATTCAACCCATTACACCAAGGAAATTGCGCTTTATTGCCTTAAGCTAGTAGTGGTTTTTAAACTTTGCACAACAGATTCCTTTGGAAGGCTTGTTTAAACAGAGAGCTGGGCCCCATCAGCAGAGCGTCTGATTCAGTAGACACTCTATGGTGGGGCCTGAGAATCTGTATCTCTGACAAGTTCCCTGGTGATGCTGATGCTGCCGGTCTAGGCACCACATTTTGAGAACCACTACCTTAGGCAGTAGAGAAGCCCTAATCGATCTCAGACAAGGGAATGACAAGGTAAGCACTGCCCTTTGGATGGACCATGCTGGAAGCTGGTGGAGAAAGGTCTGGAGAGAAACATGACCAAAGGCAAGTAAAGCACTTGAAAGTCAGCACTTCCAAGTAAAGCACTTGAAAGCCTGGAGAAAGATGATGAACCCCTGCCCCCAACTAAAACAGTGACGATGGGATTGGAGAGACGAGGACAGATTGGAGGGTCAAACCGACATAACTGGCTGACTGACAGGATATGGGAGGTGAGGGACAAGAAAGACTACAGAGGGACTCCAAGGTAACTGGCTTGTGCATGCAAGTGGATGATGGTGATGCAGCCGGGGGATGAGGCAAAGTTTGCAAGGTGAGAGGATGAGTTTGGTTTGGGGATCTGTTGAGTTTGAGATTTCTGTGTTCCACCTGGGTTTAATGCCTAGCAGGTAGCTGGATCTGGAACTCAAGAGAGAAGTCTGGGATTGAGGTAATTTGTGTGTATAAATTCTGTTTTTTTGTCTGTTTTGTCTTTAAGTTAGTATGTATTTGTTCACAGACTACGGGACTCACAGTGGCTTAAATAACAAAGACTTTTTTTTTTAACATCTTTATTGGGGTATAATTGCTTTACAATGGTGTGTTAGTTTCTGCTTTATAACAAAGTGAATCAGTTATATATATACATATGTTGCCATATCTCTTCCCTCTTGCCTCTCCCTCCCTCCCACCCTCCCTATCCCACCCCTTAATGATTAACCCTAACAGGAATCTGAAAGGAGGGCACTCTAGGGCTGGTTCAGCAGTTCAGTCACGTCATTAAGGACTCAGGCTATGTCTGCCTTTCCATTCTGCCACCTTGAGGTACTGGCAACATCTCCCCTCCTGGGTGCAAGATAATGGCCATGTGTGTGTTCAAATTAGTAATCTCACATGATAGGGTCACAAGAAGGAAGGAAGGGGATGGAGAAGAAAAATGTCTTTCTCCTCCTGTACCAGTCCCCTATCAGTGAGGAAAATCTTTTGGGAACGCCCAGGCAGACATCCCTTTCTATCTCATTGGCCAGAATTGGTCAAAAGCCCATCCTAGACCAATCACTGGCAAAGGTGAAGGGGATAGTGATGGATCATGATTCATCTCCAGGGCTGGGGAAATCATCTTGTCAGCTAGTGTTCTTTCCTCTCTTTCTCTCTCTCTCACACACTCTTTTTCTTTCCATGTCCTAGCCTTATTCTCTCCTATTGAAAATGAACTTTTTCTTTTCAATGATGGGGGAGGCAAAAGGAGTTGATGAGAGGGAGGCCTGGCCACAGGTAGTTCAGGCACCACAGAGAGTTCCATGGCCTCACGTAACTCCAGATTAACTACCCCAAGGAAATGAGTTTTCTCTAAGCATCTATACATACAATGCCAGGGAAAATTCTGATTGGCTGAGGTATGTGCCTACCTCTTTGAATATCACTGTGGCCAAGGTTGACCTTACCTATCGTTAGGGATGGGCAACATTGCTTTATCAGTATTGCTTTCTTATAACTATTGTTTTTATTAATGTTACTACTTCAATGACTATGACTACTATTGGATGGACTGAAATAGAAAGAGAATGAAGATTTGAAGATCAGATGGGAAGGCAGTAAACTAATTCACCCTTTTAGTGATGGAGGTTTGGATTGTGGTGGGAATGAAAAGGAAGATAAAAATATTAAGAAGAATTTTAAAGAAATAATTAATAAGTTTGGATCCAATGCATATTGCAACTCTCTTACCAGGGGAAGAATAACATTCATTGTTTTGATTCTGGAGGAGACAAAAACTTGCTCAAAGCAAATTTAGCTCTTTCACCTTGTTTCCTTTTCAGCAAATCTGAACTTGTTCACATACTGTTGGTTATGTCCTACTACACAGCACTATTCCATGCTGTAACGGCTCAGCTCAGCCCCCAATATTTTCACTTTTCAATTCCATCTGCCCAGTTATCATTGACTCTGGAGGATGCCAGAGTACACTAGCTTCCTTTTTTCCTGTAAGCGATGAATCCCAAGTTCATACTCTCAGTGAACTGGCAAAAAACAAAAGAAAAGAAAAAAACAAAAAACAAAACAGCCTTTGGCAATAGAAGAAGGAAACGGGTAATTCTTTTCCAATGAGAAAAGTGCTTCATTTTTCATAACTCTTGAAGGCACGGTTCCTTTCACAGTTGAGAAATAGTTGTCACCTCCCCATCACCACCTTTCCCTCAACTTTTGTTGAGGCAGTACAGCAGTCATTGGATATCTAGAGGTGTAACCCTCTTCAGAGGCCTCTAACGCCCCAAACAATCAGTGGACAACCTCAAAGCAGACATTTTCCCCAGGACACAAAGTCTGGTTTCAAGACAATGCATGTTATTCTGCCTTTAGAAGAAATTCTGAGTTGTCCAGCCCAACACAGCACTGAAGGGCCCCCAGGAATGAGCCAACTGGGGCTGCCAGTGAGGACGTGATGCAGACAAAGAGGCAGGGGGTGATGACAGACTTCTCCCTTTGGACCCACTTTAACTCAAATTCTTCCTCCTAGTTACCTTATCCCACTACTCATCTTTCAGATTTGTCATCTGGGTTCCTTTGAAATCAAATCAAAGAGAGAAAGACACCATGGTCCACTTCTAATCCTCCCTTTTAGGTAACCACAGCAATGCGTTCTTTGTGACTGGGGACCTTGCTTTAGTCAGTACCTATGTACCATTTACCACTAGAAGCTCAGCCTTCTCAACACCTTAAAGTAACATGTTGACAGAACTGTTATAGCCGTTAGATCAGGGCTGTAGACCCTTCACATACCAGATTTTAGCACTATTGGCACTTGCAACCAGATAATTCTTTGCTGTGAGGGGCTGTTCTGTGCCCTGTGGGATGTTTAGCAGAATCCTTGGCCTCTATGACTAGACACCACTAACACTCCCCTATTTGTGACAAGCAAAAATGTCTCTGGACATTGCCAAATGTCCTCAGGGAGGCAAATAGCTCCTGGTTGGTTGAGAACCACTTCATGAGACACAGACCTTAAATGGGAAAGCTGGGCTAGTGGGCAGGTGTCCCCATAATGTCTTTATCTGGCTGAATTTCCACCAGCGATGATGCATTCCTGCCCCTCTGGTCTAGGCTCTCCCTCACACTGATTTGCCTCACTTGTCACAGGGTAAAAGCCAACTCATCTTGAAGCTTGACCCTTGTCCTCCTGTTGATGACAACGGCAGCTGGGAGGTGGTGGTTTTCCCCCAAAAGGCTGTTAGCTCATAAGTTCTGATGGCCAGAATGCAAAGGGCCTCCCTGCAGAAATACCCAGTAACAGGGCTGCTAAGCTACTGGTTTTCCTGCCTAGATGAACAGTGCTCATCTGGAAAGACATAATCATGAGTGAAATAATCAGGAGTCAATTTGCTTACCTCTCCTCTGGGTGTAGCCCACAAAAGGGCTGCCCCAATAAATCGCCCTCTACCAGAGCTCAGGGCGTGGTAGGCCCATCACATTGTTTGCGTTTCTGAGTGTACTGCCAGTAACTTTGGAAACAACGGTACCCACCACCTTGAAGAGTCTTAAGTCCACATGTCCTTAAGGTCAGGTCTCAACCCCATAGTCACCTTTGATGGTAAATATCACATTGACATGTATAACCCAGACAGCATAGCCTAAGGAAACTTGTCTTTCTGGAAAATGACCTAACTATACCAATCTTCATTAAAAGGTGTTCTTAAAATGCCAACATAAAAATAACCCCAAATTTAGGAGAAAGATCACTTTTTTAATCTAAAAAGTTTCACTTATTTTTCAGAACACACAGCATATGTAAGCATATATCATATTGAGACCTGATCCAAGGGGGTGTTTTTTCTATTTTCAGCCTTATTTGACGAATGATGCAAATATTTGTACCCATTTAGAATGATGGCCAAACTACTAATAGTCATACCTGTCACTTTATAACTGCATCTCTGAAAGGGTGAATAAACAGCAGCGAAGAGCTCCCTGTATTCTCAGCACCTTTCAAAGGTTTCCTAACACACTTTCCTAGCTATCTTGTCTACATCCTTGGCTAACAGGCTTCAAAAGCTGATCCAAGTGAGAATAGGATCTAAGAACAGCAGATTCAGCTTTGTTATCAGTGAGACCATGGTGACCATTAACTTTTTGCTCTGACAAGCATTTACGTAGATTTTGATTTAAAACCAAAAAAAACAAGACTTTTAATCAAATTTATTGTTTCAAGGAAACCATGCCCAAGAAGCAATCAACTTAATTAAACAATATGCCACTAATTACCCAAGATTCACGTTTAAAGATATGAATGGCCCCTCTATTGTGTTTCAAATTGCCCATCAGTGACTACTAAACGTATCTGTGGAAATGTCACCAGGATATTTTCCGGCTGAATTCAGTTTATTGACTTTAAATACTGCAATACTTTGCATTCGTGCTAACTGGTTTCAAAGTACAAATGAGTGACCAGTTAGAGGTGAAAGAACATTGTCCTGAGAGAGAGGAGTCCAGTTTTTTCCATAAGCAAGTAAGTGACCCTGCGCAGATGACTTAACCACCAAGCCTCAGTTTATCTGTAAAATGAGGGAATTGGATACATTGAATAATGTTTCCCAGACTTCAGACTTAAGTGTGACCTTCTTGAACATTGCCAGATACATGTGCCACATGTTGTACTAATAATTCTAGTAACTATTTTCTTTAAATCCACTCATCTTTTTGACACAAATTTATCTTAAAAAGAAACTTTGTATTAGTACCATAAACGGAAAACCAATATCAGTTGATGTTAATACAGAAAGTGAGTGTATTACATTCGAACTAAATACTATTGCCAGCCAAAGGCTCAGATCCTGTCACCTGTTTTCTGATAAAAAAGACCTTTTGCATGAAATAGAGAAGGTGTTTGCAGAGTAACTATTTGAGGCTTTCTGGACCACACAACCTTTGTTGCAACTACTCAGTTCTGCCACGGTAGTGTGGAAGCAACCACTGACCAAATGTATATGAGTGGGTTGGCTATGTTCCAATAAAACTTTACTTACAAAAACAGGTGATGGGCTGGATTTGGCCCCAGCCTACAGTTTGTCAACCCCTAGACTGGAGGAGTGTGAAAGACATACTATTACCTGGCAAAGACTGACTACTCAGAAGAATCTAGAGAGAATTTTATTTTATTTTTTTAACATCTTTATTGGAGTATAATTGCTTTACAATGGTGTGTTAGTTTCTGCTTTATAACAAAGTGAATCAGCTATACATATACATATATCCCCATACCTCCTCCCTCTTGCGTCTCCCTCCCTCCCACCCTCCCTATCCCACCCCTCTAGGTGGTCACAAAGCACCGAGCTGATCTCCCTGTGCTATGCGGCTGCTTCCCACTAGCTATCTATTTTACGTTTGGTAGTGTATATATGTCCGTGCCACTCTCTCACTTTGTCCCAGCTTACCCTTCCCCCTCCCCGTGTCCTCAAGTCCATTCTCTAGTAGGTCTGCATCTTTATTCCTGTCTTGCCCCTAGGTTCTTCAGAACCATCTTTTTTTTTTTTTTAATTCCATATATATGTGTTAGCACACAGTATTTGTTTTTCTCTGACTTACTTCACGCTGTACGACAGACTCTAGGTCCGTCCATCTCACTACAAATAACTCAATTTCGTTTGTTTTTATGGCTAACATTCCATTGTATATATGTGCCACATCTTCTTTATCCATTAAAAGGAACTCCTTTCCCAGTTGGAAACTAATGGGCTTTAATACCTTCAGTGTTCCATGTCACTCACTTTGAAAAATGCTTGGTTGAATTTCTACCCTAAGAATCTATGATAAACCTCTTCCCTTTATCTTTTGCTCCTTGGATAAAGTCTAGGATTTCTTACTTGTACAGCCCTCAGTGTATATATTTTTTAAGTTGTCTTTCTCATTCACTGGGATGTCAATGGGAAAGTTCCTAATTTTTATCAGACCAATGGTTCTCAACCTTGGTTGCACATTAGAATTATCTGGAGAGTTTTTAAAATTCCTATACCTAGTATATACCTGTATCTTAATGATTCTGATCTAATAGGCCCAGGATGTGACTCAGTCATTTGTGTATGCTCACAACTGGCTGTGGCAAACTTGCAAAGTCAGTCCCATCCAGGGTGACCAACTATGCCGGTTTCCCTGGAACTGGCCCAGGGTTAGCACTGAAAATCCAGGATTTCCTGGGAAATCCTCAACCTTCGGCAGTCAGACAGCTGTTCACCTTAGTGCCAGCCACCACTGGCAGAAAATCCTCGACTCTCTCCAAGAGGATCAGGAAGAGTTTCAGAGAGGAAATGAGGCTTCAGCAAATTTCCTTATGTAGATCCATTCTCCACTGTTGCCCCTAGAATGAATGGTGGGCAACCAGGTGTTTAAAAAATGGATGGGCACGAGGATCCGTGCTGTCAGTCCCCAAGCTTCTTTGGCCCTCTGAGGACTCAGGTAGGACAGTGAGGAATCCATCACAGCATCTGTCCTCTGCCTCTCCTACCTCACACTGATAGGCCCCTTGCTAATAAGACAAACCGGCAGTCATTTTGCATAGATTCTGTCAGTAGGGAGAAGTGACCTTTTTTTTCTTTTTTTTTTTGCGGTACGTGGGCCTCTCACTGTTGTGGCCTCTCCCACTGCGGAGCATAGGCTCCGGACGCGCAGGCCCAGCGGCCATGGCTCATGGGCCCAGCCGCTCCGCGGCATGTGGGATCCTCCCGGACCGGGGCACGAACCCGCGTCCCCTGCATCAGCAGGCGGACTCTCAACCACTGCGCCACCTGGGAAGCCCGAGAAGTGGCCTTTTACCTGTGAAAATGTTTGACAGTTTATCAGGTTGGAAAGCAGTCACCCGAAAGGAGCAAACATCAGAAACTGGCCATCCTGCTGGCCTCATGCCTTTTCAGTCTTCAAAATGCCTCCGCTAAAATGCAACTCCCTGGCACACTGTGGTCCTCGAACGACGATCCCTGTGAGCTAAGGGCAAGATGCTTTAGGAAAGGGGAATTGGAAGATTTGGGGTGAGACGGGGAGAGAAGGAGGAAGAGTCCTGAGAGCCTGTTGGAGACGGTCAGAGAAGCCAGTCCCTCCCTGGCCAGCTCTGATTACCATTATGAGATCTCTCTGCCCAGTACTCTCGTTGTCTTTTTTTCCCCAGCTTTATTGAAATATACAATTGACGTATAACATTACGTAAGTTTAAGGTGTACACTGTGTCGATTTAATACACTTATATATTGCAAAATGATTACCAGCATAGCATTAGCTAACACCTGCAGCATGGCACTTAGTTACCGTTTCTTTTTTGTGGTGAGAACATTTAAGATGCTTTCTTAGCAACTTTCAAGCATATAATACCGTTTATATATATATATATATATAATATATATATTTATATATAATACCATTTATATATATATAGTTTCTGTATTATTTAACTATCATCACTATGCTGTACATTAGATCACCAGAACTTATTCATCTTATAACTGCAAGTTCGTACCCTCTGGCCAACCTCTCCCCCTTTCCCCTAGTCCCTGGTAACCACCATCCTAGTCTCTGCCTCTATGAGTTCAGCTTTTTTAGATTCCACATATAAATGATATTATACAGTATTTGTCTTTCTCTGACTTATTTCACCTAGCAGAATGTCCTCAAGGTCCATCCATGTTGTCACAAGTAACAGGATTTCCTTCTTTCTCGTGGCTGAGTAATATTCCTTTATATATAATATTCCTTTTTGGGCTTCCCTGGTGGTGCAGTGGTTGAGAGTCTGCCTGCCGATGCAGGGCATGCGGGTTCGTGCCCCGGTCCAGGAAGATCCCACATGCCACGGACCGGCTGGGCCCGTGGGCCATGGCCGCTGGGCCTGTGTGTCCGGAGCCTGTGCTCCGCAACGGGAGAGGCCACAACAGTGAGAGGCCCATGTACCGCAAAAAAAAAAAAAAAAAAAAAAAAAAATATATATATATATATATATATATATATTCCTTTTCTTTCTTCTTTCCTTCCTTCCTTCGTTTCTTTCTTTCTTTCTTTCTACCACATCCTCTTTATATATTCATCCATTGACAGACACATATGTTGTTTCCATATCTTGGCTATTGTGAATGATGCTGCAGTGAATCACACTGTCTTATTTTATCTTCCTAAGATGCTGCTGGGTGCAGCAGGTATTAGTCCCAGTTTACAGAAAAGAAGCAGAAAATATGATTCTATTTGACTCAGAAGGAATATTGGGAGCAGAGTTTGACAATAACGCCTCTCCTGCACACACACTTTGCCCTGAGAGAGGCTGTCTCTTTTGCCTTGCAAATAGTGATAACTTGCCTTCATTTTTCATTTCACTTCCTATTTTCTCATCATCAAGAATATTTATTGATCCCATGGTCATGCAAGTGGTCCTCAGCTTCTCTGGTCAGCAGACAAGTCACAGGTCTCAACTGGTGTTTCTACTAAAAATACAGCATTCTAATAGTTCAAATGAGCTTTCTATCATTAAATTTTTTAAATAAATAATTTTGACAGGAACAAAAAAATGGTTGATGAGAAGTCAATAGTAGAGTTTCTGTATCCAGACTGTGTAGGTTTGAATTCCATTACTTACTAGCTGTGTGACCTCAGGCAATTAATTAATCTCTCTGTGCTTTGATTTCCTCATCTGCAAAATAGGAGGTCATAATACCTACTTCATAGGGTTGCCGTGAGGACTAAGTGACTATACGTAAATTGCTTGGACCAGTGCCTGGCACTTAGTAAGTGCGTAATATTCAGCTGTCATTCTCAATTTGAAGTGTTTCTCCCATAAATTTCTCTTAAACTCTTAGCTCCTGCTACTACTCCTCTACAAGTACAAAATCGTTTCTGATTTAGGAGAGAATTATGTAATCAGCTATTTTAAAGTTGCCACACAAGGCACCATGTCAGGCGCTCATTCGACACTCAGCAGGAATCAGGTCAAAAGGGAAGGAAGTAATAAAAATAAGGCTGAGCCCTCCCCACATGCCAGCATCCTGCTCAGCACTTTTGATCCATATCCTCACAACAACCCACAAGAGACAGATACTATTATTACCATCTTTCAGATGGGAAACAGAGACTTAGAAACGATAAGGAGAGAAGTAGCATCACGCCAGATTCAAGGGTAGATATCTTGGAACAGGGGGGTTACCTATGTGATCAGAAAGAAGTCTCTCTCCCAAAATGAACCTCAGTATCCCCAACTCTATACAAGGCGAGTTTAGCCCAAAAGGCCAATGTTAACTCCAGTACAGTAACTAGCATGGGGATGGTCATTGCTAACGCTGAGGACACAGGCATGTCTGAGCCTCTCCCCAGCACGGCCTTCATTTTGCTCCTGTTTAATAAGAGCAGGCCATCACTTAGTTCTAATCCTGGCCCTCTTTCTAGTCTCCCCAGCCCCCCTCCTGATTCCATGTCAGCTCAAACAGTAGCCCTCTTTAGATCAGTGTACAGAGAGCCCTCTGCCCTCTGCTCCCCAGCGTTTCCTCGGAGACTTCCTGTCTCAGAGTCTGGATACCAAGCAACCACTTTTAAATATTTACCGAGGAGACTGCAGTCAGACAAGCCTTCTGGGGAGCAAACAATCCAAATGCCACTCCCATTACATTTTGATATTATTTCAGAGTTTACAAATGACCCTTACAACCTTATGTCACCCAGCATCCCACCTCCTACGTGCCACCCACTGTGTGCTTACTGTCATCCGGCACTGTGCTACTGCATCCCGGACACAACTGCATCCAAACTTCACACTACCCATGAGCTGGTGCACCTCCACTGTGAAGATGAGACGACAAAGGCTCGGGGAGATGGGTCAGCTTGCCCTAGGTCCTACGACCAGCAAGAGGCAAAGCATAATTGGACACAGTAGGTCTGACTCCCAAGTCCACATTGTGTCTTTATGTCACATTTAGATCAATCATGTTTGTTCTGCAGCGGCGCTGTGACAGGTCATAGTAAGCACACATGTACACAGACCCAGAAAGCATCATGCTGTAGTCTCTCCCTGGAATATCCTTTCCCCCACCTCCACCCCTCCTCTTCCCCCTTTTTTTCTGCTTGCCTAACTCCTACTCATCTTTCAAGAACCAGCACACATGTCAACTTCTCCATAAAAATTCCTCTTTCTCCTCTCAGCTATTGGCAGCCAAAGTGCTTACCGTATCATAACGCAATTGTCATTGATCTATTTCCATGTTGATTTCTCTGAGGACAGGGGCTACGACTCATAGACATTGAGTGCCCCCCTCACCTGGGGTAGTGCTTGCCATGCAAGAGATGTTCAGTACTTGTTTGTTGAAGGAAGAGGAGGGAAGAAAAAAAGGAGGTGGAAGGAGAAAAGGGAAGAAGGAAAAGGGAAAAGAGAAGGGAGGAGAGGAAGCAGGGGAAAAGAGAGGAACTGTTCAGAGGATGGTCTAATTTGCCTGCTGTGTATTGCTTTTTAATGAATTCACGTGTCTCTCGTGGGACAGTATATTCTTATTTTCCAGTCTTGATGTTATCCAAATAGAAGATGAGGTCACCTGATCAGGTCATTCCTACTGATGGGCAGGAGTGTATTTAAATACGGGTGTACTCAGGTTGGATGACCCACCCGGAAAATTTTGGTTACTATATAATGTATAGAGCAATGAGTTTGCAAACACATCCCTCAGCTAACTTTTTCACACACCCCTTCCCCAGAGTTTGCTGTGAGTGGAGGCAGATTTCTTGAAACCCCCTTTCGATCTTAAGAGTTAAGCCTTCCTTGAACTGTACTAGGTCAGAAGCCTTTGAGCAGGTGTCTGTTGCTCCACTCTGGCCCTTCTGCCTGGGGGTATCAGATACAGAGCCACGCTTCTTCCTGGGCCGTTGATGTGCTGAAGCTGGCACATCCCTGAGTCATTTCAGAGTGGGTGTTTTCAACATTCTTTCTGCCCAGGTGACACTGCTTCCTAGGCTCCTAAAATTTCAGTTTATTTTCTCCGCATCCTCCCTCCAGAAAAAAATCGTTCATTCGTTTCCTTGTTTTAAATGCAAGAACATGAAAACACAGAAAACTGACATGTAGATGCACTAGAAGGAAGAAAAAAACAGAAAAGCTCCCAGCGTAGTCATGCACCAGGCAGTGCCCTTTGTAGAGTTAGGAGTATTCGTTTCATTTTGAGCCTGACACACCAGCATGATGGCCAGCACTGCACCCGCCTTGTATCTCAATGGGACCCTCACACCCAGGGGTGCGAATTAGCACACTGGCCAGAATATGGTGTTGCGGTGTCAGCCCAGATCACCTGGACTCCACAGAGCCTGAATTTTTAACCATTTTACTGCCCTGGGTGAAATGCATGCCTGGATCCCAACTGCAGGCAATGAATGAAAAACTGATCCTCAGAGTGCCATTTACAAGGTGAAAACCCCTCAGGCAATATTCTGGAAAGGTCCTTACTGATCTGCCTTCAACAAATATTGTTTACATTTATTGAGCACGTGCCCTCTGCTAGGCCTCATTTTAGATGTCTTGCATGAATGACTTCATTGAAACTCTCACAAGAGACCTATGAGATAGGGGGTATTATTGTCCGCATTTTGCCATGAGGCAACCACAGCACAGAAAGGTTCCCAAACTTGCCCGAGGTCACAGAAGCAATAAGCAGTACCGCTGGGATTCAAATCTAGTCTGACTAGAAACCTATGTTCTTAAAGTTGACTATTATATCCTCGGTGGCTACCTATTATAAACACGGTGTCTGGGGCATTGCGAGATAGATAACAGATGGATAGATGGATGGATAGATAGATAAATAGATAGATGATAGAATCTCATAATATCAAGTTTGGAAGATGTCTGTTTATTTCTATATGTATACCTTCCAAATTTGTCAAGTCAAAATACGCAGAATCAAAACCCTAAATATCACTACAAGACAAAACCCAAGAGTTGGCCCAAAGCAGCAGAGGCAGGACAAGCTTGCCTGTGGTTCCTCTAAATATCTGGCACTGGAAATGTTATCTCACGTAAGCCTCAGATCTCAGAAGGCAGACACTGCTCCCATTTTACAGATGAGGAAATGGTGGCTTAGAGTTTAAATGGCCCAACTTTACAGGACTGCTGAGGGGCAGGACCACATTCAAACTTAGATCCACGTGGGCTCAAACCCAGACTCTGTAATCATTTTTTTTTTTTTTTTGCGGTACACGGGCCTCTCACTGTTGTGGCCTCTCCCGTTGTGGAGCATGGGCTCCGGACGTGCAGGCTCAGCAGCCATGGCTCACGGACCCAGCCGCTCCACGGCATGTGGGATCTTCCCAGACCGGGGCACGAACCTGTGTCCCCTGCATCGGCAGGCGGACTCTCAGCCACTGCGCCACCAGAGTAGTCCTGTAATCATTTTTATTAACATCTAACATCATGTCTTTTTTAATGTGTCTTCTGAGTGTCAATGAAAATACTGTTTAAAAAATAACAAATCAAAACAAAACAAAACCAAAAGAAGGAATGTTGCCCCATCTCTTTTACACCTTGTAGTTGAGAGCAGGCGAACTATCCATTTGTCTCAACCCTCACAAACTCAACCCTCTGTCCCCATCCTGGAGTCGCACCCCCGTTTTGTGTCTGACTCACGTTCTCGCAGACCTGCTTTATATGGAAGTTCTGTTCAGCGGCGTCAGGTTTCAAACACAAAATCTCCTGATGGGCAAACAGGCCCAAGGCTCCGAAGTCAGCTGCCTGGCCCACTAACAATGAACAATGGAGGTGGAATGTCCTCTCCGTGTATATTCCCGAGAAATTCGTTACCCAGATCATTGGAACAAGCCAAGGACACCCCTTGCATCAACACTGGCCATCGCTGATGAATGCATCCATTGTAGACACAGTCCCAGCCATGCCGAGGGGAAGATTCCTTCCACACAGACTGTTTTCTTTTTCTCTCTTTCCTTTTTAAATCACGTCACATGGTTCCTTCCCTCTGACATCAAATATCCTGCTGTTACTAGGAACAAGCTGGAATTCTCTTCTAATAAGGAAAGCTAACCAACATGGCTAAGAGTCATTCATTCCTAGAAGGGGACAGTGACTTCAACCTGCCCCGCTGAGGGCCATGCATCTGATACAGACTTCTACGCTGCATTATTTGTAAAGCAAAAAAGGAAAAAATTAAGTCTCAATATCATCTTTATTCCTAACATGGAGTTCAACACTCTCCCACTGCACCCCACGCCACCCCACCAGACATTACTATTATTTTGGACTAAAAGACATTTATTTTTACTCATTTTTTGGCCTTGGATAAACAAACTGGACATGTTCGGAGGGTCCTTTTCCCATCCCTCCACTCTTATAATTCTATGATATTTGTATCATGGAACCATCTTGCTAAAACAGAGAGGGAATGTCATTTCATACCTGACAGACGGTCCTGGTTTGAGCCCTGGCTCCGATTCAGCCGTTACCTAGCCAGGTGATCTTAACCAAGTCTCCTCATGGCTTCTGCAAGCCCTGACAGCATCTTTGAGCAAATGAGGAAAAAGTATTCCTCTGGGGGAGAAGCAGCCCTGCCAGCACAGAGCTCGGCAAGTGTATCCCCAGCAGGACCCAGCTCCCACTGCCCTCAGGCCAGGCATAACCTGAACAGCCATTCACAAGTTCACAGCCATTCTCTGTTCCAACTTGTCAGTTGTGAAGTGGGATAGATAATAAGTCCACCAAACTCTTGCACCGATGAGGCTAAAATGACACACAGAATAGTTTATAAAGACTGTCATGAGATTTCTGCAGCTCCGGTTTAACTCTACCTCACTTCCTAGGTCGCACCTAATACTCCTGATGAAAAGCAAAGACACAATTTACTTCTTTGAGATTGCTACTTCCCACACTCCCACACCCAGAGAACCAGCCCTTTTAGAATGTGATCAAAAGGCAGGGTGGTCTTGGTCAGTGTGCAGCCTGTGCAGCTGCACAGGACCCCACGCTCAGAAAGGCCCTGCTCTTCGTTTAATGCTCTGATGTCACCATCTTGAAATTCTTAATTATTTTTGGACAAGGAGCCCTACACTTTCCTTTTCCACTGAGCCCCACAAATTACGTCTCTGGTCCTCCCAACAAGCCTTCAGAAGCACCAGATAGCCTTCTTACAGCCCACAAAAGATTGGGAAAGGAACATGGGACACGCCATCGCTCTGCCGAACGTGAAGGCCCCAGTCATAATTAGAGTGTGAGGCAGGATGGTGCATGGGACCCAAGAGCATGAGCTTTAGGAGGCAGACTGAGCTGGTGCAAACCTGCATCCTGCAAGACCACAGACAAATTCCCTAACCTGCCTGAATCCAGGCTTCCTCCTCTGTAAAGCAGACAACAAATGCCTACTCTTCCCTGTGAATAATGAAGAAAGGTCTGTCAATGAAGAAGTTGTCTAGCACATGGCGGGCACTCAACAAATGTGAGCCCCTCTCCCAGCTTGTTTCAGGAATGGATACTTCAAGATGGGGCAATGGACTACGTTCCAAAAGGCAGTGGGGTGATGGGGGCCCTGAGATCCCTTTGGCTCTTAAGATTATATGATTCTCCATTAACCAAAACCTAGAAGCCAGCCTTCCTCCAGTCCATAGTTATTCAACCTCAATCTTTCCCTCTCTCTTTCTCTCTCTCTCTCTCTCTCTCTCCATTTCCACCCTTCTTGTCTTTGCTTTGCTTCATTCTGAACCCATGCTTCCTTCATGTAGTGGACAGCATGGCTGCCAACAGCCCTAGACTCACACTCTGTTGGCTTAGCAAACCCAGCAGGGAGAGACATCTCTCTCTCAATATCTATATATCAACCCAGGGAAAATTCTAACTGACCCTGCTTGGATTACATCCCCACTCCTGAACCAGTCACAAGTGCCAGAGTGACAGGGTGCGTGTCCACCCAAGGGCAGGACGATGGGAATCAAGCTTCATGACTGACATCCCCCCGTGAGACCACATGAAATGGGGGAGGGGAAGTCCCTCAAAGGACGTAGGGATACCAGGCAGATAAATGCAACTCATCCTCTGTGCTTTATGTGGTTTACTGCTCATTCGCAATAGGTGCCCAGAGAAATGAAGGGAGGGACAGGGAAATCGGGGTGTGTAGACAGTAGCACTTAAACCAGCCTTCACTGAAGGATGGGAAATAAGTGGCATATGTCACCAAAGACCATCTCTGTGAGGAAAGACAAAGACAAAGAGAAAACACAGGGTGTGTTCAAAGCTACTCGTTGCATGACTGCAACTAACCTCACATCTTTAAATTTTTTTTTTTTTTTTTTTGTGGTACGCAGGCCTCTCAGTGTTGTGGCCTCTCCCGTTGCGGCCTCTCCCGTTGCGGAGCACAGGCTCCAGACGCGCAGGCTCAGCGGCCATGGCTCACGGGCCCAGCTGCTCCGCGGCATGTGGGATCCTCCTGGACCGGGGCACGAACCCGTGTCCCCTGCATCGGCAGGTGGACTCTCAACCACTGCGCCACCAGGGAAACCCACATCTTGTAAATTTTTAATAGCCATGCATTGATTTTTATGCTTACCTTTTGTTTAGGCAAGCAACACTGGTTTTCCACTTCAGTGCTAATAGAAAGTTTCTTTTTGAAAAATAACTTTAAGCGAAAACAAAGTAGGTCAATTGAAAGAAAAATAATAAGCAAATAATAATAATGTAGACATAGATAGCTGTGGACAGTCAGTGCATGTATTATGCCAATGACTGAAGTATGGGAAACATTAGTATATATACAGAACTTTTTCTCCCCAAGGAGCAGTAAAAACCAATAACTGTTATTGCTCGTCCATAGGTTTATCTCTGGCAAACTAAATATTATGTCTCTCATTGTGTGAATGGTAAAGCTTGTAGCCCAGATTGTCAAATTGATCTGTAATAAGATCCTAGAATCCTCAGCTTCTGGCCAAAAACACCTATTCTCTAGACATACTGTGTCTCGTGGCGAAGGTTGAAAACCAGCATTCCAGGACATTGGTCCACTGTATTACTCTCTGTTTCAGAGACAGACACACAAAGGTGGGGTTAATATGAAAATCACTTCTCCCCGAGTTGGCAGGGCTGATTGACCTTGAGAACACAGGGGGCCATTCTCCATGGTCATCTGAGTCCAGCTGGCTCCAGGGAGCACCAGCCATCTCTCTGGGGCCAGAGTTTCCCCAGCTGATTTCCACATGTACCCATGTGTAAAGCGGCGGCTGGTCCCTCGTTTGGGTGACTGCTTGGTCTTCCCGTTAGCTGCCAACTTCAGCCAGAGATAATTATTAAATGCCTATATTGTCCACTCAACCTTTTCAATTATTTTTTTCTAGGCCAAAGAGAAAGATCAGGGTTTTGATGCTGATCGAGATGCCAAAAAGCTGAACAAAGCCTGCAAAGGAATGGGTATGAAAGATATTTTGTTTGCTAATTTACTACTGAAGTTGATTAAACTTGATCTCATGTCCAACTTTCCCACGATCTTAGGAAGATGACCTCCCACTTATCTCGTATCTTCCAAGCTAAGCTGATCACTTTTAAGGTTCCCTTTATAAAAGTTCCCAAAGTTATAAGCAGGTCCTATTACTTGTCAGGATTCAACATAATAGCTAGAAATTTAATAGTATGACATTTAATTTGAACTTGAGATGGGGGAAACTTCATGAGAAGTGTCATTCATACAATTCTAATGTCATCTAAACCCTCTGATGCCTTTTATGGGAGTTGGTAGGGAATCAGGGCTGATGAGAACTGGATTAGGGACCTGGTAGCTGTATCTACGAGCAGAGCAAGTGGAGATAAAACTGTGGCCAAGGTTGAGAATCAAGAGGCAACACTGGAGCAACTATTTACATCCAGGCCTAAGTGCATGGCCAAGGATGGGTGACTAAGCAAGAGATCAGGAGTAAGGTAAACCCAGGAACAAGGTGAGATAAGGGAGGGAGCGTCTAGGGCTAGGGCCATGAAAAGAGGCTCTGGAACCCAAGGAAGTCACTGATAAAACAAGGTTCTAGTCCCAGAAGCTTGGAAGAAGGTGGAATTTGAAGCTCAGATAGAAGGATTTACCTTGAGTGGGAGGGCGGAGGGGAGGGAGGGAAGACTGAGTGCAAAAATAGATACATTCATGGGTGTTGTAAGAGGAGAAGGCTGAAGGCGGTCATGCCTAGTAATGGGACATGGCTCCATGAGTGTGAGGCAAAGTTATCTGCTAAAGACATGGGTTTGACAATGGAGTATGGAGTTTGGGTGATAATTTGGAATACTAGCTCTTGAGTGGAAAAGAAGGCGGAGGTGGCCAGTATCGACTTCTCATGCTGAGAGCCCTACTGAATAAGAGAAGAAAAAGGAGGAGGCCAAAGAACAAACTTACCTGCCTTCAATGGTATCTTAAGTTCTGGAACTGTACAGAAAAGGCAGCTTTATAATAATAGGTAATGTTTATTGAACTCTTTTGCCATACATTTTGCATGCATTACTTCATTTGACAATAGCAAACCTCATTTAATCCTAATTTTCCAGATGGTTAAAGTGAGGCTCAGAGGGGCTAAATGACTTGTCTGGACTCACACATCTAGTGAGTAGGTGGTCCAGCTAGCATTAAGCCCAGGCAGGAATTAATTTCCTGCTCTTGACCACCAGCTGATGACCTTCCTAGCTTAGGGCAGCTTTCATCTCCATGGGGGCCTTCAGAGCTCTTTAACACACATCTCACATGCACTCAACAAAGCAACAAACACTTATTAAGCACCTTCTCTGGAGGGTCATGTGTAACATGTTTAGGGACCTGCACTTTATTCTGAAGCAAGGTGGAATCGAGCAAGAATTCATCTGGAAAGCAGCATAGAGAGTTGACGGGAGGACGGTGGGAAGGGAGATAGGGGGACAAGTTCGGAGGTGACAGGGGACAGACGATGAGGCTGCTGGTCAGTGAGTACAGACAAGAAGGAAAAGATTTGAGGCATTAATGGTCAGACACCACAGGGGTTGGTCACAGACCAGTCGGCGTGCGAGGTAAAGTGAGAAGTCAGAAAGAACCCCCAGGTTTCTGTCTCAGGGAACGATAGGTGTTATCATTCATCGAGGAAAGGAGTATAAAAGGAGCCTCCAGTGTGCTGGTGAAAGTGTAGGGCTTACTTTAGACATGTTGAATTCAAGTGTCTGAGAAAATCCAATGGAATGATCCACGTTAGTAGAAATATGTCTAGAACCCGGGAGAGAGATGTGGACAGAGACGGTCGACTTGGGAGACACCAACACGTGGGCGGTGGTTGAAGCTATGGGTGAGGATGCGCTCACCCAGGAAGTCTGTGTAAAGAGAGGAGAGATGCAGGAAATCCCAGCATTTAAAGCAAATGTAAAAGTAAGACCAGGAAGGAGTGGCCAAAGAGACAAGATGCAAAACAGGAGAGAATGTGTCTCCAGAAGTAAAGGGAAAAGAGAGTTCCCAGAAGAAAGGAGTGGGAACCAGTATAAAACCCTATCTACCCTGAGGTCAAGTAAGATGAAGAGTGAGAGCTGGGTTTTACAGCTAAGAATAAATTGACCATCTCTGCCAGAGTGGTTCTCAGCGGACAGCTGGAAGTAGAAGGCTCATTGCCCTTCACTGGGGTGAGAATGGGGATGAGGTTCTATCCCATCAGAGAAGAGAGAGGCTCACAGCTGACAGAATGTTGAGGTGACGGGAGACTAGACACATAAAGAGGGAGTCCACTGAAAGGGAGAGCTTGTAAATACAGGAGGGAAAGGGGGTTGCTGAGAAAAACAAGATTTTAGAAAGCCTGGAGGAGGGGGAAATTCAAAACACAGATATCAGGATTGACCTTGAATGGAAAGAGGAGGTGCGACTGAGAGCTGGAATTGATACATTCATGGGGGTAACAGGGGCAGAACGTTGAAGGAGCTCTGGCCTGGCAATGTGACATTGCTCAGTAAGGTGGGAGGCGAGGTTATCTGCTCAAAGTGTTGGGTTTGACGATGTAGTATGAGGTGTGAGTGGTGCTTTGGCATAGACGTTGAGTAGAGATGACCAGGAAATGACTGCTGGTCCCCTGTGAGGTCTCAGTTGCCTAGAGAGACCACGATTTCACGTTGGCTCAGCCCACACGGCTCTGTGATTTTCTCCTGCAGCCTAAAGGGAGGACAGGGGAAATGGATGTTAGGTTGACCCCGGGTTTGCTGATCAGGGGTTCCAGAGGAACAAGAAAGTGAGGGCATTTGAGGGGGCATTACCTTGGGAGAAAAAAGATAGAGGGACCAAGGGGCAAGGTTGATTAATTTCCTCAACTTTATTTTCTTACATCTACTGGGGGACTTTTAATATTCTAGGCATTGAGCCAAGCACTTTATATACAAAATCTCATTAAGTTATTCTCACAAAAATCCACTTTTCAGATGAGGAAAGAGGCTGTGACAAGTTAAGTAGCCCAAAGCCACAACCCCGTAAGTGGTGAACACTGGGATGGAACCAATTCCTATCATTGCCTGAAGCACAGAGGCAGCGGGTGGGACAGGGCTGAGAAGAAATGGCTGGTAGGAGCCATCTCAGTCCACAGGTTATTTTATTAAATTTTCCTTTTCCTTATCGTGCTATAATTCACCTAGCATAAAATGCACCCTCTGACAGTGTATAATTTCGTGGCGTTTAGTATATTCACAGGATTGTGTAGTCATCACCTCTAATTCCAGAACATTTTCATCACCTAAAAGAAACCCCACATAGATTCACAGCCACTCCCGCTTTATCCTCCCTTCAGGTCCAGTCAATCACTGGTCCACTTTCTGTCTCTATGGATTTGCCTATTCTGGGCGTTTCATGCACCTGGAATTATACAATAGGTGGCCTCTTGCGTCTGGCTTCTTTCACTTGGCATAATGTTTTATGAAGACAAGTGCCAGATTTTTACTTAGAGGTAAATTAGTGCAGATTTACTTTCCTAGGAATGGGTACTGTGGTAGAATAAAGATGGCCATAAACTCTTTGTGTGACTCCAGAGAAAAGAACTGGGATCCACAGCGGAAGTTCTAGAAAGACACCTTTTGCTTCTGTATAAGGAACTATCTAACTATAGAACAGTCTGCCTTGCCCAAGAAATGCTGAAGTCCCAAAGGAGCTGGGGTGGGAGACAATCTGGTAGGAAAGTGGTAGAAGGGATTTCTACAGAGTAAGTATTGTTGAATAAATGGGTGGGGTGGGGCTGGAAATGAAGGATGACAAGCAGGTTGCTTGGTTTGGGGGCATCAGAGGAAAGCTCAGCAGAGAGGAGCTGGTCCTTGCTCACATCCTGGCTAATCCTGTATTCGGACAACAGCTGTTGGGAGGTATGTTTGCCTGCAAGTGTCAGGATGTTTATAGTTCTGAGCTGTGCTGAGCGGCTGAGCCAGCCTCACAGGTGTCTCCCTGCTGCCTCTCGAGTGAGGGCCTGGCATCTGGATGTGGGTTGGAGACAGGAGCTGAAGTGGGTGTGGGAATGAGTCAGCTGTGGTTTATGATAAATCCCCAAGCTCTTAGCCACCACACTAGTTTAGTTCGCCAAGCACAGATGGAGCACCTACTGAATGCCAGCCATGCCGTGTACTCCACCCCCTCCTGTGGGTACGGCCACAAGGCGAGGCCATTTTTGTGCTGGTGACTGTTGGAGAGCCGCTTCTAGGTGCCAAGCTCTGTGCTGGGTACCACACGCACATCACCTTGTGTAACCCTACCAACAACCCTGTAAAGTTGTACTATAATGACAACAGATGAGAATGCCGAGGCTCAGAGGTTAAATACTTGCCCAAGGTCAAAAAGATATGAGATGAGGGTAGGGTGGTTGCAACCTAGGGCCATCTCGAAAAGATATCATTTGGATGAAGGTCTAGAATTCCCACCTCTACTAATAAGAGCAAGACCAAGCAGAATCGTACCATTGGCAAAATTCGTCTGCAAGATCTTGTTGCTATACCAGCCCTGCAAGGTCTGGATTTAAATGTCTAGGGCCATGCTGTCCAACAGCCACCAAGGTGAGGCATACAGGTCACTTTTAATATTTTTTTAAACAGACCTCTCTCAAACCGCTTTTTTTTTTTTTGGCCACGAGGCACGTGGGATCTTTGTTCCCCGGCCAGGGATCATACCCACACCCCCTGCATCGGAAGCTCAGAGTCTTAACCACTGGACTACCAGGGAAGTCCCTATTTTTAATTTTTGAGAAGCCAAATTTTTTTAAATGCTGGTGAAATTAATTTTAATTATACTTTAGCTACTCAATACTGTATCAAAAATATCATTTCAACAGATAGTCAATATCAAAGTTATTCATGAGATACTTGACGTCCCGTTTTTTGAATTAAGTCTCCAAAAGACTGTATGTATTCTACGCTTGCAGAGCATTTCAACTTGACCAGCCACGCCTTGAGTCCTCAATAGCCACATGCATCCACTGTATCAGGTAGAGTGAGGTCAGAGGCCCTAGGCATCAAAAAGTTTATGTGCAAGTCCTCAGCCGTTCACCCACCTGTGCAAGTCAAAGTAATAAGAATGCTGTACCATAAAATAATATTTGATTCTTACAAATATCATAAAACTGACAATTTCCTTGTTTGTGGTTTCTTTGGTGCCCCTGCTTTCCTGGCTCCTAAGTACCTGCTTGGTCTGGGTCTTGGTTAACCCAGAACCCCCGACGCTGACACTGTCAGGCCTTCCTCTCAGGGCTCCATGCCCACCCTGTTGCCCCCATCCCAGCAAGGCCCTTCTGAAGATGACGTGTGGATAGTGTGTGGACCCCAACATTCATTATCCTCTCTCTTTTTTTTTTTTTTTCTCGGTACGCGGGCCTCTCACTGTTGTGTCCTCTCCCGTTGCGGAGCACAGGCTCCGGACGCGCAGGCTCAGCGGCCGTGGCTCACGGGCCCAGACGCTCCGCGGCACGTGGGATCTTCCCGGACTGGGGCACGAACCCGTGTCCCCTGCGTCGGCAGGCAGACTCTCAACCACTGCGCCACCAGGGAAGCCCCTATTATCCTCTCTGAAATGTAAGAGGATGTTTGTCATTCTCCCTCCGAGAAACACAGGAACAGGGGCTTAGAGGGAAAAACTGCTATGGAGCTGCTATGGGCAGAGACGGCTGTGGCTGGCTTTGGGGCCTGCTGGGAAGCGGCTCACTCATTAGGCACCAGAGTCCCAGGGGTATCGGGGAGGGAACTTCAAACCCAGAGGTCCCCACCCTGCTGAAACTCAGCTCGGTGTGTTCCCAGAAAATGGCTGGAAGAGCCAAAGCCAGGAGGCCCTGTGGCACTCCCGGGGTTGATGGTCACCCAGTTCTGACCTCTACTGTGTAATTACTGCGTCAGATGAACAGTCAGAGCCGAGGTTCCTTCTTTTCTCATTTTTTTAAAAAGTCTTTCCCAGAACCACTGGAGACTGGCCCTAGTGCCTCAAATCATTGTAAATGTTTACAGGAAATTGTTCCACTGCACAGACTGCTTATATGACACACATACTGTGAAATGTAAAATGAGGTCACTGTTCGGTAAATCGCTTCTCAGTCGGGTAGTGGGAACAGCTCCCTGGATAAACCTGATACCCGGACTCAAAGGGCTCAAGAGAAATCTAGTCATTTCCAGGCTCTCCCCCACCTCCAGGCTGCTGCTGGGACATCCCCAGACTGCTTTGCTTTCTGCTCTCCTTTTTAAAAAAAACACTCAGGAAGGAAAGTCTAAAAAACCTTATATTTAAAATTTTAACTCAATTTTCCTGAATTATGCAGATATGGGTTGACTATAGCGACAGAGTAGAGGATTTCCTATTGGTCCCTGCTACGTACAGGCCACGTGAGTAGCACACACAGCTTACAACCATGCAGAGATCAGCTCCATCATAATGCAGTGCAAACTTCTCCATGCATGCATTTCCACATTCGTTCACTCAGCAGGTCAAGTCTGATGAACACTGAGAGCCTTCTCTGTGGATATTGCAATGAGCAAAGCCCTCTGCCCCTGTGGGACTTGCAGTGTGGGGTGGCAGAGACAGGACAGAGGAGGAGGACAGGTAATGTGAGGGACACCGGCAGGTGTCCCAGAAAAGTCCAGCAAGTTGAGTCCTGAAAGAAGAATGGGAATAAAGGTGAGGGCTGAAGCTAAAGATGTTGCAGGCAGAGGCAAGAGACCAGGCTGTTATTCTGGATTTGAAGGAGCCTAGATGGAAAGGTTCAGGCTGATCTGCTCCACAGAAAGGCCACTCTGGAGACTGTGAATGCTGATTGGAAAAGGTGAGAGTAAGACAGGAACACCATCTGGGGATCAGCTCTGGTGAATGATACGACAGAGGTGAGGATGGAGAGCGATGGGTGGGTCTCAGGGCTACCAAGGAGGTGAATGGTGAGGTCTTCGTGGTGACAAATTAGATGTGGGGCGAGGGGAAAGAGAGAGCCAGGGGTGAGCACCCGCACCCCTCCATTCCTGGCTGGCACAATACAGCGAATGGGCCACCTGGGAGGCAGGAAGCCTCCTTCCAGAGATGACAACTGTAAGGGTAAAGGTCTGAGATGCGGAGGCCCTAGACCTGGGCTGGAGCAGCCCATGTGAAAAAAAAAAAAAAGTTGGGGGACTGGATTCAGAGATTTTTTTTTTTTTTCTTGCGGTACGCGGGCCTCTCACCGCTGTGGCCTCTCCCGTTGCGGAGCACAGGCTCCGGACGCGCAGGCTCAGCGGCCATGGCCCACGGGCCCAGCCGCTCCGCGGCATGTGCGATCTTCCTGGACCGGGGCACGAACCCGCGTCCCCCGCATCTGCAGGCGGACTCTCAACCACTGCGCCACCAGGGAAGCCCCAGAGATTTTTTATGAGAAAAAGAAATCTCTTTTGAGGTGAGATTTCTGGCACTCCTCTGGTTAAAAAGAAACAATGTCACAGAGGAAGTAACTGGATACACAGTACGCAGGTGAGGCTACAGGAGGAAATGAAGAGGAAGGACAGAAATAAGTGCTGGAAGTGAGCCGGAATGAGGCAGGCAACGAACGCTGACTATTTTTGCAAGTGAACTCATCCTAGAATTTTTTGTTTCTCCAACTGGAATCAGAGAGCTAGATCTTCCCAGAACCGTAAAGGTGGAACTAGTCCTTGAGACTAGGTGAACAGTCCACGGACACAGAGCAGGTGGCTGTCCTAGGAGCAGCGCACAGCTCTCTCACCCCTGGGTCAGAGTAGTCTTTCTAAGTCCCAGCACTGGCTTTCCAAACGTGGCATTGAGGGCTGGGGCCAGAGTCAAACGCTTGAAGTCTTTGGCAACACCCCTTTTCTTCCCTTCCCCGTCTCCAGCCAGGTCCCCCTTCAGCCCTTCCCGCAACCTTGACCCAGGTTTCTCCTGTTCCCAACCCGTCTATCAAAATGCATCTGCCCCGTGTTTTGTTCCTTCAGGATCCTGATCTCTCAGCGGAACAGGAGCTAACGTACAAGTCCAACTAATTCAATTCCACTGAAAAATTGCCAAGCGTGCTATTTACAGGCAGCAGACATGGAGAGGAGGGCCAGGAACAGGCTAATGTAGGAAATCTCCAGACTTTGGGCTGTGAGGAGGGTTTTTTTATTCCTTTCTTGAAGTCTTGAGATACTGCTGAGGACAGTGGGTGGACTGGCTTCCTAGGGCTGCCATGACAAAGTGCCACAGCTGGGTGTCTTTAAACAGACATTTATTGTCTCTCAATTCCGGAGGCCAGGAGTCTGAAACCAAGAAGTCAGCAGGCCATCCTCCCGCAAGGTGCTAGGGAAGGACCATTCTATGCCTCTCTCCTAGCTTCTGGTAGCCGCAGGCATTCCTTGGCTTGTAGATGCATCACTCCGATCCTCCGAACTCACACGGAGTTCTCCTGTGTCCCTTCACGCCATCTCCCTCTGTGTGAGTCTCTCTCTGTGCCCAAATTTCCACTTTTTATAAAGACACCAGTTATACTGGATTAGGTCCCACCCTAATGATTTCATTTTCACTCGATTACTTACATACCTTAGAATGTGACCTATTTCCAAATAAGGTCACATTCTAAGGTACTGGGGGTTAGGACTTCAATGTATTCGGGGGAGACACAATTTAACACATAATAGTAGGTGTCCCGCAACAGCCAGGTTACAAGAGAGGAGTCAGGTGGGAGGTCTGCCAGTGCCAGGATGGACAAAGTGATAATATTCGAACAGAGCTTTACTATTGTCTAAATACGAATTTTTAGAGTCTCTGTCTCATCCTCTCACAGCCCTTATGCGATCAGATTGTCATAACTTCCTTCTACCAGAGAGTAAAAGTGAGGCTTGGAGCAGCACTGCCCAAAAGAAACATAATGCAAGCCACACATGGAATTTCCAAATTTCCAGAAGCCACATTTTTTAAAAGTAAAAAGAAACAAGTGAAATTAATTTTAATAATATATTTTGTTTAACTAAAGACATTAACATTCTAACGGGTAATCAGTATAAAAATTATTGAGATAGTGCTTCCCTGGTGGCGCAGTGGTTAAGAATCCGCCTGCCAATGCAGGGGACACGGCTTCAAGCCCTGGTCCGGGAAGATCCCACATGCCGCAGAGCAACTAAGCCCGTGCGCCACAACTACCGATCCTACGCTCTAGAGCGCTCCAGCCACAACTACTGAAACCCGCGTGCCTAGAGCCCGTGGTCTATAAGAGAAGCCACCGCCATGAGAAGCCTGCGCACCGCAACAACGATCCAATGCAGCCAAAAATAAATCAATAAAACAAATAATTTTTTAAAAATTAAAAAAAAATTATTGAGATATTCTACACCCTTTTTTTACACCAAGTCTTTGAAATCCAGTATGCATTTCACAAAAACACATAACTATTAAAACCTTAAACGGTCCTAAAATGATCTTTCATTCCTTCAGTGGTATGCATAGTACCACACCCTAGAAGAGCAGATCTGACAGGCAAGACGGACCCAACAGCCCCACTCACCCAAGGAAGACGGCAGTACGTGGCACCTAATAGTACACACTACCTTTCAGTGACCACTCCCTATGGCCTAGGTACCAAGCTTAGAATGTCACATACATGCAATCTTATGTATATATTACATATATATAATCTGATGAAAGCTTACCTAACATGCAGTGACTCTAGAGATATATAAGCAATGCTCTTTAGAGGAACGGCGGGAGCAGAAACGTAATGTTTCAGGATTTCTGAAAGTGCCTGACCTACCGACAAATGTGGCTCCGGTGAGGTGAGTGAGGCTGGGTGTGTTTGTGGCCAGAGATGGGTCTAGAAGAGCAGTTTGAGACCGTGCTTCAGGAAGTCTCAATGTCACACTAAGGAACAATGATTTAGTTCTGGAAATCACGAAGCATCACTAGAGGTTTTAAAATTAGGGAGTGAAATGAGCACACGCGTACTTCCAGATGATGATTCTGACGGCAGTGTGGAAGGTAGGCTGCAGAGACCAGAGCCTGGTGTCAGGGAGGATGAAAACCAGCAGGCCTGTTACGCAGGGGCAGGGGGAATGAAGGGGGCGGAGTCATCTCGTAGCTGAGACAGATGGGCGTGGCGGTGTCGGAAAATAAAAGAAACGGAAGGTGGGCCCTCAAAAGTGACTTTGGATTTTCTAATTCAGGTGATGCCACACACTGAGATGAAATTAACGGGGTGGGGAGTGGGTTCAAGGATAGACGGGATGAGCTCTGCTTTAGCTCCGTGGGGAATTGAAAGGCCTTGGGATCTCCATGGGAAGCTGGCCACAGGCAGCTGGAAATAGGATCTAAACTCAGGAAGGGTAAGGGCTGGAGGTGCTAGTTTAGGATGCACCAGCCAAAGGGCAGTGGTCACGGGTTGGGGCGGGGGGAGTGATGGCAATTAGCAAGGAGTCCTGGCAGCTGAGTGTAGAGGGCAGGTAGAAGAAGGGCTGATGGAGGATGCTGAGAGGGAGATGGTGGGGGGGCTGAAGGGAGGAACGGAGGACAGAGGCAAAGCACTCAAGCAGGGAACGGTCAACAAATTCCAATACTGCCGAACAGTAAGGTACATGCGGGAACTAAGAAGAGGGTCTGAGCTGTGCCTCAGTTTCCTCCTCTGTAAATACGAGTTTGAGCCAGAAGGCTTCTGATGCTCCTTCCAGCTCAGTCACTGGGGTGACAGCCCAGGGACAGTGGCCTCAGCACAAGTCTTGCCTGGATCTGAGGCAGCCCTGGGGCACTTGGTCATGTATGCTCCCCGGTGTCCCAGGACCCATGTGCACCTCAGGGCAACCATGGACCCCTACTTGGATTTCATTCTCACAATAGCCTTGTCTATTATCACCCCCATCTTATAGGTGGGAAAACTGAGGCTAATTATTTGCCTGATGTCATAGGGTTTAAGGGATTTGAATCCAGTCCAAAGAAACTGAATTCAGGGTTCGCTGATCAAATAGTCTTTCTCACCCTCACACCTGCAACACCTGGGTCATCTTTCCAATCCTGTCTCCAGGTTCAAAAAATGATACGCTCCCCTTCTTTCTTAGTCATTATCATTTCAGTGCTGATCAAATACCTACAATGAACAAGTATTACTATGAACATCAGGGAAAAAATCGTTTTAGGAAGAGTGTGATTCAAAAGAGTTTAAAGGGGAACTGCCCCACATGCTCCCAATTAGGACTTCTCTCCTGAGATTAACAAGTTTATGGATGGGCTTGATATTATAGCAATTTGGGTCTATATCTTTTTTTTTTTTTTTTTTTTGCGGTACGCGGGCCTCTCACTGTTGCGGCCTCCCCCACTGCGGAGCACAGGCTCCGGACGCGCAGGCTCAGCGGCCATGGCTCATGGGCCCAGCCACTCCGCGGCATGTGGGATCTTCCCGGACCGGGGCACGAACCCGTGTCACCTGCATCGGCAGGCAGGCTCTCAACCACTGCGCCACCAGGGAAGCCCTGGGTCTATATCTTAATCTCTTCCACTCCATTTTAAGTACTTGCAGACCAAGGAACATACCATATTTTTTTTTTTACAGTTTTTTTGAGGTATAAGTCACACACCATACAATTCACCCATTTAAAGTGTTCAATTCAGTTGTTTTTAATGTATTCACAGAAATATGAAACCATCACCACAATTTAGAACATTTTCATCACTTTAAAAAGAAACCTCCTACACTTTAGCTATCACACCTCTGCCCACCCCCTCCCCAGCCACTATTCTACTTTCTGTCTCTATAGATTTCCCTATTCCGGACTTCCATATGAATGGAATCATAATATGTGGTCTTCTGTGATTGGCTTCTTTCACTTAGCAAAATGTGTTTAAGGTCCATCCCATTCATACTGTAGAATGTGTCAGTACTTCATTCCTTTTTCTGGCCAAGTAATATTCCACTGTATGGATATAGCACCTTTTAATTATCCATTGTCCACTGATGGACATTCAGGTGGTTTGCACATTTTGACTATTATGAATGATGCTGCTATGAACATCTGAATACAAGTTTTGTGTAGACATAAGTTTTCATTTCTCTTGCATTTATGCCAAGGAGTGAAATTAAGGAATAGGCCATATTCGTTCCTCTTTCCACTACAGTGCCTAGCGTTGTGCTTCATGTAGTGTGAGGCCTCAGTGGATATTTGTCAAGTGAGTGAAAAGAATACAGTTCTCAGCATAAGATATTACAGCCAAAGGGTCCACCTAGGTTCCACCAAAGCCTGTGACCACCACCCTGGCTTCCCCGGATTGACTAAAATAAACGTCCATCTTGTTTCTTGCTCATTGTGATTTTGTCTCTTTCTCCTGCACTTCAGGAACTGATGAAGCCACCATCATTCAAATCCTATCAAGCAGGACATCGAATGAGAGGCAACAAATAAAACAAAAGTACAAGACAACGTATGGCAAGGTGACGCCGAGGGTCCTTGGCCGTGTGCGCACGGCCTTGGTCTTGACTGTCTCTTCTGCTTCTTTTATGTTCCCAAGACAGTGAGGACTATCCCTAAAGCTTTATTGAATTAGCCCAAGAGAAACAAAATGAAACAACCATTTAAAACTTTAATTGACTCCAGAAAAACTGAAATGGCCTTGTTAACAGCCTGTAAAATCAATACCGGTTAACTCATTATTTTTCCAACTGACTTCTTTTTAAGTTGATTCCTCAGTCTTTTTTTCCCACTCATTTGGATTAATTCCACATATTAACTTATAGATAGGCCAGGGATTTGAAAACCAGTTTTCACAGGTGGGTCTTTATGTAAGAATTCTTCATTTATTCAGGTGTCTTCAAGAATGATATATTCTTCATAAGTGATTGTTACAAAAACTAAAAAACCAAAACCAAAAAACCCTCCATTTCGTTAAGCATCAACGCCTTTTTCTTTCTTTGCGTATCTTTTCTTTCATTCTTCTTGTTGATGGTGTTACATTTAGAAATCTTTAAGAATGCATTAGGCTTTCTGTTTTCTTTATTAATATAGCATGAACACGATTTAACATTTTCTTAATGTCATTAGAATTATCAGTTTGCCAAATAAATATGAATTATTATGCTGCATTCTAATCCAAATTTATACTTCCTTTACAGTTTCAGTAACTCTATGTATAAATAGATATAGAGATAGAGGTGGATTTTCTTACTTATTTGTCACTGGGGAAGCAACAATCTCTCTAGGCCTTGGTCTCCTCACAAAATGAAAATGGTAATTTGCCTCCCTTCTCAGGCTGCTGTGAGAATCAAGCAGGGTAATGCTGGCACCTACCAGTAAAGGGAGGCCGTGATAGGTGTGATTGTCTCCACCTTACAGAGAGAAAAAGTGGAGCGCATCTGTTTAAATGACTCATGCAAAACCACACACTTAGTAGGAAAAGGAACCAGCATTCAAATCTAAGTCTTCCATCTCCAGGGCCAGCCTCTACTCCTGAAGAATCCATTGCCATGAGAGGAGCTGTTTATTTATACATTAAACAGTCCAGACAGCTGTGCTTTTGTAGTTCTTCTGCTTCCCTCTTCACAATCAGGCTTGTCAATGTCACTCATTGATGACCTTGGTGAAAATAAGTGCAGCTTCAGTTCAGCTGCATTTAATTGAATTGAATGACATTGAACTTTCATCCTTGTCAGCGCGCCTGACTATAGCATCCTCTCAAGTGCTGTGTCTACTTATATCCTACCGATACGGAAAGTCAGATACAGGCATCTTAAGCTTTGGTGTAAAATAAGTGTAAATGGGTTCAAAGTGAGGACTCAGGGGCTCTGTGAAAGTGAGCATGCTCTAGCACAAAACTCTGCAACACCTACATCTGCCAATCATTTGCTTACTTTCCAATTCTCAGCTGTGTTTCAAACAGCTGGGACTGCCAAAGAGGTGATCGAGAATCATGCCACAAAGCTAGAAGACATTAGAGACAATCAAATCTGAAGTCAGCTGAGCTCCAAAGAGAATAAGTATCCCAAGGTGACACAGCTAGTTAGCAGGAAACCAGGATTAGAGCCGAAGAATCCTGAGCTGGCTCCTAGGTCCAAACAGAATGTAAACACACGAGGATTTGTTTTCATCCTTGTGACGTACGAGAGCAGCCAGCTGGGATTTCTCTTCTCTACAGTTCTATATAATGCCCATCTGACTTGGAAAAATATTTCCAGTCTTCAGGTAGATCCACACCAGAGTACTGACCAAAGGCCTGTCTTCACAAGATCAGGTTAGATGCAGCAGCTGCCATGGGATGGAGCCAGTAATATCACAACCTGCTATTAAGACTGCAGATCCCAGGGCCTTGGACAAAAATCTTCTGGGATTTTCCTCCCAGGTCCGGAGCTCAGAGGTTCATTTGAGAAATAGTTGATTTGCCTTCTCTCTGAAAGTTCCTTTCAACATGAAATCATCATCGTCGTCACTTATTGAACATGGAAAATGTGCCAGGCACCGTGTTCAGTGTTTACAAGGATTGTCTTATCTAATTCTCCCAACAACCTTAAGAAGTAAGTCTTATTATTCTTCCCATTTTTCAGAGAAGGAAACTGACAGTTGGTGAAATTAAGCACATTTCCTAGGTCGCAGAGCTACACGACTGTGTTGTTAGACATCGTGCCATGGTGCTGAGTAGCCAGGCCCACCCCATGCTGTAATTTGGTCTATCGGCTTCCAGTCTGACCCACACGGGGCTGTCTCTGTGTGAAGGTCCTGCTCTGAGGTCCTGCATTTAACTTGGGACATTGATGACTCTAGTTGGACTGAACGCCCATTCTTGACCCTTTTCTCATTAAACCATCAGGTCGGAGGGAGACAGTAGGAGCAGGCGGTTCACCTGTGATTGGAGGGGCTTGCCCCAAACAGGGTGCCAGTGGGAATTTCATGCACTTCCCTTCCCCCACCTGAGATCTTTCCCACGTGTGTCCCTTTCAGAATTTAACAAAATGCCAAAGTGACTGTATATCAGGTTTGCCCAGGACAGTCCCTCTTTAATTCCTGTTGTCACCCTGCAATTATTAATAGTGCCCCCCCTTTCACTGTCAAAAGCATCCCAACTTGGACAATGAATGATCTGGTCTCCTAGAGATGACAAACCTGTATTTCAGTCTTTTCTAGCCAAGTATTTGGAGATGAGTCCTTTATCTTATTGAGGTTCAGTCCATGGGAATAATGCAATACCTCTCCTGCCAGGGCTGTTTTAGGGATCAGTGAGGAAGCTCTCTGAACCCCAAAATATTCTGCAAATGTTGGTTGTTACTTCGATTCATCTTTGGAGTCCCCAGCCCTGAGCAGGGGATCTTCCCTCTGCATCTCTGCCAGCCTTGGCAGAAGATGGATGGGCACTTGGGAGACGACTGTCCTCCAGAGCAGGTCACTCATGCCTGTAGAGCTCCAGTCTAGATTGTGCCCCGTGTGTCCACAGCAGGTGTCCTGCGGTGGGGAGAGCAGACACCTGTCCCTCTGCTCTCAGCACGTTCCCAGACAAGACTCTCGCTGTCTTCCCACAGGACCTGGAGGAGGTGCTCAAGAGGGAGCTGAGTGGATACTTCGAGAAGACAGCCTTGGCCCTTCTGCAACACCCCAGCGAGTATGCCGCCCGGCAGCTGCAGAAGGCCATGAAGGGCCTGGGCACGAATGAGGCGGTGCTCATCGAGGTCCTGTGCACGAGAACCAATAAGGTGAGTCCCAGCCGAGCCCTGGACCAACTCCCAAGGGAGCGTCCATATGCCCATCAGAGATGGTTACAGCAGCCAGAAGGGAAAGTCCTCCCTGCATTCCACCCACGGGGTGAGCAAGTGTCTGGGCAGAAACGCGTCCACTTGGTTCACACTGGAGAGATCCCTCTTCCAATCTTCTGATGGTCATTCTTGGTGTTGCTGCTCCTGGCTTGACAGGATAGATCCTTCCAGAAGCACAGTGTCAATCCAGCTTTCATTTTTCTAAAGAGATGCACAGTTTTACACGAAGGAGGAAAGTTCTACTTTACCCTCCCAGCCTGACTTTGCGGGTCTCCTGGCACAAATAATACAACAGTCCAAGCATGGCTGCATCTAGCGGAGAGCACAAGAACAGGCAGGGGGGTGCGGGGTGCCAGGGGGGTCCCAGTGAACACCCCCGGGGCCGCCACCACTTCCCCAGAGGTTTCCATGTCCTCTATCCTGTCCTCCCCTGGTCCCTTGGGCACATGCCACCATCTCAGGAGCTGAAAAGGACGTTCGTTAAGGCCCTCGCAGAAGCCCATTCATCTTTGGTTCCAGAACCCATAAGGGCCAAGGACTTCATCAGAAGAGAGGGCCCACAGGGCATTATCTGGGGAACCTCTGCCTCTTCCACAACACCCATCACATAGAATGGGGAGGTCCAGCGAGGAAATGCCAGGAAAATCCAACACACTTGAGGCCTCTGGGTAGGAAGCAGAAACAGCACTTGGAGCAGATGGCGAGGAAAGCTGCCCCAGCGCTCTGACACTGCAGTGCCGTTTGAGCCCCCGAGCGCCTACCACCTGGGCTGGTTCCTCCTGCCCAGCCTGTGCCGTCCACCCACGTCTCCTGAAGCACCACCGGGCTCCACGCTAACGCTGCAAACCCCTTTCCTGAACATCTCTGGACTTCTCTTCTTCCCAAAGGATAATAAAACCCCTCCATTTGGGGAGTTTCTGGTTAAGATTGTGCCTTAAGGGAAGGTTAGCACAGGAGGGCGGTATCAATTCAGTCCAATAACCACACAACTCTCCTTACTCAATATTCCCATCCTTTCCAGGAGCACCAAAGTCCTAGCGACCAGGCAGCCAATATTTGGGCAGCCTGCCTTGGCAAGAAGGTTAATTTGGTCGTTACTTTTCTAATCACACTTGCCTACACGTGGTTCACCCTCAGCCTAATTTCTTTCAGGTCCTGGTCTCAAACAATGAACAGGTTCTTTTTTTTGCAATCAAATAGATCTGACAGTAAAAAGAAGAAAAGCAGGGAGAGAGCAGGCCCTGGGTTCAGGCAGATCCTGAGAGTGGGCTGGAAGGAGGAGAAAGGGGAGGGGGCTGCAGAGTCACAGATGTTCGGCCCCCACCTGCTTCCTCCTCTCTCCCACCCACCGAAGCAACATCGGCCTGGCCCTCATCTTCTATCGCTCCCTCTCCCTTCTCCCCATCACTGCCCCATGACTTTCATTTTAAACAGTTTAGGAGCGATGCTGTAGGGAAATGCCTGCTCTTATACGTTGCTGGTTCAAGTGTAAACAGAGGCAGCTCCCAAGTGGGTCAAGCCATTGCAATATACAGCCATACTCTGTTTCATTGCGCTTCGCTTTACCGCGATTTTGCAAATAGCATGTTTGTGGCAACCCTTCATCAAGCAAGCCTATCAGCACCATTTCTCCAAAAGCATTTGCTCACTTCCTGTCTCTGTGTCATATTTTGGTATTTCTCACAATATTTCAGACCCTCCACTGGCAGAAAGATGACGTCTTGCTGAAGGCTCAGGTGATGGTTAGAATTTTTAGCAATAAATTTTTTGTTTTGTTTTGTTTTTTTTGCGGTACGCGGGCCTCTCACTGTTGTGGCCTCTCCCGTTGCGGAGCACAGTCTCCAGACGCGCAGGCTCAGTGGCCATGGCTCACGGGCCCAGCCGCTCCGCGGCATGTGGGATCCTCCCGCACCAGGGCACGAACCCGCGTCCCCTGCATCGGCAGGCGGACTCTCAACCACTGCGCCACCAGGGAAGCCCGCAATAAAGTATTTTTAAATTAAGTTATGTGCACTGTTTTTTTAGATATAATGCTATCGCACACTTAACAGACCACAGTAGAGTATAATCATAACTTTTGTGTGTACTGGGAAACCGAAAGATTCGTGTGACTCGCTTTATTATGATACTCATTTTATAGGGGTGGTCTGGAACCAAACCCACAGTATCTCCAAGGTGTGCCTGTAAAGCCGTTCTTCCTGGCACACACCCTGGAGAGAGGCTTGCACTCCTGTACACAGCAAATTGTTTACTGAGTGCAGCCTTGTTTGAAGTAGAGAAAAATTGAAAACAGCCTAAATGTCCATCAATCAGAGGCTGGCTAAATAAACAGGGGCTTGCTGTAGGATGGAACCTTTTGTATCGATTTAAAAAAAACACTAGGTGACTAACTAATGTACAAGCCTAGCTGGACCTCCAAAACCTATTACTGAGTGAAAAAATAAGTCAAAGAACAAACAATATGAACAGTATTCCACTTTTTAAACACATACACAAAACAGTTCTGTATGTTTGCAGTAGCACAAACATATGTATACAAATGTAAAGGGAAAATATGCACTGAACTTCTAACACTGGCTACCTGGGTGGGGAAGGGAGAGTGAGATGGGGTGAGGGGGTAGTGAAAGAAGATGTTAGCTTAGCTGTAATGTTTTCACTTTTAACTAAGGATGACATATGCTAAAGGACTCCACACAGCTGGGGACTTGCTCTAGGCCTAGACCTTGACCTGTAGGGACAACCCCCTTTGGAGGAAGTCATAAAGGCATCCCGTGTCCAGAGACAGCTCCTGCCTCTTCCCTTTGCTTGTCTCTGCCTATATTATTGATTAATCCTACCTTGGAGTATTGATTTTTTTTTTTATTACCTCTCCTAGGAAATCATCGCCATTAAAGAGGCCTACCAAAGATGTAAGTGACCGTTTGTTCTGACTTTAAAGAATGTTCCTTCCAAAATACCTCTGGGAGACTAAATCTGCATTCTCTCCTCCTTTCTTCTTCCCCAAAAGTATTTGACAGGAGCCTTGAATCAGATGTCAAAGGTGACACAAGTGGAAGCCTAAAAAAAATTCTGGTCTCCCTGCTACAGGTAAAAGTAAAAAGGTCTAACCTGCCTTATGATCTTGGGAAACAGCCCTTGGCAGCATGGGACCATGATGAAAAAGGCAATTTCGATGATAAACATTTCCTTCTTTTATTAAAAATGTTACTGAGGGATCATCAACCTGTGTTCTGTCAGCCCAGCTCATGTGAAATTACTCAGTGGGTATTTTTCCCATCATAACAATCCACCTAGTCATTTGTAGTTTACAATCCCTTTTTGTTAGTGTGTTATCTCATTAAGCATCACCTCCTCACTTTGCCAGTGAGGAACCGCTAGGTGTACACACAGTAAGACACAGCTTAGGAGCAAGAACCAGCCCATCTGACCCCAAGTAGGGCCCTTTTCATGACACAACTTACTTGCAGGATTCACCCCAAGCCTAGGCCTGTAAGAACTGCTGCAGGGAGCTTGGCCTGGAAAGCAGGGCTTTAAGAATTGGCCCTGCTAGGACACAGCCCCCGCAGCCCCCGGCCAGATGGCACCTGCACTCTCATGACACACCCATCTTTATGAGCTTTGTGTGTCTCCTCCGCTTCATTACTCTCGACGTGGAGAGACTGAGAGCAGAGAATACACAGAGTAGGCTTCACCTGTAGCACGAAGAGTATGTAAGTTTTCTCCTGCTGTGTAACAACCTGCTGCAAACTCAGCAACCTCAACTACGCAGACCCATGATCTAGCGGTTTCCATGGGGCAGGGGTCCTGTTGCGGGTTAGCCAGGGTCTCGCCAGGCTGAAATCAAGGTGTCGGCCAGGGCTGCCATCTCATCTGAGGCCTGGGGTCCTCTTCCAAGCGCACTGGCAGTTGGTAGATTTCGGTTCCCTGTGGTTGTACGACTGATGTCCCTGTGTTCCTGCTAGCTGTCAACCAGAGACCACTCAGCTCCTAGAGGCCATCTGCAGTTCCCTGTCGTGGCCCCATAGACAGTTCAGAGCATGGCTATTTGGTTTCTTCCAGGCCAGCAGGAGTTCATGTCTCTGACTTCTTCCATCTCTGACCTTAACGAGCTCACCTGATTGGGTCAGACCTACCCAGGATAACTGATTAGGGATTTTAATTACATCTATAAACATCCCCTTTGCCATATAAACATAATATGATCACAGGAGTGGTATCTCACCATATTCACAGGTCTTACCCACACTCAAAAGAAGGGGATTATACAGGAGTGTGGGCCACCTGGGTCATCTTAGAATTCCACCTGCCACTAAGGGCTTAGGTTAGACCTCCAAAACTTTCCATGACCAACATTCAGGGCTCTTCAGGGCTGGGACCCTGAGAAGTGAAATTTGATATTCTGGAAGGAAGACTAATAGCTTCCCAACAGACTCATTCTAGGGGACATAATGAGGTTTCTTAGAGGTCAGTGGGGTTTGTGAGTGACCCTGGTTTCTACAAAAAAAAGGGGAAAATGTGTTGTCACAGAAGCTACTCTGTTTATCAGTTGTGCCCAAAAGATGGCAGCAAAGAGCAGCATTGCCACTTTGCCAGGTTCTGTCTAGCTTCAGGCCACCCCTCTGAAATCACCCCCTTTTCTAGGACTTTCCCTTTTTGTTTTCTGTGGTCAAGCAGGAACTCAAGTTAATAACAATGTGTTGATTTTTCTAGGCTAATCGCGATGAAGGAGATAATGTAGACAAAGATCTAGCTGGTCAGGATGCCAAAGATCTGTACGATGTAAGTATGCAGATGTGTCAGTCTCTGCAAATCCTTTTTTTTTTTTTTAATTAACATTATTTTCAACAACTGTTACTTTATTTTATGTGAATTGGAATTACTTGGGAAATAAGTATGATCTTTAAAATATTTTTCATATATACGGTCTTCATGAACCTGAAAGAATTGCTTTTTCTATTCTTATATTCTGGGGTTAACCACCTTAGATCCACTTTGGAACAAGGGAAGGTATAAATAATATAAATATGTGAGGTATACTTGTGGGTTAGAAGTTTAAAGTGCTAGATCGATCAATGTGGCTTAGATTCAGTGCATATTTTATTGTTTCCTGTAAGGGAGGCCTGGTCACAGCTCTGTTTATTCAGTCTTTTTGCAAAAGGCTTTTTCAAAATGTTTGCACTCGGCCCTCTAGGCAGGGGAAGGCCGCTGGGGCACGGACGAGCTTACCTTCAGTGAAGTCCTGGCCAAGAGGAATCACAAACAGTTACGAGCCACCTTTCAAGCCTACCAAGTTGTAAGTGATCCAGTACTAAGGCAAGGAGTTCACACGGAAACTGAGTCTCAAGTTATTTCCAAAAGAAGCCGAGTTCTGGGATGTGGAACTGGGCGGCAGGGGGTGGGGTGTCTTTTACAATAGTGGTTCTCAATCGGGGTGATTTTGCACCCCCCAAGGGATATTTGATAATGTCTGGAAACATGTGGGGTTGTCACAACAAGGTGCGCTGGGGCAAGCAGCACCGTTGGCATCCAGAGCGTCAAGGGGCAAGCAGCACTGTTGGCATCCAGAGCGTCAAGGGGCAAGCAGCACCGTTGGCATCCAGAGCGTCAAGGCCAGGGATCCTGCTGAACAACCCACAGTGCCCAGGGCGCCTCCCACAACAAACAGTCATTCGGCCCCCAGTGCACTGCTGAGTCTGGGAAACCCTGCTTTGCAACAGAGGCTAGGGAAGCAGGGGAGTGTCAAGTTTAGGAGCAAAGCCCTAGAGCCAGAGGTGACAGGTTCAAGTCCCGGTTCTATCACTAACAAGTGACCTGATGTCACCATCCTCATTTGTAAAACAGGGACCGTGAACATCAACACCCCACCCTCACGGGGTTATTTTAGGTGTTAAATAAGATGAATATAAAAGGCTCAGGACAGTATCTGGCATGTGGTAAGCTTACATATGTTTGCTGTTACTATGATTCCAATTGACAGTTGGGCTAACAGTGCCTACTGCTCCCAAAACAGATGTGATAATACCTCAGAGATACACTCTTGGAAAGATGTGTATCAGTTACTTTTATACAGTTATTTTTTTTAATCTAATGATAATTTTAAGTCAACGAGGTGAGTTAGCTATTTCAAGGCACTCAGTGGTTAATCCTTCCCTGAAAATCAGTCTTTAATTGCAAGAAGACCTTTGTGGAATATCAGATTTTGTTTTGGTCTCCTATTTTATATTTGTGGAATGGTTTTAAAGGACATCTGTACCCTGTGTCTCATTTCAATTTCACAAGAATACTGTAACTCAAAAGTAGGCTGAAGAGCCATTGTTACCCACAACTGCTGGTGGAGGAAAATCTGTTACAAGTAAGGAACCATCTGTAACTTATCAGGACCACACAGCAAGTCAGTAGCAGAAAGTGGATGAGAATTCCAAGATTCCCCAGCCTGAGCTCCTACCTCAGCTAGAGCTGGCCGCTCCTCACTCAAAATAGCATTTCCTATGTGTTGCCAGCAGATGAAAAGACAACAAAGCTTTGGAATTTTATCATCACTGTATATAAGCCCTTAGGGCCCTCTGCTTTCAAATCCTGCCCAGAGCCGTGATCAAAGGCAGCTGACCCTGTACTCCCCTGGCCCCTGGGCCTGGAGCTGTGTAGACTGAGCTGGAAGCCTTCTCCATGACCTAGACCCTCTTCCCATAAGACTGGGGCCATGGATGGAGTTTCTGGGGTGGCTGTCATTGGAGATCACTATAGAAACACACGTGTGTGTGTGTGTGTGTGTGTGTGTGTGTGTGTGTACATGAAGTACTGACTATCTAAGGATACTCCCTAGGCCGATTGTTCTCATAATTAATCCCCAAACAGCAGAATCCGTATCACTTGACACAATGTTTAAAATGAGAATTCTTAGTGCCGGCCCTGGACCTACTGAATCAGCTTCCTTGGAGTTAGGGTCCTATAGTCTGTGCTTTAACAAATCTTCCAGATTCTGATACATGTTAAGGTTTAACAAGTCTGCTCTAGGCTACTAGCTGTATGACCCTGGGCAAGTTATTAAGGGTTCTGTGCCTCAGTTCCCCCAACCGTATAATAGGGATAATAATAGTACCTACTTCACAGGGTTAGTAAGGATTAAATGAATTAACAGATTTAAAGCATTTATTGCCTGGCATGAAGTAGGTGCTCAATTAACATTAGCAGTTGTTATGAGTCGCCTTATGTGAACCGACAGTGTCAAAAAACAGAGCTAAAACTCAAATGGTCAGTAAGAGAATCAATTGATCTGATAATTCTTTACATGAAACCAGCTCTAAAATGCCACCTATTCATCATTCCTAAAGCCTTGTTGGAACATTGTTCATCTTGATCTTTATCATTGATCTTCTGAGTTCATCCTGATCTTGGGAACCTGCCTCCATAAATCTTCTCATGGTCTCTGGCTAAAGGCACTAAGATGCTAAGGGTCAGATCAGTGAAGTGTGTCGTACGGCATAGGCTGTCCTGGCATAGAGTCGAATTTTAATTTTTGGCGCAAAAACTCAGGTTTTTGCCCTTTATCTGCCCTCTAGACCTGAGTCTTAACTGTTGACACCCTCAGAGATCCCAGCCCAAGCAACAAAGCTTCCCCAACTCTGCAGCATCATGAAAGATTATTACCGTCCCCAAATCTACCAAATATGAAAGGCTTGTAGAGTTATAAAGTTCCCAAAACATGGCTCAGTATAAATTGTAGGTACACATACCCATGACCCCAGGTCACTGCCTCACCACCACACCCCTCACCAGAAAGTTCTCCCCTTCCCTAAAGTGTTCCTAAGCCCACTCCAGAACCTTTAGCCCTTTAACTGCTATAACCAAAGTCAGAGTGCACAGGGCTCTGCCGTGGGCACGCTGTCAGTTTGGGGCATTGGTTTTAAAAGAAAGAAATGTGTCTCCTATTCTTCTAATAATCTCCCCACAGGCAATGCTACCTGGTAAACTAGAAGCCTTTGAGGCTTGTCTGGAATCCACCCTGGCAATGGGTTTTTGTACCGAGATCAGAAAACCTGGTTTTGTCCAAAGAGCCCCCCTAAGAATTAAGTGTTCCGATAAGTGAGAAGCATTCCATTTGCAAAGGAGCATCTCAGTAGCTTGGGCCAGTGGACTGTTTTCCATGTGTGCTCAATGGAGTCCCTGGAGGTGGCTTGGTAGCTACCAGGAGGGAATGGGGGGCAGGAGGTAGGTAGAGAACAAAGGGCAATGCCGTCTCACTGTATCTCATGAATAGTGCCCCCGGAGTTGGCCAGCAAAGAGACTGAGAGGCTAGGAACCTGGCATTACCGTCTAGGGCTGTGGTAAGGAGCCCATCTCCCGCCTCCCCAGAACAGCTCTGCTTTCCTGCTTTTATCTGTTGTGTAGGCTGAGATGCTACAGAAAATTTTAAAACACTGTTCTAGCCCAGTACTAACAATGATAATGGAAAGTGGTTTAATGTGAGGATTTTTTTTTTTTTTTTTTTTTTTACTAAACACAGACCTGTGTGAGGACAATGTCCTCTTGAAACACAATCTCAGTCTACACAACAAGAACCCTGTTCATGGGAAAAGTGATAGCAGTTTCTTCTGAAATACCAGCTCCCACATCCAACCACCAACACCTCAGAACAGCTAAGAAAGGGACTGAAAGCCCCCCCAATCCAGTCCCCTTCTTATCTAGGTCGATTCCACACCAGACCTCTAGATGGGCCAACTATGGTGAGGACATCAAGCTACGGGTTTCATTAAATCTGGACCCTCCTTCCCCCCATATCTATTGTGCTCGTATCACAAAGAATATGTTGTTTACCAGTGTTTTCAGAATAAACTACATAAACTCCACTGGCATGTCCTCAAAGGTCCCAATTATTTATAGACTCACAATTGTGTCATATCCTCAAGAGATAATTTCTAAGAAAGAAGTTTCAGTATTTCTAATGCTTAATTGCATTTCCCAAACCCAACCAAAAGTTCTCCTTTCTCTTTATATGCCTGCCCTGAGCTTGGCCCAGGCGGTACTTGTGTTAAGCGTGGTCACAATTTACTCTGAACTTCAGCTTCTATAAATATTTGGAAGGAAACCTAATGTGTAATGCTGTGCAGAACAAGCTGGCGGTGAATATAAGATCATCTGGAGTCTCCCCAGAGGGAAAGAAAGCAGCATTTGACGTGGTCAGCCCCTGGCTCCCAGCCCAAGTAGCCCCACAGTATCAGAAACATTAGACCAAGTCCTTACCATGAACTTCACAACCTCTATTCATGTCATCCAAAGTGTAGGTGCCCGAGCTCCCAGTCTCAGTCCACAACAGAGGAAGGTGTGGGAGATGATTATAACCATAGCCTCCTGGAAAATTGGAAATGGAAAGAATTTTTATAAACACATAGGAAACTCAAGTACGATAGAAACATAAAGAATATTGTTGCAGTATTTATTCATTGTTTTTCCACTCCCTGATTTCACAGAGGAGGAAACTGAGGCTGAGGGAGTGGTCCTGACTGGGGTCACATCCATTAGGGGTCAAATCGGGACTAACTCCTAGGCCATGAGAGTCCCCACTCGAATGGCGGGCAACCATCCCCAGCCCTGCAAGGGCTGAGGCCAGAGAGGAATCCCAGAGTTCCTCTGGTCCTCGCGTGACCAAATCTGGAAGAGTCTATTGCTTTTTGTAGAAGAACGAGCCTCAAGTGCACCAAGGCCAAAAGCAAAACCTGGACTAACAGCGGCACTTTCTTTCTCCAGCTCATTGGCAAAGACATCGAAGAGGCCATCGAAGCAGAAACGTCAGGAGATCTGCAGAAGGCCTACTTAACTCTCGGTAAAGTAAAGCTAGGAAAGCCCCTGACTTGGGTTGGGCTCCCTGGAACCAGACTTGGAGACAGAGGTTTGTGTGCAGGAAGCTTTCAGGGAATAGCTTGGGAACCACACATCTAAGCAGCATTGCGAAGGGAGAGAATGAATGTGATGCAGCTGCAACAGGAGCTGTGCTGGTCCCCCAAGGAGCCCTGAAGTCAGGATGTCCAAAGTGGAGGCAAGGGGACCAGGTCTTCACACCCCACATCAAGCAGCCGTCAGGCTGCACCCAGGGAGCATCTGCAACCTTGGGGAAGATAGCTGCCTCTTTTGACTCCTAACAGATATGACCCCAGTCAGTCCCTCCCTCCTGAGAAGGGACTCAACCCTGAGCAGCCAGCAGGTAACACTTGGCATGAGTGCCTGCTGTCCTGAAGACAGCAGCTGGGGGAGCTACCACAGCATCCACGACAGTCCCACTAAGATCACGGAGCCCCGAGAGCCTCCATCAACAGCCTGGGACCATTGTCTAGTCTCGTGGGGCAGCACGCGGTTCACGTGACACACACTCAAAAGCACCCAGGTTCGGATCCAGGAACAAGTTTCTGCGGGTGCCTCATGGCCCAAGGGTGACCTTTTCCATTTGGTTCCCTTCAACACTGGAATGAATGAGGTCTGTGTAGAAAGCAAGGCGGGGGAGACTAGATCAAGGCCGTGCCAAGCAAACGCCAGGCATTTCTCTCCAGGTGTTGCCTGTAGGCAGGAAATAGCAGAGAGATGGGTACCGGGCTGTGGCTGGCAGGCTCATTTCTCATTTTTGCAAGCCCCGGAATGAAGGCATTGTCCATTGTCCACACTCCGGTGGCGAGGAGGCCAGGGCAGCAACCCAAATGGCACGAGAAATGGAGAGAATATCCCCAGAAGAAGAGGAAGAACCAAAAAAGCAGCCCCTGGAAGCTACAAAATGTGCTCTCGCTGCCAAACCCTTTTGTTTTGTTTTTCTGATGGGATTTTGGGGGCAATGTCAGCAATTGATTTTTTTTTTCCCACCCTCATTTTGCATTCAGATTAGCAGGTCTGCTATTGTTATAGAGGCCTGAAAATCTTTAATGTCACTCCTGTCCCACAATGGATACACACAGATGACTGTCCTTAGGGCTATAAGGATGAGTGTGTTAAGTAAACGGGGAGATCTACTCATGGCCCAGCTACAAGGCTCCAAAGCCTTTCTGTACCTGCAGTGTAAAGAAGCAGGAGAACGCCAGAGTTCAGTCAGAAGATTAATAGTAATTCTTATTAGTATTAAGTATTAATGGTAATAAAACCATTCAACCCTTTAACATTTACTTAGCACCTGCCTGGGCCAGCAGTTGAGCCAGGTGTGGGGATCAGAGGCAAATAGGGCCAGTTCCTGTTCTTAAGAAGCTTCAAACTCATGGCAGATACACACAAATCAACAGACTGAGCTACAGTAAAGATAAAACCAATCAGAGCAAAGCAGGTACAGAGGAAGGAAAGGACCCATCCCTGCAGTTGGGGGACCATGAAATGCAGGAGCTGGGTGGACTCCACTGGTAGCAAATATAAAAGAGATTAGAAAAGACCTTGAAAAGGAGCCACACAAAGAGTGGAACATGACTTCATGACTAAATTCTCTACACACTCCCCACCCTACTCCCGCATAACTCATAAAGATGCCAGTTTGCCACTAAAATTGAGGAGGTGTTATGAGACCAAACGGTTCCCACTGCTTGCAGCCTTTGGAGCAGCACTTCTCAAAGTGGGGTCCACGGACCCCCTGCATCAGACTCACGTGGGGAGGCGTGTGAAAGTGCAGTTTCTGGAGGCCCACTCCAGGTTACCCACTTAGGACTTCCTGGAATGCAGCCCAAAGCCACACATTGACAAGCTCCTCCCGTGATCATCTTATGCCCCCTGGAGTTTGAGAGCCCCTGCTCTGCAGGCCAGGAGGGGCAAGAGGCACCGCGGGCTGGCTGGCTGCCCTTCCTCTCACACGCACGAAGATCTTTATTCCCGCATCCTCCCAAGCTGGCCCCACCCAAACTTTCGGGGTATTCCTGCCGCTGCGAACAACAAAGGTTGTTCACCAGGCATAGACTGTATACGGTAGACAACTTGAGAGTTTTCTCCCCAAAATATCAGGAAGAAGGAGTGTCGGGGGGGAAGTCACTGGTGTGGGGACAGAACGCGCTGAAGTTAGGCAGACGATCACTGCAGCGTCAGTTAGTACGAGCGCACAGGACGGGGTCCTCGGGAAAACCTTGTGAGGCCACTAGCTCAGAACGTCTGGGGGTGTGTGTCACAGTGAGTCTCAAACACGCTGCTCCCCAAATTGCCAGGTTCACCCCCCCACCCCATCACCACCACCACCAATCCAGCAGCTTGTGGATTCAGACTCCTGGGTCTGGGCTTCTCCACTGACACGCTGGTGGCTGCCACATGACCTATAAAATAAGGAGACAGACCACCCACCCCCACAACCTAGACTCTGCTTTCCTAATTCTGTTCCTCCCCCTTCCTTGTAAGCATTCTATCGGCAGTTACCTAGAAGACAAGAGTTCTCACGGCAGGACGTATTAAGGATGTGCATTCCACACTTACGCTGAATGTATTACTTATTATTTATTACTAACATCAAAAATGTTAAGTGTTCTAGGTAAATGTCAGCAACATAAACAGTAAAGGGTTCATTCTCCCAAAGTGTTAGTCCTGGTGGACCCAGATGAGCCTTGGAGGAGGGGAGAGCAATCATGATTTATCCCCAGGAGCAGAGATGCACCCCATCCCCTGTCTGGTGAATAGAAACCATACTTTGTTAATCTGTGGATTAGATCATACTTTATTCATTTCTGGCTGGGGCAGGGCCAGAAAAGAGCAACTGGCAGCATCACAGAAAGGTGCTCTGTAGACAGGATCAAACATTGCATCAAGCCCACATCCCAGATGGAAAACGAAGATGATTGTGGGGACCTTGGAAAAGATCCAGAGATGAGGCGAGCACAAATAAAACCCAGTGAGGGACTTCCCTGGTGGTCCAGTGGGTAAGACTCTGTGCTCCCAATGCAGGGGGCCTGGACTCCAACCCTGCTCGGGGAACTAGATCCCGCATGATGCCTCAACTAAGATCCCATGTGCCGCAACTAAGACCCGGGGCAGCCAAAATAAATAAATAAATATTTTTTAAAAATAAGACCTAGTGAGGAAAAACAAAAGAAAGGAAGGTTGTTTAGCATGGGCAGAGGAGGGCCACGGTCCAACTGAGTGTATCTTCAAGATTATGAAGTTTTATATGGCAAGGTTGCCAGCCAGTCCGTGTTTCCCCTCCAAACCCAACTCTGACATCAGAGATTTCTCTTAGAGGTGAGAAAGTATTCCTGCTGGTGAGAATCATGAACTTTACAAGGAGGACCGGCGGATGGTCACAGCCCTCCACCTCCTCCCAAGGGTCTTCAGGGAACAGGAGAGGTTCTTAGGTGTCTGAAGGGGTTTTGGTCGAAGAGTCCAGATGCCCTGACCCCAGGGGAATCTTCCAGATCCCATTATCAACAGTGTGAAGTCTGCTCCTTTCAAACACCGGCCTCACAATTCCATCAGCTCCAAGGGCAGCCAGGTGACACTCTGAGCCAGCTCTGTTCCTTCCCAGGGTCTCTGTGTTATTCCACAAAACATGAACACATCACGTTCTCTCTCCCTTTGCCCTGCCCAGTGAGGAGTGCCCGGGACCTCGAGGGCTACTTTGCTGACTGTCTGTACAAGGCCATGAAGGGTGCGGGGACTGACGAGGAGACCCTCATTGACATCATTGTGACCCAGGCGGAGGTAAGACGCACTCGTTGGGCTCCACCTTCTTGTTTTGCCACCACTGATGTCATCTACAGGTCGTTTTCAGTAAGAGCCTATTTACAGAAAGAGTAAAACAGAGAGGGCCCTTGCCTTCCCAGACTTTGTAGAGGACAGTGTGTTTCTTTTTATACAAATACAGTAACGTTAGCGGCTTCTATGTCTGTCATCTGTGGCTCCGGAGAGCTCGGGGTAGTGTGTGGAGGGAAACTGGAGGGACTGTTCCGGATAGGGCAGCTCCATTTTAAGGAAGGTAAAACAGACACTCTGAAAGGTGAACAATGGACTAGATCACCCGAGCAAGTAATTTCCCGACTCCTGAGCTAGGCCTTTATTTCCTTAAACACATCCCAGAAGCACAATTTTGCACAAAAAACCACATCAGTACAAGACAACGTTTCTCAACCTTTTTTAAGTTAGCGATCGCCCACCCTCCCCCCCAGGGAGCCTTCTTAGACCCAGTTTTCTCCTAACTGTCACTCCCCTCCAAGAAATGTTAACACGGCATACACTGTGTGAATCTGCTTATGTTCCCTATGTACATACGCAATTAATTTTACATAAAAAGATTAAGATGTTTTTTCACCCTCTAAGAACCAGTTTTTGCCCCCGTTGGGAACAATATCGCCCCCCTTTGAGAGTGCATGAGTATAACAAAGGCACAGGGAGAGGAGTGGCCAGAAGCTTGGGAGCAGCTGTCAAGACTCATATTCAGAGTACAGGGCCACAGAGAGGAGGAATTGCAGAATAAATGGGAAATGGCATTTCATCCACAGCAGAGAGGCCTTGGAGAGTGAGGTGGAACTGGGCACTTGAAAACCACAGACATCTTCCCTCAAAAACGTGTTAAATGAGGGGGAAAAGATACCAACCCAAATTCTGGCCCCCAGCTTTTTGACAAATAATACTTAATATCTGACACTGTTTTGAAATATAACTTAGCAACACAACTATTCTTTCGTTTTTATTTCTATTCCTGGAATTTCTCCTCCCCCTCTTTCTCCTCTCCTCCCTCCTCCACAATTCATATTTCCCTCTCTCTATTAAGCCCCTTTCTTTTTCCTCCTCCCCTCTCCCTCCTCCAGTCTCTCTGCCACTCTCTTTGTTTTATTTTGGTTGCTCTGATTCTCTCTTTCCCTTATCTCTCCAGGTCTCAGCCTTCTCTGTCTCTCTGTCTCTTAGTAACCCACCTCCCCCAGCCAGAGTCTCTGGAGATCCTAAGACACTCCAAGGAGCAGGTTGGTGACAAAGCCCAGCAAGGATTCTAAAGACTCCAGGGGGTTGGACCACTCCGAGGGCTCCTCAGGGTGCCATATTCACTCCAGCATGCATGAGCTGTAGCGTGTTTATTCCAAGATGCTCTGTCCTATCTCAGTACTGACCACAGGTCCTGGGTCATCTCCACATGGGGACCATCCCCTCGGAATGCTTCCGGCCCAGCCAGATATATTGGCCAGATCCCCTAATCCCCCAAAGCTGCCAGGTACTAGAACAGAGCCCCGTGAGCCCCGCCCCATCCCTGCACTGACCCACCCCTCCCACCACTTCCTGCCCCTCCCCCAGCTGAGCAGCCTACCAGCCAGGGGAGCAGGGATCACAGCCCACCTGCCTGATGCAGTCTCTCTCTTGCGCAGCATCCACTTCCAACAATTCCTCCCTCTCCTACCCTCTCCTGCTCTCATCTTTCTCTCTCCTGTTGGGCCCTCTAATTGGGGCAGGAGAAGAAAAGAACCAGAAGCTTGAGCAATGGTTTGTGAGTCTCTCAAGAAAGCAAGATAGAGTCTAAATTAAAAACAACGATAACAACAAAGCTAAAAACAAAAAACTCCTGGTTAAAGAGAGCTCTGTGCTTCTTTTATGAGACTTACTGTGTTCTTTCTGGAATTATATCTTCCATGGTGCAAGTATTATCTCCTTTACTAGGTGGTCAGAATCTTCAGAGCAGAACAATCTTTTTATACTTGTTTCTTCTGAGTCCTTTCCCCACCTCCAGCACCTAGGTTTTTCAAGCTTTTCAATGACTTACAGTTGATCCCTGAACAACACGGATTTGAATGGTGTGGGTGCGCCCATATGCAGATTTTTTCAGTAAATAACAGTACCTGTATTTTCATTTTATGGCTCTTTACATTAAGTAAGTATGGGGAGAAGTTTGTGCTCCATTAGAGATCACAATATGTAGAATCAAAAGAACTAGGGTTTGAGGCCTGATTCTATCCAAACTGTTTCAGCTTCCTGCCCTTGGGTGAGTCATGGATCAAATTCCTTTGTTTTTGAGGCAGAGATAGCAATACACAGATTCTAGACTGCACGTAGCAATACACAGATTCTAGACTGCACAGGGGTGTCTGTGTTCCTAATTCCTGTATTGCTCAAGGGTCAACCGTAGATTCAAAATAAGTCCTAAAAATTGATAATGAATTGAATTTTGTTGTTTGGCACTAATATCCTTGCTGATCAGGGTACAAGAGAAAAAAAAAAAGGCATCATTTCAAACTGTGTTGACAATTTTCTTAACCTTATACTGAGAGTCAGCAAACTGTGGCCTGCAAGCCAAATCAGGCCCACCACCTGTTTTTGTACAGTCCTGTTACCTGAAAATGATTAAAGTAACTGTAAATAACTCAAAGGAAAAATAATATTTTTGTAACACATAAAATCATATGAAATTCAAGTTTTAGTGTCCATAAACAAAGTTTTACTGGAACAGACACACAGACACTGAACTCAGCTTTCCTATTCTCAGCCACGAAATAGGAAGAATAATAACTCCGACTCTTAAGGGCTGCTTTGAGGCATTAATGAGCAAGTGAGAATGACGTGCTCAGAACAGTGGCTGCCTGTGTTTATGGTGAAAACGCTATAAATGTCCCAGTTGCTGTTGTTATCTCTCCTACAGGTGGACCTTCAGGGGATAAAAGCCAAGTTCCAAGAGAAGTATCAGAAGTCTCTCTCTGACATGGTTCGCTCAGACACCTCTGGGGACTTCCAGAAACTGCTGGTGGCCCTCCTGCACTGAACCGAGTCAGCACAGCCGGAGCACAGGAAGGAACCACCTTTATCAAGAGCCCCCCCAAACCAGATTTGCAAATGCCACTCCAGCACGAAACACTCTCGAGGGTCCTGGTTTATTTCCTTGGCAGCCTGAGCCATACGGCCAGGGCAAACTGTTTAAGTTAAGGGCAGCAGCCTCAAGACGCTTGACTAGGTCACCCTGAATGCTGGTTTAGCTAGTATCTGGGCTGCCTCTTAATTTTCCTTGAGGGCAGTCACTGAATGCTTTCTGAGCACAGATGAAATCTGCAGTTGATGAAAAACTATGCCTTCGTAATAAAACATTTAAAAGAATACGTATCACACAGGGATATGTATGTTCTGGGTAAAGAGCAAATGGTTGAAGTACAAGAAAGACCAAAGTAGGCAATTCATTCATTTTCCTTCTGTGTGCTCAATTTCAAATCCTCCATGTTAATGGAGGATGTGGATTACGCCTACATCAGTTGCTTTTCCAAAGACTGGGTTGATTTGCTTTGGTGTTTGTCCTGTAAATGAATGACTTGTGAAATTTCAACATATTTGGAAAATGCAAACAGTTACATTTATTAATAATCACCAAGGACAGTCACCAAGGCCAGCGGCAAGGAAACAACTGACTTGCCTATACGAAACGTAACGAGAGGTAAAATTCCCTGATCTGCTACCCGGTTTAAATGGGTTTTCTTGCTTCTCTAGACATTTAAGCCATTTGAGTCTTCCCTGGGACCTTCAAATACAATTAGGCTGGGCACAGTGCCAACAGGGCCAAGGTTAATGGTCTGACTCTCAAATGGATTGATCCTGCACCAATAGCATCTCTGTTCCAAGGTGTTTGTCTCATAGCCACGTGCTGCTACACATAAAGGGGTCTCTGTCATGAGAACACGGACACTTTGGTCCAATAATTATAGTTATCGTTCACTGGATGATTATTTGTGCCTGGCACTGCTAAGTAGCTTACTTTCATACTTAATTTTCCCAACATCCCTATAAGATTAATATTACTCCCATTTATGAGCTGAAGCAACTGAGACATTAAGTAATCTGGCTAAACTCATTCACAAATGACAGAACCGAGATTTGAAATCAGGGCTGGTGGACTCCAGAATCCATCTTAGTAACTGCTTTTCTTGGGAAAATAACACAAAGTACATGGAAATGGGTCTGTATTCATTCACCTGCTTAAGTTCCTACTATTTGCCAATCACTGTGCTGGGCTCTGGGGATACAAAGATAAAGAGAACACTGGCCAGACGCTGTCAGTGCATTGATACAGGCATGCAAAGCTCTCTACCCATGAGTAAGAAGAGTGAACACAGAGCTCTGCCTGGGGGAACCGGGGAATGCTTTACAGAGATGCAGTTGTGCTGGGTTTTGAATACACAGAAACCTTCCAGAAAAACAAAGAAAGAAGCACATGGGTAGAGGCTCGGAAACATGAGAGAGCAGGACGTGTTCAGGAGGCGTTGAAATCCATTCTACTGGGGAATAGACGTGGTGAAAGGAAGGAGAGGATCGGGGAGGCGGGTGATGAAGAGTATGTTTGGGTCACATCAGCCATGGTTTTGCCTTCCAAGTGTGAGCTTGGTCTTCTGGGCAATAGTGGTCACTGGAGATGTTTAAATGAGTGAGAACACGATCAGATTTGGGTCTTGGGAAATCACTTTGGTGTGTAATCAACACAGAGCACACCAGCCCAAGTACGCTGTGCTGTGTCTTTCACACAGCTGTAAAAGCGTGATCAACAAATTAAGAAGTTAGGTTAACATCTGTATCCTCGACACACCGGTTTATCTACCTAACAGACACTGCTGTCATTATGAGCTTTAACACGTAAAATGGTTCAGTGACAAAACACACTCATGTTCACTTGTTGTCTTTTAAAAAACAAACGAAAACAACCAGTTCTTGGGATCTGAGCTTACAGTAAGGACAGAAAAACAAACCAGTGGACTGAAAAGAGATCTATTAAAAACAGCCATCCTTTGAGAGTGTTGAAGGCCATGACTGACATGGAGAAGAGAGGAAAGGGATTTCACAGGGGAGGAAACAGGCTGAGTAAGATGGAGAAGCAAAGTCATTTGCTCAAGGTCACACACAGGAAGAATCAGGGCCAGAATTCAAACGCAAGTCCGTCTGACCCTGATGTCTGAGCTCTTAGCCAATTAGCTCACGTCCATGCGTGCTTTCTCCAGACCTTGCTGCTCCAGGCACCAGGCACCTCTCTGCCTGTTGCTCACCACTCACAGGCAGAAGCCAGTTTCCACGCTTGACCTGGGGGCTGCCTCACAAGAGAACTCCCCCGTCTGGTCTGTCCCCAGAGTGTCCCACCCTCCCTGTCATGGTCAGGAATTTCCTCCTTTTCCCTTCCATACACCCCTGCCTGGCCCAGGCTCCCCCTCCCCTCTCCCCAGGCCTCTACTCTCAGAAGGCAGGGCCTGCCTGGGGATGGGGAAGGAGGAGAGGACAAAGGTAGAAGGAAGGGGGGAGAGCAACCCTGCCTTGTCACCCTCCCGCTGCACAGCCCTGTCCCCCAGTCCACCCACCTACTTCCCCCAGGGCCACTGGGGAAATCCTAGCTCCTGCCACCCGGGTGTTCGGGTAGGTGGGGAGGGGGTCTGAATCCCTCCTCCAGGGCTGCATGGGGAGAGCAGGTCCTGTGGGTGCACGTGGTAACTCACCATCCATTTCCCCATGAAATTCTGCCCCTCTTGGCATATAATCAATATAGCCATATAATCGATCCCTGTAAATCTAAGGAGAGTGTTTAAAAGCGAAGATTAAAAAGAAAAAGGAGACTAGAATAACGGTCCAGAAGAGGAGACAGAGGTTATATCACATATACAGAGATAGATGGTGGAGCAGAAGAGGGATATCCAGGCTGCCTTCAGGAAGACGTCAGCCCAATCAGAGTTAGATGTGTCAGCCCCCAGAACACCCCACCGTCCTCACCCAGAGGGCACTGGGTCCCTGCCCCAGCAGTGCAGAGTCTGGCTCCTGCAGCAGCAAAAGACGGATGCACAGGACTCCTCCAGGCTGCAAACTAGCTATTTCTCAGACCACACTACAGCCCATAAAAATGCCTCAGATAAGCCCCCAGAAACTAGATAAGTCAAGAAATAAGGGTGCCGGGAAACCAGAAGTGGTATTCGGCTCTCCATACCAACCAGCGAGAGCTGCCACATTGTATTCAGAGAGATGTCAAGGCTGCCTGCTTGTGCCACTACAATTTCTTGCATGACCAGGGCATAGAGCGGTGACCACTATGTTAAGAGAGGGTCAAGAGAAAGAAAAGTGGGTGGGGTGGGGGCAGGGAGAGAGGGTTTCAAAAGAAACGTTTTATTTATTTTATTTCTGTAAATTTTAGGTTTACAGAAAAGTTGTAATTATACTACAGAGAGTTCCCATATATCCCACGCCCAGTTTCCCAAATGTAGCATTAATATTGTACATTTGTCACAACTTATGAAATAATATGGATACATTATAATTGAGTAAAGTCAATACTTGATTCACATTTCCTTAGTTTTTACCCAATGTCATTTCTCTGTGCCAGGGTCCCATGAGAATACCACATTACATTTAGTTGTTATGTGTCTTTAGGCTCCTCCAGACTGTGACAGTTCCTCAAACTTTCCTTGTTTCTGTTGACCTTGACAATGTTGAGGAGAGTACTGGGCAGGTATTTTGTAGAATGTCCTTCCATTTGGGTTTGTCTGATATTTTTCTCACGGCTAGACTGGGGTTATGGGGTTTGTCTGGAAGATCACAAAGGTAAGGTGCTATTCCCATCACAGCATTATCAAGGATACAAGGGTACAAGGGTACATGCCATCAAGGTGACTTAACACTGCTGACGTTGATCTTCTGGCTCAGGTAGAGTGACTGTCAGGTTTCTCCACTGTGCTCATTAAAAGGAAGTCACTGTGCATGTCCCATACTTCAGGGGCAGAGAGTTACGTTCTCCCTCCTGGAGGGAGCAGTAGCTACATTATTTGGGATTCTTCTGTTCAGGTTTGTCTGTTCTCCCCCATTTATTTATTTATTCAATAATTCATTTATATCACTATAGACTTACGAACACTTATTTTGTACTTTGGGTTATAATCCAAGACTATACTATTCATTTTGTTGCTCAAATTGTTCCAGCTTTGTCTATTGGGAGCTTTTCCTGTGTCCCTCTGGCATGCCCCCTCACTTTGCTTCTTGAGTACTTCTTTTGCTTCTGGCACTGTAAGATGCTCCAGGCTCATTTTGCATATTCCCTTCCCCAGCCCTAGAATCTGCCATTTCTCCAAGAAGCCCTGGTCCTTTTATGGGAGAATGATATTAGAAAACAAAATCTGGGCACTGGGTGTGCTAATTGCTTCTAGGCCCACTCAGTGGACAGAGCTAGGAAATATAAGTGTATATACTAACCCATGTATACACACGTATCAATATTTATACATATATGTAGGTAGATGATACAGATATAGCTGTATAGGTATAGATGTAGATGTAGACATAGACATAAATCCACCTGTATCTATATTAAGTTAGACATGAGTTCATACAATGTCTTCAGCTTTCATTCAGTACCACACGGTTCATGCTAGTAGGATATTTGACATCTTGAAAACATCACAATGAGACAAGAGAGTGGGAGGGAAGCTCCTAGAAAAAGGAGCCATGGGGGAAGAAGCAAAGAAAACCACACAGTGCCCTGCATGTGCCACTGACTGACTGTATTTCCATTTTGAATGGCAGAGTTTGTGCCCAGATCTGGGGAGAAAGGGTAGTCCATGTCTGAATGGTCCTCCACTACCAGGTACCCAAGGAAATATCCTTAGGTTCTGAAGAGGATGCTCCACGGCTCCTTTGTGACCAAACCAGAAATACTGAAGTCTTCTGTTCCTAAGGTAACCAACTTCCAATGAGTTCAAAATGTGTTCAGCCAACACTGATACCATGCAAAGGAAAGGGAAATAAAGACCATCTTCAGCGCTAGAATGAAGAGACAGTGGGTTCTTATGTCAGTCTCTTCCTGAAAATGATTTTTTTTTCCCCCTATAAGTGTAACTTTAGGATTCCTTAGAACAAGGATGTCTCAGAACAAAAGAGGCCTGAAGCATTTTTAGACTCTGGGCTAGAAGAAAAGAAGCACTAGTTTTGAATCGTTCCTCACTGTGAGTAATGTGGGCCAGGATAACATGACTCACAAACCAAAATGGACACACTAATTGGCTGAACTCTGAACCCAATCCAAGCATTAATTTTTTTTTAACTACACTGAAAACAAAATCAAAGTTGTTGTTTTTAAAATCCTACCAAACCAGTTCAAATTAGAACCAGTCTTTGGAAATGGTAGAGCCAGAAGAAAAAAAGAATTAGAAAAGCAAAATCATTTCCATACAAGTATTTCATTCAAGTGTCTGGCACATACAAATATGCACTGTCTATGTATTTCTATCAGTAGGAGCTCTTTTAAATGAATCTCACTTAACCTATTAGCCAGATTAAGTAACATGCCCCATACTCTCTATAAAGTCTATTGGTGGAGGTCCTGGATGCTCTGGAGGCTGGTGGCTTGTGGGGCACTGGGTAGGAAGCCCTCCCTTCTGGTGGATCGTGCATTTTGCAAGAGTGCATTGCATTTTTTCCCTAACCTGTCTATACCTGTTGTACTCAGTATTGTAATTACATAATTTAATTCAATATTAAATAAGTCGATCAACTATAAGTACAAAAGGAAAGACTTCTTGTTTCTATGAAAGCTAAATCAAATGTTTGGAAAGACTAGATAAAGGTGTGTTGCATTTAAAATAAAAAGACTGAACGGGGGCTTCCCTGGTGGCACAGTGGTTGAGAATCTGCCTGCTAATGCAGGGGACACGGGTTCGAGCCCTGGTCTGGGAAGATTCCACATGCCACGGAGCAACTAGGCCCGTGAGCCACAACTACTGAGCCTGCGCGTCTGGAGTCTGTGCTCCGCAACAAGAGAGGTTGCGATAGTGAGATGCCCGCGCACCGTGATGAGGAGTGGCCTCCGCTTGCCACAACCAGAGAAAGCCCTCGCACAGAAACAAAGACCCAACAGAGCCCAAAATAAATAAATAAATTAATTAATTAAAAAAAAAAAAAGACTGAACGACAACACTGATGCCCATCAATGGCTCATCTGCAAAGAAAAAGTACCCAAGGAAAAGTACCCAGGACCATGTAGCAGGGTCCTATTAGTTCTATTACTCAAAATAGCTTCGACTTTCCATGTTTTACCACCTCCAAAGCTCTCACTCCAGGTCAAGCCTCCATCCTCTCTATCCTGAATCCCTATAATGGCTTCATATGTGGGTCTCCTGCTTCCCTGGTTGCTTCATCTCTGACTCCTGGAACCTCCACTCTCCCCCTTCATTCACCAGGCACCAGCCACACTGACCTTTTATCTACTCCTCAAACTTGTCATGCTACTTCCTGCCTCAGGACTTCTGTACCTGTAGTTCTCTCCACCTAGGACTCCCCTTCTCCCAGACTGCCCTGTGATCCGATCGCAGTGTATGTCTCCCCCTCCAGAGGCTTACGCCAGCCATCCTAACTAGTCCCATTCCCATCACTGCCCTCAAAACTCCCAAACTTTCCCTTAAACATTATCTTGTATTGTCTTCATAACCGTTGTCACCATCCATAGTTATCTTATTTGTTTACATATTCACTGTCTACACCCCCCATTAGAATATAAGTTCAAGGAGGGCAGGGACTTTTTCTCTATTATTCACCACTGTAACCCCAGCACCTAGAACAATGTCTGGCGCATTGTAGATGCTCAACAAAATGTGGTTGAACAAATGAACACCTAACACAATTTTCTTCTTCCCCCTTTCCAGCCAACTTTATCCTTTGACTTCCAAGTTTCCTTCCTGTTGCAGCATCACAATCTTGTCTTGCCTGCCCCACCCTCATGTAGCTAGTCTCCCCCTCTAAGCACTCCCTTTTACACAGTTCCATCAGAGCACTTAGTGTATTATTCTTCATCCTTCTTTGTCCATATCCCCAACTAGACCAGGAGTTCTGTGAGATGAAGGACCACATCTTCCTCAGCCTTCCAGCCCCAGCACACAGAGCAATTCTCTATATCTCTCACCACCCTGCCAGCCCGGACCGCTAGATTATTTCATATCTAATCTTTTCCTCCATCCTCTTCTCTATCACAGTGCTGCCTTTATAGCACTTATCATGGCCCCAAATCATCTCATCTCTAGTTATTCATTTATTTGTTCTGCTTATCTATTGCCTGCCTTCCAAACTGTATCCCTAGTGACTAGAACAGTGACTGACGCATAGTAGGTGCTCAATAAAGATCCATTTACAAAGGGCTCATTCAATGTGTTTGTTAAATGAAGGACTAATTAATCGATTAGCCACCATGACCACTATAAATCTCAGGACACCCAAAGAACAGGGAGATTCGATGCTATGTTTACAGCAGTTACTCATGGTTTCCAAAACAAGACACAGGGACACGATTCATGAAAATCACATTCTGAAGCAAATGTTTGTGAGGAGAGGGGAACGGAGCAAGCAGACATTTGGCTAATGAGCAAAATGGGTCTCGAACTGCTCCAGGGCATCTACTGCCTGAATGACTGACTGGTTGCTTCTTTTGTTTGGCATTGAGACAGGAGCAGCAGGTCTCTCTGCAGCTCTATTAATTCTATGCCAATTAGTCCAGTTAGAAGCAGGTCTATAGATTAATTGCCCAGATGTTTGATTTCATCAGAGGTTACATGGCATACGCAGCCCAAGAAGATTCACATAGATCTTGGCACACAGAAGATGGAGGAAAGGGATGACACTCAGCAAAACAGGTCTCAAAGGCAAGTTCTTAGAAGACTTCAGGCAGTTTCAACAGCCCCTTTCCAAGAGGGAGGCCTCAGGCCGCCTGCCTTCTCCAGGCCCCTCAACCTGAGCCAGCTGGGGAGTAGGGACGTGAGATTTGCTGGTGACGTCGGCTTGGCGTCTTCCATGTGACATGTAACGAATATCAACCATATTAAGTCACTCTAGGTCCCCAGCATTGCTGAAGACGCGATAAACAGAAGTTGGGCCATGCGGCCACCACAAGGGCAGCGAAAGTGGAGGCTGGAGCTGAGCCAGCTGATGGGGCCAGCAGAACTGAGGCCAGCTCAGGACTGCCAGCCACCAGCACCCAAAATAATGTTTCGTCAGGATGACATGTGAGACCTGGCTAGAACGGGTCTACCCCAGTGGATGGAAATGTATGGCTAATTCCAAACATGTTATCAAACATACAAATGTACCCAAGAACCTAGCTGGCTGCACTTCACCTCTGGGCACGGTGTCTGTAAGGAAGATCAAAAGAAGAGTTATTGGTTTCTACTTTATGTCTTATTATGAATAAGATAGGCCAGTTAATCATGCCTGAAGTTTGTGAGAGACGTGAGTGGTACCTAGCACAGTGCTTTCCACCCTCGGCTGCACAGTGGAATCACCAGGGAAGCTTACAGAATGCTGAGCGCGGGCCTCACCTCAAAGATTTGGATTGTATTGGACTTAAGGGTGCAACCTGGGAATTGGGAATTTTTAAATTTCCCCAGGGCTTGAATAGGAAGCCAGGATGAGAGCCACTGCCCTAACATAGCTACAGATTGAGGGGCTCTGAAACCCAGCCCCTGCCTTCACCCATGGACACTCCCCCAAACTCCCATCCCCCTCCGGGCTCATTTTAAGCAGAGAGGAAAGGGAAGGACCACTCACTGACTCCTGTCACAAAAGGGCCCTTCTGGGGACATACAGTGTACCTCTATACAGCTTATACTGAAGTCCTCATAATTTCCTATAAAACCTAATTCCTTAAACTAGAATTCTGAGCCATCTATCTACCTGCTCACGCATTCCTCCAACAAATACTCTTTGAGTATCTGCTATGGACTCAATGTTCTTGCTTGCATGAAGATTTCATTCCATTAGGGGAGCCAGAATAAACAATAAGATGTTACAAATAGAATATTTTCATTAAACAAAAAAATGTAATAAAAAATAAAACAGGGTGATATGACATAGAGAGACAGGTGGGGGGACACAAGCCACTTCAGGTGGCCAGGAAAGGTACTTGTGATGGAGTAACGTAAGCCAAGTCCTGAACATTGAGAAGCCAGCCATACGACTACCTGAGGGAAAAGCAAGTGCCAAGGCCCAGCTTCAGTCTCCTTGTAGGCCCACTTCAACTCCTCTGCTGTCCCATGGGGTGTCACCAACTCCCCCACCTTTGCATTTTGGCCTTGTCCTACCAGAAATGCCATCTTCCAATCCAAATCTATGACTGCTCAAAGAATCCCCTCCCCTCTAGAAGCTTCCCGGATCCAGTCCCTTCCTCATTCTGACCGCTCATTACCTCACCTGAAATGTCTGGAAATGCCTTTGATAAATCACAATGGGTATAAAAGCATAAGACTTACTATTAAGTCTTACTATTCATACCTCCTTAGCCTCCTGCCTGATTTGCCTTGAATCATCACACCCTTGATTTTGTGGTCTTGTTGTTTCACCTGGGTACAACTGGTCTCCTTCCATGGGATCATTGGTCCTTCTGGGCATAAGTCAGGTTTTCTGCTCCTTTGGTATTCCTAGTTGCTCCTCAAACAGAGCTAGGCATTCGTTCATAGCCCCTGACCAGAGCTCTTTATAGGAGGATTTGACTAGGTTGGCAATTCAGTGCTTGTTTGAATACAAGAATTAATTAGTAAGCCTTGCCTCCAAACCACAGCCTTCATTCTCTTTTGTACTAGCATTATCTCCATTTTATAGGTGAGAAAGCCAAGGCACAGAGAGATTAAGTAACTTGCCACAGGTCACACAGTTGATAAGTGGCAGAGCTGGGATTCAAACCCAGGTCTACCTGGTACCAGATGCTGGACCACACTGCATGACCTCGTCCTGAGAAGAACGCAGGTCAGTAGTCCCAGTCTCAACTTTTCAACAAAGAAACTAAAACTCTTAAAAGAATTAACAGAGGTAGCCTGGTTCATAGATTGAGTTGGTGCCAAAGCCAGGGCAATTATTCATGGCTGTGGATGCCAAGGCCTCTGGGCTTCTGCTTTGCCACATCCCTTCAGAAAAGTCAAAATTCTGGTTGGGATTCAGCTGAAGTATCAGATCATCACTGTGCCCTCTACTGAATTTCAGTGCTGTCAGGTTGCTGCTGACAATAGATGAAATAATGAAATGGTCCGTGGGCAGAGGGCCAGAGAATATTCATTCACTTTAAATAATATTTTCTTTCGTTTTTTCCTCTGTTTGGGCTGCTGGAATGGTGGAGTTGGGGAAGGACAGGAGGAAGAAGCTAACATTATCCAGCACCCCGAGCCAAATCCCATGACCTCATCTGCAGTTTGGGCTCAATGAACGGTTGCCAGAGTTAGCAAATGAAGACAGGATACACACTTAAATTTGCATTCCAGGCAGTGAGAACATATTTTAGCGTAAGTATGTCTTGCTCAATATCTGGGACCCTACTTAACGGTAGACATATCCTGCCTCCCAGGATTATGGTGAGGATTAAAGAACACACAGGACATAAAGTGCTCATAGGTACCTGACTACGGCGAAGGGGCGGCACTAGGTCTATTCAAAGACTGCTTTTTGTCCTTTATATAACAGCTGGCAACACACCCTGCCCTGGACCCTCATGCAAAAGAGAAAAATGGCCACCATGCATTATCGACTCACAGTTTAATAAGCAAATTCACCTAGAGAAGACACTGCTCCTTTCAGTAGGTGAGGCTGTCTTGCTCCGCTTTGCCCCCAGGGAAAACAGGGTGAAAGGGTAGAATCCAGTGGCCAAACCTGGTAAGTTCAGAAAAGTTCCTCCTGAGAAACAATAATAGAAGAGATAAAGGGTTAGCAGTTTTGCAAACAGAAATAACTTGGCTAAGCAAAGGAGAAAATGAGGTGGGCAGATGGTAAGGGGAGGGGTGTAGGTGGGGAACAGGGCCTGGGGAGAACACGTGAAGAAAATTTGTGGGAGAATGTCAAGTGGGAAAGGCCTGTTGCACCTAAATCAGAACATCTGGGAGCCTTGTATGAGGCATGGGGAGGATGGGAATGTTTCTCAAAGGTCCTCAGACAACCTCAGGCACAGCTGTGAGGCAAACGAGTTTGTCTTCAACACCCTTTGCTCCGCCCGTTGAGCAGTAACTCCAGGTCCGGCCACCCCTCTGCCCAGCGATCCCCTCACATCTCAGAAACATTGTTCTAAGAAAAGCACCACCTTCATCCCCCACTCCCTCCCAGGTTTGGCACTGTTCTGTTTACTTGTCCAAAGTGCTCCTTCTAAGACCCCAACCCTTATGTGACAAACTAACCACAGGGCTGGAACATTCCTTCCAGGGATAATTCACATTTGGTAACATCTTCTAGAATGATCTTTTTCCCTTCTCCCCTGCACTTTCCTCCTCATTGTTGTCTAATTCATTACCTGCTCTAATTGACGGAAGGAGTGCTTTTTAGGGAGAAGAGAGGGTTTCCGTGCGGCCTGGTAAAAATGAGATCTTTGTGTGTCTCTCCAAATACATTCCATGAGCAGTGAAGACAGTAGGTGTGCAGTAGGTGTTCAATAATTTTGTGTTGGGATGATTTAATCAATTAGTGTGCGCTGGTGACTCTCCTAATTTCAGAAAAGATCATCCTCATTACTGTTCTTATGCAATCATTTCTGGAGGAAGATCCACTAACAATTGGGAAACTCAGTCGCCCATCCCCCGTCACTATAATGTTCTACTTTGGAACAGAGAAAGTTTCCCTTCAGGCACTTGTGTTGAAGAAAGTTCTGGAGATGACAGTGGGAAAGATGTGCACATCTTCCAGGTAGAATGGCAGGTTTCTGATTGCTATTATTACCACCAATATTCTGCAATGCCTTTGGGCGACCGACAATGCACTAGGTGTTATGAAAAGTTTAATTAGCAGACTCCCTGACCTCCAGGTCATGTCTGAAACTCCATGGTCTGTTCTGGCCTGCCCATTGGAATGGAAAACACAAGAAGATACTTCCTACTTCCTTACCCAAAGCCCTGGGGAGTTGGGCAAGCTTTCCTAGCAATGGGGCTTACCAGATCAACTGTGCTGTTTTGCTCACTCTTTTTTTCTATCTTTTGATTATTCAGGTGTAGGAGAAAGTAAAGTGCTGACAACGGAAGCCTTTATCCAAAGGGCTCCTGGAATCCCTGGTAGGTTCTGAGGACTGAACCTCAAGAACAATGTGTGAAGCTAATACAGAACAGTGTCTCTCTGGTAGCATCTATTTCCCACCAAAAATGATTTACAAGGAATGGTGAACGCTCACCACAACCTCAGAAAGATAGGACTGATTAAAACCCAATATCAGAATCAACTCAATATCAGAAGCAGATACGATTGGCTTGTGAGAAACAGTGAGTGATCTATTCATGCTTTATCTCACGAAAGAGAGGAGATTCAATTCTTTGAAAGTCAATAAAGACAGAGTTCTTTATTTCTACACTCCTACTCCTTGACTCAGAGACTAGGCTAACCTTAAAACTGACCAGCTATCCTCTACTACACAAGTGACATCTTTTGAGGCAGCCAGAGTACAGCTTTGTGCACACACACATGCACCCCCAAAAATCTTTCTGTATCCTTTTAGAGACTACAACTTTCAAGCAACCAATAGTACAAGATGTGGAAGATGGTGGGGAGAGTCCCTGCCAGGGACCCTCTGCATCCTGAAGGTGGAATAGAGTTGGTAAAAATCAAATTTTGAAAGATGTGGGGAAGACAAGAAGAGCCTGTTGGGGCATTTTTTGGACAGTTGGGGGTTATAGGTTTTTTGCATTGCAGATAGAAGAAAATCACACCTCAATCCAACAGGGCCAAACTTTGTGTATGTCACTAACCCTGGGAATGGAGCTAGGAAGTGGGAAGAATAATCAGCCATCCCTCCAACTACAGATGTAAGAAGGACATTCAAGTAGCACCCAAGGGGATAGTTAACTGTTCCAAAGGCAAGCTATAGAGTCTGTTATTTGCCCATACCTGGGTCTGGATTAATCTTCTCATTCAAAGATGAATACATAAAGAAAAGAGACAGACTGAAAGTATACTGCAGGACATGAAAAGAGAACACCATTCTGAAGACTCAAGAGTATGTCCAGAAGAAACTTTTTCAAAAACTTCAGCGTCAACAGAAAGAAAAATGACATTCCTTCTGTAAAATTGGCAGAAATCCATTATGATCATACTGAGACAGAAAGAGAGTTAGAAGAGCTATGGGATTATTTTGGAGGGATAAAGATGCAATAACATATTTCAATACTGCATTAGAAGCAGCAAAGAGGAAAATTAACCATATGGAAAAGTACACCAGTGGTATAAAGGGTAAATTTGGGTGAGTATTATAGAATGCAGGGACAAGCAAGTAAATATTTTAAAAGAGATAATAATTTAAATAAGGAGGCCAAGTTAAAAGAATATATCTGTGTTGTTCATGTAGGAACAAAACTGCAACAGAAGTAATAAAGATATAACTGAAGAAAAATTTCCTGGGCTGAATAAAGTCTGGAATATACAAATCAACAGCCATGTTTTATAGGCAAAATTTATAAAAAGAACATACGCCTGGACATATCCTGGCAATGCTTTTAATTAAAAGAATAGAGAAAAAATTTTAACAAACAAAAAAGGATATAAATCAGTCAATTGTCAAACTTCTACTCTGCAGCACTGAACGTTTTCCAGGATAAAATGGGTGGTTTTCAGAAATTTTTGATGAAAATAATTTTTTATTTATTTATTTTTAGTTAATATATAATTGACATATAACTTTATATTAGTTTCAGGTGTACAACAAAATGATCTGATATTTGTATGTATTGTGAAATGATCACCACAATAAGTCTAGTTAACATCCGTCACGACACACAGTCACAATTTTATTTTCTTGTGATGAGAACTTTTAAGATCTATTCTTTTAGCAACTTTCAAATATGTAGTACAGTATTACTAACTATAGTCATCATGCTGTACATTACATTCCCATGACATTTATTTTATAACTGGAACTTTGTTATGAAGAAAAAAATTCTTGACCTAAACTATTACACCTAGCCAGAATGTTGTCCATAGATGGTAGGAAACAAAAAGAGAATCTTAGATAAGGAAGGATTCATAAAAATGCACCTCCCCCATATTCTACCTAAAAAAATTCAAATCAATGAACCCCAATTAATAGAAGGATGAGTCAGAATTAAGCATTTGAGAATGGGGAAGTTGTGCCATAAAAGAACTGGCAGTGAAAATGTAAATCAGCTAAGTATGGAGCTAAGTCTAAATAATTTTTGTAAATATGATTTAAAAGCAAATAATAAAGCCATTCTTAAAAGACAAGCTATACTATATGAAATAATTTGATGACAATAATCTGGGCCTTAAATTCCAGGTTACCTTTACAAAAACCAGGGAGATATAAGTAAAATGTTTCCAATTCTTTTTCTTATCTAGCAGGGAGTCAAAAATATTCTTTTATTTTTGATCATTAGAAAAACACAGATTAAAAAATGTTTTGGAAAACTTAAAAGAAAGCCACCAGTAAAAATATAAACAGTCTGGGCTTTGCTGAACCAAGATGGAGGAGTAGAAGGACGTGCTCTCACTCTCTCTTGGGAGAACACCAGGATCACAACTAGCTGCTGGACAATCATCGACAGGAAGACACTGGAACTCACCAAACAAGATACTCCACATCCAAAGACAAAGGAGAAGCCACAATGAGACAGTAGGAGGGGTGCAATCACAGCAAAATCAAATCCCATAACTGCTGGGTGGGTGACTCACAGACTGGAGAACACTTATACCACAGAAGTCCACCCACTGGAATGAAGGTTCTGAGCCCCACGTCAGGCTTTCCAACCTGGGGGTCCGGCAACGGGAGGAGGAATTCCTAGAGAATCAGACTTTGAAGGCTAGTAGGATTTGATGGCAGGACTTTGACAGGATTGGGGGAAACAGAGACTCCACTCTTGGACAGCACACACAAAGTAGTGTGCGCGTCGGGACCCAGGGAAAGGAGCAGTGAACCCAGGGGAGACTGAACCAGACCTACTTGCTAGTGTTGGAGGGTCTCCTGCGGAGGCGGAGGGTGGCTGTGGCTCACCATGGGGATGGGGACACTGGCAGCAGAAGCTATTGGAAGTACTCCTTGGAGTCAGCCTTCCCAGAGTCTGCCATTAGCCCCACCAAAGAGCCCAGGTAGGCTCCAGTGTTGGGTCGCCTCAGGCCAAACAACCAACAGGGAGGAAACCCAGCCCCACGCATCAGCAGTCAAGCAGATTAAAGTTTTACTGAGCTCTGCCCACCAGAGCAACACCCAGCTCTACCCACCACCAGTCCCTCCCATCAGGAAACCTGCACAAGCCTCTTAGATAGCCTCATCCATCAGAGGACAGACAGCAGAAGCAAGAAAAACTGCAATCCTGCAGCCTGTGTGACAAAAACCACATTCACAGAAAGACAGACAAGATGAAAAGGCAGAGGGCTATGCACCAGATGAAGGAACAAGATAAAATCCCAGAAAAACAACTAAATGAAGTGGAGATAGGCAACCTTCCAGAAAAAGAATTCAGAATGATGATAGCGAAGATGATCCAGGACCTCGGAAAAACAATGGAGGCAAAGATGGAGAAGATACGAGAAATGTTTAACAAAGACCTAGAAGAATTAAAGAACAAACAAACAGAGATGAACAATACAATATCTGAAATGAAAACTACACTAGAAGGAATCAATAGCAGAATAACTGAGGCAGAAGAACGGATAAGTGACTTGGAAGACAGAATGGTGGAATTCACTGCTGCAGAACAGAATAAAGAAAAAAGAATGAAAAGAAATGAAGACAGCCTAAGAGACCTCTGGGACAACATTAAACGCAACAACATTCGCGTTATAGGGGTCCCAGAAGGAGAAGAGAGAGAGAAAGGACCTGAGAAAATATTTGAAGAGATTATAGTCGAAAACTTCCCTAACATGGGAAAGGAAATAGCCACCCAAGTCCAGGAAGTGCAGCGAGTCCCATACAGGATAAACGCAAGGAGAAACACACCGAGACTATTAGTAATCAAATTGGCAAAAATTAAAGACAAATTGAAAGCAGCAAGAGAAAAATGACAAATAACGTACAAGGGAACTCCCATAAGGTTAATAGCTGATTTCTCAGCAGAAACTTACAAGCCAGAAGGGAGTAGCATGATATACTTAAAGTGATGAAAGGGAAGAACCTACAACCAAGATTACTCTATCTGGCAAGGATCTCATTCAGATTCGATGGAGAAACCAAAAGCTTTACAGACAAGCAAAAGCTAAGAGACTTCAGCACCACCAAACCAGCTCTACAACAAATGCTAAAGGAACTCTAAGTGGGAAACACAAGAGAGGAAAAGGAACTACAAAAACAAACCCAAAACAATTAAGAAAATGGTCACAGGAACATACATATCGATAATTACCTTAAACGTGAATGGATTAAATGCTCCAACCAAAAGACATAGGCTCGCTGAATGGATACAAAAACAAGACCCATATATATGCTGTCTACAAGAGACCCACTTCAGACCTAGGGACACATACAGACTGAAAGTGAGGGGATGGAAAAAGATATTCCATGCAAATGGAAATCAAAAGAAAGCTGGAGGACTTCCCTGGTGGCGCAGTGGTTGAAAGTCCGCCTGCCGATGCAGGGGACATGGGTTTGTGCCCCGGTCCGGGAAGATCCCACAGGCCATGGAGCAGCTGGGCCCATAAGCCATGGCCGCTAAGCCTGCACGTCCAGAGCCTGTGCTCCGCAACGGAAGAGGCCACAACAGTGAGAGGCCCGCGTACCGCAAAAAAAAAAAAAAAAGAAAGAAAGCTGGAGTAGCAATACTCAAATCAGATAAAATAGACTTTAAAATAAAGAATGTTACAAGAGACAAGGAAGGACACTACATAATGATCAAGGGATCAATCCAAGAAGAAGATAAAACAATTATAAATATATATGCACCCAACATAGGAGCACCTCAAGACATAAGGCAACTGTTAACAGCTGTAAAACAGGAAACTGACAGTAACACAATAAGAGTGGGGGACTTTAACACCTCACTTACACCAATGGACAGATCATCCAAAATGAAAATAAATAAGGAAACAGAAGCTTTAAATGACACAATAGACCAGATAGATTTAATTGATATTTATAGGACATTCCATCCAAAAACAGCAGATTGCACTTTCTTCTCAAGTGCACACGGAACATTCTCCAGCACAGATCACACCTTGGGTCACAAACCAAGCCTCAGTAAATTTAAGAAAATTGAAATCATATCAAGCATCTTTTCTGACCACAACACTATGAGATTAGAAATGAATTATAGGGGGAAAAAAGTAAAAAACACAAACACATGGAGACTAAACACTATGTTACTAACCAAGAGATCACTGAAGAAATCAAAGAGGAAATCAAGAAATACCTAGAGACAAATGACAATGAAAACACGACAATCCAAAACCTATGGGATGCAGCAAAAGCAGTTCTAAGAGGGAATTTTATAGCTATACAGGCCTACCTCAAGAAACAAGAAAAATCTCAAATAAATAATCTAACTTTACATCTAAAAAAACTAGAGAAAGAAGAACAAACAAAACCCAAAGGTAGCAGAAGGAAAGAAATCATAAAGATCAGAGCAGAAATAAATGACATAGAAACAAAGAAAACAACAGCAAAGATTAATAAAACTAGAAGCTGGTTCTTTGAGAAGATATACAAAATTGATAAACCATTAGCCAGACTCATAAAGAAAAAGAGGGAGAGGATTCAAATCAAAATTAGAAATGAAAAAGGAGAAGTTACAACAGACACCGCAGAAATACAAAGCATCCTAAGAGACTACTACAAGCAACTCTATGCCAATAAAATGGACAAGCTGGAAGAAATGGTCAAATTCTTAGAAAGGTATAACCTTCCAAGACTGAACCAGGAAGAAATAGAAAATATGAACAGACCAATCACAAGTAATGAAAGTGAAGCTGTGATTAAAAATCTTCCAACAAACAAAAGTCCTGGACCAGACGGCTTCACAGGCAAATTCTATCAAACATTTAGAGAAGAGCTAACACGCATCCTTCCCAAACTCTTCCAAAAAATTGCAGAGGAAGGAACACTTCCAAACTCATTCTATAAGGCCACCATCACCCTGACACCAAAACCAGACAAAGATACTACAAAAAAAGAAAATTACAGACCAGTATCACTGATGAATATAGATGCAAAAATCCTCAACAAAATACTAGCAAACAGAATCCAACAACACATTAAAAGGATCATACACTGTGATCAAGTGGGATTTATCCCACGGATGCAAGGATTCTTCAATATATGCAAATCAATCAATGTGATACACCATATTAACAAATTAAGGAATAAAAACCATATGATCATCTCAATAGATGCAGAAAAAGCTTTTGACAAAATTCAACACCCATTTATGATAAAAACTCTCCAGAAAGTGGGCTTAGAGGAAATCTACCTCAACATAATAAAGGCCATATATGACAAACCCACAGCAAACATCATTCTCAATGGTGAAAAACTGAAAGCATTTCCTCTAAGATCGGGAATGAGACAAGGATGTCCACTCTCACTGCTATTATTCAACACAGTTTTGGAAGTCCTAGCCTTGGCAATCAGAGAAGAAAAAGAAATAAAAGGAATATAAATTGGAAGAGAAGAAGTAAAACAATCACTGTTTGCAGATGACATGATACTATACATAGAAAATCCTAAAGATGCCACCAGAAAACTAGAGCTGATCAATGAATCTGGTAAAGTTGCAGGATACAAAATTAATGCACAGAAATCTCTTGCATTCCTATACACTAATGATGAAATATCTGAATGAGAAATTAGGGAAACACTCCCATTTACTGTTGCAACAAAAAGAATAAAATGCCTAGGGATAAACCTACCTAGGGAGACAAAAGACCTGTATGCAGAAAATATAAGACACTGGTGAAAGAAATTAAAGATGATACCAACAGATGTAGAGATATATACCATGTTCTTGGATTGGAAGAATCAATATTGTGAAAATGACTATACTACCCAAAGCAATCTACAGATTCAATGCATTCCCTATCAAATTACCAATGGCATTTTTTATGGAACTAGAACAAAAAAATCTTAAAATTTGTATGGAGACACAAAAGACCCCGAATAGCCAAAGCAGTCTTGAGGGAAAAAAATGGAGCTGGAGGAATCAGACTCCCTGACTTCCAACTATACTACAAAGCTACAGTAATCAAGACAATATGGTACTGGCACAAAAACAGAAACATAGATCAATGGAACAAGATAGAAAGCCCAGAGATAAACCCATCACCTATTGTCAACTAATCTATGACAAAGGAGGCAAGGATATACAATGGAGAAAAGACAGTCTCTCCAATAAGTGGTGCTGGGAAAACTGGACAGCTACATGTAAAAGAATGAAATTAGAACACTCCCTAACACCATACACAAAAATAAACTCAAAATGGATTAGAGACCTAAATGTAAGACCAGACATGATAAAACTCTTAGAGGAAAACACAGGAAGAACACACTTTGACATAAATCACAGCAAGATCTTTTTTGATCCACCTCGTAATGGAAATAAAAACAAAAATAAACAAATGGGACCTAATGAAACTTCAAAGCTTTTGCACAGCAAAGGAAACCATAAACAAGACCAAAAGACAACCCTCAGAATGGGAGAAAATATTTTCAAACAAATCAATGGACAAAGGATTAATCTCCAAAATATATAAACAGCTCATGCAGCTTGATATTAAAAAAACAAACAACCCAATCCAAAAATGGGCAGAAGACCTAAGTAGACATTTCTCCAAAGAAGACATACAGATGGCCAAGAAGCACATGAAAAGCTGCTCAACATCACTCATTATTAGAGAAATGCAAATCAAAACTACAGTGAGGTATCACCTCACACCAGTTAGAATGGGCTTCATCAGAAAATCTACAAACAACAAATGCTGGAGAGGGTGTGGAGAAAAGGGAACCCTCTTGCACTGTTGCTGGGAATGTAAACTGATACAGCCATTATGGAGAACAGTATGGAGGTTCCTTAAAAAATTAAAAATAGAATTACCATATGATCCAGCAATCCCATTACTGGGCATATACCCAGAGAAAACCACAATTCAAAAAGACAGATGCACCCCAGTGTTCATTGCAGCACTATTTACAATAGCCAGGTCATGGAAGCAACCTAAATGCCCATCAACAGATGAATGGATAAAGAAGATGTGGTACATATATACAATGGAATATTACTTAGCCATAAAAAGGAACGAAATTGGGTCATTTGTAGAGACATGGATGGATCTAGAGACTGTCATACAAGTGAAGTAAGTCAGAAAGAGATAAACAAATATCGTATATTAACGCATATATGTGGAACCTAGAAAAATGGTACACATGAACCGGTTTTCAGGGCAGAAATCGAGACACAGATGTAGAGAACAAACGTATGGACACCAAGGGGGGAAAGTGGCAGTGGTGGTGGTGGTGGTGGGATGAATTGGGCGATTGGGATTGACACGTATACACTGATGTGTATAAAACTGATGACTAATAAGAACCTGCTTATAAAAATAACATTCTTTTCTCCCACTTAAAAAAAAAAATGAAATAAAGAGTCTGGAAAAGGCAAACAGTCTCCAGTGTCAGTCTCTGTCAGGAAATTCCATTCTTATTCTTCTCTGCCTTTCCTGATAAGGGCAGGGGAATAAGACTTATCCCTGCCCTCAAGGAGCTACAAGAGAGCTACAAGGAGCTAGAAGAGAGGTGAAAATACGTTATTAAAATTCAGCCTGATGTGAGAGCTTTTCAAAGATGTGTGTATAAAATTCCCCTTTGGGGGTGACCCAGAATTCACGGTGGGAGGGGAGTGAGGTGGGAAGGAGAAAGGTTGAGGAAGGCTTCCCTTCAAAACACTTAAATTATTAACTTGTCTGTCTACCAGATTGTGAGCACCAGAAGAGCAGGCACCTTGTCTTACTCAATGGATAAATGGATAGATGGATGGATGATGAATGGATGAATGGATAAATGGATGATGGATGGTTGGACAGACAGATGGATGGACCCTTAGTTAATCAGACCAATTCAATTGGTCTTGCTCAATTCACATTTCCCCTAGGAATTCTAATTAATCCTACTTCTAAAGGATTAAAGTTCATCCTCCCAACAGACCTTCCTCTGTAGGTCATTCACTTTCTATACCACAGCAGCAAATTGCCAAACTATGCCTCAGTGGCCTAGGGAGAGTCATGTTCCTGTCTAAATTCCTATCTCCCCATCAGGGAGTGCCTGCCCGGGGGAGCAGAGACGCCAAGGCAGTGTATTATTCTTTGTGACTCACAGTGCTAAAACAGGAGAATAAGAATGTATCCTTGATCGTATTATTTCTTTATTCCTGATTTGATTTAGAGCTCAGAAAGCTGGTTTGTGGCATAAATGATGTATGAAGTAGACTTTAGTTTGTGGGGAGAAGTGGGACCAGACAGCCGGGTTATGTACCAACCATCCCCTAGCAGTCCTGACATCATCTCTGTTGGCCTTTTTTCCCCCTTGCCCTCCCTGGGGGAAAGAAAATATGAAGATATTTTCTGGCAGTGGGACAGCATGGAGGAAGAGTTGGGAATGCAGTCATTTGCACAACTGGCCTAGTAAAATTAGCTAGGTTTTTAGCTCTCAGAGGACAGTCGTCATGGCAACCCCAGAATCAAGGAGCAAGACGCCTTTTGGCCATTGTCTGGAGCACAAAGTCCTTATTCAGCTTTCCACAAGCTGGTTAAACAAACATACCCAGACAGATAGGTACAGACGCTGATAGACAGGCACTCACAGACACAGAAAAGTTTTAAAATCACACAGCAAGGGGCAAGTTCCTTCCTACAGCTTTTGATGACCCAGATCACTGAAACCGTATTTGTCTGCTCCTCAGTTTTGTCCTGCACCTGCAGACTGTGGGAAGTGGAGATACTCTGATGCCATCAGAGGACAGTCTTCCAGGTCTCAAGGAGCTGTCCCAAAGCCTTTAAGTGTACATATGTCCCTTATTGAAACACAGGTCCTGGGAACTGTCCCAGCCATGGTTCACTGGTTAGTGTGAAATAACACCTTGCCTTGAAGGGTTTTAGGAGGACTGGACATGTGTGATATAGCACATTTTGTGGCTTCCTTGTCTGTAGTTGTCAGACGTGAGGCTGACCTGAGCCAGCAGCACTGCCTTTCCATGGGAATCCAGGCCCAGCTCACCCAAACAGGAAAGAAACCGAGGCCTCCCGAGTCCAAGCAGCCTGTAATATCAATGCAAAACTCTATGGGGAAACTGAAGGCTTTCTGAATTTACTTAAAAGGGCAAAATAATAAGAATACCAGCTGGCAGCTTGACTGGTGTTCAGACCAGAGCCTCTGGCTTCAGGCCAGAGATGTGTAGAATCTCTGAGGAGGCCCCTTTGCTGAGGCTCAGCCCCTAGCATTCCCTTCTCTGGCCTTTTCAGGACACAAACCACAGGGTGAGCTGAGAGAGGCACAGCTCAGAAGTCACCTGCCCATATCTTCGTGGCCAGGTGAGAAAGTACAGAAAGGTTAGGTGACTGGTCTAAAGACACACAGCCTGTCCATGACAGAGCCTGGACTGGAATCCAGGACTCCCAAAAGCTGAATAGGTAATGAGGAACATAGCAATTGCTCAGGGCAAAGGAAACAGGTAGAGTGAGTAGGAGACTAAATTAGATGCTGAAAACTGGGCACCAGGACCTACTGGAATCTCATGAGATTATTTTCAGAGTAATGGTATAATACTAACCAAAATTTACTGTGAAACTACATTGTGCCAGCACTTTACTAGATGTTTCTCATACATTATTTCTCTGTGACAAGGTTATCCCCATTTAATAGATGGAGAAACTGAGGCTGCAAAAGTGGTTACCAAAGGTGAAGGGGAGTGGGACAGATTTGGGGTATGGGATTAAGAGATACAAACTGCTATTATAAAATAGATAAGCAACAAGGATATATTGTATGGAACAAGGAATTATAGCCATTATCTTGTAATAACTTTAAACGGAGTATAATCTGTAAAAATACTGAATCGCCATGCAGTAAACTAATATGACATTGTAAACCAATTATACTTCAATAAAAAAAATAAGCTACCTGCCCAAGACCACATAGATGCTGAGGGGAAGTGTCAAGATTCTCCCAAGTCTTCATGCCCTCGAAGCCTGACTCTTGACTCCTTATGACAACAACTTTCATCACAAGGAGAGGTAAGGAGCTGAATGTCCTCATTTATCTTAAGTTCCCATATGTTCAGACCCTAAACTAAGACATCTCCCAGAGAAGGTCAGGACATAAAATTAAGACAAAGAACATAAAACTTTGGGAGACAAATAGATTCATGAATTGAAAGTAGCCGGCTGGGGTTACATGTGGTGGGTGATAGATACGTTTTTTGGATTGGGCTTAGTGTTATATGTGTGTGTTTACTAGGAGGTAAACACCAAGATTATTTGTGTCTTTTCCTTACGTTTAATGTAGAGCCGGAATTCTCCTAGTAGGCCAGGCCAATGGAATGGGGCCTGTTTTTTTTAAACTTTAGAATCCAAAGGATTTATTAAAGTTGGTCAGACATTGAGGCTGCACACCAGGGCTCGTCTGAAGACTTGACAGGGCTGGATTCCAGAAGGTCTAATTAGTTAGAAAACGTAGGGGAAACTTCAAGATTCCTGCCAATGGGTGGAGCCATGTCAGTTGCCCTCACAACAAACTCTTGGCTTGCCCACTGGCTGGAAGAGAAATAATATAGTCATTTCAGAACAATAAGGAAGTTATTTTTTCCTTGTGCTGACTCTGAGGCCAAGGGCTAAAGCACTAGCTTTGGAGTTGAGAAGACCTCAGCTCAGTTCCCAACCTTGAACTCAACTCTTGCTCTGTGGTATAAAGCAATTATTTTACTTTTCACTTCATCATGTTATTGGATTTGATCAAAATGAGGGACATCCAGGGCTGCTCCAGAGCATGGTTTGCATTGCAGTCTAATGGACATGCACCAAGCTGTACACGGCAGCTCTGCTAAACTTATACAGCAGGTGGGGCATGAAGGCCACCCAGCAGAGCTCCCTCTCTTTCCCTAGTCTCCATTCTGTTACGCTCAATTCAGGAACTATATATAATTCACCCACTATGTGTCAGGCACTGTGCTAGGTGCTGGGGACAGAGAGACAATTAAGACAAAGTTTTTGCTGTCCAGACACTTCCATTCTAACAAGAGGGACGCAAACAGGCAAACATAATTGCAATGAGGGTATGAGGCATGTACTATTGGAAGTGTGCAGAGGGTGTGGAAATAGTACAGAGGAGTATTGAGTACTGAGAGGGTCGAGGAAGACTTTCAGAGATGCTGATATACAAACAACGTTTTGAAGGATGAATAGTAGTTCAGAAGTGAAAATGGAAAGGACAGCAAAGGGAAGAGTACATACAAAGGCCCAGAAACGCAAACAGAGGGACCTCAGGCCCTTTCAGGAATTTGGCTACTTGCTCGTATGCCCCCAACACGGCTCAGAAGTGCAAGAACAGTCACCAGTTCTGATAGCTGTACAAACAGCTGCTCTCTCCAGCTCCTTGCTTGTACCTCCAAGGGTCTCTGATCCACTTGGCTCAGATCTTTTGCTCCTAATTCCAGCCTCCAGGCGCCTGGCCCCAACGACATGGGATGGATGTTTTCCTGACCTTGATTTTCTTCTGGGCGTGATCTACTCTGTGATCTGCCACTATGAGAGACACTCCCCCTCCTCCCACCATGCTCTGTGGTGCCCTAAAGGCCAGCCCAGCCCAGCCTTCCCAACAGGGACCAGACACATACAAGGGTCTGCAAGTTGTCTGAGGGAGCTAGAGTGAAAAATATAAGTGGGACAGGGAAGGGGCAGGAGACCAATATGGTTCCTGCGAAAGAGTATGGACTTTATCCTACAGACGGGGGAGCCACTGAACGGCATGATGCAGTGGTGGGGGGAACGTGGAGACTGGCAGATTCTGATTTGTCTTCTTCAGGGTGACTCTGGTGGTGACGGGGTGGATGTACCGGAGGGAGAGACAGGAGCAAGGGGAAAATCAGCGCAGGAGGCTGTTGCAATAGTCCAAGCAAGACTTGAGCAGGCGAGAAAGCTGGGCTTCCCTGCCATTCACTGCTGGTACCCTCAATCGGGACCTCCCTGGAGGCAGGGGCAGAACAGACCTGGGGTCCCTTTAACTCATCCTGGTTGTTCTATAACCCTCCATCATGGTTCTAACTCTTACATTTGAAGGCTGCATCCTACTCCATCACCATCATTGCTCTCCTCTCCTCCTCCCCCTCCTCCCCTCCCCTCCCCCTCCCCCTCCTCCCCCTCCTCCTCCCCCTCCTCTTCCTCCTCCTCCCTCTACTCTCCTCCCCCTCCTCTTCCTTCCTGTCCTCCTCCTCCCCCCTCCCCCTCCCCTCCCCTCTTCCCCCTCCTCTTCTTCCTCCCCTTCTGCCCCTCCTCCTCCTCCTTCTCCTTCTTCTTCATTATCTCTCTCTCTCTCCCACCCACCCCCCTCTCCTGGAGCAACATATTTTGCCTCCTTCCTCTAGCACAAGCCTCCCTGAAGGGAGAAAACGGAAAAATAAAACAGAAAAGCAAATCTGAACTATAACAAACTAACTGAAGAATAGTCAGCAGGGGTCTTGTGAGAAGCAGGTATGACCCACAAGACTACTGCCCTTGCCACTTTAAAACAGAAGCCCCCGTCATAAGGAGGATCAATAAAGGTTTGGTCTTTCCCACGTCTAGAAACTCTGGGATGCTCCACAAATATTTAAAACAAGTTTCATCACAGACACCATCACCTTGGAGCCTGGAGGAGGAACTCTCAGCCCTCTGCAACGATCCTGCCAGCAGACAGTAGGAAATAGAGACCCACTAAACAACACCCTTGGGCCCATGTTCTGGCTTCCCTGTGACCATCTGCCACCTTCAACTTGCCCAGGACTATCTTCAGCGACTTTCCCCAGGTCACGGCAACCTGTTTACAGACATCTAGAATTCCCAGGCACTTTTAGGACAAGGGACTCGGGATGTGTCCAAGTGGGCAGCAAAGTCTTCTCTAAGAGAAGCCGTTCCTCCAGATCTATTTCTGCCGATGTAAACACTTGCCAAAGAAACAAGGCATGTGGGCATGCGCCGGCGCTGCAGGCCCTCGGGTTGCTGCAAAAGGCAACTGGAAAGTCACATGTCATAACAGTGGAAAGTACATATGCAACTATTCTTAGCCCTGGAATGTATACACTGTCTCCCTGCCCAGCAGTTCTTTCACAAAGGTCTAGAAAACTGTGGAAGTGCCTTCAGCATAAACAAATCCAGAATTCTCCCAGGACAAATTATTTGCCAACTGAAGGAAAGGCCTGGGTTTATGGCTTCATTTGGCGCGAGAGGTGGAAACTCTCCGGAGGGACCAGCCGGAGCAGGTATCGGTGGATGTCACTGCAGCAAAACAAGGTAAATAGCTCGAATGTTTAATTCTTCTGCAGGTAGACGGGCAGCCAGATGTCATCCAATAAACCCTGTCCAGGGTATTGTTTGGTCTCTGCTTTCTATTTACCTCATTTTAAAAACAAAACCCACAAGACTCTGTGAAGTCATGCTTTAAAAAAGAAAAAAAAAATCTCAAAGGTCCACTTTCATCCCTCATTTCTGTCTTGTTACAGAGGCCACACCCCCAGAATGACATCTGTGGGGAATGACTAACACCCAGAAAGATGTTTAGATGAGTTTACTAAATAACAGACATGCTGAGAAGCTGGAGAAAGGTTCACAGACTTCTGCTGGTCAAATGCACAGACTGTCATCTTGCTTCAGGTTAACATTTCAGACCACGTGACCATTTGCCACCTTCAACTTGCCCAACTTATCCAACCACCTTTTCTTTTTTTTTTGGTTTTTCTTGTTTTGTTTTGTTTTGTTTTTCTCAGATTGTCCGCAGATGCTATTTGCCTGTTACCTTTGAGAGCAATCGTAACCTAAAAGAGAGGTGTCAGCTGTGAGGCCCACGCCACAGGTGGTCTCCCTTTCTGGTCTTCACTGAGCCATATTCTTGGCAATACCCACAGGCGTCTTGGTTGAACGGACATAGGTGCTCTAAGTCTTGGAGCCGCCGCAGCTAAACCCTCCAGCACGTGCTCCCTCTCGGGACTTCCCCCCTTCTCTGTAGGATGGACGAGGAATCGCCAGATGGGCTGCTCTTCAAAGACCATGACTTCTCCTCTGACTTGTTGAGGCAGCTCAATGGCTTGAGGCAAAGCAGGATCCTGACTGACGTGAGTATCTGCACGGGGGCCTGGGAGATCCCCTGCCACCGCAGCGTGCTGGCCTCCAGCAGCCCCTACTTCCGGGCCATGTTCTGCAGCAACTTCCGGGAGAGCAGAGAGCCCAAAGTCCAGCTGAAAGGCCTCGACTCCGCAACTCTGGAGCGGATCATCCTGTATGTGTACACGGGCGAGGCACACATCACAGTGGAAAGCGTCCTGCCCTTGATGGAGGCCGCCTCCATGCTGCAGTACCCCAGGCTGCTTGAGGCCTGCTCCTCCTTCCTCCAGAGCCAGCTGGCCCCCAGCAACTGCCTGGGCATGATCAGACTCTCTGAAATCTTTAGCTGTGAGACCCTCAGGAAGAAAGCCAGGGAGGTGGCCCTGACGTACTTCCCAGAGGTGGCCGCATCGGCTGATTTGAAGGAGCTCTGGGCCTTGGAACTGATAGACTACCTGGGAGATGACGGGCTCTGTGCGGAGGAGGAGAAGGTGTTCGAGGCCCTCATGGTTTGGATCAAGCATGACCTCCAGACCCGGAAGCAATACATGCAGGAACTGTTCAAGCAGGTCAGGCTGCAGTATGTCCACCCAGCCTTCTTCTACCACTTCATCGCCAACGACACCCTCCTGCAGTCCTCGCCCCCCTGCCAGACCATCTTGGAGACAGCCAAGAGGCAGATATTTTCTCCGTACAGCACCACCAGTGCCCCGGGCCTCCAACCTCTGTGGCATGTCCCCCCAAGAAACTCTTACCAAGACTTCCTCATCCTCTTGGGTGGAAGGAAGGACAACCAGCAGACCACCAGGGACGTCCTGCTGTACGACGGACAGACCGGCCAATGGCAGAGCCTTGCCCAACTCCCGGCCCGGCTGTATAAGGCCTCGGCCGTCACCTTGCACCACAGCATCTACCTGCTGGGAGGCATGGCGGTGGACGCGGGGAACAGTGTGCCCAGTCCCAAGGTCTACATCTTCTCCCTGAAATTCAATCAGTGGAGGTTGGGGCAGCCCATGCTGGCAGCCCGCTACTCCCACAGAAGCACTGCCCACAAGAACTTCATCTTCTCCATCGGGGGTATTGGAGAAGGACACGGGGTCATGGGCTCCATGGAGAGATATGACAGCATCTGCAACGTCTGGGAGAGGATGGCCAGCATGCCACTGGGGGTCCTCCACCCTGCAGTCGCTGTGAAAGACCAAAGACTCTACCTTTTTGGAGGAGAGGACATCATGCAGAACCCTGTGCGCCTTATCCAGGTAAATGGTCCCTCCCACCATGGCTACACATACACATATGCACACACACACACATATACATACACAAATACATGCATATACACACATATACATATACACACGTGTACATGTACACTGCATACACAAACACATACATATATATACATACACATACATACATGCTTGTCAGTTGCAGGGGAAGGAGAAAGGAGAGAGGGAGAGAAGGAAGGAAGGAAGTTAGGTTAATTTCAGCCAGATTTTATCCATTTATGAATTCTTTTTGTATAAGATTAATACATACAAAGGTACATCAGATACATCTAAAGGTTCTACCTAGAACACATCGAATGCCAGATAGTGAAGTCCTGTAGGAATATTGCAGATGCTTCTAACCAAAATCAGTAAGGCCTTAAAAGAAGACTCCCAAGCACTGGTCCACAGTCTGTTACCAAATCCCCAGGAACCTGATCTCAGATCTGCTGAATCAAAATCTCTATGTATGGGGTCTTGACATTTACTGTACAAACGTTTACAGGAGATTCTAAGGCACAGCCAGGTTGTGGAACCCCTGCCTTAAATGATAGGTAGATGCTAATTTCACTAACAAGCTCTCTGAGAAGTGTGATTAATAAAGATCAAAATGTCAGAATACTGGGTGTTTTCCACCTTGACACAAGTTCTAATCTGTGCAGTTCACCTAGATATGAAAAACTTCAAGCCTCTACGTGATATATAAAGATAATCAAGGAGGCCCCTGAGATCTGCTGTGTTCATTTAGAGGAGTTATATTGGGTGCCAACCACAGAGAAGGCCCTGGGGACATGGACATGAGCAGTAAATCCCACTTACCCTCCAGGAGCTTATGAGACAACTGCAATTCAGATGCTGAATAGAGGGGTGCTCTAAGAGCATAAGGGGTGCCCTAAACCAGTCTCGAGGGAATCGGGGAGGGTGTGAGGGTTCAGGGAACTTTGGAGGGAACTCTGTGAGGTTGGTTTAAGCTGACTTGAGCAGAGAGGCAGAGGAAGAGAGAATGTAGGTGAGGATGAAGAGTAAAAGAGGAGGAGAGGGCTTCCCTGGTGGCGCAGTGGTTGAGAGTCTGCCTGCCGATGCAGGGCACACGGGTTCGTGCCCTGGTTCAGGAAGATCCCACGTGCCGTGGAGCGGCTGGGCCTGTGAGCCATGGCCGCTGAGCCTGCGCGTCTGGAGCCTGTGCTCCACAGCGGGAGAGGCCACAGCAGTGAGAGGCCCGCGTACCGCCAAAAAAAAAAAAAAAAAAAAAGGAGGAGGACGCACAGGGTGGACAGAGGGCTCTGACGTGGACAGAGATGGGCGGGCAGCTTCTCTGAGCAGATGAGCCTGCGTCTGGAACAGGAGTCACAGTCACCTGCTGAGGGAGGGGTGGCGTTCCCGGGTAAGGGAACAGCTGGCACGAAGGCCCCGAAGCAGAAAGGGGCACGGCCCTTCGCCTGGAGGTGCCGAAAGCATGACCAGGTTGCAGCAAGTCTGTGCACCAAGGCGGAGCTGGGGATGGTCAGTCCCCCCATAATCTCTCTCAGCCCCCTTCCCAAGCCACGCAAGCAACCCCCTCCACCAGACTGCTGCCCCTGAGACCCCCCTACAGAAATTCCAGAACATTCCTGGGGGGATGAGTGTGGAGATGAGGCTCATCTGGCAGGGCTTTCCAGGCCTTGTCAAGGAACTGGGGTTCACGCCTAAGAGCAGCAGGGTCGGTGAAGTTGTCAAATTTGCATTTTTAGAATCTCCTGGACGCTTTGTGGAGAAGGCACTGCAAGAGGCCTGAGTGGACAAAGGAAGGAGAGTTGGGAGATTCTTCTAGAGGTCCAGGCAAGGGATGATGGCGGCTCAGACTAAGTTGGTGCCAGTGGAAACAGAGAAAAGTGATCATTTCAATGCAATCCTTTTCTTGTTTTTCTCTCTCCTTCACTTCTCCAGCCCATATTGTCGACTCTTCGCTGACCATCTAGGCAGATTCTAAGTCTGTTCCAAATCCCACTCATTTACTTGAGCCAAGGGAGACATGTTCTGATGCCCTCCAAGCTCTGGCCACACAACACAGGTGTAATAAAGAGCTTCTGTGTAAAGCTAGAGCCCCTCCTACATTTTTTTAAAACGATTTTTCAAAATAAAGTCAACAACTATATTGATGATTTCACATTACAAAATTGTTACCGATTCCTAAGAATAAATACAAAGCTCAAAAAAGCTTTTAAGCTACCTCATCAAGAAATGCTTAGGACGATTAAACAAGAAGCTTAAATAGCCAAAAAACGAAAACCAAAACACTAACATGTGAGAGATCCTTTTACACCGCAGTCATGAGAAGGGGAAATGGGGAAAGTATTAATTTGGAAGCTCTTCTTATCTACTTAGCATTAGCTTTGTAATGGAAATTGTACTCATTCAGATATCGTTCAAGATGAATGCTTGGGGTTACTTGATGGGGCAGGTTAGATTTTCAAGTATAGGTTCAAAGATTTCTTCATCGGATGGTTTATCTGCACGCAAGCATTCTTTTTAAGGACGAGGCTGCTATGGCGTTACTGTGCAAATTGTGTGTGTACGCGTACCTTTCTACCTGGCCTTCTTTCTACCCCTATTGCTGGATGGCGTTAAGCAAATCCTTTACCATAACAAAGTATCACTTCCTCCATGGGTCAAAGACCATCCTTTGTTGTCCTTGCCTCATCCTCTCTGGTGGTATGGTGAGGATTGTGAACAAATGTTTAATCTATTTTTGAAACCATCCCCAAAGCTAATAGAGAACAGAAAGCCAGGAGCCATTTACTCAAGTAAAATGCAACCAGTGTTTGCTTTTCCTCCAAGGATCTCATGTTTCCAAAAAGTGTTTCCTACATATTTGCAGATGAAACCATGAGGCTTGACAGCCATTGTGGTTGCCCCTGTCTCTAGCTGTGGCCTCCTCTATGCTTCACCAACTTTAAGGACGGACAGAGACTTCAAGAGGGCTTCGGTCTTGAAAGCCTCCATCAAGAAAGCCACACCGAAGAAAAAGGAACCGTCCTACACTGTTGGTGGGAACGTAAACAGGTACAGCCGCTATGGAGAACAGTATGGAGGTTCCTTAAAAAATTTAAAATAGAGTTACCAAATGATCCAGCAATCCCACTCCTGGGCATATATCTGGAGAAGACCATAATTCAAAAAGATACATGACCCCAGTGCTCATTACAGCACTACTTAACACTAGCCAAGACATGGAAGCAACCTAAATGTCCATCAATAGATGAATGAATAAAGAAGATGTGGTATATATACACAATGGAATATTATTCAGCCATAAAAAAGAATAAACTAATGTCATTCACACAACATGGATGGACACAGAGATTATCATACTAAGTGAAGTAAGCCAGACAGAGGAAGACAAATATCATATGACATTGCCTATCTGTGGAATCTAAAAAAAAAAAAATAACAAAAAAAGATACAAATGAACTGACTTACAAAACAAAAACAGACCCACAGATATAGAAAACAAACTTATAGTTATCAAAGGGGAAAGCTGGGGTGGCAGGGGGATAAATTAGGAGATTGGGATTAATATATACACACACATATATAAAATAGGTAACCAACCAGGACCTACTGTATAGCACAGGGAACTATACTCAATATTTTGTAATAATCTATAAGGGAAAAGAATCTGAATTCAGTTATATATATATATAAAACTGAATCACTGTGCTGTTCACCTGAAACTAACACAACATTGTAAATCAACTATACTTCAATTTAAAGAATCTATAAAAGGGACTTCCCTGGCGGTCCAGTGGTTAAGACTCTGCGCTTCCACTGCAGGGGACACGGGTTTGATCCCTGGTCAGGGAATTAAGATCCCACATGCTGTGGGGCATGGCCAAAAGTACAAACCATCACCAAATATCTTTAAACACTGCTAATACTGAAATAAAAGCAAATTAAAATAGTAAATGCTTTTTTTAAATTAAAAAAAAAAAAAGAAAGAAAAGCCGCATCTCCATGGCCCCAAGCAGAGCCACGAGTGTGGTGGATAAAGGCACAGATTCTGGGTTCAATCAGACCAGCTCTTCTACTACTCTAGCTGTGTGACCTTGAGCATGTCATTTCACCTCTCTCAGCCTCAATGGTCTAATCTGGAAAATAGAGGGAAGTAATGGTACCTACATCATAGGATGGTTGTGAAGATCAAATTTGGTAAAATGATAAAGTATAAGGCCTTTAATATGGTGGCAAAAATATTTTGTACAGAAAGAATTTCCAGTCAAGAATATTGGAATATTTTGTTCCTTCGTTTCATCCTATATCTCTTGTGCTAAATTCTGCCAGTAATGCACTAATTGGCATTTGACACTTAAACTTTAAACTGCGGGATCTAACAGGAGCACGTGTTCTGGGCATCATGATTTGCTGCTCTATTTCAGACGAAGGCCAAGGAATCCTGCCTCCACCTCTTTGCTCTTTCTTCCTTTTCTCATGCTTACTTTCTTCTAGGATTCTAATGACTTTCAGGCATGACCTGTTGTTCAAAAGCCTTCCTCTTTTAGCCCTAAATTTATTCTTGGCCCTAAGAGGCTCTCGGATATGCTGGAACATTTAGAAATTTAAACATGAGCCAGAAACAAAAATGATTGAAAAATCACTGGTTTTATGCATGTCCAAGTTGCTCCATTTCTCATTGAAAGGAAAGAAATGAGCCAAGCAAGGTAAGCAAACACATACTACAAACACTTAACTCTTTCTGTTATTTAATTATATTTTGTTTACTGATAGTAAGATAACTACATTTTAAGAACTGGGAAAAAAAGTGAAAAGAAAGAGAAATCACCACTCTTTCACCCTCTTAATTACTATTTCTATCTTTTAAAAACATTATCACTTTAAAATGCAGTGCCGTGATTATATTTCTCTGTCAGGTTTATCACATTTCCAGAAACACGTGGTTCAAAATGGAGACGAGAATGATCAAGAATGTATGTGCCCCTGCCGTGGTACTTGGGGAGCGGATTGTCATCGTGGGAGGTGAGTTTTAACAGAAGATCGAGAGGCTGGACACGAACTTGGCATCTCCCATGGGAAAATGGTCACTGATGTTTTTCTACGAGACAGTCTTTCTTTTTCTTATAAATTTATTTATTTATTTATTTTTGGCTGCGTTGGGTCTTCGTTGCTGCGCGTGGGTTTTCTCTAGTTGTGGCGAGCGGGGGCTTCTCTTCGTTGACATGCACGGGCTTCTCATTGCGGCGGCTTCTCTTGTTGCGGAGCATGGGCTCTAGGCACACGGGCTTCAGTAGTTGTGGCTCGCGGGCTCTGGAGCGCAGGCTCAGTAGTTGTGGCGCACGGGCTTAGTTGCTCTGTGGCATGTGAGATCTTCTTGGACCAGGGATCGAACCCATGTCCCCTGCATTGGCAGGTGGATTCTTAACCACTGTGCCACCAGGGATGTCCCAAGACAGTCTTTTTAAAAGCACATAACTGAACCACTTTGCTCTACACCTGAAACTAACACAACATTGTAAATCAACAACTCCCCCACATAAAATTTAAAAAAATAAAATAAAAGTACACCCATCCAACTAGGGGAGTGTGGATGACTTGACAAAGCTCTTTTCTCATCCAGAAGTTTCTCCTTGTCAAACAAGGAATGAAATAATGAACATATTTCACAGAGTTGTGATCATAAAATGTGCTCATCTATCTAAACCACTTAGGACTATCCCAGACCCGGGGCAAATACTCAGAAAAACATTTGCTGTTGTAAATAAGATTAGCTGCTAAGGGATCATTTCTCTGTAATTGTAGTATAATACTATGGTTAAGAGGGCTGGTTTGGGGGTCAGATAGACCTGGGTTCAAATTCTGACTCTGCCACTAACTGGCTGTACATTCTTAGGCAAGTTATTCATCTCTTTGTGCTTCTGTGTGCTGATCTGTAAAATGGGGATCAGAAGAGTATCCACCAGATAGGGCTGTCGTGGGGACCCACTTCTGAGTTCCCAAAGGCTCCGTCTTGGGATTGTTAAAGCTCTTGGATGAGCATATGAGAAAGATGAAAAAGCTAACAAGGCTGAGAAGGGCACTGGAATCTCTGCTCTCTATCTAAGAACGAACGACATACGTGTTGCCCTCACTTCGAGTTAAGATGCAGAGACTGAAGTCAGACGGATCTGGGTCCAAATCCCAGCTCTGCCACACACAAGACCTTGGGCAGGTTATGGAAACATTCCATGCTTTAGCTCAGAGTCCAGCCTCAGGGTTAGGCGATGACAGAGATCAGACAGGTCCCTGGACCGCTGACCTCCAGTCCCAAATAAGCATCGCTGACCCTGTCGATATGCCATTTGTTTTCCAGGTTACACAAGGAGGATCCTTGCTTATGACCCTCAGTCCAACAAATTTGTCAAATGCGCAGACATGAAAGACCGGAGGATGCACCACGGGGCCACGGTGATGGGGAACAAGCTCTACGTGACGGGTGGGCGGCATCTGACCACGGACTGTAGCATCGAGGACTCGGCCTCCTTCGACTGCTACGACCCTGAGACCGACACCTGGACGTCCCAGGGGCAGCTGCCTCATAAGCTCTTTGACCATGCCTGCCTCACTCTCCGGTGCATCCCTCACCCCTCCACCACCCCCTGAGGCCCACGAGAAACTGAGAAGTCATCTGTCCTAGTCAAGATGCTCTTGTTGCAAGAGACAGAACACAGCTCCAAAAAGCTTAACCCTGGAAGGGCGTAGGGAGAGCTCACAGAACTGAAAGTTCCAGAGCCTGGAGGCCTGGGACCAAGCATACTGCTGACAGAACACTGTCCCTCTGTCTCTGCCCCTCTATCTTTTCTCTCTCCCTTTCCCTCTCTCCCTCCCTCCTTCTCTACCTCATCTGTTAGGCTCTACTCTGCAAATAAGCTTCTTTATCCACACAGTGTGAGAACAATGGCAACTGATAAATCCAGACCCACACTCTCTAGCTTGGCATCTTCGGGAAGAACTTTACCATTATCCATATAGTAACTGCCTCCCAAAACGATGCTGATTGGCCCTTTTTGAACTCCATGCCTCCCTCTTGAGCCAATCACTGCTTCCAGGTTGTGCTACTAGAGTTGGCTTGTCCTGGATCATGTCTCTACGGGCACAGGTGGGGTTAACGGTTGTCATTGACAACCTATTTGAACTGCACATAATGGGATAGAAATGGTTCCCCAAAGCAAGAAATAAATGCTGAGCTGATTAAAAAACACATCTTCCCAGAACATCACAGAAGTTCACAATGAGAGGGCAAAGACACCCAAGAGGGTTTCTGGAAGCACTTGGTCCAGGTGGCAGCAAGAGCAATTGCCATGACTGTGTTTCTCTGCATTCTAGGATGTAGTGCATTGGAATTCCAGGAGAGTATGTGAAACTCAGTATCCAGCGTTTGCAAAATTATCTGCACCAGCAGAATAAAGTGTGTTTCTGGTGCCAAATGATGTTTTTCTTCTAGCCTCTGTGGAGCTGTAAACCTACAGAATTAAGCAGGATTTTCAATTTGGTAAATGTTATGAGAATTGCTGTTCTGAGGAAAGCCAACAAATTCCTTGAGAGATTACCGCAATTACGGCCCTTCCAATGCCAGGGCTGACTTTCCCTATGGCCCTCTTTGTCTCAAAGAGCCTCCCACACTGGCTCAGTCCCAAACTCAGGAATTAGCTGAAGCTGCTAGCACATTACAATCACCTGGGAAGATGTTTGAAAATGGGGCCACGTCCCATTTGGGATGGACAGACAGGGATTTTCACAGGTGGGACCAGAGCTCTGTATTTTTGAAAAGCAGCCCAGATCATTGTAATGTACGTGCAGTGAGGTCGAGAACCACCGCCCGCTCAGCTGCAGGCACAGAAGACCTTCACCTGCTGGTCCCATCCCCATCCTGGCCTGCCCCCCCCACCAGCCCAGCAAGGGAGGCGAAGTCGTCTCCCCACCCGGGATGAGTCTTGCCGCCCTGAGCCTGGCACCACGGTGCCCCCAAGCTGACGCCTTCCTCCCCGTCCAGCTCTCCACGTCCATGTTCTGGACTTTTCCTTTCTTCCTAGTTTGTATTTCTTGCGCTCTTTCTCCTGCTGGGGTCTGCCCTGCTCCCCAGACCACTTGGTTGTGGTCCAGACACCCTCCCCAGATGGTCATCCTGGACGCTGTCACCTGAGCTGTTGGCTGGCCTTATTTCAGCCTCTTCTCTTTTTTTTTCAATTTTTTTTTTTTTTTTTTGCGGTACGCGGGCCTCTCACTGTTGTGGCCTCTCCCGTTGCGGAGCACAGGCTCCGGACGCGCAGGCTCAGCGGCCATGGCTCACGGGCCCAAGCCGCTCCGCGGCATGTGGGATCTTCCCGGACCGGGGCACGAACCCGTGTCCCCTGCATCGGCAGGCGGACTCCCAACCACTGCACCACCAGGGAAGCCCAGCCTCTTCTCTTTGAACCTCTTTGTTCAGGATCTCGATCCCACCTCTCCCTCAAACTGTACTTGTGAAAGTGACCAGTGACTCCGACAGTGCCTACACGGCAGCCCATTTTCACTTCTTGTCGGACTTGACCAGTCAGCAGCATATGACCCACGGATGCTCCCTCCAACTTGAAATACCCTCCTCTTGGCCTCTGGGACACCCACTTGCTCTTGCTTCTCTTCCTCCTCCCTGCAGTTCATTCTCTCTCCTTGTTTCTCCTTGTTTGGCAAATACGTGGTGGCTGACTCACCCCAGTGCTCAGCCCTGAGACCGTTTTCGTATCTACTCTCACTCCCGGGGTGCGTGAGCTCTCCCAGTGCGCGGCTCTCCATACTGTCCCAACGCTGCTGACCTTCCAGCTTTCTCTAAGCCTGGACTCCACTGCTCGCCCTACGTCTCCACGTCAGTGTTAAGCGGACACCTCGAACTAAACATGTTCAAGTTCACTCTTTCCTCTCCAAGACAACTCCTCCCACAGGCTTCTCCACTCTGGGACAGAACAAGACCTTCTCCCAGCTTCTCAGGCCCAAAGCCGCGGACACTACTCTTGGCTCTTTCTCTCACACTTCAGTCCATTTGTTCCAAGAACATGCAGAGGCCGACCGCGTCTCACCACGCGTAGCTCTGTCTCTGGTCCCAGCTGCCATCTTGACTCAGCTGGACTTATCACCATCATTTCTTCACTGGTCTCTCCGCTTCCACCTTTGCCCCGAACCTCTTCTCAACGCGGCAGCCTGTGTGATCTTTCACACATATAAAAAGTAAGTCAGCATAGGTCATTCCCCTGTTCCCTCCAAAGCCTTCCCAGCTGTCTCAGACCACCTGCAGGGAACTGCAAGCTCGCTCACCCACCGGCCCTGCCACCTCTCCGCTCTCAGCTGCTGGCCTCATCTCCCACCGTGTACCCCCCTCCCTCAGCATTAGCCTCCAGCTCACAATTCCCAGCAAGTCTCCACTTTCTGTTTCCACCCTTGCTGTGCCCTCCACCTGAAAACGCTGGCCCCAGTTCATAACCACGTGGCTCACTCCCTCAAGTCCTGCTGACGGCCCTCATCTGATCCATCAACAGGTCCTGTCCGCGACACCCCTGAAATAGACCACGAACACCTCCAGTGCCTCTGTCTTCATTGCTGCTTCTCTGAGTGCAGCCATCCTCGCCCCCTACCAGCCTCCTAATAGACTCACCGCTTCCACTCCTGTCCCTCTGATCCTTCCTCAAGTAAGAGGTATTCTTTTTAAAACACGGACCTGATCGTGTTACTTTCCTGCTTAAAATAATGTTGAGTCTTCCAGAGACATCTGCCCGAAGCCCCCAATCCTCCATCTAGCCTCTAGGGCCTTCCACGACCCAGCACCTGCCTATCTCTCTGCCCTTACCTGTTGCTACTCCTCTTCCCCACTCTCCCACACCCACAGTCATCTCTGCTTCAGTCATCCTTTATTAGTCCCCCTCCTCTCTCTTGCCACAGGGCCTTTGCACTTGCTCTTGCCCCTGCCTGATACACACCTCTCTCACCTCTTCACCTAATGTAATTTCAATTTATACCTGACACTCCAGATTTTAAAAGTCACTGCATCAAGGAGGCCCTCCATGCCCCCTGCCACCCCAGCCTGGGTCAGCTCTCCTATATGTCCCCTTTGAGACCCTCACCCTATTTGTGATGACTTGATCATCATTTTCCCCTCTAGAGTCTTACATCTGTCCTGTTTTCCTCTGCATTCCCAGAGTCGGAGCTGGGCTCAGTGTCAGCCACATGGATCGCAGATCCCCAATAAACGTATGATGAGTGGATGAAAGAATTAGTAAATGAACGTGGAAGCTGAATCAACACTGTCTCTGGGACCTCCATCTCAAACTCAGAGGTAGGTCTGTGTAGGCACTAGTTTACCCCCCCTCAGGCCCTCTGCTAAGGAGGGCAGTCCGTCCTTCCCTCTTTCCCTCCCTTTTCCCCTCTTGAACTGAGTCTGGCGAGTCTGGTTGGCATGGCCTACCTCGGTCAAGCCTGCAGGGTAAAGGGCTTTGTCCAGAGGGCACTATTTGCCTGGGAGTCTTGCCATCTATAAACTCCTCCTGTGGCCTCCAATAGTCCTTCTGTCACAGAGACTTGCTAATGCCTTGACTTTCTTTTCCCTTCGTCTCAGTAAGCTGCCAGAGTTTGTGGCTACTCAGAACCTGTCCAAGTCTCCCTGGGGCGCAGAAGAACTATGTAAATTGTCTGCTGGGATTCAGAAAGAAAGATGGCACCAGAGCCAAACACATTCGGACACACACGGCAGGCCAGCTCGTGCATCGAATCAGATGCATCTGTGACAGGTGCATTCACACACCTGGGCATCCTGAGGGCCAAAGCCCGTACCTGAACTGGGCTGCACAACGACCCTCAGGACACGAGGGATCCTTTCCAATCTGCTGAGGATAATCTCAGTCCAACGAAAGAGAGAGAAGGGTTTGGCACAAAGCTTCCTCGGTCTCACTGGCTGAGGGGAGAGTCACAGTCCAGAGCTGAGGCCAAAATATATTTAGCCAGCAGCAGTTAAATTGAAACATTTTAAGTAGAAAAATGTCAACTAGCCTGACTGATCATCTCAACAGGCAACAAGGGAAGGTGGGAAAATGAAGCAGAGCTGAGTGCTAAGCAAGAAAACATTAACAAAAATATCAAACACCCTGTCCCAACACATCCCAGTGAGCAGGAGGGGGGACAGCAGAGAAAACAGCATCAGAGGAAAGGAACTGCAGCAGGGGAGTGGTAAGTGGAGCGCTGGAGGGGCTGCTAGCTTCAGCACTGAAACATGCCCCTCCCAGCCCCAACTCCCAGCAGGTATCTTGGAAGAAGGTCTGCTGTGCTGAGGCCACAGTGCACCCAGCCATGCACTGACCAGGACATGGTCAGCAGACGCTGCACTGGCTGTCCCCTGGCAGAGCTACATGGCCCCAGCGGGAGAGTTGCTGGCATCCTGGCCCCATGCAGACCCTCCCTGACTCTCGCCCCAGGAGCAGTGGTGGCTTCGAAGGTGAACGCCGACCTGGAGCCTCCAGTCTCCCCTCCAGGAGGTCTCCTTAAGATCCTGCTTCATCCTCTTCTGCATCCATTGTGTCTGGTAAACAAGAGCAAGTCCCAAGTATCCACATCGTAAAACCAAAGTCCCGAGGTAGACTGAATTTACCTTTGCCACCTACAACAAAAATCTGTAATGTCCCAGAGGCAAGGGCTGTAACTAGCTTTATTCAAACACGTCCTCAGGATGTCTGACACCACCCTCCCCACCCAGCTCCAACATGCCCCCATGCCTTTGCACATGCTACTTCTCCTGCTATGATGCCTTCCCCAGCGCCACCTACTGAACTCTTACTTGGCCTCCATCTCCTCCATGGAGCCCTTTCCAACCTTTCTACCCTCCTCCCTTCCCCCCCTTTATTCCAGCTCCTTTCACGTTGCAGCACCATAGAGACCTGGCAAATGGAACTGAAAGGGGAGCTCTTCATGGAGGCAAAGACAGACTCTCAGTGCCCTAAAAACCCCAGGCCAAATTCAATCAGCACTTGGCACACAGACAATGCTGACATAGTTGTGGAATGAATGAGCGGCTGCACAAACGAACGGGTCCTAAACACCACTGGGGTGTCCATGCTGCTCTGGGTGAGAACAGGGGCTTAATTATCAAACGCATTGAGCTTTAAGTCAGGGAGGACCCCCGATGGTGTCTAAGCTTTAAACATTATTATTGCAGAATGAAAAACATAGACTAGAGCAGTATGTAATATGGTGGGGAAGACAATGACACTGATTTTTACCCCAAGAACACTATTCAAAAGGGCACAGCTGATGGCCTTCAGATGATCCAGGTCCCCAGAACTCTCTGCATGCCTTCTGTCCTCTTGGATCATTTTTCAGAGAGTCCCCCCTCTCCAGTCGTCTGGACTTGGAAAGCATTAAATCCTTTCCCAGCTTCAGGGACCCCCGCTGACCTTCGCTTGCCAACAATTGTTTATTGGTGGAAGCAGCACGTGGTGCAGAGGACACAAACGTGGGAGCAAATGAGACCTGGGCTTGGGCTCGGGCTCTGCCCCTCACTGGCAGTGCAGCTTTTGACAGGTTACCTCGACTCTCTGAGCTTCAGTTTCCACATCTGGAAAATGGGTGCATTTTTACCTACCTGAGGGATTACTTGGAGAATGACAAGAAAGATGAAGACCGTTAACAGTACAGTGTCTGACATTGAGTGGGCAGTGAACACGGCCAAGTTCCTTTCTCTTCTTCCCTATTTGGTCCTGCTCCTGTCCTCATTACTGGCTAGTCTGCACGACCCCGATGAAAAACTTCCCTAAGAGCCCACTTTGACCAAGGAAGAGCAAATGGCTCAGACAACCCTGAACAGCCTCTCCCCTCTGGCTGCCATGGCTTCTCACACCTGAGGATCTGATTCCTGCATCTTGCTAACTGGTCCTCCTCTGAGAGCACTCTTGTCTTCTTCATTCATTCACTCATAGACTGTTATGCATGCAACAAATACTGACCAGAGACCCCTACATGCCAGGCACGGTGGTAAATATGGGGGTCATGGAGTGAACAAGGGGGTGAATGAGGCTCCTGCTGTCACCAACCTCACAGACCGATGGAGTTTTCCCAACCAGATGTGTTCAAACAGGGAAAGGATGGGAGAATGAGGGCAAGACTCTGACACTTCCTTTAGGACTCAGCTCAGACACTGTGTTGGTTCCCAAGCCTGCCATAACAAACTACCACAAACCTGGTGGCTTCAAACAACAGAAATTTGTTCTCCCACAGTTCTGGAGGCTAGAAATTCAAAATCAAGGTATCGGCAGGGCTGGGCTCCCTCTGAAGGCTCTAAGGAAGTATCTTTCCTCATCTCTTACAGATTCGGCTGGCTCCTGGAAAACGCTGCCATTCCTTGGCTGGTGGCTGCATCACTCCAATCTCTGCCTCTGTCATCACAGGACCTTCTTCTCTGTGTGTCCTTCTCTGTCTCTTATTGGACTTTGGGCCCACCCTAATCTAGTGTGATCTCATCTGGATCCTTACCTTATCACATCTGCAAAGACCCTGTTTCCAAATAAGGTCCCATTCTGAGGTTCTGAGTTGACATGAACTTGGGGAGGAGGCACTATCCATCCCACTATAGACAACATCTCCCCCAGGAAGGCATCCTGATGAGCCCTCATCGCCCTCTGTCCCAGGCTGGGCCACCATGACACCGACACCTCCTCATCTCCCCATTTCATCAGGGGCATCTTGTGGCAGGGACCACGTCTGAGAAGATACTCACTCAGTAAATGTGTACTGAGCTGAACTAAACCATATCACAGGGACTAGCAACTCTTTAATGGATTCCAAGGTCAACGTATATGAGAAACAGCTTCCGAGTAGCTTCCCCAAAGTCCAAGGTGAGCAACGTCTGCCAAATGCCAATCAAGAAGGAGTTAGGGTCCATAAGGAGAAGTCCAGGGGCAGGCATGAGAAATGATCTAAGAGAACTAATCTGTTAGCATAATGTTACCACAATGTCTTATTCTCGGTCTTGCCAACATAAGCCTTTGGGGTGACGTCGTGAGAGGCTGCACCTTAAAGCAGAAGCCAATGCTGTGGGTGCTGGAGGGAGGGGGTCTGGTTTCTGAAATGTCAGCTCTCATGCAGTCTTATAGGAATTCTAGGCTCCCATTCAAACACCACGTCATTCTCTTCATGTGGGGAACTGGGGTTTTGTTTTCCCTAGAGATAGGCACAAGTCTCTTTTCCTCTTCATTTCACTTGTTTAATTAAGATTCCAGGCCCTGCGGTCCAGAAATCTCCAGTAACACTCCCAGAAGAAGCTGATGGTCCAGAAAATGGTGCTTTGAGGACAGAGATTCAAGGATTCCAGGGGTCTGAGAGACACAAGCACAGAGGCAGGTCCTATTCGAAATCAAGAGGCTATCTCTGCAGTTTCCCCAAAGGACCCATTGGCTCTACTCACATTCAGAGACAAGAGGCCACGTCAGGGCAACTGCAAAATCAAAACCCTCTGAAAGGGGCTGGAAGGGAGGCAATGTGGAGACATCTATACTCAAGATAAGACCGAGGAGAAAATGGTAGAATTCATTAGCAGAGCCTCTGAGACACTTCTCTTTTGTGGAGTATTGGAGAAGAAAACAGAATTAATCCCCACTTTGGCTATAGGTTTATTGGACTTATCTGAAGGGCAAAACTGAGAATGCTAATGGATTTGAAAGAGCCCAGATAATTCTCCACTTGAGACTGTGACTACCGGGGTCTGTGCCCATGGGTGCAACGATTAGCCCTCAGAAAACGTTTGCTGAGTGAAGGAATCCATGAGTGATGATGACTAATGTTTATTGCCCAATGGCTAAGCACCGTACCCACAATACCTGGCTCAGGTATCACAAGAATCTTCCAGCATCTCCTCAGCACACTTCCTGAAACCCTATATCCAAAACAGCCTCCAGCCCACCCACTGCATTATTCTTGCTCACCCCTTGTATCTTCCCTTCATACCTTTTATCATAATTATTTATTGTTTTATTTGCTTTCCTGAGCTTACTTAGTTGACACCCTCACCCAAATGGAGGTTCCATGAGGACGGAGAACAGGGCTGCCTTGGTCACATCTGTTTCCCTGGTTCCCAACACAGAGCAATCAAAACAGGTTTGCTGAATGAATGAATGAATGGACGAATGGCAGTTGGGCATTAGGATGCAGCGCAAAGGAGAGAGAAGGTAAATTTTTAGAATAGCATGGTGGGGGGGGCCCAGTATGAGGAAGGAGTTAACTGGCCCTGGGGAAGGCATGTTCCTTGTCCAGGTGAGGGCTACAGGAAGGTCACTCTGCAGGCAGCCAGGGGAAGGATGGAGAAATCCAGACAGTTTATTGATTTATTTTATATATTTATTTTTGGCTATGTTGGGTCTTCGTTGCTGCACGTGGGCTTTCTCTAGCTGCGGCGAGCGGGGGCTACTCTTCCTTGCGTGCGCGGACTTCTCACTGCGGTGGCTTCTCTTGTTGCGGAGCACAGGCTCTAGGCATGTAGGCTTCAGTAGCTGTGGCACGCGGGCTCAGTAGCTGTGGCTTGTGGGCTCTAGAGCGCAGGCTCGGTAGTTGTGGCGCACGGGCTTAGTTACTCCGTGGCATGTGGCATCTTCCCGGACCAGGGCTCAAACCCGTGTCCCCTGAACTGGCAGGCAGATTCTCAACCACTGCACCACCAGGGAAGTTCCCAGAGAGTTTAGATGAGCTGCTATTGCCAGTCCCTGGGAGGGATGATGAGTTCTGGCCACTAACATGACAGTGAGGAATAAAGGGAGGGGAGGACATGTGAAACAAGATGGCAGAATCCACGGGGAACTGGACACTAATTGGATGCAGAAAGGGGAAGAGGTGGGAAGCAAGGAAGAGAGAGCGCACAGTTGCCAGCCTGGCTGACCCACAGGATGCCTGTGCCATCAGCAGAGAAGTGCAGGACAAAAGCCAGGGGAAGTATGCCATGGGGCTGCCAGCCAGGAGGTGAAAGCCCCAAGACAGGTACAGAGGCATCCCATGTCCAGAGCAGTGTCCCGTGCCCAGGGGTTTGCACAAGCTCCATGGATCTGTAATCTTGCCTATAGTATGTCTCCCCCACTAGATCTTAGGGGCCTATCTTTCAGAACCCCTTTTGAAACTACCCAGTCACCACTGAAAACACCTCTGACAATGGCTTGTGTGGTGAACTTTCGCATCTGCAGAGGAGCCTATAAGGCAGTTTCTGAGTGGACGAGAGCACAGATGGGGCCAACGTGCCTGGCTGTGTGGCCCTGGGAAAATTAACCAACCTCTCTGTTTCTCAGTTTCCTCATCTCTAAATTGGGTATTATGATAATACACCTGCCTCCTCATAGAGTTTTTGAGAGAATTAACTGAATTAATATACATAAGCGCTGTCTGTAGGTTAGCCATTATTACCGTCTCTGTCCTTAAATATAATGCACTGCAAAGAGCTATCTGTAACTATGTGGCCTTGGGGAGGTCTCTTAACCTCTCTGAGCATCAGTATCCCCTTTGGCAAAATGGAGATGATGATGCTATCACTCTGTAGTGGGTTGAATCATGGCCCCAAAAGATAAAACCTTATTTGGAAAAAGGGTCTTTGCAAATGTAGTTACATAAAGCATCTCAGGATGAGATAATCCTGGATTAACTGGGTGAATCGTAAATCCAGTGGCCAAGTGTTCTTATACGAGAAAGGCTGAGGGAGATCTGAGACACAGAGGAGAAGGCTGCGTGAAGACGAAGGCAAGAGACTGCAGCTACGCAGCCCACAAGCCAAGGATGCCTGAAGCCATCAGAAACTGGAGGAGACAAGGAAGCGTCCTCGCCAGAGCCTCCGGAGGGAGGGCAGCCCTGGCAACAACCTGATTTTGGACTTCTGGCCTCCAGAACTTGAGAGAACACACTTCTGTTGTTTTAGGCCATCAAGCTGTTTCAGCAGCCAGAGGAAACGAATACACTCCCTCACAGGATTGCTGCAAGAATTAAAAGAGGTAACATCCATAACGTAGCTGGCAATCAGCAATTCACAACAATTATTGTTATGATTTACCTCCTTTCTCTGGACCTTCATCTCCCCACCTGTAAAATCAGAATTTAGATGGGATAAAAATGTCCAAGTTTTTGCTACCTTGTGCCGGCTCCCTCACCCCTCAACTCCCTCACAAGGGAGGTTGGGACCATGTTAATTTCTCGTCTCCCTTCTTCTCCCTTCTGTCCCAATGTCCCCAAATGACAGGTCTTTACATCTCTGTGTCCATCACGGAGGATGGTGGGCACTTATCCTCATCTTCAAACTGGACGCGTGATGAGACCACAGAATCCTGAGCAGTCACCCTCCAAAGCTTCCAACACGAAAGAAGATCCTGGGCACGTCACTCAACCCCACTAGGACATGACTGCCCAGAGTATATCTTAGGAATTATAATATTCTCCCCCTTCTCAGGGCTTGATGAGAAGGAAGCACTTCAAACGACCACATCAATGTCTAAAGCAAAAACAGCAACCACGAATGGTGGGAGTGCTAACGGACATAAAAGTAAAATGTGCAATGACAGTAAGAATGTCAGTGACGTTTAAAATTTACAATGACCTTGTAAATGACAACGACAGCAGAAAGGATGGGAGGAAGGAGATGGCGATGCTTCATGGGTGTACTAGACGGGGACCTCTCACCAGACTATGCAAAGAGGCCCTTTAACTACTCTCCCTGGCTCCATTCTCTCCTCTTCTCACTCTTGCCCTGCCACTCAAAGTCAGGACTGGAGGGACACTCCTAGAAGAAGGGCGGGAGCAATAGATCCATTTATCTTTCTAAAAAATAAATCTGGCCAGATCCCTCCCTTTCTTAAGTCCCTTTGAGGAATTCAAACTCCACTTCCATACCCATGAAGTCCTTTGTATGTGTAAGAATAAACAGCCTTGGGGCTTCCCTGGTGGCGCAGTGGTTAGGAATCCACCTGTCAATGCAGGGCACACGAGTTCGAGCCCTGGTCCGGGAAGATCCCACATGCCGTGGAGCAACTAAGCCCGTGCGCCACAACTACTGAGCCTGTGCTCTGGAGCCGTGAGCCACAACTACTGAAGCCCACGTGCCTAGAGCCCGTGCCCCGCAACAAGAGAAGCCACCGCAATGAGAAGCACGTGCGCCACAACGAAGAGTGGCCCCAGCTCATCGCAACTAGAGAAAGCCCACATGCAGCAACAAAGACCCAACACAGCCAAAAATAAATAAAATAAAATAAATTAATTAAAGAAAAGAAAAAGAATAAACAGCCTCCACTTGATTAGGTAACATGTAACATGGTAGCTGAGGTCCCACCCAAAAGGTACTCAGTGAATGCTAATTTCCTTGCTGCCTCCACACTCCCTGCTCTCTTCAACTGGCCAGAAAGAGAACTCTCTTATTTCCTATTAACAAACAATGCTTAGCTATTAGCTGTAGCTGCAGATACATAGAAACAGAGATTAAATAGATCTCGGATTCTTGGCCACTGGCTCCCCATCCTATAGGGACACAGTGACCTGCTCTTTCATGCCAAAGGCACAGGACATGCTTCCTACAAGGGCTCAGTCCCAGTGAATGTGGTCAAAGCCTTAGATTCTCAAGAAGTTTTCAAGGAAATATTTTTGCCCTCAAAATTGCCTCCTTCTTTTTATCTAGAATAACGATTTATTTTGTTATTCAGTGACTGAAAATTCATGAAATTTTGTGGTTAGAGCAAAAACGTCACACATGATTCCATATGTCCATGCAGTGGGGCTGAGAAAATCTGACAGTGAAAACCACCGTTTCTTCCCCTAGAGTTTAAAGGCCTCCAGCCTCTTTTTTTTTTCTTATAATAACTTTATTCCCTTAAAAACATTGCTTTAAAAAATCATAACTAGATACAAGGTTCTATAAATAAAGACAATGATCAAAGCACGGTATTTTCTTAGATTAGTTTCAAGATTCAAATTCTCAAATGCAAATGTAACATTTCCAAGTCATGGACCCAGAAGTAGAACTGACAGACCAGCTGGTCCAATCCAGAGAGGCAACATGGAGAAATGGAAACAACGGTGGGTCCCATGAGAAGCATCCAAGGACCTGGATTTGAGGTTCAGTCCTCCCTGCACTAGGCACAGGACCTTGGGCAGGTCACTAAACAACCAAGTCCTGGCCTGTAAAACAGATGAATCTCATCTGCCCAGCATGCTTGAGAAAATTGTGATAGTAAATGGAAAAGCTGAAAGTGCTCTATAGTGACCAGGGATAAATATTCTCCCACACTCTTCACTCTACCTCTCTGGACTCAAGGCCCATTTGGCCTGGGGAAACAAGAGTAAAGGGATAATTAGTGAAAGCCATGGAACACACATGCGTAACCAGCATCTGGATCAAGAATATTATAGCACCCTAGAAGGCCCCTTCACACCTTGTTCCAGTCATTAGACTTTCCAGGGGGAACCACTATCCTGACTTCCAAACCTCATATTAGTTGTACCTATTTATGAATTTCATGTAAATGGAACTAGATAGGTTGAACTCGTCTACATGACTTCTGCTCAACATTAAGTTTGTGAAATTCATTCACATTGTTATGTGTAATTATAACTTGTTCATACTTGTTGCCTATAGTATTTAACTACATGACAATATCACAATTCACGTATCTGTTTTACTCTTGATGAGCATTTGTGTAGCTTCCCATTTGGGGCTGTTATGAACGTTCATGTGCATATCTTTTGGTGAACATTTGTGTGCTTATCTGTTGAGTGTATATCTACTAGTGAAATCGCTGGGTCACGGGGTGTGCATAAGTTCAGCTTTATAAAAAACTGATACAGCCAATCAGTTTCCCAAACTTGTTGTACCAACCTCTACTCCCACCAGCAGTGTATGAGAGTTCCAGTTGCTCCACATCTCAACAACACTTGATACTGTCTGTCTTTTTCATTTTAGCCATTCTGGTGGGTTGGAAGTGGCGTCACATTGCAGAATGATATTTTTAAAGTGTAAACCAGATTATGTTTCTCTGCCAATGGTTTCTTTCTGCAAGCAGAATAAAACCCAACTCTTCAACCTGACCTATAAGGCCTTGGTTACCTCTGACCTTCTCTCTGACCACTCACTCTACTCACTATTCCTCCACTCCACCACCTTTCCAATCTTCAGATATGCCAAGGTCATTCCCAACTCAGGTTCCTTATATTTGCTGTTTCCTCTGTCTAGGAAGTTTTCCTCCAGATCATCCCATGAATAACTACTTCTGGCTCACTCATACATTCAAAAAATATTACTGAGTGATTATCAGGTTCCTTCTCAAATGTCACCTCCCTCCAAGGATCTTTCCCTGATTACCATCAAATGTAGTCAAGATTACTCCATTACCACTACCACCACCACACGTTCACTCTCTAGCCCCTTATCTTGCTTTATTTTCCTGTTTAGTAATTATCACTACCTCCCATTTCCTCTTTTAAGATTTCTGCCTTATCACACTAGGATATAAACTAAGAGCAGAGACAGTCAGTGTATCTTCAACTAGAACAGTGCACACAGTAAGTATACAATAAATATTTATGGGATGAACAGAGAATGAAAGGGAAGGAATTCACATAGCCTTCTCAAAGTTAACCATAGAATATTAAAGCTAATGGAGCCCCTTCTATGTTTTTCTATCTTACTCCCCGCCCCCATCCCACTTGACTGATAAAAATGAAGCTCAGAAAGATAAAGTGAATTGGTCAAGCCAGCAGCAGAAATGGAGTTTGAATCCAAGCTCATGATTTCTAGTTCTAGTATACTATTCTGCCTACAAGAACAGGGAACAAAGTCTAATCCCATTTGAATGAGTCTCTAATTACTGAATATTGGACATTAGGAACTGATTCGACCTGGAGAAGTCCCCTCTCATACCATGAAGGTAGACAACACATCAAGAGAATATGACACAGGAATCACTTCTGGTTTCCCCCCAAATCATCTCTGACCTTGGTTCAGAGGAAGAGGATGACACTGAGAGGGTAAATATGGACGAGGGTGGCTCTGAGTCTACCTCCCATTCTCTCAAGAAAGGAAAGTGAACCATCTTGGCAGGAATAATTTCCCTGGGCTCCAAGGGCCTGAGATCTACCAGGAGATCATGGCCTACCGGGAGAGGGCCCTGTCTCACATGCTTAGTTTGGGTGAGAATCAGGTTGTACCACAACACGAGCCTCACGGCCAGTTGCATAATTGGATATGTAATCAGTACCTTCAAGAACTTCAGCCAAAAACACTCCTGACACCACTTCGATCTTGCTGAATCAACTCCAAACCCCATGACTGGATGATTCACTGGTCTCCTCCGGGGTCATGACTATCAGGTGCTGACCCAGGAATTAGAACTAGATTCATAAGGGGAAAGATCCACTAGTTGGAACTCTGGTTTTTCCAGTGCTTCAACCTACTGCTCCTTGGGTTTCCAAGCAGTGATGGAGGCCATGTTGGTCTCTTCCTCATCAATCCAAATAAACAGGAGATAACCAGAGACCAACTAGATAAGATAGGGAGCTACCCTTTGGGAAGAAATCAACCAGAAATGATTAAAAAACAAAAACTTACAAAACCCACAACCTCCTATCATAATTCCAAAATCCAAAAACCTCTGAAAACTGTTTTTTTTCTTTTTTTTTTTTACAAATTTATTTATTTTTGGCTGCATTGGGTCTTCGTTGCTGCACGCGGGCTTTCTCTAGTTGTGGCTACTCTTTGTTGTGGTGCACTGGCTTCTCATTGCGGTGGCTTCTCTTGTTGCAGAGCACAGGCTCTAGGCATGCGGGCTTCAGCAGTTGTGGCTCGCGGGCTCCAGAGCGCAGGCTCAGTAGTTGTGGCGCACAGGCTTAGTTGCTCCGCGGCATGTGGGATCTTCCCGGACCAGGGCTCAAACCTGTGTCCCCTGCATTGACAGGCGGATTCTTAACCACTGCGCCACCAGGGAAGTCCCTGAAAATTGGGTTTTTTGCTTGTTTTGTATATTTGTGGCAAATTCATCTGGCAGCAAATCCTGAGAGCGAAAACTGACATGAGGCTATTTTTAGCCTTTATTTATCCTACTTCGTGTGCATACTCATACATTTTGATGTAGAAATATTACCGTTTGATTTTGAGGTGCTGAGTCAGACCCCAATGGAGTGATCAGAATATACAGTATATTGTACATCTTACTACTTTAATGAAAACTGAAAAATTCGTAATACCAAAACACATCTTGCTCCTAAGATTTTAGGTAAGCATGGCAGACCTGTAATTTTTCACTTACCTTATTTGTTCTGCACAAAAAACTAGGGCAGACAGTATTGCCCTCATTTAACAAATGAATAAACTGAGGCTCAGAGAAGTTATATGACCTGCTATCTATCACTGCATAACAAATTACTCCAACACTTAATGGTTTAAGACAAAAATAAACATTTATCGCTTCACACAGTTTCCGTGGATCAGGGATTTGAGAGTGGCTTAGTTGAGTGGTTCTGGTTACAGGCCTCTCATGAAATTGTAGTCAAGATGTTGACCAGTTATCCAGCGTGTTTTATCTGAAGGTTTGACTGAGGCTGAAGGATCCACTTCCAAGATGGCTCACTCACATGGCTGTTGGCAGGAGGCTTTGGTTTCTTGTTACATGAATCTTTCCCTAGGTCTGCTTCAGTACCCTCCCAATATGGCAACCAGATTCCCCCAGAGCAAGTAACCCAAAACAGAGCAGGATGGAAGCCACAATGTCTCTTATGACCTAGACTCACAAGTCACATTCCATCATTTTCATAATATTCGACTGGTTACAAAGGTCAGCCTTTCAAATATGAGGAAGAACTACGTAAGGACATAAATGCCACCACAATTATATAATATTTTGTTTATGTTTTACAGACGAAGTCTAAGCAACTGGTCCAAGGTTGCATAGCTCGTCAGATGCAGAATAGGACTTGAAGCCAGGCTGACCAGTTCCAGAGTCCATACTTTTAACTGCGACATGATAATACCTCCTTCAATTTACTTGACTGTCCTCTAATATATTGGACATTTAAGTAAATTCTAGTTTCTTGTTACTATAAATCATACTGAACACTTTCCACATAAATCTATATCTCCAGCTCCTGTTCTTTTGTTAGGACAAATGCCTAGAGGCAAAATTGCCAAGTCAAAAGGTACGAACTTTTTTAATCCTCTTGACATATATTACAAAAAATAATCTCCAGAAAGGAAACACCAATTAACAAACTCAGTGAATGTTCCTGTGAATGCCTGTCTCGCTACATCCTTGATACAACTGAATATCATTATTGTTTAAATATGTTAATTTTATAGGCTATAAATACTTATATTGATTTGCATTTCTTCATATAGTTATTATTATTTATCTGCACATTTAGGAGTTTTGGTTGTAAGCAATAGAATTTGACTAATTTAAAGTTTTTTGTATCCAAAGAATACAGGTGGCTCAGGGAATTAAAGGGAAGGTTGGAAAATATGGCTTGTAAAGAAAAGGAGACCAGAGCATGCCGAGGGCTCTAGGCAACAGGAAGGGATGGATGGCCTTAAAGGCCACAATCACTGGAATGAGTCGGTTTCAACATTCTATCCATCCTTGGGTCAAAGAGCCCAACCCTGAATCATGTATCTCACCTTAGGTAGGGCAGGGCAAGTTGCCTTGATTCAACCAAGACAGCACTTAGTGGGGGAGAGGTAATTACCCAGAAGTAGGTAAATTGCTGTTACCAAAAGAAGGGATGAATCCTTTACAGCTGAAGAGCAATAAATGTCTACTACAGGGTTCAATTTGATGGCTCCCAAACCCATGCTGTTAAGTTAAAAATTCTCTGCTCCTTATGCTGGCTCATCGTCTATTTTTATTCATTGGTCAAGTAAAATAACTTTACTTTGTTTTTAACCTAAGAAGTTCAGCATCATTGGAGTCCCCACCATGGACAAGCCAGGGAAGGGTTCTCTTTGGTTGGGAGAAAACTCTAAAAATGTAGAAATGTGGAGATACGATGCCTTCAACTTTGCCAAATAAAATAACCAAGAACAAAGGGATTAGACCGGCTCTGGTCTGAATGTTTGTGACCCCCCCACCCCCACCCCGATCCCGCCCAAATTCATATGTTGAAATCTTAATGCCCTATGTGATGGTATTAGAAGGTGGGGCCTTTGGGAGGTGATTAAATACTGAGGGTGGAGCCCTCATGAATGGGATTAATGGTTTTATAGAAGAGACCCCAGATTGCTTCCCAGCCCAATTTCCATCACATGAAAACTGATGCGACGAGAAGTTTGCAGTGTAGAAGAGGGCCGTCACCTGACCATGCTGGCACCCTAATCTTGGACTTCCAGCCTCCAGAGCTGTGAGAAGTAAATTTCAAGTGTTTATTAGTCACCCAGTTTATGGTATTTTGTTAGACTGAGATAAGCCCTTTACCAGGAGTTGGCAAACGTTTTCTGTGAAGAACCAGACAGTAAATATTTTAAGGTTTGAGGGGATAACATTCTCTACAACTACCCAATTCTGCTGTTGTAGCACAAATGTACCCAGAGACAATAAGGAAACAAATGGACCTGGTTGTATTCCAACAAAACTCTACTGACAAAAACAGGTGGCAAGCAGGATTTAGTCTTGGGGAGGGGGGGGGATACTTTCCTGACCTTGTCTTTAAACCAAACAACAACAAAATGTATAAATGCTTCTGTTTGTGGTTATTTTAATCCTGGCTCCAAAACTGTAACATTTCTCCTGTGGTTTTAAGGAATTTACCTTCATATGCCAATATTTAGGACAGTGTTCACTTGGTTTATCACCTGCATTTTAACTATAAATTACTTCAGGTGATTCTGGCTTGGAGAAAACATGAGAGCAATGATGAACCATTTGGTAGGGACTCAATATCCACCTCAAAATCAACTTCGCTATCCATGTAGATGGGGACAAGCAGATGTGTTTATTCATTCAAGAACATTCAACATGCCTTTACTCAGCACATATTATGTGCCAGGGGCTGAGGCTAGATACACAAAATACACAGGCCCAGGCCTTAAAGAGTTTAAGCCTGGTGGAGAAAATCACAGTCTAGAAAAATAATCCATAGTTGCTGAGCGCTACTCTAGTGGATAATGGACGGGTGTTACAGAGAACTGGAATCAGGTTTGAAGAGCTGTAACTGTCTGAAAATGGAACAGGCTGCCTCATGGACAGGTCGGAAGAACTCCAGCTTTTTGGGATAACCAATGCCCAAGGCCAATTCCTAATCTGGGTAAATCTCAGCCTGTACAGCTCTGTAAGATTCTACAATCACCAGATATCCCTTGGAGTGCCCACAAGATTTATAAGAATTCCCCCTTCAGTGGGTGTCCTCCTCAATATGTCATGTTGAGCTCCCAGCAGCTGAATCTATACTATGTTCTGATGCCTGTGTTCATGATTGATTGATCCAGGGGTTGACAACTGACCCAAGTAGGGTACAGTAGAAAGTCTCCAAAGATGGCCACCGTTGATTCCTTTCCTCGTTCTGTGCACATGCTACTCCTCACACCCAGAAGGGAAGTCTATTTCGCCTATGCTTGAATCTGGGTTGATCTGAGTGAATTTTTTGACCAAAGGTCATGGCAGAAGTGATGTTGTCTGACATCAAAGGCTAGGTCAGAAGACCTAGTCCTTAGTCCTTTGTAACATCTGCCCTTGGAACTCAGCTGCTGTGCTGTGAGGAAGTCAAGCAGCCGGATGAAGAGGCTCACATGGCGAGAAACTGAGGTCTCCCCATTGATGGTCTGGCTGAGATCCCAGTTGACAACCAGGAACCGCCTACTAATCATGTGAATACGCCATCTTGGAAGTGGGTCTTTCAGCAGCACCAGCTGATGCTGCGTGAGCTACGTCGCTGAGCCCTGCCCAAATTCCTGACTCGTAAATCATGAGGTGAAATAAAATCATTGTTTGGGGGCTTCCCTGGTGGCGCAGTGGTTGAGAGTCCGCCTGCCGATGCAGGGCACACGGGTTCGTGCCCTGGTCCAGGGGGATCCCACATGCTGCGGAGCGGCTGGGCCCGTGAGCCATGGCCGCTGAGCCTGCGCGTCCGGAGCCTGTGCTCCGCAACGGGAGAGGCCGCGGCAGTGAGAGACCCGCGTACCGCAAGAAAAAAAAAATCATTGTTTGAAGTCACTAAGTTTTGAGGTACTTTGTTATTCAGCAACAGATCATTGGAACACGAGCCAACCACAGTCTTTCTCTCCCAACAATTTGAAATTTCGGTTGGAGATAAACAAAATATTGGAAATTTTAGGAGCTGAGTCTCATTAAAAGCAACCCTTGGGGACTTCCCTGGTGGCGCAGTGGTTGAGGGTCCGCCTGCCGATGCAGGGGACGCGGGTTCATGCCCCGGTCCGGGAAGGTCCCACATGCCGCGGAGCGGCTGGGCCCGTGAGCCGTGGCCGCTGAGCCTGCGCGTCTGGAGCCTGTGCTCCGCGGCGGGAGAGGCCACAACAGTGAGAGGCCCGCATTATCGCAAAGAAAAAAAAAAAAAAAAAAAAAGCAACCCTTGGTGTGCATTAGAATCACATGGAGAAACTGTGTCAAATGTAAAGTTCTGGGCTACAACCCTTCCCCTAAAGTTCTGATCCAGTCAGACTGGGTAGAGCTTAGGGATATTTTAAGCAAACATTGTAAGCAAGCATCCCAGGTGCTTCTGATATCATGGACTAAAGCCATGATTTGGATACACAACCTAGAGAAACAACACACACACATCCACTTAGATTTTCCCTCCCCTTGTCTTGCCAAACTGGCCTTGACTTGAGCCCCTGACAATCCAGTGTTAGCTATTTGTAGCCTAAAAACTGGTTGGATCTCAAGGTGAAGAAAAGCCCACATCAATAAAAAAACTCAGTAGAGGAATGGTGGTGCTTGAATCCTCATGAACCCACAGTTCTCTCTAAATTGAAGACTTAATCATCTCCCTAATTTTAGAATCCTGAAATATCTAGGATTGCGAGATTAAAGACCTCTTTAAACTGCAATGTGAAATGTGTTCTGGTCCTTGCTATATTTTTTCTCCAAAAGGCAAATCTCATCAGCCACCTTGGGGATTCTTCTGGATTATATCACAGACAACAGGATTCTCTCAGTAAGACAAGCTGGCTGTGACTGCCAATGTCTGCAGACGGAATTTCAAAGGGCTGGTCAGTATGTGTGAACTCTAGTGAGGTGACTGCTTCGGGGGGAAGATTTCCTTTGAGGAGTTCAGATAGGAAAGCTGATTTACATGCACTGGACTCCCACAGACCTGCTCTAGTTAGACATGAATCGGGTCAAGGTCTGTGCGTTCTTTCCTGCTTGAAGGTTTATTGGGAACAAGAAAAAGAGAGAAAAAAAAATCTCTGTAAGTTAAGTTGGTGGACTCTTCACTTTTTCCCACAGCCAGTCCAAAGAGGCAAACACTATATAAATGAGTACTTGATAGGACTCAGAGTGACAAGCCTGGAGTTTTCAAATATGGGGTCAATGCTAGCAAACTTGGAAAGCAGGTGACATTTACTTCAGCAAACTTCTCCCAACTCTGTGCTTCATAAGACCTCTCCTTGCTTTACCCTCTGTCTTCATACTGCCCTTCTGTTCCTCAGTCTTCCCCACACTAAAGTTCCCCACTGAGAAGTAGCTTCTTTAGGAAGTAACTTAAGCTCCAGAAGTGTTTTCCTTCTCTTTCTTCAATCTGCCCAGCCCTCCATCAAAACACACCCTTCCCAATATCCATGTCCTCTGGACCCTCCTCACACCTCATCATGATTCATCCTTCTGGCAGCACTAAGTAGGGGAGAATTTTTATTATTATCCTTCATGTTTCAGCTTTGCAATTTATAGGAAACTGGAAGAAGCAATCCCTTGGGGTAACTAGTAGTTAAAGCTTCAGGCTCATAGCAGTGAGATGACAGGATTTAAAGCAATGCATGGCTAAAGAACATGATATGCGCGTGCGTGCGCACGCGCACACACACACACACACTGGAATACTACTCAGTCATTAAAAAGAACGAAATTTTGCCATTTGCAGCAACATGGATAGACTTGGAGGGCGTTATGCTAAGTGAAATAAACAGAGAAGGACAAATACTGTATGATATCACTTATCTGTGGAATCTAAAAAAGACAACTAGTGAATATGACAAAAAAGAAGCAGATCCACAGATACAGAGAACAGACCAGTAGTTACAAGTGGGGAAAGGGGAGGGGGAAGGGGCAAGATAGGGGTAGGGGAATAAAAGGTACAAACTACTAGGTATAAAATAAGCTACAAGGATACATTGTACAACACTGGGAAGAGGACCAATATTTTATAATAACTATAAATGGGGTATAACTTTTAAAACTGTAAATCATTATATTATATCTAGTATATAAATACTTACATAATATTTTACAGCAACTATATTATCATTTTTTAAAATGTTTATAGCAGCTTTATTCATAGTTGCCTAAAACTACAAATAACCCAAATGTTCATCAACAGAATGGATAAAGCACAATATACATATATCATGAAGTTCTAGCCACATTAAGGAAGAAACAAACAACTGCTCCAGGCTACAATGTCAGTGAATCTCAGACATAATGAGCGGTGTATATGTCAATTCTTTTAAAAAAGCACTGAAGGAGAAAAAAAAGCAATGCATGGCTCCTTCTTTGTACCAGGCAAACTTAGAGGCTCAGGGGAGTTGCAGGGTCCCGGGCACTGAGGAAAGAAGAGTTCATTCTTAAATGAGGGTTTAACTGAATACATTTGGATTTTTGGAATAAAAATGACCTCTTCTGTAACTTAGAATCTATTTATTCTTCCCTGTGCAAATTAACAAAGCTTATTTTTAAAATCTGGAAAATAAAACCAACTCAAAAATTAAATTAAAAAAAATGGAAATCTGAAACTCACCCTCCCAAGGTTCTACTGGCTGACTCTGGGGCACATTTTTGTGGGCAGTTTACATTCAAGGCACGTCACTGCCCTTGGCCCTGGCTCAGCATGGAGAAGGGGGCACTGATCAGTCTGTCTGACCAAAGCTAATTTCCCAGCTTGTCTACCTTGGATCCCAAGATTTCCAACATAACTCTATTTTCACGTGAAAAAAAATCCAAACTAGAAATCAGAAGGCCTGTCTTGTAACCCAGGTTCTGCTGCTAAATATGGGGTCTTGAACTTAAGAGAAAAATGAAGAGTACAAACCTGGGAAATTCTCTCCACCCTAAAAAATCTAGGTTTCCAAGATTGAAGGTCTTTGTTTAAAATACACATTAATTCCCTGAAAAGAGTGACACATTAATCATCTACTACCCACTGCCCCTAAGCTCAAACGAACTGCCCAGCTTAGCTTATTCATCTCCTTCTCACAGGTCCTAAAGGAAGCCACAGGAGATGAGCAATTTAAATAGGATGATGAGAAGGGAAAGTTCTAGAATATGGAGGCTTCTCAAGGGAGGAAAGGAATGTGGTGGGAGACCCTGCTGGAGCAGGGGAAAGCATAAGGCTCTGGACCCCCACTGTGGAGGCACCGAAAGGAAAGGGAGGCCACGGACAAGGCACAGAAAAACGAATTTTTTCCATTTCACATTTTTTCCCTTGGCTGGGGCTAAAGAAAAACTGCAAAAAGTCCATCACAGTGAGAGTTTTTTAGACCCTTGTGGATGCTTATTAAATGGTAAATAACTCCAGAAATAATGATCCCCAGGAATGCTAGTCCCATCACTGCCCTGACCCAAGTCAAAATAAGTGCTTTCTCTCCTTTTTGAGAAATGAGACTCAGCTGATGTGAGGTCAGCAGGGGTTAGGAGGGGGAGAAAAGAAGAAAATATCAGCAGTTGGCTTTATCAAGCATCCACTCTGCATTAGGCGCCGTGCTAGGGTCTCTCGCTGGACGTGACAGATCTGCCGAGACGAGATTTATCATTCCCATTCTACACATGGGGACCACTGAGGCTCAGAAGAGGTCCCCTTGCCCAACATCACCCAGCTGTGATGGGCACAGCCAGGATTTAAACCCACACCTGGGTGACACCAAAACCTCTACTCTTTCTACAATGACCACGGACAAGGAGTTTTAGCAAGTGAGTTTTAACTTTCCACTTAAGTGATAAGCAAAGTAGTACTAATGATTAACATCCAGTGAGGGCCCATTATTTGCCAACCACTGTGCTAAATGCCATCATTTATCATGACATTTAATCCTCACTCTGACCCGATAAAACAGCGAATATTTGCCCATTTCACTGCTGTGGAAGCCGAGGTTAAGCAATTTGCCCAAGGACACATGGTTAGATAGCAAAGATTGAAGCCAGACAATTGGACACCAAAGACCATAATCTTAACCACTGCACAGAGCAAACTTATCTTAGTCCAATCCCCCCATAAATAAAAACGTGTTACTGCTCAGTGTATTAAGAGGGATGAAGAGAGAGGGGATTTTAACTACGATCCAGGCTGTTGACAGATCCAGAAATCGCTCTTTGACAGCAGCTTGGAGTGACTGAGGGGTGAATGTTTTCAGAGTGACAGCCCTGCCCCCAAAGCTATTCAGGCCCCAAACAAAACCTTCTCTGTGCCCCTGATGTTCTTAAAGAACACAGGCCAATTTCAACAATCCCAGACGAATGGCTGCCGCCGTACCACAGCCTGCAGAACAGCACCCTGACCCTCTCCTGGAAAATGGTTCTGGCATCTTTGCAAAGATGGGAAACCAGAGTGAGGAGGAGACAGGGAGGAGAGGTAAAGTGTGGAGAAAGCAAAACAAAAACCAGCGTCCACGTACGTAAAAGGCAGAGGGAAGCTGAGCTAATGAAAGAACATATTTCCACAAATGGAACCAAAACATGTCTCACAAACTCTCTCGGCCTTACAAAGGATTAGCTGCTAAAGGACATGACCGTGGGTACCACTCTCTGTTTACAAGCTTCTCCTCCATGCTGCATGGAGACGTGACTTTCTGTGTCCTCGCTGAAGGGCTAATTATCTCCTTACCTGAGCTGCCTAAACCCAACAATTCCCGGAGTCTCTAGGACAGGAGTCAAGGAGCAAGGCCTGGAGGGGCACTGGCTGTTGACACACGTTCACTGTCAGCTGAGATACGTGTGTCTTCAAGAGTTTTCCCACCACAAACAACTAGCCTGTATGCTTCAGAAAAGTCGGTGTCATGATAGACAAAAAAAAAAAAAAAAAGCTGAGGAACTGTTCCAGATTAGAGGAGATTAAAGAGGCATGATGACTAAATGCAATGAATGATCCTCCACTGTATTTTGGACTGGGGGTGGATATTGCCATAAAGGATATAATTGGGACAACTGGCAAAATTTGAATATGGAGTTAGCTAACAGTGTTTTACCCTAAAGTTAAATCTGAACTTGACGGTTATACTGCAAAATGCAAATAGACAATGGCCAGACCATATCTTAAAAAAACTTTGACCCACGACCTGTAGCCACCTGCCCAGGAAACCAACCCCTTACCTACAATAAACAGCCCAGGTACCCAGCCTGCTATAAGTCAGATTTGCAGGAAGTCAGATTGCTCTCTCTAGTGACAATGAGAGAAGCTAAACAATAGTTCTGTGACAACTGGCCCCAAATGGCCAGGACTTGATTAACAACTGACAACTTCCCTAAATTTTGTTCCTGTTTCCAACTTAGGACCAACCAGAGAAAGTCAATCATGCACCCCTAACCAATCACGTGGATCCCCCGCTTCTAGTTAGCCCGCCTCCAGCATCCCCACGCCAACAGCCTCCAATCAGTGCATACCTTAAGCTTTCCCTTTTCTCCACTATAAAGCTTTCTCAACTCCTCTGCCTTTCTTTGCATCTCTTTCAAAATTCAAGGGATGGTGGTCGACTCCCTTGCTATAGCAAGCTCAGAATAAATAACCTTTGCTTTTTTCATTTGGTGGGTCTTTGTTTATTTCCACAGTTTTGCGGTTATGTGAGAGACTGTCCTTATTCACGGGAAATATACGCTGAAGTGTTTAGAAGTAAAGGGTTTTCTGAACCTCAGTGGTTCAGAAATATATATATACATCGAGAGACAGAGAGGGAGAGATAAAGTAAATGTGGTTACAAGTTAACAATTAATGAATCTGGGCGAATGGTGAGGAAGTTCTTTGTACTCGTCTTGCAACTCTTTTGTAAGTTTGAAATTATCTCCAAATGAAACTTTTTTTAAAGTGTCCCCCCAAAAAATAAAATAAAAAAATAAAGTGTCCCCAGCTGACTGCTTACATCCTGACCAGACAGACCACACCTATTCAGCTAAGATCTCAGATGATGGACTCGTGTCTTGTCTGTGTCACTTTATCCACCTGCTCCCCTTGCAGAACCACAAAGGCAGAAGCCAGGGCTCTCTTGACCCCGACCCCTGAAGAGCGATCACACATTCCCCACACTCACACTTTCCTAACCCTCTTTGGCAGTGATCTTTTCGGATCCCTGGCTGCGTAGACAATCAGAGTGACCTTGAAGTCCCTTCTCCCTTCTTCCCTGGGCCAAGGGGCACAGAAGGGGCACAGGATGCTCCTCTCATTATCAGCCCTCACACGTACCCTGGGCCTCGTGATGCAAATGGCTTGTGAACTGAAGATTGCAAGGATGTTTGGAGATTGGCCATCGGTTTCTTAAGGCTAAGCTGAGTTCCTGGAACTGGCAGGACTTAACTATTACATTCCAAAGCCGCTGTGTATGACTGTTCCCTAATCTTGCCTCCTTCCTTTTCTTTCTTGCAAATTATTGGGGCTCCCTCTTCTTTATTAAGCCTCTCTTATCCCTTCACCCAATGGTTCCTAACCTTGGCTACACAATGGATTCATCTAAGGAGCTATAAAAAGTACTGATGCCGGGTCCTGTGTCCAGGAGACTCTTATTCAATTGTTCCAAGGTGCAGCCTGGGATTGCGGAGTTTTGTTGTGTTTGTTTTGATTTTTAAGTTCCCTGGAAGATTCTAATGTTGCAGCCAAAATTGAGAACCACTGTCTAAGGCATTGTCAAGTACATCTACAAAGCTCTTCTCTCCCAGGTTTCCCATCTTTCTAATTACTCTGGGGAGATTTCCGATCATTTGCTCAAACCTCAACGAAGCTCCCACATAGGGGGAATTTCCCTGAAGTGCTTAGAATTCACTTCACAAGAGTGATTTATTTGAAAATCTTTCCCCAGCAATGAATTAAAGGAAGATGAGACACGCGAAAACCTGCTCCAGTTAATAACAAAGGTAACCATCCTCATTTCCTATAAATAAACTCACCCAGCCTATATTTACAGGGCAAAAACCCCAGCGGCCTCACAGCACACAGCACACATCCCCTTGTGACTGCACAAGGTCTACAAGGCAGAAAACAACAGACCATCCATCCAGATGTAGATATGAGATACCGAGAATACATCGGGCAGAGCGATGATGAAACTGCACCAGATTTACAGCAACAGGTGGTGGCCTGTCCTAGCAGGCGTGTACATGGTCATCCAACCTCTCAGTCACAGGAAAGAGAGAACAAGAAGGTCCTGCACCAAGAAGTCTGTTGAAAGGTCTGTGGCTTGGATTCCAAACAGGGGGGCCTGGAAGAGGCTGGGAAGGCATGCCCTTGTGCAGTTTTCAGTCCAGATATTCAGACTTACGAAGGGGGCTTCTAAAAATGACTTGTCTCTCTCTCCTATCTCCTGCTTGGCCCAATGAAATGAATTTTTGCGGGTAGGGCCCAGGCACTGGTATTTTTAAAGGCTCCCCAGATAGTCTAAGGTGCTGTCACGACTTTGAGTGTCACCTCTACGTAGAATCCTCTTGTCTCACCAGTCAGGGAGGACCCTGAGTCCCCAGGCTCCCTGAACCGGGTTCTGGAGCCACATCACTTCTCCTATCCCCACCCCCTTAAGCACTGCCTTCTCTTCCCAGACCCCTGCTCCTGTTACACACACACACACACACCCATGAACACTCACACTAACATATACACGAACCCACAGAGTGAAACGCCCAGCAATTCTGTGTGTTATTACAGTTTCTTGCATGTGAGTTGCTTCCCTAATTATGCTGTGAGTTTCTGGAAGCAAGTATCTCGTCTCACCCTGGGATTCCGCTAGATGGGTCTCAATAACGTGTAAGTGCTGAATGGCTGAAGGGTCCATTGATCCATTCAGTCAGAACTATCAGGAGACAATTCACCTCACTGAGCCCAAGACTTGGCATCGTGAAGCTCAGTCAGACAGCTACTGAATATTCCATACCATGGCCTGGATTTGAGTTTTGGCTCCAACACTTAGGAACTCTGTGACCTTGAGCAACCGGCCTCAGCTTCTGTAGCAACCAAATGAAGATAATATTACTACCCACCTCATAGCGTTGTTAGATGATACTACACGCAAAGCACTTTGCAACTACATAGTGTCTGGCAGATAGAAAACACTCAGTGAATGATTTCAATAGCCACATCTACGGACCAAAGTTTGCTCTAAAATGATCCTCAAAGCCCAACCTGAACTGTGTAATATCTTCTCTAAGCAGTGACAATGGTTAGCAAAAGTGGTCTCCAGATGGTACAGTGCCCATCGCCCTACTGATGTGCCAATGTCCTGTCTGGGTGACTGTGCAGCTCCTGTTCAGACTGTTCTCAGTTTAAAAGAGCCACCCAGAAAGTGTCAATCCATGCCTCGTCTGTTTCATTCTTCCCCTATAATGGAGTACAGAGCACATGGCAGAAACGTTGAGATCAATCCTGGAAATCGGACCAGTCTCAGAGATGCCCACCAGCCATGGGGAGCGGGGCTCGGGGAGAGGATCTTAAGCACGAATGACGTCAGAATCACTTGCTGCATAGACAAGGGGTGGGCTCCACTGCCAGAAACTCTGATTCCACGGGTCTGGACTCTGTGATTCTTGCAAACAACAGTCCAGGTGATTCTGGGGCAGGTCGTTCAGACCATTCCTGAAGAAAGGTTGATCTTGTACGGTTATCAAGACAGAAATCACTAAGGGGGTCGGGAAGGAATGTGGCTTCTGATGTCAGACATATTCATTATAAGTTTGAATCAGTTACCTAATCTGAGTCTTAGTTTCCTCATTTGTAAAATAAGAGTAATAATACCCATCTCACAGGATTATTATGAGGGTCAAATGCCTGGCATTCCAACATGGGAATTTATAGGATGGGAAGAGGAAGCCAGTCCAGCAAACAGACAAAAATATCAGCCAGAATCCAGGTGAAGGATGTGTCTTGAACAGAGAGGGAACAGCTGTGTCAAAAGCTGCTCATAGGTCAAGATGAAGACCAAGGATTTTGGTAACATGGAGGCAGCTGGTGACCTTGAAGAGAGTGTTTTAAGATCAAATATACTCTTAAAATATTGGAGCAGTTTCAAGTCAGAAAAAGTGGAAAAAATCTGCATTACTAGAAAATTGTAGACTCACGTAACCCAGCAATTCTATTTCTTGTACCTACCATGCAGGAACTCTAGCACACACGCACCATAAAACACACAAGAAAGCTCCTAGGTACGAGGAGGACACGGAACTCGCGTCTCCTCACAACTAGGGCACCTACCACGCCCCTGAGGGGCGGCTGGGGGAGGGCACGGGATCCCACGCTGGAAGGGGGAAATTGGGGAACCGCTGGGAGGGCAGAGGATCAAAAGGGAGCGTGGCCAGGTCTCCCCTGCCCACGTGGGCCCCCGGGAGCCTGCTGAGATCCCCGGCCTGATCCTCTGCCCACCGAGGTGCCCTCCAGCCCTGTGGGTCCTGAGGGAGTGGGAAGGAGGGAAGGGGGAGCAAAGGTAAAGGCCGGACCTCCGCGACGGCACCCCTGAGGGGCGGCTGGGGGAGGGGAGGAGTTTCTACACCCAGCGGGATCCACCCACGGTTAGGGGTCCAGCGGAGACGGGGGAGACCCTGGGGGAGACGGTGGGGGAGGGGCGCGAAGGAACGAAAGGGAACCCAGCACTTTCCTGTCCACTTAGGCACCGGGGAGCCTGTTGGGCTGGCGGGCCTAATCCTCTGCCCTCGGAGCCTCCCTCCTGCCGCACAGAGCCCAAGCCCCGCCCCTACATCCCCACCCAGGGCCCCACCTCTACACTCGGAGACCCCCTCCAAGGCACCCCGCAACGTGCTGGGCCTAAACCCCACCCACACACCCTCACTCAGGGCCCTACCTCCAAACTCCGGAACTCCACACTCCAGGACTTCCTTTCCATGTGGGCCACTCCCCTTCAGCGCAGGTCCTAGGCAGAGGCCTTGCCCCACGTTTGAACGTCACACCCCCAGACATCTAGGTCCCGCCCCTGCCTAAGTTCCACCCCCGCCTAAACCCCGCCCCCATAGCTGACTTTTTTTTTTCCTCTTTTAGATTGGGGTTCTGTTTACCTTGTTGGTTCATTGTTGTTGATGCTTTTATATTTTTATTTTTCCTAATAAATCATTTATTTTTCTAATTTTATTTTATTCTTTATACTTTGTTATTGTTCTCTCCTTTTGGCTTGTTCCCCACCCCCCCTTTTTTTTTCTTTTATTCTGTTGTGGTTTTATTTTACCTTGTTGCAGTTGTTTCAATCATAATTTTATTCTTCCTAATATATCTTTTAGCTTTTATTTTTTATTCTTTGATATTTTACTGCTCCTTTTTTCCTTTCTTTTTTTTTTTTTTTTCACATGCCACGAACCTTCCAAGATCTTGGTTCCCAGGCTGGAGATTGGGCCCGAGCTCCTGTGGTGGGACCTCTGAGTCCAAAACCCTGGACAAACAGAGAATCTCAGACCCCAGGGAATATTAATTGGAATGAGGCCTCCCAGAGGTCCTCATCTAAGCACCAAGACCCTGCTCTATCCAACTGCCTGCAAACTCCAGTGCTGGACGTCTCAGGCCAAACAACCAGTAAGAGAGAAATACAGCACCACGCATCAAAAAGAGAGAGAAAAAAAAAGAAACAACAAAAAGTTATGCTACAGACGAAGGAGCAAGGTAAAAACCTAAAACCAAATAAATGAAGATGAAATAGGCAAGCTACCTGAAAAAGAATTCAGAGTAATGATAGTAAATTGATCCAAAATCTCGGAAACAGAATGGAGAATATACAAGAAACATTTAACAAGGATCTAGAAGAACTAAAGAGCAAACAAACAGTGATGAACAACACAATTACTGAAATTAAAAATACAAGGAATCAATAGCAGAATAACTAAGGCAGAAGAACGGATAAGTGAACTGGAAGATAAAATGGTGGAAATAACTGCCAGAGAGCAGTATAAAGAAAAAAGAATGGAAAGAACTGAGGACAGTCTCAGAGACTCTGGGACAACATTAAACGCACCAACACTTGAATTATAGGGTTCCCAGAAGAAGAAGAGAAAAAGAAAGGGACTGAGAAAATATTTGAAGAGATTATAGTCGAAAACTTCCCTAACATGGGAAAGGAAATAACCAAGTCCAGGAAGCACAGAGAGTCCCATACAGGATAAACCCAAAGAGAAACATGCCAAGACACATATTAATGGAATGATCAAAAATCAACGAAAAATATTAAAAGCACCAAGGGAAAAACAACAAATAACATACAAGGGAATCCCCATAAGGTTAACAGCTGATTTTTCAGCAGAAACTCTGCAAGCCAGAAGGGAGTAGCAGGACATATTTAAAGTGATGAAAGGGAAAAACCTACAACCAAGGTTACTCTACCCAGCAAGGATCTCACTCAGATTCGATGGAGACATTAAAACCTTTACAGATAAGCAAAAGTTAAGAGAATTCAGCACCACCAAACCAGCTTTACAACAAATGCTAAAGGAACTTCTCTAGGCAGGAAATGCAAGAGAAGGAAAAGACCTCCAAGAACAAACCCAAAACAATTAAGAAAATGGTCATAGGAACACACATATCGATAATTACCTTAAATGTAAATGGATTAAATGCTCCAACCAAAAGACATAGACTGGCTGAATGGATATGAAAACAGGACCCATACATATGCTGTCTACAAGAGACCCATTTCAGACCTAGCGACACATACAGACTGAAAGTGAGGGAATGGAAAAAGATATTCCATGCAAATGGAAATCAAAAGAAAGCTGGAGTAGCAATCCTCATATCAGAAAAAAGAGACTTTAAAACAAAGACTGTTACAAGAGACAAAGAAGGACACTACATAATGATCAAGGGATTGATCCAAGAAAAAGATATAACAATTGTAAATATTTATGCACCGAACACAGGAGCACCACAATACATAAGGCAAATGCTACCAGCCATGAAAGGGGAAATCGACAGTAACACAATCATAGTAGGGGACTTTAACACCCCACTTTCACCAATGGACAGATCATCCAAAATGAAAATAAATAAGGAAACACAAGCTTTAAATGACATATTAAACAAAATAGACTTAATTGATATTTATGGGACATTCCATCCTAAACAACAGAATACACTTTCTTCTCAAGTGCTCATGGAACATTCTCCAGGATAGACCATATTTTGGGTCACAAGTCAAGCCTTGGTAAATTTAAGAAAATTGAAATCGTATCAAGTATCTTTTCTGACCACAATGCTATGAGACTAGATATCAATTACAGGAACAAAAACTGTAAAAAATACAAACACATGGAGGCTAAACAATACACTACTAAATAACCAAGAGATCACTGAAGAAATCAAGGAGGAAATCAAAAAATACCTAGAAACAAATGAAAATGAGAACACAACAACCCAAAACCTATGGGATGCAGCAAAAGCAGTTCTAAGAGGGAGCTTTATAGCAATATAATCCTACCTCAAGAAAAAAGAAAAATCTCAAATAAACAACCTAACCTTACACCTAAAGCAATTAGAGAAAGAAGAATAAAAAACCCCCAAAGTTAGCAGAAGGAAGGAAATCATAAAGATCAGATCAGAAATAAATGAAAAGGGACTTTCCTGGTGCTTCAGTGGTTAAGAATCTGCTTGCTAATGCAGGGGACATGGGTTCAATCCCTGGTCCAGGAAGATCCCACATGCCATGGAGCAACTAAACCTGTGCGCAACAACTACTAAGCCTATGCTCTAGAGCCTCTGAGCCACAACTACTGAGCCCAAGTGCCACAACTACCGAAGCCTGAGTGCCTAGAGCCTGTGCTCCGCAACAAGAGAAGCCACCGCAATGAGAAGCCCGCGTACCACAACAAAGAGTACCCCCTGCTCACCACAACTAGAGAAAGCCCGCATGCAGCAACAAAGACCCCACACAGCCAAAAATAATAAAAAAATAAGTAAATAAATTTATTATTTTTTAAAAAAGGAATAAATGCAAAAGAAATGAAGGAAATAATAGCAAAGATCAATAAAACTAAAAGCTGGTTCTTTGAGAAGATAAACAAAACTGATAAACCATTAGCCAGACTCATCAAGAAAAAAAGGGAGAAGACTCAGATCAATAGAATTAGAAATGCAAAAGGAGAAGTTACAACAGACACTGAATAAATACAAAGGATCATGAGAGATTACTACAAGCAACTATATGCCAACAAAATGGAAAACCTGGAAGAAATGGACAAATTCTTAGAAAAGCACAACCTTCCGAGACTTAACCCAGAAGAAATAGAAAATATAAACAGACCAATCACAAGCACTGTAATTGAAACTCTGATTAAAAATCTTCCAACAAACAAAAGTCCAGGACCAGATGGCTTCACAGGCAAATTTTATCAAACATTTAGAGAAGAGCTAACACCTATCCTTCTCAAACTCTTCCAATATAAAGCAGAGTGAGGAACACTCCCAAACTCATTCTATAAGGCCACCATCATCCTGATACCAAAACCAGACAAAGATATCACAAAAAAAGAAAACTACAGGCCAACATCACTGATGAACATAGATGCAAAAATCCTCAACAAAATACTAGCAAACAGAATCCAACAGCACATTAAAAGGATCACACACCATGATCAAGTGGGGTTTATCCCAGGAATGCAAGGATTCTTCAATATACACAAATCAATCAGTGTGATACACCATATTAACAAAATGATGAAAACCATATGATGATCTCAATGGATGCAGAAAAAGCTTTTGACAAAATTCAACACCCATTTATGATAAAAACTCTCCAGAAAGTAGGCATAGAGGGAACCTACCTCAACATAATAAAGGCCATATATGACAAACCCACAGCCAACATCGTTCTCAATTGTGAGAAACTGAAACTACTTCCTCTAAGATGAGGAATAAGACAAGGTTGCCCATTCTCACCACTTTATTCAACATAGTTTTGGAAGTTTTAGCCACAGCAATCAGAGAAGAAAAAGAAATAAAAGGAATCCAGGGCTTCCCTGGTGGCGCAATGGTTGAGAGTCCGCCTGCCGATGCAGGGGACACAGGTTCATGCTCTGGTCCGGGAAGATCCCACATGCCGCGGAGCAGCTGGGCCTGTGAGTCATGGCCACTAAGCCTGAGCGTCCAGAGCCTGTGCTCCACAACAGGAGAGGCCACAACAGTGACAGGCCCACGTAGCAAAAAAAAAAAAAAAGGAATCCAAATTAGAAAAGAGATAGTAAAACTGTCACTGTTTGCAGATGACATGATATTACACACAGGCAATCCTAAAGATGCTACCAGAAAACTACTAGAGCTAATCAATGAATTTGGTAGAGTAGCAGGATACAAAATTAATGCACAGAAATCTCTTGCATTCCTATACACTAATGATGAAAAATCTGAAAGAGAAATTAAGGAAACACTCCCATTTACCACTGCAACAAAAAGAATAAAATACCTAGGAATAAACCTACCTAAAGAGACAAAAGACCTGTATGCAGAAAACTATAAGACACTGATGAAAGAAATTAAAGATGATACCAACAGATGGAGAGATATAACATGTTCTTGGATAGGAAGAATCAACATTGTGAAAATGACTATACTCCCCAAAGCAATCTACAGATTCAATGCAATCCCTATCAAACTACCAATGGCATTTTTTACAGAACTAGAACAAAAAATTGCACAATTTGTATGGAAACACAAAAGACCCTGAATAGCCAAAGCAATCTTGAGAAAGAAAAACAGAGCTGGTGAAATCAGACTCCCAGACTTCAGACTATACTACAAAGCTACAGTAATCAAGTCAGTATGGTACTGGCACAAAAACAGAAATACAGTCCAATGTAACAGGATAGAAAGCCCAGAGATAAACGCATGCATATATGGTCACCTTAGCTTTGATAAAGGAGCCAAGAGTATATAATGGAGGAAAGACTTCCTCTTCAATAAATGGTGCTGGAAAAACTGGACAGCTACATGTAAAAGAATGAAATTAGAACACTTCCTAACACCATATACAAAAATAAACTCAAAATGGATTAAAGACCCAAATGTAAGGCCAGACACTATAAAACTCTTAGAGGAAAACTTTGTTTCCTTAGAGGAAAACAAAGACCACCTCCTAGAGACACGGAAATGAAAACAAAAATAAACAAATGGGACCTAATGAAACTTAAAAGCTTTTGCACAGCAAAGGAAACCATAAACAAGATGAAAGGCAACCCTCAGAATGAGAGAAAATATTTGCAAACAAAGCAACTGACAAAGGATTAATCTCCAAAATATACAAGCAGCTCATGCAGCTCAATATCAAAGAAAGAAACAACCCAATCCAAAAATGGGTAGACGACCTAAATAGACATTTCTCCAAAGAAGATATACAGGTTGCCAACAAACACATGAAAAGATGCTCAACATCACTAATTATTAGAGAAATGCAAATCAAAACTACAATGAGGTATCACCTCACTCCAGTCAGAATGACCATCATCAAAAAATCTACAAACAATAAATGCTGGAGAGGGTGTAGAGAAAAGGGAACCCTCTTGCACTGTTGGTGGGAATGCAAATTGAAAGAGCCACTATGGAGAACAGTATGGAGGTTCCTTAAAAAACTAAAAATAGAACTACCATATGACCCAGCAATCCCACTACTGGGCATATACCCTGAGAAAACCATAATTCAAAAAGAGTCATGTAGGGCTTCCCTGGTGGCGCAGTGGTTGAGAGTCTGCCTGCCGATGCAGGGGACTCGGGTTCGTGCCCTGGTCCGGGAGGATCCCACATGCCGCGGAGCGGCCAGGCCCGTGAGCCATGGCCTCTGAGCCTGTGCGTCCGGAGCCTGTGCTCCGCAATGGAAGGGGCCACAACGGTGAGAGGCCCGTGTACCTCAAAAAAAAAAAAAAAAGTCATGTACCACAATGTTCACTGCAGCACTATTTACAATAGCCAGAACATGGAAGCAACCTAAGTGTCCATCGACAGATGAATGGATAAAGAAGATGTGGCACATATATACAATGGAATAGTACTCAGCCATAAAAATAAACAAAATTGAGTTATTTGTAGTGAGGTGGATGGACCTAGAGTCAGTCATACAGAGTGAAGTAAGTCAGAAAGAGAAAAACAAATACCGTATGCTAACACATATATATGGAATCTAAAAAAAAACGTTCTGATGAACCTAGGGGCGGGACAGAAATAAAGACACAGATGTAGAGAATGGACTTGAGGACACAGGGAGGGGGAAGGGTAAGCTGGGACAAAGTGAGAGAGTAACATTGACATATATACACTACCAAATGTAAAACAGATAGCTAGTGGGAAGCAGCTGCATAGCACAGGGAGATCAGCTCGGTGCTTTGCGACCACCTAGAGGAGTTGGGTAAGGAGTGTGGGAGGGAGACGCAAGAGGGAGGGGATATGGGGATATACGTATGCATATAGCTGGTTCACTTTGTTACACAGCAGAAACTAACACAATATTGTAAAGCAATTATACTCCAATAAAGATGTTAAAGGAAAAAAGAAAAAAAATAATGGGAACTATATTCAATATCTTATAATAACCTATAATGGAAAATAATCTGAAAAAGAATATATATATATATATATATATATATATATATATATCACTGAATAACTTTGCTGTATACCAGAAACTAACACATCATTGTAAATCAACTATACTTCAAATAAAATTATCTTTGTACTTTAAAAAAAAAAAAAACACTCCTAGTGACATTGAAACAACCCAATGTCCATCAATAATAGATCATGAATTGGGTATATTGATGTAATGGAATAATATGGCATCGGTGGAAGTAAACTCTCAGAGACAACAACACGGATAAATACCACAAACATAATGCTGAGCTTTTAAAAGAAATAAGACACAAAAGAATGCATACACTATTATTCAACTCATATAAAATTTAGAAACAGGAAAAGCTAAGCTATACTGTTCAAAGGATGTATTTGTTTTTAAGGACTTGTATGTGCTATAGCTTACCATTTAAAACAAAAGAATGAGAAAGAGCTATTCAACAAAAACTTTTCTTAAGCATGATTATGGTTGGCCACGTCCTGTGCCATCCCTGGATGGACCCCGCTCAGAAGTCACTTTCTTACAAGGCCTTCGGGACCGCTCAGACTACACTAGCCCAACGTCATCACTTTCATTTCTTCATAGCACTTCTCACCACACAAGAACATCGTGATCATTCACGTTTTACTTGGTAATAGTCTATCTCCTCCATGGAGGAAAAAAGGAGAATGGGAACTGAAGAAATGGATACAGAGAAGATAAACAACTACTTCCATAATTTTTTTTTTCCGAGGGAGAATAGAAATGTGGCAGGAGACGGACAAGAAGCCAAGGGAGATCCCTTCTCCTCTTCTTTCTTTAAGATGGTACATATCAATACATATGACGATGGATCTGTGCAATGAAGGGGACCATCCAGAAGGAAACGGGAAACGTGATGATGCAGAAGGAAGAGAGGATAACTAGACAGGCTAAGTGCTAGAGAAGGGGATGGGAGTTGGATTCAGAGCGTGAGCACAAGGCTGGGCCTTGCCAAGAAGCAAGGACCACAGTGGGAGGGGCAGTAGGGGATGATTGCTGGGAGGTCTGTAGACCTGGTAGTGGAAGGAAGAGGAAGTTCTCTTCCAGTAGTTTCTATTTTCTCCATGAGAGTGAGGATGAGGGAGGAGATGTGAGAGACTGGAGGAGAAAGGTAGTGAAATAGCCCTCTGGGAGAATGGGACCCGAGAAATTGATGAGAGAAATGCAGTAGAAAGTCTGTGTGTGCCTGGGAGCCTTCTTAAAAATGATGGTCCTCAACTTAAAGTGAGGTTAGTCAACATCATTGAGTGATTTTCTCCAGCCTTATTCAGCTACTTGGTACAGATAAAGAGTAGGAGGAGAGGTGGAATTTTGTCAGTTGAATCTAACAGAGGGAGAGAGGGCAAGGGCCTGGTTGACTCGGCAACCAGGGGCTCTAGGCTGGGCAAGGAAGGACATGCAGACGGTAGCACGCTTCACGTTCACTATCACCACCATCTTCGACTGCCAGAGCAGTTGTTACTTTCATTTGTGTTTTAAAGCTATAGCAATAGAGGTTACTGCAAGACAGAGTTATCTGCTTTTAAAACTTATTTTTTAATATCTATAAAGATATGAAAGTCCTTGGGAAAACTGGGCTTTTTGAATCTGTCATGACAGGCTCCGGTTTTTTGACAGAATCCTGATAAGACATAGGAAAGCCTGGGAACCACTATCTCCTGCAATCTTCACCCAAGTAAGGGTCCATTTCACAGGAACCACGTGCCCTGCTGATTAACAGCTCGGGCCACAGCAAGAGGTGGATCTGGCCTCCAACCCCCTCTCCATCACCAGCTGACTCTGGCCAGGTTTCTTTTCCTTTTTTCACTCTAGTCTTCTCAGTCATATAATAGGGATAACAGTAGCGTCTACCTCCTAGAATTGCTATGAGGATTAAGTGAGAATATCCATGTAAAGTGCTCAGCAAGGTGCTGGCACATACTAAACATTCAGTAAAAGATAATTATAGTCTCTTAGAGTAACTTCTCAATAAACGTTGACTGTTTGGGGCTGTTGGTGGTGGTGCTATTGCTGTTAACTTATTTAACCCCAAATAATGGGTTAAATGCTTGAATACCTGGGTGACAAGGAGGCCTCAATCTCACTGGCATTCTGTTCTATAACTGGACAACCTTAATTTGATTCAAGACAGGAAGCATTTACGTTCTCTCAGCTTATACATATCATTTCACTTAACTGACACAACAACAGGATTCAAAACCAGATCTTTCTGCTGCCAAAAGCTATACTTTTGGCCCAATGAAACACTTCTTTCTGATAGTCTGTTCTAACTCTAATATGTTCTGATTCTGATTTGTTCTAATTCTGCTCACAGGAAGGACGCCGAGGAAGTCAACTTCTCTTCTATGTGACAGTTACTTCCAAATTGAGCTCCAAATTCTGCAGAGCTGTTGATCACACCGAGAGGCTGTTGGGGAACTCAGCCTCCTGATCCACTGAGTCCCTCTCAGAGCCTCTACTTACTGCTGGAAACCTCTTCCCAAGGGAGGTCTCTCATCTAAAGTCGTTTCCATGAAGTCCCTCTCAGAGCCTCTACTTACTGCTGGAAACCTCTTCCCAAGGGAGGTCTCTCATCTAAAGTCGTTTCCATGAAGTCCAGAGAATCTTCCTCAGGGGAAGCAACTTCTCCATCCAGTGAAACAAGAGGCTGCTGATCCCATATTCCCAGTATAAGATCCCCATACATGACCCTGTGCCTTACGTGAATGTGCCATCATTCCATCGTTCAACCAGCCAGCTTTAGGGGCATGCTTGCCAAGCTACACAGGCACTAAGGGGAGTGCAAAGGAAATATGAGGTCTGGACCTTAAGGACCTAAGGACACACGATAAAGACACTCAATAGCTTACGTGACCTCAGACAAATCACTTCACCATTCTAACCTTCAGTTTCCTCAGTGTGAAACAGGGATAGTAATAACTCCTAATGCAAGAGTTATTGTGAGAATTTAGTGAGATGATGCTAGCTGTTATTATAGAAGATACTCACACACAGACACCCTTCTTCCTTGTTTTCAGAACCCCAATTTTGTTCAAGAAAGCACTGTGCCTGCCCCAGACTCTGAATTAAAATTGATACGATATGGTCACAATAATCCTATTCCTCTGTTAGATACTGACTTTCCCAGCTTCCGTTGTGCCTCGGAATGTCTATTTGACCTTGTTCTGGACTATGAAAGTTAAGAGAAGTCATCTGAGAGGCTTCCGGAAATTTTTTTGCTTCCTAATTGCAAAGCATCCCTAATTGATTCAATGATATTGTCTATTATCATTTACTCCAAGCTCCCATCACTGTTCCTTCTTTGACTTGGAGCAGGGAGCCAAGTACTTTGGCTATGAGAGGCAGTACTTTGGACCAGGTCATCCGCAGTAAAGTTGAGCCCCTCTATTATTTTGCATAAAGTCCTCCTCTACAAAGGATCCCAGCACAATCAGCAAATGAGCAGCCCTTAGCCCCATATGGCTCAAAGATGCTTCTCAGAGATTCCTCCCATATGACACAATATATATATATATATATATATATATATATTTTTTTTTTTTTTCAGTACGCGGGCCTTTCACTGCTGTGGCCTCTCCCGTTGTGGAGCACAGGCTCCAGACGCGCAGGCTCAGCGGCCATGGCTCACGGGCCCAGCCGCTCCGTGGCATGTGGGATCTTCCCGGACCGGGGCACGAACCCGTGTCCCCTCCATCGGCAGGCAGACTCTCAACCACTGTGCCACCAGGGAAGCCCGACACCATATTTGCACCCCCCCACCTTGACCAATCCCATGCTTCATGTGTCTCACATGTTATATTAACACTATTCTGGGTCATGTCCTGGGCATTCCTTTGCTCCAATGGAAAAACTTCTGAGAACCAGGTTTCACAATTGCCATAAGGGCAGAGAGATCTGAACATGAGATCAAATGCATAGAAACTTAACACAGTACTTACTTAGCACAGTGGCCGGTACCTAGTCATCTCTCAATGAAAGGCCACTGTTATTACCATCATCATGACCATTATCACTATATAACACGGTCGCTGTCACTTCTAAATTCAGCTCTTCCACAAAGGGATAGACAAGCCCTACACTTCTGAGTCCACCCACCCTCTGTGACTTAGAGATCAGGATTCCTTCTGACATGGTATGTTCCTAGTGCTGGGGGGAATACCAGGTGCTGGTAAGTGAGCAAGTGACTGATAGGTTACATGAAGAAAGAGGCAGGACTTAGACTGACCATTCAGGAAATGGCCCCATTCAGGGCCATGGTAAAGAATCACACCCTATCTTCCCAACCTGGACTGAAAGTCAGGATGAATTTTATATTATTCATAAATACCCAACAAGTATTTATTGAGGTACATGGCAAGTGCTCAAAATTGTACTATAAAATTCCCCTGGAAAACAAGGGAGACAGTAAGATATATACTGCAGAGGGAATTTATGGCTTGATTAAAGGCATTCATTCCAGGAAAACATCCTCAGGTTTCAGCCATTCACTTTCCTGGAATTCTTTTTTTTGTTTATTGGGGTTTTTAAATTTTATTTTTGGCTGTGTTGGGTCTTTGTTGCTGGGCGCGGGCTCTCTCTACTTGCAGAGAGCAGGGGCTACTCTTCGTTGCAGTGTGCGGGCTTCTCATTACGGTGGCTTCTCTTGTTGCAGAGCACAGGCTCTAGGCGTGTGGGCTTCAGTAGTTGTGGCACACAGGCTCAGTAGTTGTGGCTCGCAGGCTCTAGAGCACAAGCTCAGTAGTTGTGGCACATGGGCTTTGTTGCTCCGCGGCACGTGGGATCTTCCCGGACCAGGGCTCGAACCCGTGTGCCCTGCATTGGCAGGCAGATTCTTAACCACTGCACCACCAGGGAAGTCCCACTTTTCCAGAATTCTAACTGAGGTACCAAGCTGGAAGATCCCCAAAGTTACACACCAAGTTTCCCAAAGAGCTCTCCTCTGAAATGTACACTGCAGCCCTATAAACAAGCCAATCCAAGGCAACTAAATGATGATGTGGTGGGACTCCCCTTTATTTGGTGCCAAAACAATAAGCAATCTCCTCATGCCCTGGGTCGCCACCCAGCCCCAGTGGGGAAATACTCGAGTGAGTGGTGTTAGTGCAAAGGGGGCAGGACTGTAGCCAGGACACCTGTAATCTCCATCTGCAAACCACCCTCCCCACCACCATTAAATCACTGCACAACTACAGGCAGATCACCAAGCCTCCCTGGATCTCCATCTCCCAACTTGTCAAGTGATGGGGCTGAACTCAATGACTCCTGTGATGGCTAATTTCATGTGTCAACATGGCTGGGCCATGGTGCCCAACATTATTCTGGATGTTTCTGTGAGGGTGTTTTGGGATGAGAGTGACATTGACTCTGTGGACTTTGAGTAAAGCAGATTGCCCTCTGTAATGTAGTTGGGAGGGTGGGGCTCATCCAATCATCTGAAGGCCTGAATGAAACAAAGATTGACTTCCCCTGAACAAGAGGGAATTCTGACAGCAAATGGCCTTAGGACTCGAACTCATCTCGTCCCTGGGTCTCCAGCCTCCCAGCTTACCCTGCAGATTTATTTTAGATTCTTTCCAAGCCTCCATAATTGTAAGAGCCAATTCCTTTTTTAAAAAAAAAAGTATACATGTATATACGTGTGTGTATATATTACATATACGTAATGTGTGTATGTGTATACATCCTGTTGGTTCTGTTTCTCTACAGAACCCTGACTAATACACCCCCCAAAACTCTTTTCCAGTTTTAAGATGCTGGGAGTCTGACTAGTAGCAGAGGAGAAAGTTGGGGCCCATTTCTCAGGCCGCAGCTCCCCAGGGCAGGGATGTCAAAATGATCAGGACGATGTCCTCTTTCAGAAGGACTTATGCAATGAGCCTCCTTGGCACAGCAGTAAATACCAGTAGTTCCAGAACTGGGACACCACGTACTGTGGGGCTATGGAGAGAGATAAACTGATGTGAATGCAGCCAAAAGGAATCCAACATAGGAGGTTATGAAGGCAGCTTCACAGCCCACCAGTTTTGCCATCTTCTGTCAGGACCTCCCCAGATACTTGCCGCCTTATGCCGCTGTTATCCCAGAGGCAGGAAGCAGGTTTTTTACTGTGATTGATGAGGTGTTGCTATAGAGCAGAGCGTCTGCTGCAGAGGAGACAAGGAGATTGTCTCTGCAAGACAGAATTTGAGAGACGGAGGAGAAGGGAGAGTGGGAGCAGGCTGATCTGAGAACCACTGAGAACCACTGCATCAGAAGTGCCTGCCCCACACCAGCTGTTGTCTGGATGCTCCAGGACCGTTTCAGGGCTCTCCTTTAACAACTCCCGGCAGATACCAGCCACGGCTTTCGGAACTAGAGAGGCCACAGATGGGAGATGGCAGCTCATTCTCAAGCCCCACTGCCGTCTCTTCTTCCTCCTTAAGTCCTGTGTGTCACGTGCTCCATCCATGGCCCTCTTCTCTTCCTTTCTACACCCGTCCAGGTTGCCCCGTCCATGCCCAAAGCTTCACCCCCGTGTGGGTGAACCCCAAATCTAGACATCCAGCTCTCCTGTCCTCTTCTGCTCCTGACCAGAGCTGCCCGAGAATGGAAGCTTCATGAGAGCAAAGACGGTCACCTCCTGTCCTCTGCTGCAGCTCCAGCACGTGGAACAGCTCCTGGAACGCAACTGGTGACTAACTGATGAATGAACCCAAGCTTGGCAGCCTGTAGACCTCTCCACTGGTGCTGTCCTGGACTCAGCATATATAAAACCGAACTTGATTTTCCCCTCAAAACCTGTGTTCTTCATTTTGTTGACTCTCTCCACCACCCATTTTCTTGCTAAGTCCCGAAATCTGTGCATCATCTGAATCTCCTTTGCTCTTCTTTGTCTCCCACTTTCAATGAGTCTCCAAGTTCTATCTTCTTAACATTTCCTACCTCTTCAGTTTTCTCTTTCTCCACCTTTATCCTCGATGTTCTCAATTAATGGGGCTTTTTAAAAAAAATTTTTTTTAATTTTATTGGAGTAGAGTTGATTTACAATGCAGTGTTAGTTTCAGGTGTACAGCAAAGTGAATCAGTTATACATATACATATATCCACTCTTTTTTTAGATTCTTTTCCCATATAGGCCATTACAGAGTATTGATGAATACCCCTTTCTTATTTCCGCTCAGTGGAAAATCCTCCACTGAGTGAGAGATGGTGAGAGGCTGGGCCTCGACTCCCCGAACAGAAGCCAAGGGCGCCAACGTACCCTCCCTGTACTCACGATCACATGACCTGGCCTTACCCAATCAGAGGTCGCCACCCAGGAATAAAAAGTTGGAGGGAGGAAAGCAAAGAGGTAGATTCATTCAGAGCGTTTTCATGCTCTAGCCATCATGGTGGCTGCCCCAGCGGGGTGGCGCCAGCAGTGAGCCCTAACCAGCAGACGGCCCCTGGGGTGGTCCCTGGGCTGTGTTCCCTGCAGCCTGGCTCCCTTGGCCCTGCTTGTTGTGCAAGTCCTGCTCTCCAGCTCCCATCACTCTAAGTGACCAGGATCCTTCTGACACATCCCTTTTACTAATAAGTTTACTGGACTCAGTTTCTGGGCTGTAACTAAGAACTCTGACTGCCAAATCTGGTGTTACCTGTCCCTTAACCCCAGCATCTAGCACAGTGCCTGGTATCTAACAGGTAATGTGTGCAAAGGGGTGAATGAAAGGAGAAGGAGAGGAAGGAAAGAAGGAAGGAAGGAAGGAAGGAAGGAAGGGAGGGAGGGAAGGAGGAAAGACAACCATTCTCATTCTTTCTCAAGCTTTGACTACTTCTCAGATGAGCCTGGAAGTAGGGAGAGCAAGGTTGGGAAATTAGGGGTGACTATATGTATATGAGCCTCAGGGGGGATGTGTGTTTGTTTGTTTTGTTTGGCTGACTGATTGATTGATTTTTAGCACTAGACTTCTCCTCCCTCTTCACTGGCTGTATCTGGGAATCCTTAGGAAGCGTGAGAAAAATATACCATCCCGAACTCCGAGAAATCACTAGGATCCAACATCCTCCAGGCAGTAAGTTGACAGCCAAGTAAAATGGTGACTCCAACATGACTCCCAGTCAGAGCAGGGAGAGCAAGGGAAGGAAGGAGTAGAACCTGCATGATTATGGAGGGAGAAATAAAATAACGGGCTGAGAATCTGGGAAGGCACATAAATAGAGCTTGTAAAATTGCCATGCTTTATAAAAACCAGCTGAGAGTACAAATTGGTGTAAGTTTTCCGGAAGTCACACTGGCATTCGCTTTGACCCAGTAATTCCACGTCTAAGCATCTATCTTAATGAAGCAATCAGAAATATGAACAACAGGGACTTCCCTGGCGCTTCAGTGGTTAAGACTCCACGCTTGCAGTACAGGGGGCGCAGTTTCGATCCCTGGTCGGGGAACTAAGATCCCACATGCCTCGCGGCCAAAAAGAAATGTGGACAATGATTTACATATAAGAACCATCATGTTAATGTTATTTATAACTAGAAAAAAAATTGGAAGCAACTTAATGTCCAACATTAAGGAAATAGCTGAGTAATACATGTCTCTTCGATACAATGGAATATTAAGCAGGCATTAAAAATAATGTTCACAAAGGGGTCCTAAAAGTTACGAGGAAATGTGGTGACATGTTATGCAGAAAAGACATGGGAAAGGAACATCTCTTCAATGAACAGTGTAAGGAAAACTGGACATCTACGTGCAAAAGGATGAAACTAGACCACTATTTTATACCACACACACAAATCAACTCAAAATAAATTAAAGACTTGAATGTAAGACCCGAAGCCATAAAATGCACAGAAGAAAACATAAGTGGTAAGCTTGATGTCAATTTCGGTGATGATTTTTTGGATTTGATACCGAAAGCCCAGGCAACAGAAGCAAAAATAAACAAGTAGGACTACATTAAACTAACAAGCTTCTGCACAGCAAAGGAAGCCATTACCAAAATGAAAAGGTAGCCTATCAAATGGGAGAAAATATTTGCAAATCATATATCTGATAAGGGGTTAATATCCAAAATATATAAAGAACTCACACAACTCAATAGCAAAACCAAACAATCCCATTAAAAATGGGCAGAGAATAGACATTTTCCAAAGACATACAGATGGCCAACAGACACATGAAAAGGTGCTCAATGTCACTAATCATCAGGGAAATGCAAATCAAAACAAGGAGATCACCCCACATCTACTGGAATGGCTATTATCAAAAAGGCAAGAAGTAACAAGTGTTGGTGAGGATTTGGAGAAAAGGGAACCCTTGTGCACTGTTGGTGGGAACGTAACTTGGTGCAGCCACTGTGGAAAACACTATGCAGATTCCTCAAAAAACTAAAAATACAACTACTATAATGTTATATGTCAGCAATTCCACTTCTGAGTATTTAACCAAGAGAAACAAAGACACTAACTCGAAAAGATATAAGCACCCCCATGTTCACTGCAGCATCATTTACAAAACCAAGACATGGAAGCCACCAAGTTGTTCATCACTGGATGAACAGATAAAGAAAATGTGCCATATGTTTACAATGGAATATTATTCAGCCATAAAAAGAAGGAAATTTTGCCATTTGTGACAACACGGATAAAACTTGAGGGCATTGTGCTAAGTGAAATAAGTCAGACAGAGAAAGACAAATACCATAGGATCTTACTTACATGTGAAATTAAAAAAAAAAAAAAACAACTGAACTCATAGATACAGAGAACAGATTGGTGGTTGCCAGAGGTCAGGAGCAAAATGGAGGAAGGGGGTCGAAAAGTACAAACTTCCAGTTATAACATAAACGTCACGGGGAGGTGATGTGCAGCGCCGCGACTATAGTTAGTAATACTGTGTTGCATATTTGAAAGCTGCTAAGGGAGTAGACCTATGCATGGTGATGGATGTTAACTAGACTTATTGTGTTCATTTCGCAATACATACAAATGTCAAATCATCCTACTGTACACCTGAAACTACATACTGTTATATGTCAATTATAGCTCAATTTTAAAAATAATAAAATGCAATTTAAAAAAGAAAAGATACATGTAAAATAATGAATATAGAGCATGGTCGCAAACAAATAAAGAAAAATGTCTATATCAGAACAAAGGCTGAAGAGAAATTATCAAAGTGTTAACGGGGGTTGTCTCTACATAATGGAATTATGTAACTTTTCAGTAACTTTTCTATAGTTTTCTACAATGGGTCAATATTAATTTGTTGATCAAGAAAAAGGAAATGCAGGGACTTCCCTGGTGGTCCAGTGGTTAAGACTATGAGTTTCCACTGCAGGGGCCATGGGTTTGATCCCTGGTCAGGGAACTAAGATCCCACATGCCGCATGGCACGGTCAGAAAAAAAAAAAGAAGAAGAAAAAGGAAATACAGCAAAATGCTGGAGTAAAAATGAAAATTAGATAACTGGTGCCACATTTTGTTTTTTAATTCAGAGCCCTTTTGGTTGATTCTGAGGCTAAAGAAGCCCTATCTTCTGCCCAATCGCTTTACCTTCCACCTTCCTCCTTCCTCTCAGGTGAAGTTTGAAAGGAAGATTCTGCTATCGCCTGGCCCCAGGCCTGTAGTCCCTTCCTTTCCCCTCATGGTTCCAGTCCCGTTCTCTCACTCCAACCTCACGCCCACCTTCTCAGAGACTCCTTAGCACAGATTCATTACACCTGACCCATGGGTGATACTTCTTCTAAGGAGATACTCTCTCAGGTAGGTGTGTCTCTGAAAGGATGTGACAAAATGACTCATATCCAGTGAATAGAACGTGTGGCGTGTGTTGTGATCATACGCCACCTGAAAACTTTGGGACGACAACCAATGACTTACCAAGACTCATCAATTCCACCTAGACTCTGTCTGAACTCTGAGCAGTTGCTACACACTTATTTGCTAATAAGTCCAGCACCGTAGCACATCTAACATGGAGAAACAGGTATGTGCATCCTGTCACAGAATTAATACATTTTCTCACCAAATACAGAGTTGCTTTTTACTCAGTAAACAGTGTAACCTTTTTATTAATCTCAGTTTCTTCTTGCAACAACATAGTAAGTGTTAGAACAAAGCTCACATGATTAATTGAAATACCCTTGTAACTAAACTGTTATACGGCCAAGTTCAACTACTCCTCAGGTCTGCTCCGGAATTGTACATAGAATAGATTGTTGGTGTTCATTGCCTCGGTAAAAATAACATTTATAATAGTAATGGCTCATTATGTGCCAAGCACTGTACCAAACTCATTATTTCCTTTAATATTCACAAGGACCCACACAGAAACTGAGGCACAGAGAGGCTGAATAACTTGCCCCAAATTCCACAGCTAATAATAGTAGAGCTGGGCTTGAACCCAGGCAGTCTTTCTCAGAGCGCCCTGTGTACTCCCTTCCCCTTCCATACGGTTCTATCCCATCACTCCAGCTGTGTCTCCAAAGGAGAAATGGTTCTTAACACCCTCCGACAAATCGCACTCTTGAACTTCTGCTCTTGGCATCCTGAGATTCTCCCTGTTTTGTGACACAAAAGAAATTGCTCTAAAACCTTACACCTCCATGTCTCCAACCCCGGTATTTTTATTTTTTCAACTTAAATATTTGTCTCATTTTCTAATGTGATTCTTGTGCATTATTTTTTGCTTTTTCAGAAAAATTTTAAAGTGCCACATCCCCTCTCTTAAAATGTTTTTAAATTTTAAAAAGCCTACCTAGAGGAAGCAGAGTGGAATCGTTCCAGGAGCTGGGTAGATGGTAAGTAAATATTATTTTAGTAAAGGGAAAAGTTTGAATGAAACCGAGAGTATGCACGCCTGACGGTGGAGTTTGGTTTGTTGGCAACAGTCTGCTAAGGAAGATATTTTTGAGTTACCTTCCAGGGGAAGCAAAACAAATCAAAACAGAAACTAGCTTTCTTGTTGCTTTTCCAGGCTTGGGAAATGGCAACCCACTAAAATTTCTACCTAATGATTTGACCTGCCAGGAATTTGCTCTGTCTGCTTTCAAAGGGTTGCCCTCCTGAGTCTGGCTGTGGTAAAGGTGGCAAGCATCAAGAAGTGACTCTGAAAAAAGAAGAATGAGACAGGAAAAGGAGAGGAAAAGAGCAGCAGTAGGTAATGTAATTGCTAAATTTCAGCCACAATAGTAACATGCCAAGAGCTATTGTCCAATTGATAAAATATCGACAAATCAAAAAATAAAGGTATAACATTTAGGTTTATAGTTGTAACTATACCATTAATTTGTAAAAATTAACATTTGAAGATAGGGTAATGTGCCCCTCTAGGAAGTGGGGTGGTAAGGTCGGGGAGAGCAAAAAGCTTTTTAATTTTACATATACCCTTCTATACTACTTGAAATCTTAAATAGGGAATAGGTATTATTGCTATAATAGAAAAATAAAAGGACCAAAAATTATTAAAATGTGTGTATACATATGTCTGTCTACACACGTGTATACATGTGCATGTACATACACATGTGTACATGGAAACACGCATATCATGAATACATACACATCCATCCTTTCAAATATTCTTTTTCCCTTAAGGGTGTTTGTAAAGCTCATATGGGTACCTATTTTCAGACAGCCAATGCTGTCTTTTCATCAAGATCTGTATGCTTTCACACACAGAAAAAGAGTGACTCAGAGCTTCTAGTCAAAGATCCTTCTACTTAGATGAAGAAAGAAAAACACCCTTTCCACTAACGTTTATAGAGCAGCTACAATTACCAGAAGACGAGGTGTTAGGCCTCAAGAGGCAGGGATGAATAACTCCAAAGGTTTCTGATTAAGAAGAAGGTCAAAAATGCAAATGGCTGACTATGATGACAACACGAATGCAGTAAGTGGCAAAACTGAAGCAAAGGGCAATTACTCAAGACGATGCCGAAAGAAGCACCAATCACAGGTGTGAGCTCTTCCTTGGCGGGGAGGTGTCCAGAAGCTACTTCCTCTTGTCCAGAGGTTTGGGACCCAAAAGACACCCGCCTCACTTCTCCCCATTCATCATCCTGCTCCAGCCAGATCAAGGTAAAGCCGAGCCCAGGGATCCAGACACAAAGAGAAATCCTTTCCCTGCCTTTGCTTCACTAGAGCCAGGTTATTTTAGGAGCCAGGGAACTAGAGGACATTCTTAGTCTTCCTAGAGCCTAGATCCCTGGAAATCTGGGCCAATGAGTGAGTTCTATTCTTTCTCAGGAACTGAGGGTTTCTAAAAACAAGATGCATAGAGACGGCCCCATGCATACGAAAAGTTGTGGAAACCTCCCTAGTAACCAGTGACACGGCAACCTGGTGCTTCCATTTTCTACTCATCAGACTGACAAAATTTCTAAAGACTAAGCAAATTTATGTTGTTGAGGATGCAAAATAAAGGACACACCCATTCACTGCTGGTTGTAGTAGAAACTGGCTTAACCTCTGGGAGGACGGGTGGAAGCATCTACACAAAGTTCACATGTAAACCCACAAGGACATCCTTGCACAAGGATATATGGACAAAATGCTCACGTAGATGCTTATAATAGCAGAAAACTGTAAACAACTGAAATGCCAAACAATAAAGAAATGGTTAAATCAATTGCAACCTATCCATCTTAGGGAATACCACGTGCAACAATTTAAAAGAATCAGGCAGATCTCTTTGTCTTGTCATGGGTAGAATGGTAAGTGAAGAATGTAAGTATGATAAAAGTACAGAGTGTGATCTTGTGTTTTTAAAAATCTATATGTGTTTGTGTAAATGCAAATGTCCAAGAGAGTGGTTGCCTGTCCCTTGTTATCTAAAATTTTACAACATGTATTCATATTTCACTTACTGCATTTTTTAAAGTGAAAGAAAAATAAGAGTATTTTAAAATATGACAAGAGAAAGTGGAAAGCATTTTTAAGTCACAGGAGATAAGCAGGCTGCCCAGAACTCCAACTGGTGAATTCGTCTCAGTCCAGGTGCTGGTCTTCAGCCTGACAGGCTAAGAGACTTTATTATATCAGACCTGAGAGTGGTTTAGTCTCCCAGCAGCAAATTCAAGCTAGCTTAGCTTACAAGAGACTGATAGAGAAATATCGACTTGTCATTTACAGCTGAGGTGTCTCAACCTCAGCATTGTTGACTTTTGGGGGCTGGATAACTGTTGTGTGTGGCGGGGGCATTGTGTGACGTTTAGCAGCATCCCTGGTCTCTACTCTCCAGATGCCAGGATCACACTCCTTCCCCAGTTGTGACGACTAAAAATGTCTCTAGATGGTGCCAAATGTCCCCTGTGGGGATGTTGCCAGAATTGTCCCTAGCTGAGAACCACTGATTTACAGTGAGAAATATAACTGCCAAGAAAGCCAGATGCTGCACTGCAGGAAAATGACATGGGCAACCAATTACAAAGAAAGGTTGCTAGGAGAGCAGGAAGTCAGAACAAAGGCAGTTTTTAAAAAAAATATATGATTTAACTAGTTGATGACTCTAGCCTGGGATAGCCTGAGGCATCCCTCCCCACTCCCAACACCACACACACACACACACACACACACACACACACACACACTCTCCAGGGAAACCTCTGTCCCTGTACACTACCTTGGTTGGGCACTTTTGATCAGCACTTTTTCCCCCCAGTGAAACCAATGTGATCAATTTTGCTAATGCTCCTTAAACATGCTGATGACCTTGAACAGCAGAGAAGTATAAACCCACAGAAGCAGGTGACATCTGAGGGCAGCAGAGCCCCAAATGCCCCACCACAAACACATCATTTCTCTGAAATTGTGTTTCACCTTAAAACTCGATGTGATTTTGCCTTCTGCTCTGTATTACATGTATATATTTATTTTAACAAAAAGCAAATACGTTTCCCAAACCCTAAATAGTAAACTTTGGGAAGGTACACAAGTTTACCTTGTGGCTTCGTGCACTCCCAGGCACCTGCCAAGGTATAAAGAATACACAACTTCCTGCTCTTCCCTCATCTCAATCATGGAGCTTGAAGTTACTTGGGGAGTCTTCTTTCTCTAGGGTGCCTTGTGCATCTATCTGACCTCCGTGAGTGTACTGTTAACACTCCCAAGTCCAAGGAAAGCCCTTTCATGGCTACCTGTAATGAGTAGCTCACAGCTCCTGCCCCAGACGAGCTCCAGTAGCAACACAGACAAGAAAATGACATGCTAGGCCTTCTCTGTCTCCAGTAGAATTCTAGTTAAGACACATGCTGTACAATTTCATTCATACGTGTATTTTAAATTTTTTAAATAAAAAAAGTGTTTTAGCAAGCTAAATGAACAAACCAAACCATGCAAAACTGAACACGAAGATACAGAGAACAGAGTAGTGGTTACCAGAGGGGAAGGGAGACGGGGGGAGAGCAAAATGGTTAAAGGGGGTCAACTGTATGGTGACAGATAGAAATTAAACCTTTGATGGTGAGCACGCTGTAACGTATACAGAAGTTGAAATACAATATTGTATACATTAAACCTATATAATGTTGTAAACCAATTTTTAAAAAGACAACAAATGGCTCATTTCAAGCAATATTGCCTCTTGAGATTTTTTTTCCTTAAGAAATTTCTCTTAGCAAGAAAGAAAAGAAATTGGGGGTGGGGGACATGGGAGGCACTATTTCTTTCTTTTTTAAAAATATTTATTTATTTAGCTGCACCAGGTTTGTGGTGGGATTTTTTTGGTTTTTTTGGTTTTTTGGCTGCGTTGGGTCTTCGTTGCTGCACGCAGGCTTTCTCTAGTTGCGGCGAGTGAGGGCTACTCTTCATTGTGGTGCGCGGGGCTTCTCATTGCAGTGGCTTCTCTTGTTGTGGAGCACGGGCTCCAGGTGCGTGGGCTTCAGTAGTTGTGGCACAGGGGCTCAGTAGTTGTGGTGCACGGGCTTAGTTGCTCCGCGGCATGTGGGATCTTCCCAGACCAGGGCTCGAACCCGTGCCCCCTGCATTGGCAGGAGGATTCTTAACCACTGCGCCACCATGGAAGTCCCTGCACCGGGTCTTAGTTGCAGCACGCAGGATCTTCATTACGGCATGCGGGATCTTTTAGTTGCGGTGTGCGGGATCTAGTTCCCTGACCAGGGATCAAACCTGGGCCCCCTGCATTGAGAGCGCAGGGTCTTAACCACTGGATCACCAGGGAAGTCCCGGGAGGCTCTATTTCTAAATCAGACTCCTTTGGAATTTTATTTTCTCTTATTTAAGGGATTTCATGTTTTAATGTGGTGGGGGGCAGGCCGGTTAAATATAGTATATTTCAATCAAGGCTCATTTAAAGCATGTGTCAAGACTGACTTTTGCAGGGACAGAGGACTTATGGATGAAGAAAAACCACGGCAGGGAGCTGCTCAAGAAATGTTGAGCTTCCCTTGTCTGTTCTGAAGTCACAGTGCTGGGATAGGCCTAGGATGTTCTGAGACAAACACTTCTGAGGTTGCGTCATGATTTCATTAACCTCATTTCAGTATCGTTTGGAAGCCTACATTTTTTTCTTGTTCCCATCTCGCCTCGTCCAATCCCTTCTTTATTTGTGTGCCATAAATACAAAATCCGAGAAAGGACAGAACTAGACACATCACTTTCCTCTGATTCTTCCCAGAACTGGGATGGAATTTCATGTTCTGCTCTTGCCTTCCTTACCCAATTCTATATGTGATTTTCATGTACTTTCATCCTTAAATAGTTTCCTAGTAGAACAAGATTTTCTATTTTTACGATTTCCTTGAAAAATGACTAAGAGAAATGGGCCCTGCCGTGCCACACAGCATGCGGGATCTTAGTTCCCTAACCACGGATCAAACCCACACCCCCTGCAGTGGAAGCCTGGAGTATTAACCACTGGACCACCAGGGAGGTCCCTGTTTTTCTTTCATTAACAATAACCTTTTGGTGTTCCTACTACCTGGTTTCTTGCAAAAACCAGGCTATATATCCTGGCTCCCCCTTACCTCTTTAGAGCAGTCCGTCAGAGTCATCTGAGAGGCTGTCTTCCAGGCTTAAGTCCTCAGCAAGATCGTCAAATAAAATGTAATTCTCAAATAAAAAAAAAAAGAGAGAGAGAGAAATGGGCCCTGGATTTTTCATCTTTTCTTCCCTCCAGAGTATTTTTCAGGGACTCAAATCTCAATCTTCTTATTCATCCTTGGAGTCACGATATCTAGGGAGGAGAGACCCAAAGTGATGGCAATTTGAAGCCCTCTTGAAAGTTAGCTTTGTGGAGAGATAAACGTGATGTTGGTTCCTGCAGTTTCCAGGCCCGTGGAGAAAACACTCAGCCTTACCACGGACTACTTACACAGAGAGGAGACAGGGAGAGATGAGAGGCACAGTTCTGGGAAATCAGCTTGCATGTTAAGAAAAGTGAGGCCCAGCACCAATTAGGTGGCATGTCAGAGCAGAAAAGTAACCCAGTCCACTTCAGCCCAGAAGGAGAAATCAGGCAAAAAAAGGTCACACCACCATGGGGTCAGAAACACATGAGGATTCAGGGTGTCTGTTTTGGAGACAGGCAACTTTGGGTTCGAACCCCAGCTCTGCCATTGTATTAACTACAAGTTACTTAGTCTCTCTCTGCTTCAACTTCTCATATGTGAAATGGTGATAATTGTACCGATTCATTCAATAAATGTTTATGAATGTCTGGTATATACCAGGCACTCTTCTAGATGCTGGCGGTGGGGGGTGGGCAATGGAGGGCAAAACGGTCATGGTTCACTGCTCTTGGAGAGTTTACATCCTAGGGAGAAGTGATGAGCAATACAGAAAAACAGAGGATGATTTCCGTAACAAATGCTATAAAGCAAACAAAGCAGGATGGTGTGATAGAAAGTGGTGGGAGAAAGAGGGCAGTGAAACATTAGAAGAAACAGCTGAGCTGATGGATGAAGCCTGGAAACAAAGCAGCCACGAGGAAAGGCACATTCGGGCAGAACCTACTTCAGAGGGTATTTCATAAGGACTCCATGAGATAAAGTATGGAAAATCTTAGTGCAGCACCAGACACAACAGATGGAAATTACTCAACAAACGGAGGCAACCATTATGATTCAGAGGGCTTGGGAAAATTCCCAGAGTCAGGTTGTGAGGAAACTGGGCAAGGTAATGACAAGGATGTCAGGGAGGAAACTGAAGCCGAAGAGTTGACTGTATATCCTCAAGCATGGAGGCCAGATGGAACGAAGGAGTCGTGGGAGGGCTGTGAAGGAGACCAGGAAGAACTGGAGAGCGCACGCCCCATCTAGAAGGAGGAACTGGGGCGCACTCCACTTCCCTCAATTACCCTGATCCCTATGGCTTGTCATCCTGGTCTGCACATAGCTTTACTTTCAGCTCACCCTACCCATATACCTCCCCTCCCTATACCTGGGCTGCCTCTGATCTGTCTGGCCTGGACTCTTGGGAAGCGGGTGGGCAAACAGGTCAAAGAGCATCTGCCTAATTTTCCTGTTTTATAGGTAAGGGAACAGGGGCCCGGGGAGGTGGCGAGCTCCTAGCAGGGACACGGCTCCTCCCTCAACCGTGACTGAAGGTTGTGCCTCCCGCAGTCAAGAGGCAGCGTGCACAGAGCGGCAGGGAAGAGAGGGGACACCTGCCCAGCCCACCAACCCTGGCGATCCAGGGGGTCACTGATGCCACAGTGGAACATCCCCTACATCCAGAGCATGAAGCTCCAGTGGACCTAGTTTAAAGAACTATCAGAAGTATTTTCTGGCAGGTCATGGGGATGGAGAGGAGGCCATGGTCTCATCACCATCAGTGGTACTGACTGAGCAGGCCACGTACACAGCAGGGCAGGACGTCGGAGAGCAGCCCTAGAAAACAGAGCTGGTCAAGTGAACAATTCAATCATCCAAAGAGTATCAATGGTACAGCCTCAAACACAGAAGTGCAGAGGGTAAGAGAAGTAGTGATATCTCCTTCCATTTGAAAATTGCTTTCACATTCCTTGTCCCAGACGGCTTGCAGAGGAGACAACCATAGCCCAAAGAGGTTAACTGAGATGTTGTGACTCCCCCATGCTGTGCTCTCATGGAAGTCAAAGCCCATGATATTTGAGTATGCCTTCCATGTGTGGGGAACACGAGGTTCCCATCCATGAAACAACGAGAGAATAGCACCACGTGCACAGGACCACCCCAGGAGGACCTGCTGGTCAGTGCTCTGGACTTCTGAACCACTTACAATTTCTGGGTGACACCATGCTCTTTTCATCTGTAGGCTTTGTAAATACTATTTCCTTTGCCTGAAATCCTGTTTCTCATGTCTCTCTACGATATGAACTTCATTCGCCTGGCTAATCCTATTTATTTTGTCCCAACATAAATATCACCTCCTCCAGGAAGCCTTCTCTGACACCCAGGGGTTGGTGCCCCATTCATGTGCCTCCCTGGCACCTGATTCCTCTTAGAGCATTCAGCAACCACACTGTCCTATAATGACTTGATTGTCTTTCCATTGTACTACGTTAGACTACATTCCGTGATGGCAGAGGCTATGTCGTATTTGCTGTTATATCCCCTGGCCTCACCAAGCACTTGATAGGTTGTCATTTACAGAATCACAAACAAGAGCAGAGCCCTGCCCTCTCAGGGCTCACAGTGTGGAAGCTCACAGCCCAGGATGTTTATGCCACAGCAAACTCGCCCTGACAGCCCCAGGCCTCTTATGGCTCTCTCACTCTCCCTCCTTTAGGAATTTCTACCCTCCTTCATTGTCAACAACTCCATGTTAGTCAGATGAGATCTGGATAATGCCAACCCACTCCAGAGGCAGCCAGCTCCTCTCTGCAGACTGGGCACCAGTCCATCTGATTTTCTCCCCTCTACTGGCATGAGAGATCCAAAGGCAGCCAGGAAATCAGTCTTGGGAATGTTTGGCCTTTCCAGGCCCTTGGGCCCTTGGGATTAGAGTAGAAAAATCTGATGCAGGGAGACAAGCTAACAGCCCTTTCCCCTATTGATTGGTGGGAACTCCTTGCGTTCACTTAGCTACCTGCGCCCACCTGTCTCTCTCTCATTCTCCCAGTTCTTTAGCACCATTTGTAGGTCAATTTTTAATTTTTGTTGGAGACTCTACATAGAGGCTATGGTGAACAGATTTTGGGGTGTCTGCCCAGTTTACACGACTCCTGAAGCATACTGCTTACCAGCACACCTCATACCCTGTGCTCTCACCAGGGCTGACTGGACCAGGATTGGACACCTGAACCAGCTGGAGCCAATCACTTCTTTCACACAGGATGTGGGACTAAGAGAGTCTAGTTCAGTCTGAGTTGGTCTCTCAGATGGAGGTGATGCAAACTAAAGACCTGTATGGTGACCCACTAACCAGACTGGGAAGCATAGAAGGCTGGTCTGCAGAGAAAGAAGAAGGAACCAGAGACACCAGATTCAGACGTCTGGATTGGTTTTTCTATTCCTGGTTGCACCTCCTTTCTGAGGCCCAGTCTCATTCCTTCCCATAGATACCTCTTCAACATTCAACAATTATCCATCGAGCACCTACTATGTGCTGAGCATGAAGACCTAAGCATTTGGTCTAAGTGATGAGAAAAAAATAGACAAAATCCCTGTCCTCATAGTATATACAATCTAATTAATCAAATAATTAAAAAAAACCTAAATATGTAATCACAAACTGGTTTAACTGCTACAAAAGAAAAGTCCAGGGTTGTTTTATTGATAGACAGATGGATAGATAGACGGATAGATAGGGAAAAAAAATACAGGAAGACCTGACCTAGTCTGCAGAATCAAGGAAGGCTTCCTTGAGGGAATGATGTTGGAATGAATTCATGAAACAGAGAAACACCTGTAGGATGGTAAAATAATTCCTAGACCAAACCAAAGCAGTAGAAGCAGTGCTTCAGGAACGAGGTGAGCATGAGAATATAAAATTAACAGTGAACAGGGAGGATCCTGGGTGTTCCACAGACCAAGGAAGGGGAATTCAAGTCAATCTTATCTTATTCTTAAGATACCTAGGCCCATCTGATTTACTTAGTCGGACTGTACCTGCGCAGTGAGAGCTTTTAAACTCCTCAGGTGATTCTAATGTGCAGCTACAGTGGCAAACTACCAACTTCTGGACCATGATAAGAGTCAGGCTGACAGCAAAACCATGACTTTGCAGCAATCTCAATCCTCAAGTTCAGGCAACTTCTCCGGCATCATCTACCAACCCATTCCATTGATCAAATCATGCACACTCTGTGTCATAACTAATGAGGCCTCTGCTATAGAGCATGCTGGGAACTTAGACCTCCCCCCCCCAAAAAAATGGAGAGTGAGCTGAACAGTCTGAAGCATGACCTAGGCTCATTAACAAGGAAAGAAGAAGAAGAGCTCATATACCAGGGAAAGAAAGAGAAGGAGGGAAGACAGCTGGACCAGGGTGGAACTTACAGAAGTAAGAACAATTCTCCTAAGCCACCTAGATGCAGAATATCAGGAACTTGGGAGGCAGAAAGACAAGCAAGGGCACCCCCAAAGTCTTGCATGAATGCCAGAGAAAGATGTGTGTCAATGGCTGCAGCAGTGGTGTCCTGGTCAATGCTTAACAAACACCTCAGGGGAAAGCCCTGGTTTGTAGCATTTGTCCATTTCTCTGGTGTAAATACTCCCACCATGGCTGATTTCAAGTTATCAGAAGCAGAGCTGGGAAGAAACACAGCTGGCACTCTTGAACCAGCCCCAGCTCACCCCCTGGCCAAGCAGATAACCTGAATGAGTTTTGTAGGCTGGGTCATTCAGGAATTCCAGGTACCTGGCATCCACACTTAATCTTTTTTTTTAAAATAAGTTCATTTATTTACTTATTTATTTATTTCTGGCTGCGTTGGGTCTTCTTTGCTGTACGCGGGCTTTCTCTAGTTGCAGCAAGCAGGGGCTACTCTTCGTTGCGGTGCATGGGCTTCTCATTGTGGTGGCTTCTCTTGTTGTGGAGCATGGCCTTTAGATGAGCAGGCTTCAGTAGTTGTGGCATTTGGGCTCAGTAGTTGTGGCTCACAGGCTCTAGAGCGCAGGCTCAGTAGTTGTGGTGCACGGGCTTAGTTCCTCCGTGGCATGTGGGATCTCCCCGGACCAGGGCTCAAACCCGTGTGCCCTGCATTGGCAGGCAGATTCTTAACCACTGTGCCACCAGGGAAGTCCCCACACTTAATCTTTGACATATATAATAAATAGCACTTTCTGTTAATTAACATTCTATATGTGAGAGGGGAAAAGGTCACTTGTACTCTACTCTCCCTGCCTTCCCAAGGAGCGTGAATCCCGAAGAGGATGTGTCTGGATGGCTGGAGAAGCTGCCAAAAGTCATGAGAGGATATTTGGGTAGTGGGGAGAGATAAGATTGCTAGTATTGGGAGAGGAACGCTGGAAAAAGAACAAAGATGCTTAAAACGGGAATTCTTTTTAAGTTTTGCTTTGTAGTATGCAACATTATCTTCCAGATTTCTCCAAGAAATCTTGAGTAAATGCTGCATTTTTTTTCACTAAAACTTTTGGAGTTCAATTTGATTTGAGGAGAGATCCTGCAAGGTGCTGAGTGTGGTCTCAAGGTGGGTATGGAGTGAGAGAAAGGGCTGCCCGAAGGGACACAGTCACATTCAGATCACATGGAAAATAACAATAATAACACAACAATAACAGTTACAACCCCACTCGCGGAGCACCAACCACATGCCTGTGTCTGCTCCACTCACTTTATGAATATTAACCCATTTAATCTCGCAATCTCCCTATGCGGTAGGAACTATACAGATTATCAACTGATTTGAAGCCAGACAGGCTGGTTGCAGAGCCCGAGCTTGATCGTTATACTATATGACCTCTCCGTGAAGTGCATGGAATACAGGGTCTCTTCTAGTTTTTTTTATTCGTTCTATTATTTTTTTATTGAAGTATAGTTTATTTACAAAATTATATTAGTTTCAGGTGTACAACACAGTGATTCAATATGTTTGTAGGTTATACTCCATTTAAAGTTATTATAAAATATTGGCTATATTCCATGCACTGTACCTTTTTAGAGAAACGGTGTATATTTCAATACAGAACACCTCAGAACTTTGTAGTCAAGATGCTTGATCAGATATTCCCAGGAGAGCTGGAAACCTAATGTACCTTTTGGTAAGCATTGCTTTGAAGTGAAATGAAAGCCTTACGTGGACTGTAAGGGGGAAAGGGGGTTTCAGTCATCAATCAGGGAGGTGGATATTTTCTCTCTGAGGCTCCTGAAATCACTACAGAAATGCATTGTGCACCAGCTGCATACAATTCAATTCAACAGACATTATTAAGCACCCTTTGAGGGCTACACCAATGAGGATGACAGTCTCTATGCATCTCACTCAGCCAGAGGGATGGTGCAGGGAGTGGGGTGGAAAAGCAGGTACACCCTTAACTCTGCGATGGGGAGAGTGACGTGGGTGCATGAGAGGCAAATAAGCGCAGCTCAGGACGTGGCACAGGCATCATGAGAAACTTCACGGGCTGATGAAGTCGGGGCTCGGCTTTGAGGGACTCCAGCAGACACAGACGTAGGGAGAGTGAGGGTGCTCCAGGGAGAGGGGAAAACCCGAGCAAAGGCACAGAGGTGGCACAGACCAGGGTAAAGAGTGGCACCACGAGGAAGCTTTAGGCGCAGAAATCAGATGCTATTCTCGGGAGCTCACAGTCTGCTCCACATTGTTTTATAATAATTTAACGATGAGATGAAGAGATTAAAATTATCCTGAAAATCGGAAAGGTCAACAGGACTATTTTCATTCTGACAAAATAAAGAGCACCTTAAAATGGAAGGAAACATAATCATTCTCCCACTAACCTTAATTCATAATAATTAATCAATAATGAACCAGTTAGTTGAGGCTTCAAATTTTAAAGACAGAGCAGAGTTACTCTGTGCAGGTCCATGACACCATCAGTTTCTTTTATAAGTACCTCCAGCCCCTTCCCCTGCTCCCCCATCTCAATTTTTCCATCCTTCCACCAGTTCAGATCTTAAAGCTCCATATGCCCTACCCTACACTCTGGACTCCCTTCCATCTGGTCCTTTCAAGGTTGTACTTTCCTGATTGTGTCTTTTCTATCAAAAGATCATGTCTTTTCTGTCTTCTGTGTTTCAGGCACTTGGAGTCTGAGATAGCCCTAACTGGAGCTTATGTGACAACAGCGATAATAATAATAATAATAATGATCTTCATTTGGGAATATATTGGCTTCAGAACCCGAAGTGCAAGAAATGGGAGAATGTCAGGCCAATAAGAGAGATCAGGGCGGGGTCTTCCAATACCCCTCAAATTACACCCAACAGGAGACTCTCTATTCCACCTACAGGGCTGGCATTGGTTGGGGAAACTGCTTTAAGAAACCAAAGGCCAGATTTCATACAAGAAAAGGTTACATGGCTACAGATTGTCCTCTATGCCCTCTTGTGCCCTGGTCCCTGTTTTCCTTCCTCCCCGCAAGGAAACGCAGAGATGTTTTTGGAATGTAATTCTAGATAACTCAGGCTATCTATCAAGTTACATTTCATCTGGCAATCCAAGCCGGCTAGATGAGCCAGCATAAAGAGAGACTGGAGGTGGGGGAGGGAGGAAAAAGCCACGGAGGAGAGCAGGGTAAAAAAAGGTGATGACAAGAGGAGCTTATAGAGGCAAAGACCTGGAAATCTGGACCCAGCATGTTCACCTTCTGAGCCTGGTGTCCATCTGAAGGCCAAGGGCACTGCCAATAGCCCTATGGGAATCTCCAGCATTTCCTAATTGCCTTGGCCAGAGTCCACCACAACTCATATCTCTAGACATTTCACTATTTACAGAGCCCTTCCCAGACAGAAAGCCCTGGGACGAGAACTACTGCTATTAATATACCCATCGTACAGGTAAATAAACTGAGGCTGAGCAATCCAGTGATTCACCCCAAGGTTGCTCAGTGAGCAAGAAGGGACCCTGGGACTTCAGGTCCACTTGCTCAAAAGCCGGTCCTCTCCCCCCTGCTCCTCCTTCTTCTCCATTACCGTGGTGGAATGACTACCCAGAATTCTTGTTATTCCATTTAGAAGACATCCTCGGATCTACCATACAAGTAGATCCGAGTAGAATCCAAGTGGAACAAGTACCTGGTAGTAGCCAATGTCATAGGAAATAAAGAAATGGGGGAAAAAATTGTCCCCTTCCCTCAAGTTACAAGATTGAGAGATTTTGAAATAATGGTAAAGGGCCTTCTGGCCAATGTGCTTTCAAACACAACCATGAACTCCACTCTCCTTCAGAACTTCGCCCTACAGTCATTCATTCAATAAATGTTTATTGAGTACCTGCTCTGTATCAAGCCCTGTCCTAGGTGCTGAGGTTACAACGGGCACAGGACCGTTAAGGTCCTTGCTCTCATGAAGCTTAGATTCTAATGGCAGGGGACAAGTAAGAAACAAGGAGAATAAATAAATAAGCATGTGTTGAAACAAAAACAGATGCAAACAGAGCTTCTCTTGGGCAAAACAAGCTCAGATCATATGAATGTCAGGCTGAGCTTCACAAATCAGCCTAAATTAATACAAATCTTCTAAATTAATACCAAATTGGTTCTCTATTTACCAGATCATATAAAAACAAGTCCCCTTATTACAAAACTACAGAAAACACCACGTGAGCGTCCAGTCAGAAGTCAAACTGGGAAGGATGGCTACAAGACCTAAGGAAAGATGTTATTGCTGATAAACCACACAGCCTCATCTTCAAGGCAGGAATGGATGCAGAGCCTGAGAAAAGGGCAGATTCATTCACGTTGGAATGATCTGGGAAGATGACATTATCTTTATGACTTCAGGGTCGAATTGGAAACTCTTGTACATTGAAATTAAATTATGCTTTCAGTAACACACACAAGGAGTTCAGCTTCCAGGATGTCAAGATGTGTTTGTTCCCGTGTGGCTTTTATATTTCAGAAGATAATACCATCTGAAATTAGCCCAGCCCACCCCACAGACAGTGTTCTTTCTTTGAACTTGAGGCATTTGACATCCACTGTGCTTGTCTGGCAATTAACCACACACTGTCCGTGAACTTGAATTGTTGTCTTGCATTGTTCCTTATCTCTTCCAGGGCTGAACTTCTCATGCAGTGATGATTCATCTACCAACTGAGATTTACAGGGTAGACTTCTTGCAGATTTCAATTGACAGAGAGAGACAGACGTTAGCCATCACTCAAATGAGTCTATAGTTAGATATTACAGACTGAGACAGCAAAATGAAGGAAAATAATTCAGTTCAATGAGAATGGGTCACATTTAGGAGATCCAACCTGGACTGGAGGGAAGGAAAGGACTCCCTAAGAAAGTGGTCCTGGAGCTGAGATGGGGAGCAGATGAAGAAGAATGTAGAAAGGCCCTGGGCAGGAGGAACGGTGGGTCTGTACAAAAGTTGACATGTGCACTGTACAAAAGTTGACACTGTCGACTGACACTGAGGCCAGAGCAGAGACAGCAAAGGGGGCTGGAAGGGACTGAGGCAAGAGACTCAGGTGGATCCTTGTAGAACTTTCCCTAAAAGCAATGAGAAGCCCTTGAGGAGTCTGATCAGATTTGCACATCAAAAAGGTCTCCTGCCTGCAGCATGGAGCAGCCTTCTCTAAACATTGGATTACACATCTTTAAGAGTAAAAAGGTTTTATGTAAACTTACGTATTGTATATTTGTATATTCATATATACTGTATAGTTCATGTACATTATAAAATGTACAAATATACAAATGTTTTTAAAGGGAGCTAAGAAATAATTTTTAAAGTCTTGTCTTGGCAAAATGCTGATAATTGTTGAAGCTGAGCAATAGGTACATGGGGTTTCATTATTATATTTTCTATCTTGTGTATGTTTAGAAATGACCACAAAGAAAAGATTTTCTTTAAATCTTGCAAATCATGATGATGACTAGATACTATCATTAGTTAATATCTCAAAGCACAATGTACACTTAGGGTGAGGTTTGTTACCAACACTAGTAGATGTTTGTCCGTATTTCATGTGATATTTTTGATCACTGAATTCGGGGGCCAACTTAGAGTCTGACTTGATTAGGTCATCATTGTCTTTACTCATTCGAGGAGGTGTAATGGCTCAGCCAGTAGCCTATCATTCCCTCTTACTTGTCTTTAGTATTATCTTCAATCTACAAATGTGATGCAGGAATCTTATTAAGTCGCTTGTCCATTTTTTGAAAGTTCATTTAATTAAAGCTACTTAATGTAATCCTTAAATGGCTTCTCCAGGAGAAGATACAAAATGCAGCACATTGTAAGACACTGAGAACAAATGGGCAGAGGACCTGAATAGGCTTTTCCAAGATGGCCAACAGGAATATGAAAAGATGCTCAACTTCACTCATCATCAGGAAAATGCAAATCAAAACCATCATGACAGATCACCTCACACCTGTTAGGATGGCTATTATCAGAAAGGTGAAAGAGAACAAGTGTTGGTGAAGATGTGGAGAAAAGGAAACTCTTGTGCACCATCTGTGGGAGTGTAAACTGGTGCAGCTACTATGAAAAACAGTATGGAGATTCCTCAAAAAATTAAAAATAGAACTGCCATATGACCTAGCAATCCCGCTTCTGGGTATATATCCAAACGAAATGAATTCAGGATCTCAAAGAGATACCTGCAGTCCCATGCTCACTGCAGCATTATTCCCAATAACCAAGACATGGAAACAACTTAAATGTCCACTGATGGATGAATGGATAAAGAAGATGTGGTACCTATATATGCAATGGAATATTATTCAGCCTTTAAAAAGAAGGAAATCCTGCCATTTGCAACAACATGAATGGACCTGGAGAACATTATGCTGAGTGAAATAAGCCAGATGCGGAAAGACAAATATTGCATGATCTCAATTATATGTGGAATCTAAAATAGTCAAACTCATAGAGACAGAGAGTAGAATGGTGGTTACCAGGGGCTAAGGAATGAGGGAAATGGGGAGATGCTGATCAAGGAGTACGAAGTGTCAGTTATGCAAGATGAATAAGCTCTAGAGATCTACTGTACAACAATGTGACTATAGTTAATACTGTATGCCTGAAATTGCTAAGAGAGTAAATTTTAAGTGTTCTCAACACACAAAAAACGGCAACCGGATGAGGTGACGGATATGTTAATTAGCTTGATTGCTGTGAATATTTCACCACGTATATGGATGGATGGATGTAAAATCATATACATATGTATATAAAATCATCAAATTGTATACCTTAAATATGTACAACTTGTAATCATCAATAAAGCTGGGGGAAAAAAAAAAAACAAGCAGAAAACCATGAGGGCATCCCCTGAACCCTGCCATGTTCTAGAGGCTTCCTCTTGATACCTCTTGAACCAAATATGACGTGCATCTGTCTGGCACAAGGATTAGGGTGAGAGCCCAGGTCAATCCATTTGTTGAATATCAGTAAATCTTTGTTTTTTAATTGAAGTATAGTTGATTTACAATGTTGTGTTAGTTTCTGGTATACAGCAAAGTGATTCAGTTATACATATATGTTTTTCATATTCTTTTCCATTATGGTTTATTACAGGATATTGACTATAGTTCCCTGTGCTATACAGTAGGACCTTGTTTATCCATTCTATATATAGTAGTTTGTATGAATATCAGTAAAGCTTTATTCTTAATTTTATTAAAAATAAATTTTTAATAACTTTTATTTATTAAAAATAAATAAAAATCAAAATTCTGCCTGCACCCCAGTGGACTATACTGTATTCAGTTTTGGAGACACAGCAAAGTTTTGGAGACAGGAGCGACCCAGTGAGGACATCCAGGAGGCCACTCCAGTACGGAACGGAGTGATGATGGGGTGACAGTAGTGATGATGGAGGGATGTAGATGGATTCAAGAGATATTTGGAAGTATTGATACATCAATGCCAGATTGAAACGGGGATGGAGAAGAAGAAGGACACAGAAGCACTCCTGGGTTTCTGTCTTGCACAGAGTTATGCTTTCTACAAAGAAAGTACATTTATTCAAATGTTGAATTAAACTAGCACAGTGTCATAAAACTGCAACCTATTTGTGCCATTTAAATCGATTGTTTATACTAATAGTGCTTACGGTGATACCTTCTCTGTTTTTGTTTCTTAATAGTTCTAGAAAGCGCACCAGGTTCTCGCTCAGCTAATTTCACTTGTGGGAAGCTTCTGATTTTGAACCCTGAGCCCAGGCAGAGTCTAGGAGACAATGGTAGATAAGCTGCACGTTCAAGCCTGTGCAGTGCAGCGTGCATCCCAGGCACTTTGACTTGGGTCAGTCCCTTCCCCTCCCAGCACCAAGAACCAGCTTCCCTGACAGGAAGCTCGGTGTGAGGGCATATCAGAGTCAGGATGATGCGGAGGGGATGGTGAGGTGAGCCCCGGATATGGGCCGAGCAGATGACCGCCTCCTCTAGTTTGACTGAGGGGCCTCCAGGACGACCAAGACCCAAAGGCCAACTTTCCTCTCCTATTCACCTGGCCCCATTACCTGAGATTCTCCCCTTGGAAATGAATTACTCTGCATTAAGTATCATCTCCCAGGCATTCTGAAAGGAGTAAAACATTATCATTGTCGCCTTAATATGAGTGGGTTTATCAGATCACTTTTCTCATGGGCAGGAAAAGCCCGAAGTTTCACGACAACATTGTATGTCTGGCAAAGCACGGAAATGAGCATGCAGGAAACCCCCCCAATACAAACATCCTTGATGTGTCCTTGCCACACTACCAGGCTGCAAGGGGCAGGCAGACAGAGATACCTCTTCCTTCTCACAAGCCAATTCCCCCAACAAGGGAGATTATGCCATTCTAGAATATAGAACAATAATGATAATATTGTTAAATTTTAAAAATTCTAATTTACTAAGAAATTATGTGTGCCAGGCACTTGGGAAAGCACTTTACAGGTAAAATCCCATTTATTCTTTACCGTAAATCCATGGTAGGTGATTATGATTGCCTGTACTTTACAGATGAGCAAAGATCAGAGAGGCCAAATACTTGTGTAATGATGAAGCATGAATGATGAAGCCAAGATGGTATTCAAGTTAGCAGGATGTTGTAGATCAAAGAAAACTGCACCAAGGATCAAGAGACTTGAGTTTGAAATGCAGCTTTCCCAGGCAAGAGCTATGTGACCTTGGGCGACCTCAGAGCCTCAGTTTCCTCCTCTGTAAGATGAGAACCCGATGATGTCCGGGGCTCTCCCAGCTCTGACATCCCATGAATCTACTGAGACATAATCTTCCATCCGCCAGGCCTCCCATCCAACCACACACTTTCTCTTGAGGCCAGTTTAATTAGCCACTCTGTGCTCTAGCTCAGAGGAACTTTTCAGAGAGCAACCAGATGTTACAGTGGTTGTCTTTCTTTAATTTTTAAATTAAACTGAAAAAAGCTACTCTAGTGCTAATAAGATTAATGCCTGGGCATTCAAAGGGTCGGACGGGAAATATCAACCTGCTGAGTGGACAGGCTGATTCGAGGCAGGCTGGCGTGTTGCTGCCACTGTGTTCCTGTAACCAGGGCTGGGGAGGCTTAGCTTAGGGCTTCAGCTGTTCTATCAGCTGCGAACTATTCGTGTTTCTCAATTCTCAGAGTTACTCTGCCTTAGGCAGAATTACTTTCCACAAAGACACATGACAGCTGGCCTGGGGTCCCCACGTAGCACCCAGGAAAGCCGTAGCGACCAGGCCTTGCTGCAAACAACTTTTCAGAAGAGGAAGTGCCTTCCTTTATAATCCGGAGGAGCTTTCATCCGGGGCCTAGCTCTTGTTGATTCATCTCAAGTCAGCCTCGATCATCACATGTGAGCGCCATGAATAAGCTACACCTGGCTCTGGCCATGGGGTCATAAATCTCAGCTTTGCCGTTTATTAAGAACACCTGGGCTAAAATCCCAGCTTCGCCACTTATTAAAAACATCACCTCAGCTAAGTCACCTAACACCCACAAGCCTCAGCCTTCCCACCTAAAAAATCGAGATTATAGTACTTTACAGGGTCGTTGAAAATATTAAGTAAGCGCTTACTTATATGGGAACACGTCTAGCCCAGGGTTAACATACATTAAGCACTCAATAAGTATTTGTTAAATCTGCATCATAAGTTGTAAGTCTCCAAGACTGTATGGGGAAAGTGAAAGATTTTAATGTCACTCAGAGGAAATTGTGGAATTCTGCAGCCCTCAAGAGCCACTGGAAATTTAATTCCATTTTTTCTGCAAGTCTTTACTGAATGTCTACTATGTACCAGGCACTGCTCTAGGTACCAAGGATACAGAAAAGAACAAGACACACAAGAACTTGCTCCCATGGAACCTCTTTAGTGTAAGCTATTTGAAATTTTCAAAAGTTTAAATACATTTGGGGGACTTCCCTCGTGGCGCAGTGGTTAAGAATCAGCCTGCCAATGCAGGGGACACGGGTTCGAGCCCTGGTCCGGGAAGATCCTACATGCCTCGGAGCAACTAACCCCGTGTGCCACAACTACTGAGCCCGTGTGCCACCACTACTGAAGCCCACGTGCCTAGAACCCATGCTCTGCAACAAGAGAAGCCACTGCAATGAGAAGCCCACGCACCGCAATGAAGAGTAGCTCCCGCTCGCCGCAACTAGAGAAAGCCCGCATGCAGCAACGAAGACCCAACGCAGCCAAAAATAAAAACAAATAAATTAATTTATTTTTAATAAATAAATAAATAAACGCATTTGGGGACAACAGTGTCGTATTAAGCTGTTAGGCCATTAAGGAAACCCAGTGTCCAGCCTCTAAGCCTGGCCTCAGCAGAGGGCAGCCACACACTCTTGCAACACTCTTCTTGGTGGTCCTATCACAGAGCACATTCCTGGGCTGGAAGACTGTGGCTCTGACCCAGTGTGACATTTCTTATGTCCTCGGGTATCCCTTCTGGCCTAAGTGGACAGGCCGTATAGTGTAACACAGCCTCTCTCCCCCGCCCAGTATATTCCTCAAGACATGACTAGATGATCAATGAGAAAAGAGTTCCTTGTCTACACAAGTTCAGGAAACAATGCCTTGAACCAAGTTCAATAGGTTTCTTTGCTTCAGGCCTTCTCAGAGGCTTTAGTAAGCTAAGGTACTTGTGAGTCTCAGAGAGGATTACAGTGTGCAGCCTTTGACCAAACCACTGCTTCGACCACGGAACACTTCTTTATTCTGGAGTGTATGGTAAGTCTGGCTTTTCCCAGCACATATTTTCAGACACCGGATTCTTGGAAAGAAGTCAGGAGTCCCGAGTTCTGGTCGCTGGATGCTGCTGACTCACTCTATGGTCTCAAGCAGGTCAAGTCACTTCCCTAGGTCTTAGTTCCCTCATCCAGAAAACGTGTTTGTGTGGTCAAGATGGGGCAAGAAGGTGATGAAGGGGAGGGAGGAGGCTGGACCACATCAACTTGAAGATCCCTTTCAGAAGGACCAGTTTATCATCTGGAAGGTCGCCAAGCTCCCTAGTGTACAAGCTGGCTCATGACTCTGTGTGCTGGCCCAGGGGTTCCAATGGCCCCTCAACACTCAACGTCCCTGGGTGTGACTGTGACACATTCTCCGTCATCCCAAAGACCACTCCTGCTTCCCTTCAGTTCTATTAACAGACTTTCCATTTTATGGTCCACTAACTCTTGAAAGAATTGCTCAGTAGCTTGGGTTAGCAGCCAGGTGGGGCCTTAAAGATGCTCCAGGATGAGCAAGAGTCAGCCCAATCCCATCTGAACCCTTTCTAGGGGACCTGGTGAAAATTATGCAAATATCATGAGCTAATACTTTTAACATGATCAACCATGTACAAATCAATATCTGTCTATCTAACTACCTATATATCTATCTAAATAGAGAGGGAGAGAGAGAGAGACATCTATATCTATTTATTTATCTATCACCCATCAAGAAACAAAGAGATGAGAGCCTGGAAAAAATTCCAATAACATATTATCAGTGGTTTTCTCTGGATCGTGGACAATGCGTGACTATTTTCTTATTGAAACTTTTCTATATTTTCTAAATGTTCATCAATAAGCATGTATTATTTTTATGATACAACAAAACTAATTCCTCCCCCCTTTTTAAAGAGTCATGTAGGGCAGGTCTGGCTGTGAAAGAAACCATCCAGCAGATTTTGTCAGATTGCCCCAGCAAGAGTCCTCCGCGTTCCTGTCTCCCATTACCTTGGCTTGTTTCCCTGATTCCTAATCTTCAACACCAACTCGCAAGCACAGTTTTTAATAGCTCCCCAACTGAGTTGCTGGTATTTCCATGTGACCCCTGGCTATCAGCTTATGCAGGCCCCAAAGCCTTGGAGTAGCCACATATTTTCCTGCAGGTTGTCCACTGCACAACTCCAGGGGTTACAATTATATAGATGACAACGTGAATGGTACCTCCTGAGTTGTTCAGTGCACAGTCCACACAACCTTACATGGCAGCCCTGGCTGCCATGAGTCATTTACTCATGCCCTGAGTCATTACTCATGATTGCCTGAACATTTTGCAGAGACAAGTGCTATGCAGAATACGGCAGTAGCTGGGCTTGGGAGGCATCTACCTAATGTATCACAGCATGGGCTCTGAAATCCAACTGCCTGGTTTATATACTAGCTCTGCCACTTAGCAGTTGAGTGACCTCTGACAAATTATTTAACTTCTCTGGCAATACAGCTTCAGTTTCTTTGCCTGTAAAGTGAGATAACACTAGTACCTACCCCCTAGTGTTGTTCTGAGGATTAAACGCAGTTAAAATATAAAGCACTTAATTTCCTGTCCCATGGTAAGTGCTCAATAAATGGTAATTACTGTAAGTATGATTTGCTCTGAAGTCACACCTAGAGACAAGCTCTTCAATGCTAATTATAACTTGCATTCTTATTTAGCTCTATCTGGGCGGGATAAAGGGAAAGCCAGCCAGGGAAGGGATGAGTTCCTTGGGGCCAGAACTGGATCATGGGTTCTCACCAAGGCAGCATAGGGTTCAGAGAGCCAGGGAGTCAAGCTGAATCAGGGCTGGTTAGTTAAGAACAGACATCAGTAGCAGGGGCAAGAGACAGGATGGAAATGAAGGCTGCGACGCCAAGACTGCAGCCGTCTGATGGAAAAGATGCTGGATTTGGAGAGTCAGGGATCAGGAAAGAAGCTCCTGAATCATCACTGAAATATCCTTGGGATGCCCCCACCTTGTAGAGCCTGGATCTGTTGGACCTCCTTAAAGGTCAGTGCTAATGCCTCTTCTTCCTACAATAATTGGGATTGACTCCAGCTGTGAGTTTTGAAAGCACCCCTAGTAAGAGTGGCTTGAACAAGATTGAAATGTCTCACTCAACTCAAAGTGTGGAGGTAGAAATTCCAAGGCTGGTCCATGGCTCTGCTCCCTCCAGCCCACACCTCCACCTTCTATGGGGTCTGGCCTCAGCATCGTGGTCCAGTTGGCATCCACGTCTAGGCAGTGGGATGAAAGAGAGACGAAGAAGAAGAAGGGAAGGGGCGCTGCCTGCCGCCTGAGATTCCCAGGAGCTGCCACACACCTGCTCCGTCTACAACCAGAACTCAGTCGTACCCACTTGGATGCAAAGAAGCCCGAGCAGTGTCCCTTTTATTCCCGGCAACGTATTAGTTTCCTACTTCTGCTGTAACAAATTACAAACTTAATGTTTAAAACAACACAAATTTTTATCTTGTGGAGGTAAAAAGTCTGAAATGGTTCTCACTGAGCTAAAATCAAGATGTCATCAGGACTGGGTTCTCTTCTGGAGGCTCTAGGGGAGAATTCATGTCCTGCCTTTTCCAGCTTTTAGAGGTCACCCCATTCCCTAGGTCATGACGTCCTTCCATCTTCAAAGCTGGCACTGGCCAAGCGAGACTTCTCCCAATGCCATCTCTCCGGTTCTGACCCTTCTGCCAATTTCTTCCCCATGTGCGGACTCTTGTGATTACATTGGGCCCACCTGGATAATCCATGATAATCTCTTTATTTTAAAGGCTACTGATTTGCAGTCTTAATTTAATCTGTAACCTTCATTCCTCCTTCCCATATATCATAACATATTCATAGGTTCTGGGGGTTAAGAGGTGGACATCTTTGAGAGGCTTAACATAGGCAACCATGGCAAAACTCCTATCACTATACAAGTAGGGCAAAGGACATGCCACACTGCCAAGAAGTCTGTGATCTCAGACAGTGGGTGTCATGACACCCCACCCACCCACTGCCAAGTTCTGCCATGCTGATGGCATGGGAGGCGCCCACTGTGGAGGAGGGGCCAGCATCTCTTAAGGATGCCCAGCATCTTCTTGTCTGCCCAGCATCTCTTAAGGATCCCACTCCCCTATGTGCAGTTCAGGCAGTTCAGGTGTGATGGCCCCAACCCTCTCAGCCTCAGACAGTGCCAATCAGACTGCTCCTGGGTGGAACGCTGCTTCAGGAAATGGGCATGTGACCCATTTCCAGGGTGACCAGGCATGTGACCCATTTCCAGGGTCAGCCAGGTCAGTCATGTCATTCTTGGTAATTAGGCTGGAATTTGGGGAATGATGCTCTCCCTTTTTTCTAGGATCACTGGCTTGGAGGACAAAGGAAGCTGGGAGGGGCCAATGGCCATCGTTGTCACCACTGAGAAAAGCCTGCCTGGTGTTGAAGCCAGCGCAGAGGTGAGCAAGTACCTGTGATGGGGAGAAAGAGACAGAGGCACAGGGGGACCTCCAGCCATGCCCACAGCCTGACAGCCACCCCTGGGCTTTCAACGCTCCTGGGCCAATAAATTCCCTCTGCTCTTTTCTTTTTCCTTAAACTAATTTGAGTTTCTTTCACTTGCAGCCAAATGCCTCAGCTAACACGCTCAAGAAATACCTGTTGGGGCAAATCACAACTTCCCAGAGCCCTGGAGTGTCTCCTGAATCCCAGCTCTTCAACGTTCTGACTCTAAGCCAACAGTCAGGACCCACGAGGCCCTCCAGCTTCTATATGCCCTCACAGATACTCAAACACCTGGCCTCCCATGGCCTAGCTCGGCCCAAATGCATGTAGACTTTGCCAAGTCAGTTACTCTGCCTGGGAAAAACCCCCATGGAACCAGGGGCCCTTCCTGGCCACTCAACTGCTCTTTTCCTTCTGCATCTGCTGGGAACACTAACAAAGAGTCCAGAGGTAACCAGAGACCTGCATGGCTCTTGTAGGACATCCATATGGAAACTCATGGCTGCAGAAGGAAGAGAGAAAAAACAACTCTCTTTCTCTGAGTGGCAGCTGTGAGAACCTACAGTTATTTCCTCTCTCCCGCAGCCCCCTCCCAAGCACAGCTTTTCCTGGCCTGAGTCCCTCCCTGCAGTCCAGCTCTTGGCTCGGTTCCAAGTAAAAGACACTCCTTTAAATGTAACCGGAAGCAGGAATACCACCTCCAGGGAATCCAGCTACGGAGGAGGAATTTAGAAGACATAGCCATCCCCAGCCATCCCCTCTCCAAGCTAAGGTCAGAATCAGAGCGCTTCTGAGTTGCCAAAAGGAGCAATGGAACTGAAGAAGTTTACAAAGCACCTGGAGAGCTGCTTTGCTATTATAAGCGTCTCATTTCAAAATTTCCTGCCAGTAGTACACCTGGCTGGCTCATGGGAGCAGCTGTGAGCATCCTCTCTCAGACTTAAACATCTCCCAGCCCTTACCTTTTCCCAGCTGGATGGGGCAGGAGAGCCTATAAGACCCATCTGGGTTCTGGTGTCTTTAAAGAAATCAACACCCTCTTAGGTCATTTATTAAATGAGAAATTAACTTGTACTTTGACAAAAATCAAGTGTGAAGTCATAGTAATCACTGCCATTTACAGAGTACCTCCCATGTACCAGACACTCCACTTAACCTAACTACAACCTACCGGGAGGTTTATTATCCCCAATTTACAAGTTAGTTGCCCAGGAACTCACTTACAAGAAGGTATGTGCTCAAAAAGAACTCAAGCCCACTGAATTAATTAATAAATAAAATTAACCTAGCAGTACAGCTGTCAACATCTGATAGGAATGCTCACCCCTGCTCCCCAGGGGACAGCGCCTCCTTTATTTGTCTTCCGTATGACTTCGTTCTGAGAAAAGTCCCATGGTGACACATCGTTTAAAGACCACTTGTAGAAAGAGCACAGTTCTTGGCGACAGAGAATGTCTGGGATTAAATTCTGGCTCTGCTGCTAACCAGCTGTGCAATTTTGGATAAGTCAAGTAAGCAAGCTGAGCTTCCAGTTTTCTCAATGAAAAATAGAGCTCGGAATACCCATCTCTCTGGGGTTGTGTAGGGATCTGAGATAATAGTTGTAAAGTGCCTCGCAGTGAGTACACGGCAAGTGCATGGTTTTATTGGTAGTTAGGTACTGTAACTGGTTGATCTGGGACAGAGTGATGGGCTCGATGAATGGGAGGATGTTGAAGGAAGAGAACCCGTTGAAAGAAGGCCCAGGAGAGGGCAGAGGTCACCAGACAGCAAGGTGCAAGGGGCAAAGTTACAGGGTAGACCAGGAACTGTGGAAGGAGCAGTGAGTGCCACTGAAGACAAATGGCTCTAGTACCAAGGTGCCAAGGATGCCATGGCCTGGAGCCCAAGAGCTGGCTGGAGGCAGAAGCCCCGCAGGACCTTTCTTCCAGAAGGACCACTCGTCCAGATGCTGAGGAGCACCAAGACCCTTGAACTGGCTTCCTGTACAAAGGGGTGGAGACTCAAGAAAGTTCACTTGCTCACTTGCTCTTCCATCGCCAGATAATCAGCCCCTCTGCCCCCTTCCCACCCTTCCCCCCATCACCCTCCAGGAGTCTGAGTGGAAACATTCCCCAGAGCCTCCTCTCACTGCAAAGCCATGGGTAGGAGGCTCTTAAAAAGCAAATATTCAGCTTCATAAACATGTCATAAATTCATAACCAGTTCTCCACATTCTTTGTGTTTTTTATGTGATGCATCTAATATCTTTCTACTCTTGACTTTGAACTCACATTTTTGGGTCCAGGTTACTAAGAAGTGGCTGTTCACAGGAGATGTTATTACTTCTGTGTGGATGGGGCGGTCGCTTCTTTTTTATTTATCTCCAAGGAAAATATATTCCCTGTGGCACTTAGACAAAACATGATATTAGACATATTTTTCTTTTTCTGAAGAAGTTGCTTCAACTTCTGGTAAGATAGCGTCTAACCTGGATCTCCCAGAGGCTGCTTGCTTTCATGGTTTCAGGGTGAGGGCCACTGTGTGGGAACCTATGTCTATTTCCTTCCCTCAGAATGAATGTGCTCAAGACAAGTGCCATCTGATGCCCAGCAGGCTCCTTGCAGATTCTATCCATAAATATGCATAAACCACAAAACAGGAGGGGAGCCAACACTTGATTAACCAGTATTCAACCAACCAGAACTCTCAGTTAACCAAAACTCTGTACTTGACTTCAAAGGAAAGGCCTAAGAACGCAGAGGAAAGAAGCTAATACTGGAGGGTTAGCTTTAGAAACAAAGCTCTTCCAACATACAGATGGCTAGTAGGCACGTGAAAAGATGCTCAACATCACTAATTATTAGAGAAATGCAAATCAAAACTACAATGAGGTACCACCTCCCACTGGTCAGAATGGCCATCATCAAAAAGTCTACAAATAACAAATGCTGGAGAGGGTGTGGAGAAAAGGGAACCCTCCTGCACTGGTGGGAATGTAAGTTGGTACAGCCACTATGGAGAACAGTGTGGAGGTTCCTCAGAAAACTAATAATAGAACTACCAGCAATCCCACTCCTGGGAACATACCCAGACAAAACTATAATTCAAAAAGATACACGCACCCCTGTGTTCACAGCACCACTGTTCACAATAGCCAAAACATGGAAACAACCTAAGTGTCCATTAACAGATAAACAGATAAAGAAGAGGTGGTACATATGTACAATGGAATAGTACTCAGCCATAAAAAAAGAATGAAATAATGCCATTTGCAGCAACATGGTTGCAACTAGAGATTATCATACTAAGTGAAGTAAGTCAGAAAGAGAAAGACAAATACCACATGGTATCACTTATATGTGGAATCTAGAATATGGCATAAATGAACCTATCTACAAAACAGAAACAGACTCATAGACATAGAGGACAGACTTGTGGTTGCCAAGGGGGAGAGGGGGAGAGGGGGAGAGGGATAAAGTGGGAGGTTGGGGCTGGTAGATGCAAACTATTACATTTAAAATGGATAAACAACAGAGCACAGGGAACTATACTTAATATCCTGTGATAAACCATAATGGAAAAGAATATTTTAAAAATGTTTAAAAAAAAAAAACAAATCCTTTCCAGTAGCTGTTTTTATTATAGCCAATACTTACCAGGAGCTCACGGAGTGCCAGACACTAGGCTAAGTAGTGCACATGCGTTATCTAATTCAGTCTTCACAACAACCCTTGAAGGAAGTACTCTTATTGTCCCCATTTTACAGATCAGAAAACTGAGGCTCAGAGTGGTTAAATAACTTCCCAGTCACACAAGACTGCCCTTAAACCCAGGATTCTGACTCTAGAATCCACAATCTTAACTGTTCTAGGAAATCAGTAAATTCAGTTCCAATGTCTACACCTCCTACAGACATATCTAAAACTAACAAGAGTCTATTTACCCCCTCTTTTTACAATCAAGGAAATGGATGCCCAAAAAAAGGAAGGGGTCAGCCTGTGGGCACCCAGTCAGCAACTGACAGAGCCAGGATTTGAAACAAGTTCAGCCCTTAGGACAGTACCCCTGTTCAGCCCTTAGGACAGTACCCAGAGGCTGCATGTTTAGAAAGATGGCACAGCCAAGTTCCCCAGTTTCCACGACAGCCCTCTCTACTGCTCCTGGGGCTCATTAATATAGGACAGTGAGACCTTAGTTTTTCGATAGATTTTGAACAAGAATTTGGAAGGGAGTAAATTAGCCACTTAATTAACTTTTTAATTTATCAGTCAAGTAGCAGGAGCTAATTGAAGTTTCCTTTGGGTATTAGGTTCAATAAGCCAACATAATAGCCAGGATTCACTGAGCACACACAATGTGCAAACTCTACCCTGAGTAATTTACATGTTTTAACTTAGTTAATCCTCACACAAGCTGATGACTCGGGACTGATGTTATTCCATTGCACAGGTGATGAGACTGAGGCACAGAGAGATTAAGCACTTGCTCAGGGCCTCCTAAATTTATGTACTATTTGTATAAAACTGCTTCCACATATATTTTCTTATTTAATGTCACAGCAAACTTGTGATTCACAAACAAATATTTTATTTATTTATTTATTTGCGGTACACGGGCCTCTCACTGCTGTGGCCTCTCCCGCTGCGGAGCACAGGCTCCGGACGCGCAGGCTCAGCAGCCATGGTCCACGGGCCCAGCCGCTCCGCGGCATGTGGGATCCTCCTGGACCGGGGCACGAACCCGTGTCCCCTGCATCGGCAGGTGGACTCCCAACCACTGCGCCACCAGGGAAGCCCTTATTTATTTTTATTTATTTATTTTGGCCGCACTGCGTGGTTTCTGGGATCTTAGCTCCCCACTAAGGAGGGATCAAACCTGGGCCCCCTGCAGTGGAAGCGCAGAGTCCTAACCACTGGACCGCCAGGGAATTCCCGAATATTTTCTTATTTTTATCACCTCCATTTTAGAGGAGGAGAGCCAGAGTTTGCACTAGCCCTGTCACTTTTGAGCTATGTAAGCTTGAGCAAGCACTTTACCTCTTCAAGCCCTAATTTCTGTAAAATGGTCAGGGTGAACCGGACGCTCTCTAAGATCCACCCCCACCTCCTCCAAGCTGGAATACCCAAGATAGTGAAGAGAGATGGCCCTGTTCTCTGGAATGTCCTTCCCCTATGTCTGGCAAACCTGAGGTCTCTTGGCTTAAATACAGGCATGTGGGCACCACCATAGTGGTTGTGAGTAACTATGCGACTTAACTACCCACGTGCCTAAGGGCAGAGGAGAGGGGTTGCATTTTTACACTGATCTAATCAAAGCCTGCTTCATTCAGGATGTGCAACAATTCTGATTCCATGAGCACCCGTTGGATGGTCTGGGGCCGGCTTCCCTTGAGGTGATGTTGAGGAAATGACACGGGGAGTCCACTCATGAAAAGTCCTGGGGCATCACCCAAGGAAAGAGCCACATGGGAGATGGACACGGCCATCAGGCCAAGCCTCTCATGGTCTAAAGCATCAGGGAAAGTCCCCGATTACATATGCACGGCAAGATCGGAGGCTGAAGCCCCAGTGTTTTTCTGGGTATATTTGTTTTGTTTTTTTCTTTTCTTAAGGCACTCAATTCCGTTTACATTTAAAAGGGCACTGTGCTCTGGCAGGATTTGCTTTTAAAATAAAAGGTAGGGATAGATAAGAAATTAATAGGTCTCTTGAGTACATGATGACCTGTCATAGCTTTGACACCTGACATTTGGAGAGTCGGGAGTAGATGAAAAATAACACAGTAAAGCTTTCACTGACTCAAAAGGTTCAGAGAACTGGGCATTTTGTCAGAAGCTGTTGAACAACTACCATGTATTCAATTTGGAGAGATCTAGCTTGTCACCTATTACTAGAGTAAAAAAGAAAAATTTCTACCCAACACTAAATCTTCCTGTTCTAGAGAATTCCCCACTGAGAGTTCTGGGGTAAGGCAGAGCCCATCTCCACTACAGAAGTCTAAAAGATATTCACTTTCCCAGCTTCCCTTGCAGCTAAGTCACAGCCAATCAGCTGGGCCCATGAGCTTTCAATCAGAAACGGGTGATGCAAAGAAGTAGGGCCAATGGGGCTCCCTCAGTCGCGCAGTGGTTGAGACTCTGCCTGCCGATGCAAGGGACACGGGTTCGATCCCCAGTCCGGGAGGATCCCACGTGCCGCGGAGCGGCTGGGCCCGTGAGCCATGGCCGCTGAGCCTGCGCGTCTGGGGCCTGTGCTCCGCAACGGGAGAGGCCACAGCAGTGAGGGGCCCGCGTACCGAAAAAAAAAAAAAAGTGGGGGCATTGCAAAGCTGGATTGATACGATGCATAGACTGTATGAAGCTGGAAGAGAATGTAAAAATCATCCACCCGCTCGTCTTAAAGATGGGAAAAATCAAGGCGTACTGGAAGATTTTAGTGACTTGGTCAAAGCCACACAGATGCTCCTGTCCCCTAAGCTGTACATTTATGGCTCAGTCAGGACACATTTGGTTGTAAAGGGCAGAGCCAGTGAAAAGTCCACAGGCAGGGCTGGATCTGGGGGATCAGATGATGTCATCACAACACATTCCCACTCTCTGCTTGAGGGAGAGACTGTCCTGATCTGCCCAGGACTGAGGGGGTTCCCAGGATGCAGGACTTTATGTTTCAAAATCAGGTCAGTCTGGGATGAGTTGGTCACATCTCTTCAGCTGTGCTGTCCTCTCCATCTTCTCTCACAGAGGCAAGATGGCTGCAGGGCTGTGTCCCACCCTCTCAGGAACTCCTGCAGAAAAGGGCTATCTGAGTATCACCAGCAGGGGTCCCGCAGCTCGCTCTGATTGGCCAGATTTGGGTCACATGTACTGAATACCTCACTATATCCAAGAGGTCAGGCTTGTGCTCAGCTTCTCCTAGACCTTGTAGGGAAATGACTATGCAAGACCACAGACTGGTCACCATTTCATTGCTGTAATTCGATGCCCATGTGCGACGCCTGGAACTGCATCACAAAATATATGTATATAAGTACATAAAAGATGATTGATACATAGATGACAAACATATAAACAACTGTATAACAAGATGGTGCTGGTGACCCTGTAAGAAATTGTTCCCAGGACCTAGATTTCAGATCCAGATGATATACCCTGACAAAGGCACCTTTTGCAATCATATGAAATGATGCTACAGGAGTTTCAACCAGAACTCACCCTGGACAGGCAGAAGCCCATCACCACAAATCCAAATGTATCTCCTAGGAGGAAATGGGGTGACCTAAAGAAGCAGTCCTCCCTTGGGACTTCCCTGGTGGCACAGTGGTTAAGAAGCCGCCTGCCAATGCAGGGAACACGGGTTCGATCCGTGGTCCAGGAAGATCCCATGTGCCGTGGAGCACCTAAGCCTATGTGCCACGACTACTGAGCCTACGCTTAGAGCCCTTGAGCCACAACTACTGAGCCCACACAGCGCAACTACTGAAGCCCGTGTGCCTATAGAGCCGGTGCTTCACAACAAGAGAAGGCACCACAATGAGAAACCCGCGCATGGCAACGAAGAGTAGCCCCCACTCGCAACTAGAGAAAGTCCGCGTGCAGCAACAAAGACCCAACGCAGCCAAAAAATAAATTAAAAAAAAAAAAAACTTTATAAAAAGAAGCAGTCCTCCCAGTGCATCCTCCAGCCTGAAACTTCCTGGTCCACTTTGCTGAGATTGTACCCTTTGTGTTTGTCACAGGAAACTGTGCTATCTGTAAGATTCCGGGTTGGTTTCGTCAAGCCCCCAACCCTGTCCTGTGGAGAAATGCTTCACCAGGGCCACGTGCCCACACTGTCACCTGTAGGTGAGGCAGCCCCATACAACACAGGTGCGTTAAGTATCAAGGACGGCGTGCTGTTGCCAAAAGAAGGGCGATGCATTTAAGAGTCCCAAAACACACATCCACCCCATCATTTCATGCTGTTTAATTCTGCTGACTTCATATCACGATAGTCCCCTCTTATCCGCGCTTTTACTTTCTTCGGTTTCAGTGACCCGAGGCCAACCTCCATCCGAAAATATTATATGGAAAATTCCAGAAATAAATAATAAGGTTTAAATCGCACGTTCTGAGCAGCGTGATGAAATCTTGCATCATCCTGCTCCATCCTGCCTGGGATGTGAATCATCCCTTTGTCCAGTGCATCCCATCCCTTAGTCACCTAGGAGCCGTCAGGGTTATCATCAGATCGACTGTCATGGTATGGCAGTGCTTGTGTTCAGCTGACCCTTATTGTACTTAATAATGGCCCCACACCCTGGCACACTGCTGATGGGGTGCACATTGATTAAGCCTCTCTGGGTAACATTTGGACATCCCTGCCAAATTTAAAATTCCTATACCCTTTGACTTGGGAATTATCCTCACAGGAATTTATCCAACAAATATTTTGGTAAGTGGGAAAGGGTGTATATTCAGGTGAATTACCGTGGCATGGTCAGGGAGGACTGGAAACCAGCTGTTAATGGGGGGGTCGATGAAATACACTGTCGTGTGTCCGCAATGGAATGAGACTTGCTCAAGGCATAAGGCAGCTCTGTGTTTACTGATGTGTATCTCTAATATACATCGGTAAGTGCAGAAGCGCAAGGTGAAGAATGGCCCATATAGTTATTTTGTATTATTCCTGGCGTGGCTGCATGTAAATCAGACACTTGTAGATGAAATTGATTTAAATATTGCAGAAACTCTTTTTCAAGAAATACTACTACATATCCTTTGAGAAAATGAAGACTGCTTCAATAAAATGAATAAAATGAAAATGATATGCTTCAGTAAAATGAAATCAGCTCCCAATTTGTATCACAGGGACCCAGCAGGTTACAAAACTCTGCTCAAATGGTTTAATTTAAGAGGTTTTAATGAAGGGATCAGTTACGGAGGTGTGGATAGAGTTAAGGGAGCCTTCAAGAGATGACGGCAGCAGGAAGCTGTTGCTGCCTCTGGGTCTTCAAGGGCAAGGGGAGAAAAGCAATTCTGCAGAACCCAATGAGAACTGAAATCAGGGCAGAGGAGCTGCCCGGCAGGAATTAAAGTCACGGAAGGGTCAAGCTGATGGTGCCGAAGCAAAGAGGGAGTGAGGAAGAAATAGTCTGACTTCTCTCCTCCCACCCTCTAATTTTTTTGCCCATAACTTCCATTGACCAAACCAAAATGGAAACCAGAGGGCAAGGGAGCCCAGGTAAGGTGATCTGTAGGGCTCAGCCCTAGGTCTAGAGAAGGACAGCACGTGGACTGAGGGGAGGCAAGGGGAGGGATGCTGAGAGTCCCCTGCATGATCCACCCTGTTGCATCCACTCAGCATCCATCTTGCCCCTCACTCGGATGAAGAAACTCTCACCCCCAGCATTACCGAGACACCAAATTCCATAAACTGCCCTGTCGTGGAAAGGAGATGTCAATTCAGTCACACTGTCACTTGGAACCTAAATTGTAACACACCCTTCACGTGAGGTAGCAGAAAGGCAAGCAGAAAAAGGAAACTGTAATTGATTAGATAAGACATGTATAACAACTACCATCCACACCTTTCGGTCCCCTGCTGATCAAGGGACTGAAATCAACAATCAAGCCTCCTTCTTCCACCACCCAATCCACCTTCTCCCTTCTCTCAGCACTGCAGATGACTAGAGTTTTATTTACTTGATAGGATGAGTCAACCTTTTATTTCCATAGGATTAGAGCCCTTAGTGACTCAATATTCACTGGGTTGTCATGGTTTTTCACTAACCACTATTACTGTATGTGAGAGTGCTAAGAAGTGACCCAGTGAGTCTTCTGGGCTCTGGATATGGTTTTTTTTTTTTTTTTTTTGCCTTTGCTGGGTAGCAGTAACCTAATTTTCCTTGATAATGAGGATCAATCCCCCCAGTCAACACGGTAAGCTTCTATCTGCTTGTTGGTCCAGGGGCATGAGGAGCCTCAAATGGCCAGGGCCACTTTCAGCTTCAGCTCTAATAGAACTATGCCTCTGGTCCCTGGTGGAAACCAGGGCCTCCAAACTCACCAACCAGGGATTTCAGGGATGGGAAGCCAAAACACTCTAAGTGGGTTGTTAGGTGTAATAGTCTAAAAATGAGATGAGGTTACTCCCACCTCCCCCTTGGTTCCACAGACTTGTATTTTGGATATGGGGGAAACACTGTATTTACTATATTTCACAGGACAGAAGCCCCAAACTTTAAGGACGTTATTTCCCAGTGGTCTTTAGGTCATTCTACAGTTCTATTAAGCTTCTGAGTGGTGGGTCACATAGTATCAGCTAATTTTGTCACCAAGAGGCCAGTGCTGTACTTCCTCTGCCATAAGGTGAGTTCCTTGGTTATTCAGAGGTGAGATGGTGTAGGACACCAAGGCAATTGAGGTCCCTTCAGAGTCCACATGGCAGCTGTGTTAAAAACCAGTCAGCTATGTCTCTGGTCCCGATTCTCCTTTACATGGAAGAAGAATTCCCTTCCTAAGGTCTAGCAGCCTACTCTCTGTTTTATCCTCCCTGTTGGTTTCCTGTAAACTTCAGGAGGTGGAATGGTGTCATAGGAAAGCACATGAGCTTTAGAGTCAAAAGTCCCAGATTCAAATCCCAGCTCTGCCCCATATGAGCTGTGAGAGTCTAACTATGCAGTTTCCTTGTGAATAAAATAGGCATATTACACCTACCTTGCAGGTTTTGGGGTGAATTAAATAAACTAATGTAGATAAAAAGTCAGGCACACAACACACATTCAATAAACATTCCTCCCTCCCTCCTGCCTTCAAACTAAATTCCACATCTGAAGCATCCATTTTAGGAACTGTTTATAACAAAACACGTACCTTAGGGAAATTTATAAAACACCAGTTGAATTTTCTCTGCCTCAGCCTTGCTGCCCTGATGATGCGCGTGGCATAGATTCATAATAAAAATCTACAGCTCTCAGCTTTTCAATTCCTTATCTTTTACTTTCACACATGGCCAGCTCAGCATTCTTCTCTGTCTCAGTGTTTCTAAATCTGCCAGTTTTGTGCAAAAGCCAAAATCCCCTGTCTGGGCTTGAGTCCAGTTTTCTCAGCAGATGATTTCCTTCGGTAAAAGCCCTGATACTTACAAATCATCCTCTGGTCTAACTCAACCCTTGGCCCGAGTTATACACGTAAGCACATGAGACTCTAGGGGGTTAGAGGAGAGAAGGGTGGACGGGAGAATGTGTATTTGTGTGTGACCCAGTCTTTGAATAACTTTCCTGCATGGGAGTTCCATACTGTCAAGATTGCTGTTTGCAAGCAACAGAAATCAGACTATCAGTGTCCATAGCATTGGAAAGAGGCTGAAGAAACAGATGTGGAAACCAGGTGGGAACCAAGACAGCCCAAGAGGACCAGACAGCAAGGACCATGCAAAGCTGCTGCAACAAGGACCACCTGAGTCAGCACCCCTTCCAATGATGCTGGCCAGGAATGCCTTCCAGTGAGGAACCACCAACTTCCTTCCATCATTCCCCGGGAGAGTGTGACCAGTCAAGTCTAAGTCAGTGCCTGTCCCTGGCCTGACCGCAGCAGGGAGCAAGAAAATCTGGTCCCTTTACAGGTTCTGTATCTGGAAATAAGCACTACCACCCACCAAGACACAGTGGGGCCTCCCCCTAAGTCAGGGGGCTAGCGGGAGGGTGCTACTCACTGGATGGTAAATATATACACACAGCAAATTTTCAACACACATTCATTCACTTGGTTTTAGGCAATTTACAATCCTTGGCTTATTTGTTTAAAAGAAAGTTTGTTATAACTTATTTGTAGTGAGAAATAGCACTACATATATTTTGTAACATTTCTTAAGGCCTGAAAATGGAACCTTTCATCTCATGGTACAGGGCTGTGTGCTGTAACCACTGGCAGAGAAAAACCATCTCAGATGGATCAGATACAAGAGGGCAAAAGAGAAGAGTCCCTCTAAATGTTGTTCCAAATAGAGTTCCTGCCTCCTTCTGGGCAGGTCTGGGCAATTAGGAAGAAGTCCTTCCAGAAACACAGGCAACCTCCCCCCAGGCAGAGGAAATACAGAGTTTGCTCTGTTCCCGGCCCTAAAACCAGTGAAAGTGAGGCCTCACGCAAGCAATGAGACTCTAGCCCTCAGCCTTCCATCCAACCATTCACTTCTCCTTTCATCTAAGCTAGAATCTTGAGAGCCCTCCTTGGTGCTTCTCTGGCGTCACCCTTCGCATCCCATCGATCGCCAAATCCTGCAGTGTTTGCCTCCTACACACGTCTCAAGTCCCTCTTCTCCTCACACCCCCGCTGCCTCTCTCCTGGCTCTGATGCTCGTCAGCTGCTGTCTGGAAACAGCAACATCCTCTAACTTGTGTCCTATCTCCTGTCCTTGTGCTTCTTCCATTCACCCCTCTGACATCCAAGAGAGAAGTACCTACAGCAAAATTGACCCATGTGATTCCCCTGCTTACAGCTCTTCCGTGGCTCCCACCGCTTCACATCAAGCCCAGGCTTTCCAACAATCCTCACTGAGCCCTCTGCTGTCTGCCCGCAACCTCTTCATCCCCAGCTCTCCTCAGTCCCTACCTCACATTCTGACCTTCACCGCACCCAATGCTGTTCCCCTCCTCTTGTCATTGGTCCATCTGTCTCCTCCGCCTGGGTGGCCACCCCACTCCCATCTTTATCTCCATTTGCTTCATCAGTTCTTACTCATCCTTTAAGACCCAGCTCAAGAGCAACTCCAGGAAGCCTTGCCTGACTGTTCCAGGTTGACTTAGGTGCTTTATCCTCGTGTGTGTCCCAACGACCTCTGTGCAAACCTCTCTCACTGCACACATCGCATAGTTTCAGGAGTACATATTTATGTGTCTCTCTCTCCCCATGGCCTCTACACCCCTGAGGGTCAATGTTCTGTCTCTCTCTCCCCATGGTCTCTACCCCGCTGAGGGTCAACGTTCATCTCTGTGTTCCCTAAGCTGCTTTAGATAGAAGAGGGCCAGGCACATAGCAAGGGTGTGATATAACCCTGCTGAGACAATGAATGAATTACATTCTATAATAAACTTTACAGCCTGTAAAATGATCAAAAACAGAACGAGAGATAACCACTCCTTTTGCTTGGTTGACAGAAGAGAGAAACAATCTGATTTATGTGCCATCTCTTCAATAAACACACAATTTGAAGATGGTTAGCAAAAGCTTCTATGGAATACCATTTTTAGCAAAGCAGATGTTTAAAAGACTAAATTATTTCTTAAATTACTATCAACAGTAAATCCTGGTTGAAAATATTAAGTCCCTTAAGGGACTGAATTTCTCAGGCAGTAGTCAGAATGGGAAAGAAGATGAACATTCTGTACTTCTTTTTAAATTACTTTCTTCTTCCTGAAATGAATGTACTGTTATTTAAAAGAAATCGTGGGTTCATTTTATTTTTATTTTTATCGAATAAACTGAGACAAACAGTAAAATGGTTTTTAGGTCATAGACCACAATTTCTAGGCTACAACTTAGAAATTGAGTTCCACGTACATGGAGACTTCATATGTGCCCGCTATCAGGCATACATCAATGAACAGAATCCACTTATAGACTTCAGCTTTCTGGGGAAAATAGTGGCTAAGACAGGCCGAGATATACAAATCACCCAAGAAAAGACAGGAGAGAATTGTTTTTCTATTTCCCGATGAAAATTTGTAATTATTGTTATTGATCACCTTTCAACCAATGATGTCATAGAATCATTTAACGATCTCTATAACATGTACATGTACATAAATGTGAAAACCGAACACCAAATAGGTTAAGTGACTTCTCCAGGATTTGACAAATCAGTAGCTGACTCATATGAGGAAACACACTTAACGTGACTCACAAACTTCTTCTCCAATAACTAGGGTTGACAAGTCAAAACATGCAGTGATCACAATTTGTCAAAATATAACAAACTGTAGATCTGCATTCAATCTGATGGTCAGGTAAGGACTTACAAGGCACCTGATTTTTCAAATCTTCTGTTTCTCTAAGGATCCTCGTTGACTTTGAAGAGGAGTCTCTTTAAGGGCTCAAATACCTGTTACTGTTTTTCTACTCTTTGGACCAAACTCACTGATGAGAAGTCCTGATAAAATCCAATCATTGGAATGTGTGAATCAAAGGGTTTGAATTTTACTTTGAAATTTACTTTTCTCAGGGACATTGGTCAGTAGAAAAGGTTAATGGAATATTCCAACCTTATTGGTTTGGTCTCATGGTACCCAATTCCCAGGACTGCTACTAACCAGCTCCGTGTTTCCGAGTGAGTTTTTCTTCTTTGGAATTGGACTAGGTAACTTCTAAAAGTTTGTTCTGATTTTTATAAGCAGACTTTCGAGTAAGTGGTTAACATACCTGAGCCTCAGTCTCTTCATCTGTAAACTGGGAGAAAAACACCATTTTTCAAAGTTATATGAATGTGAGTGATAATATAAGTAAGTAAACCACAAGACACAATGTCTAGATGAATTTCAGTCTGAGCTATTTTTGCACATGAGAAATCTCAGAATTAAAATTTGCTACTCAGCCATTCAAGATACCATTTGAAGAATTACAGATAGGCTAGTTTTAACCAATTTCAGGAACTAATACTGTATTTAAAGCTTTACATCTATAACAAATGTAACAAAAGTTTAATATAACAAATTTAACATTCACATTTTAAAATCTGTGGATTTTTTTAAAAAACACTAGAAGTCTGGGCTATTGGTGTAAATGTTGTGGTTTTATTCATTTCCCTATATTATACAAAAGTTAGTAGTAGTTTTGTCTCCAAATCCTTTTTGCTACTTATCAAAAGAAAAAAAAAGAATTTTCATTAAAATTGAGCCATTGAGCTATAAAAGGAGGAGGATTATAGCAAAATGTCCTTGACCCTCTCTCAGAAACAGAACCAGGCCCCCATTTGAGGAATAGCAAATGATTCTCATTAAAGTAATGAGAATATTCTCAGTGACATGTGTCCGACTGATTTTAATTTAGTTGGCAGGACTCCTGGCAGCCAGAGACCCAGAAATAAAACACAGCAGGCAGTTCCTGCTCAAACACAGCTATCAGACTTATTTCACACTGTTTCAAGGATGCCCTACCCTAGACAGCCAGGGCACAAGGTCATATGCAAATTGCTGTGGCATTAAACATTCCTCGTTACAGCACTAGCAGGTTGCAAATACACTAGCTCCTCCTTTATCAAATTTACTCTGACTTGAACAGGGTAAGCCAACAGATTTGGTTGACTTCAGTCCCCGCCCAACCCAACAAGCTAAAGTTATTTTTAACTTACAACTACTGCTAAGTATTTTTCACACCAAAAAACACCTTTTTAGAAAGAGAAACTATGAAAAAACAAAATATCATTACATTTCAGTGAGAAGTAGTCAGTCCCTCGGCCAAAGCTATAAACAAATGTCATTTTGGATTAGAAACGTATTTATCATATTTATTATACTTATCAAGTTTTTCACAGTCCTTTCTACAAACAATTTCTCTAAAGAGCCTTATGAGGTAGCAGCCAGGCTAAAGTTTTGTCAGCTTTACCTTTGAAAATGTAGTCTTTGGAACAGAATAAAGCCCACTTCCATAGTTCAAGTGCAACAAATAATAACTAATAATATGTAAACTATCATTTCATTGTACAATTTGTTCCAATAGACACATTTTCCCATATCTGGAAATTAGCTAAGTGAGCTGGGCTCCATGCCCTCAAAACTTAAAATTTGGTGGGGAAGACATAAATGGACTTAAGCAAATTTTGCATAAAAATAAATAATAATAACTACTACTGATGTTAGCACTGTTATAGGTACCTTTATACATATTACTTCAATCTCACAATACCTTCTGAGGTAGGTACTGTCATCATTCCCATTTCACAAATGAGGAAAAAGTAGCACAGAGAGGTTAAGTGACTTGCCCAAGGTCACACAGCTATTTAAGCAGGGCACTATGATTTGAACCCAGTCAATCTGGCTCCAGTTGGGGTTGAAGATAGACTTGGGTACCAGCCTGGATTCCACCACATATAGCTGAGTTATCCTAGGCAAGCTATTTAACTTTTCTGAGCCTCAGTCTCCTCATCTATAAAATGGGGATAATGATACTTAGCTCACAGGCTTTTGTGAGGAGTGTTAAACAGGATTATGTTTGCAAAGTGCTTGGCACACTATCTTTAGCATGGCTAATATCTGCCATCAAGGTAACAAGCACATTAAAACATCTTTTTCTAGGATTTTGACCACCTTCTCTATTTGTCTCACCAACTGTTAAGGCACCATTGTTGGAGAATTCAGATATGCAGGGCAGGACTGCATATCTGAACTCTCCCACCTCCCTATTCTGCTATGTCCTTAGAAATAATATGTCAATAGGTAAAGACATGGAACTAACAGCATCCCACAGTAGTTTAACATTTATTGTGTTATTTCTGGTTTATCTGTCATGTACCAAGCACCATGCTAGGCACTGTGATGACTAAACCACTAAGACACAGCCCTGACAACAAGGAGCTCACAGTCCCATAGGGGGGAAGCACATGTAAATAATCAAATACCCAGCATGTGATTTGGTCAATCTGTTGCACAAAGCTGTTCAGGAGTGGCAGAGGCTCGGTATCTGTGCAATGGAACTCATGGCCAAACTATCCTGTACATTGCTCAAACCATCAGGCCACACTTGTCCTCCCCAGTCTGTGCCTTGTGAAATTCTCAGAGTATCCTTCTGCCTCTATATCGAGTCCAAAGCCATTTGTCTTTGTGGTTCTCAAATGCTCAGCCATGATAAGGATTCCAATTCCAGAGGCATTGCAAAGTCAAGTCAACATCTAATGTGAAGGTAACTGGTCTAGACATGGCCTAGCACATTCTTTATCTTGAAGGGCTCAGCATTACAAGGCTTCCTAGTTAGAAACCATGTCTTGGAAGAAGTGTCAAGTTGGATTTTTAATGGTGTGGGAAATCTAAAGCAGTCACTCATACTTCGGTTAAGACTGAGCTAAGATATGATAGCCACATTTTTTTTTTTTTTGAGAAGGAAGAGAAAGCCAAAGGACTAGAGACAAACATTGAGGCTTCCTGAGATTAGTTCTTACCCAAAAAGACAAGGACCCAAAAATTGTGATTTCGTACTTGTGCTTGAATCTTGAATCTTTCAAATTAAAACTTTCACAAACTTTTATCTACTCAACCCTTTGTAGTAGTCAGCTATTGACACAATAATTCTGTGTAATAAAAGATGACAATAATCTCAGTAGCATTCGATAATAAACATTTATTTCTTGCTAACATAACTGTAGGACAACTGGGGTGTTGGCTCCATGTGTCACATCCTAGGACCAAAGCTTGAGGAGCAGTGGCTACCCCAGGTATGCTCTTGCCAGGGTGCTGGTAGAAGTACAAGAGGCCTAGCCCAATCAGACAAGCACACACAACATATCCTCTATATTCTCTGCTCACATCATATCCACTAGCATCCCATTGGCCAAAGTAAGTTACATGGCCAGGGCTAATGTTAAGAATCAGGGAAGTACCAACTTTGGACTATACTACAAAGCTACAGTAATCAAAACAGCATGGTACTGGCAAAAAAACAGACACAAAGATCAATGGAACAGAATAGAGAGCCCAGAAATAAGCCTATGCACCTATGGTCAATTAATGTACAACAAAGGAGGCAAGAATATACAATGGAGAAAAGACAGTCTCTTCAATCATAAGTGGTGCTGGGAAATCTGGATAGGTACATGTGAAAGAATGAGATAAGAACATTTCCTCATGCCATATACAAAAATGAGCTCAAAATTAAAGATCTAAGACCTGAAACCATAAAACTTCTAGAAGAGAACATAGGCAGAACACTCTTTGACATAAATGGCAACAATATTTTTCGTATCTATCTCCTAAGGCAAAAGAAATAAAAGTAAAAATAAACAAATGGGACCTAATTAAACTTAAAAAGCTTTTTCACAGCAAAAGAAACAATCAACAAAATGAAAAGACAACCTACTGAGTGGGAGAAAATATTTGCAAATGATACAATCGACAAGGGGTTAATATCCAAAATATATATATAAACAGTTTATACAACTCAATATCAAAAAATCAAACAACCTGATTAAAAAATGGGCAGACCTGAGTAGACATTTTTCCAAAGAAGACATACAGATGGCTAACATGAAAAGATGCTCAACATCACTAACTATTAGAGACATGTAAATCAAAACAACAATAAGATATCACTCACAACTGTCAGAATGGCTATTATCTAAAAGTCTACAAATAACAAATGTTGGTGAGGTTGTGGATGTACACTGTTAGTGGGAATGTAAACTGGTGCAGCCACTATGGAAAATAGTATGGAGGTTCCTCAAAAAACTAAAAAATAGAGTTACCATATGATCCAGCAGTCCCACTCCTGGCAATATATCCAAAAAAATGAAAACACTAATTTGAAAAGATACATGCACCCCAATGTTCATAGCAGCACTATTTACGATAGCCAAGATATGGAAGCAACCCAAGTTGTCAGCAGACAAATGGATAAAGAAGATGTGATACACACACACACACACACACACACACACAATGGAATGTTACTCAGCCATAAAAAAGAATAAAATTCTGCCATTTGCAAAAACGTGGATAGACCTAGAAAGTAGTATGCTTAGTGAAATAAGTCAAAGACAAATATTTTACGTTATCACTTATATGTATAATCTAAAAAATAAAAATGAATATACAGTATACAGCAAAACAGAAACAGACTCAGAGAACAAAATAATAGATATTAGTGGGGGGGAGGGGCAAGATAGGGGTAGGGGATTAAGAGACAGAAACTACTATATACAAAATAGATATGCAACAAGGATATATTGTATAGCACAGGGAATTACAGCCATTGTTTTATAATAACTTTAAATGGAGTATAACCTATGAAAACACTGAATCATTACACTGAAACTAATATAATATTGTAAGTCAACTATACTTCAATTTTAAAAAAAGAATCAGGGAGTTACATATTACTAAGAGGCCATGGGCCATGTGAGTGCACTACACTACCAAAGAGGAAAGAACTGGTAACAATAATCCCATTTAACACACTTTCTAAACAATCCTGAAAGGTAGGCATTTATAGGCTCTACTCTTTCTTGACAGCTGAGGAAATTGTGCCTCCAGAATTTGTCATTCATGCAGGTCAGACAGACAGTATGTTGCTCTAGCAGAAATAGAATTCAAATCTTCTGACTTCTATAGTTTCTACAGAGATGTAGTTTGCTGACATGTAACTAGCATGCATCTTTAATAATCACATCTCTTAATTATGCTCCCTTACATCTATCAATTCTCTCCAACAAAGGCCAGACCCAACACTGTCTCATCTGTCAGCATGATCATAGTGACTATCATTTACTTGGGATCTTCTGCAGTGTTTTTACAAGATATTTTTACTATTACTATGCTAATAAATTATTTATGGTGGAAAACCTGAATCAGAAAACTCTGGCTACTTGAAAACAGACTTTATTAAAAACATCTCCTTTCCCCTCCAACATGTACCCTCCTCCCAAGGCACACACAATTTCTTTGTCTACTCTGAGCCTTAAAGATTGCACAGAGTCGGTGGGGCAATGTTGATGGCTGCAGAGGAAGGGGTGTGGAAGAATCAAGGAATCAAGTGGAAGCTAATTATTGAGCATGCAGATTTTACTCTGCTGTGACCACTCTTTACAATCTAATTGACAAATGGAACAGACTGTAAAGCATCATAACTAGTAGTCATGAAGAACAATAAGATACCCTGATTGTCAGCAGCTTCCCGTATGTATTCACCTACTCATTGGACAAATAGTTACCTAAGGCCTACTCTAGGCCTTGCAAGGTGCTGGAGCTGGGATACCCCCAAAACAAGACAGTTGATCTCTCCTGGAGATTACATTCTGCAAAGAGTGGTAGCTTGTTACCAAAAAGCAAACAGGATAATTTCAGATTGTACTGTGGATTGTGAAGAAACTAGCCTTGTGACCCTAGTCACTGGTTTAACCCTTCTCAGGGGCTCTCAGTGCCCTCGTCTGGAAAACCATAGCTGCCACACTGGGCCCCCCCCCCCGGCCCCCCGCCCCGCGGTTTCAAGGATGAGGTTAATAAACTGAGGTCTGTGAGGGCCTGGGACTCTCGGGCATCGCCTCCTCACTGTGGACTTTTACCGAACTTCCTTTAGTCCCCATCAGTCGGGAGGAGGCGCATTCTGGGCCCCTCTCCCTAAACGCTCACCAAAACTAAAACAAAACTCCTGGCTTGATTATTTCCCCAGGAGAGCCTAATAGCCCAGAGGATGCCGAACAGCAGGAAGGGGAAAGGGGCTTCGCGGTTCTTCGTAATAAAATCCCATTCCCCGGCGCCCTAGACCCGGGCCAGGCGCCAGCGCTGCTCGCTTAGGGTGCCCAGAGTGGGGTGGAGGGCTGTCCCTGCTCTCCACTCCCACCGCGCGGGGACCAGCTGCCGCCTGGCCTCCTTCTCCTTCCTTTGCCACCTCGGAGACAAGCCTGACAGCAGACTCTTTAACAGTTCTGGGGCAGGGTGAGGTGGGGTGCTGTCCCCCCGCCCCACTCCCGCCTCGCGGTGGGTCCCCTCCTTCTCCCAAGAGCGGGTCTAGGCAGCGAGAGAGGCCAAGGAGGCTGCGCCCTCCTACCCGGCTCCGGGCCGCGCTGTGCCGGGCCTCGGTTCCTGCAGGGGTGCCCTGGATCGCGGGGCTCGATTGTGACAGCTCGGGGTTGGAAAGGGTGCCGTCCTTTCTTCCCACCCCCCGCCCCGCAGCGATCCTGACGCCACTCGGGCCTCCCCCTCCCTGCCCCTCGCCAGGCCGGGAGCTGCAGGAGGACGGGGCGCAGTTTCCCGAGTGCCCTGCCTCGCTCTCGCGGCTGCAGAAGCTGCGCCCTGGGGGCGGGGTGGGAGCGCAGAAGGGCCAGAGGCGAAGGGGCAGTGGGAGCCCCGGCCCCGCGGCGCGGCTTCAAGTTTCCACCAGCGAGCGGTTGTGCAACAGCCAGAAGTGCAGGAGCCGAGGGCGCCTCGGAAAACAAGCCGAGCCTATAAACAAAGCCACGTGGCCTCTGGGCTGGGGGGGGCCGGGCTAAGAGCAGGCGCCTCTTCCGGCAACAAAGAGCCGCGGCCAGCGGCCCGGGATAAATACGGCGGCCGGGACAGCAGCGCAGCACTCCAGGGAGCCTCGCGCGCCCGGCGACCCTCCACAGCGCCCCCCGCGAGCGCAGGTATCCCGCTCCGCACCCCCGATCCCGCAGCCCTCCACTCGGGCTCCCTGCAGCCGCTCCCTCACCGGCCCCGGCACCCCGAGCATCCGCCCAGGGCGGCGCGTCCCCAAGGCCGCCGGGCCAGTCCCGTCCATCAGTCCGTCGCGTCCATTCGTCGCGTCCGTTGGCAGTGCCATGCCATTCCTCGGGCAGGACTGGCGGTCCCCCGGGCAGAGCTGGGTGAAGACGGCCGATGGCTGGAAGCGCTTCCTGGATGAGAAGAGCGGCAGCTTCGTGAGCGACCTCAGCAGGTGAGGGGATCGCCACTAATTTCAGCTGCGCAGAACTGACCCGGTTGGTCTCCGGGAGCGGGTCGGGTGACTGGGACTCAGGCCGGGCTGGAACAGGGTGAGAAGGGAGCCCCTGACCAGAAGGATGGAAGTGAGTTGCCCGGGTTTCTGCAGAGGTCGCCAGAGCACGGGATTCGGGGTATTTGGTTTCTCTTATGGTTCAAGGTCAGCGTCTCCAAGTGGGCACGACTCTTTACAGAGCCCCGTGTCCCTCTGAGAATCTGACGACAAACGAGGATCTAGTCCCCAAACGCTAAAACTTAAACACACAACTTCAGGGGTCCCCTGCCTTAAAGGACACCGGTGTCGCGCGGTTTGCGGGTCGGGGCGCCGGCGAGTGGGCTGCACAGCTTTCACCCTGGGGTGGCGGGGCTCCGAGCACAAGCCTGGAGACGGGATTGCACACGGGTCCCGTCGGGAGCACCTCCAGGCTCTTCCCACGCACAGGCGACCACAGAGTGGGAAGAGAGGATGAGTAACCAGGAAGGGGCCGCCAGATGGTCCCTGGGGCACCAGTGCTTGCGGGCGGACTTGCGGAGCCATGGTAAGGACTGAGAGACAAGAGCTGCGGAGGAGGGAAGGGAGGCAGGGTATAGATCCTACAAGCCTTGTACTCCTGGGGGGACGGCGTCTTTGCACCTGTTTCCTCGGTGGCACTTTCGGTCAGTTTTCTTTGTATAGTGAGTGCGCCCCCATTTCAAGTGATGCCTATCACCTGCAGAAAGCCCACCTGGCTTGCGTGAGCCTCTGGACTCAAGTTCCACCTGAGCTCTGTCAATCTGGTGGAAAATCCGAGGTCCACCGTGCCTGCTGCTCTGCTTCGTTAATAACACAGGGAAGCAGCGACAAATGAGTTAGGTGGTCTGGAGTCCCTCAGTCATGATCTCCACAGAGGGCTCCCGGATCACTGCCATTTGGCCCAGAGGGGATCAGTGCAGACCGCTTACCCTTGGGTGCCTTTATCCCGGGCCTTTGCTGAAAACCACTGCTCCACACCCCAGCCCTTAAATTGACTTCAGTGGAGAGTTCTGTACCTGGGCCAGCTTCCCACTCAGATTTACCAGTGGTTGTTTGGCTGAGCCCCTGGCACTCAATTTCACGAAAACTATCAAGGAAAAATCGTTATTGCCATGTCCTGACCTTCAGAGCCCCACACCTGTTTGTGATTTGTAAAGCATCACCTTTTGTCTTCCAATGGGAAAAAAATGTTTAATCTTGGGGGTCTGCCAGGAGAGACAAGAGCACATTGACCTTTATGTTAAAGACACTTGGAAGCAGTCCCTGGGGAGTTTGCGGAGCACTATAAAGAAATCTTATTTATGAAAAACCAGATAATTTACAGGAAAATAAAAAGACCAACTGCTGTCACTAGACTCTTTTAAGGGACTCTAGTTACCAACTAGGCCTAAATTATTCTCCCTAGACTAAAAGCTTCCTTTTATTTTAGTAGAGTAGAAACTTCCTTCCTTCCTTCCTCCTCATTCCCAAGAAATGAGGATCTAATATTTTAGTGCTTTATCTTTGTGTAACAGTTTGGATTCTTTCTAGGGAGGTGCAGTCATGATCTGCTAAGCTGTGTCACAGTGGCCCACCCAGATATAAGTGTAGCATGCTCCTCAGCGGGAAACAGACCATTGGGTTCAGCAGGAGAGGTTCAAAATGCAGAGCCTCTGGTTCGCATAAACATTCACACTGCATCTGCTCCAGGAGAAAAGCGGGTATCACTCCTATTTCCAAGTAAATAGTGGTGCCTCTCCCTCCACAGTAGGGGAGACCTGGAGAAGGTTTTACCTTACCACAAAAGTTTAACCCAGGCTGGAATCAGGTAGCTACCCACCCCCTCTTCCCTTCTTGAACCTCCTTTCTTTCCTCCATTTTCACGCTTTCTGAGCTAGAACTGTCACCACCAGCATCATCACAAAGCGTGATCGATATAGTGCCCACCTGTGGCTCTTTGATGAGTCATCTGAGGAATCATTTGGTAGCTCCTAGCAAAGCAGCTGGCTGTTTGTTTGCAGAGTGTTTTTTTCCCCAGCAATTGTAAACAATCCCTTCCCTACTTAGCATGAGAAGTCTGCCAACTTCTTAAAAGCAGTTGGCCTTCTGAGACCTGGGTTTGTAGTCTCGAATATCCCCACTGTTTTCAGTCTTGGTGATGTTTCGCTGTGATGTCAGGTTCGGGCTGAGTGCCTGCCTACTCAGGTGAAGTTGAATGCCTCCCCTGTTAGGAGCAAACAAGGCAGGCCCTTTTGTTTGTTTGTTTGTTTTTTCAGTATGCGGGCCTCTCACTGTTGTGGCCTCTCCCCTTGCGGAGCACAGGCTCCGGAGGCACAGGCTCAGCGGCCATGGCTCACGGGCCCAGCCGCTCCGCGGCATGTGGGATCTTCCCGGACCAGGGCACGAACCCGTGTCCCCTGCATTGGCAGGCGGACTCTCAACCACTGCGCCACCAGGGAAGCCCAAGGCAGGCCCTTTTGAAAGGGAGGGAGCGGGTGGATGTAAAACAGAGGCCTGCAGGAGCCTCATGCACTTACTCTGATTCCACCTACCATTCTGTGAACTGCCTGAACAGGAGAGAGGGATGAGGGTACACTTGGTGTATTGCAGCCTGGGGACAGTGTTTTTGTGTTGACCACAGTTTGTCTGCCTAGCGCACCTTCTCTGGACTCTGTTGGCCATTCTCTCTGTGGTCCAGGGCCCTGTCCTCCTCCAGCAGCAGAATGTTACAAAACCCCATCACAGCTAAGTGCCCTGAACTGAGATCATGGGAGGATTTCAGATAAGCTTCAAGCAGGGCCCCTTGTGAAAAAGTTGAAGCTACATAAGCTGGAAGAGAAATGGCAAGTGTTACATTTGAGGAAAGAGTTCGGCATGAATTGGAGTGATCCAAGAATGCTTCAAGGAAGTGATGGTTGAGCCACCTCTTGTGCAGTCTTCCTCACCAACAAGCCCCAACCCCGCCCCAGCCCACCTCCAGGATGAGTAATCTAAGCTCCCTGAGCCTGGGCCACTCTTCTGCAAGCCTGCAGTTGAAAACTCCAATGTTGCTTTCCAGTACAGCTAAGGCTGAACCAGGAAGCAGGAAGTTTACTTCAGTGCCCTGGATGAGTTAGTGAATAAGCAAATAAAAATAATAGTTAAGATTTTATGAGTGCTTACTGTGTGCAAGGCACTGTTCTAAGAGCTACATACACTAGGCTGTTTGTTTTGCCAGAACAATCTGGTTACTAGCCATGTGAGCTTGACAAATTGGGTATGTATTGGAGCAAATTAGCATAGAAACTCATTGGCCTTAATCTATAAGTAAGCCCTTTGGGGTAGGCCACAGCTTTCTTAAATGGCCTGTTATTACAAATGAAATGAGAAATAGGGCTTTTTTTTTTTTTTCCTTCCCTCCCTTTATCTCTGCTGCCAAATGGGCCTATTTTGAAATCTTTCACTTTTTCTAAAGTTGTCTTTAAGTATCTTTGTATGTGTGTGATGAAAGTACAGGGCTGGACGAGGTCTTCTTTCTTCTAGGCCTGTGCCTATAAAAATCAAGATTAGTAAGATCTGACTATAATATAGCGACTTTCTGGTTATTATTGAATTTAATGAAGAAAGCAGCCTCTTTAAATGGTTTTGTTTATTTGAAAAAAAAAAAAATGTTGTGGTTCCTAAATGGTGGTGGCTTTTCCTGTTCAAAATTTCAGTTGTAATTTTCCATTGGCTTTGCATTTCCTTGAAATGGACATAACTGAACTCTCAAAATAGCCTCTAACTGAAATATATTATTGCTTAAAAGAAAACATATAAGCAGGCAACACAAATAAACCCCATAGCCCTTCCTTCCAGGCCCTACCTCTAAAGTCCAAAACCTATTGTCTAAGTGAAAAGTGCAAGGTTTCTCTTTGGTTAAAGCTTTTCTACATTCTCCAGTGGGAGAGCATCATCAATTATGTCAAATTCTTCTTAAACTAGCTTTGGAAATGAGTCACTTGGGCTTAAAGCAGGTTATTGTTGTTTCTGTGAAGAAAGCAAGTGCTCAAATTCCTTTGAGGAATGTTTTCAATTAGAAAAGAATAAGATGAAATATAAATATTTAACATTGCTAAGGAATGGTCACAATCTATGGCCCAGGCTCCAAAAATGTTCTGCTAAACCTTAAATGTGTGATTGAGAATAAGGCAGCTTCATTTTATGGTTCTCTCTATGTGGAACTCAGGCTGTAGGCTTTTGTTCATGGTGCATGTGCGAGTTTCCTTTAAAAATAAGGCTTTGTGTGGTATTTTTACACAAAATGGCCTAACTTTGTTTTCTAAAGCTGTTCTCAGCTTTGGTGCATCGTGGACCAATCAAGTGACTTTCCATCTTTCTCCCTTCTCCTCAGCATTGATTGAAATTTCTTAAACTAGCTCTAAGGGCTCAGAGTTCTGCTCTCTCTTTCTTCTGCCCCTCTTTTCCTGCTGACCTTGGTGCAAGTCAACTGACTGGTCGGTGGTTTTCTGCCTCTATAGCTGTGCAAGCAGACAGACACACACTCACGTGTGACACAAAGCTGGACCCAAAACATTCACCCTGGGCTCACTTAAGAAAGTGCCTCTAAGAGAGCGCATTTCCACAGTAATCGCTCTGAAACCTAAAAATATCCCGTTTCCCTCAATGAAAAGGAGAAGGCTAATGATATTAGGAAACTCAGTAAATGGTATTAAGCATGGCCTTCTGAGGGAAGATTAACAAATGACTGATTATCTATCAAGCCTATCCCTATGGGTCCAGAAACACTGAGTATATTGTTGGTAATGTCACGTGTAAGCATGTTAGTGAGACACTTATTGTACTTATTGAAGTGCTACTGGAGAGACCATTGTAGCAACAGGATACTGGAAATTGTTTCAACCCCTCTTTTCTCTTTTACATAATATCCATACAATGGAGAAGTGCAGGTGTACCTCATCTTATCCAACAGATGTAGGTCCAAAAAAGATATAAATTAAATCATATTTTAAATTCAGCAGAAGAACTCAGAAAATTAAAGGCCTCTAATATATGGCTGATGTAAGGGGAAACAAACCCTAATTGATGTTTTACTGGTTGGCATTATAAATCCTGCCTGGCGCGTGCATGCCCCACGGGAGTTGGGGGGATCGGGGAACCTATCTTCTCGTTGTACCTCAGTATTTCTCCTGCATTGCTTCTGTGGAAGCTCTTCAGAGACTTACTCTGAAATCCCATTGCATAATAGAATAGAACTCAGTCAGCCCCCCAAATGACAGCTCAGCTCAGTTTACTGAAGGAAATATGCCCCTGACCCAAGTTGAATCTACACATCTTTAGTGACCTGTGAATTGGCCAGTTCTGTCTTTTCAGCTCTTATAAATGTATGAGTTGTAAATACAGCTTGTTTCATTTAGGACTCAAGGTCTTCACCTCACAGCATGATGCCTAGTGTTAGTCAAGGAATTATATAAAACCTAAACAACTGGGCTTCCCTGGTGGCGCAGTGGTTGAGAGTCTGCCTGCCAGTGCAGGGGACACGGGTTCGTGCCCCGGCCCGGGAAGATCCCACATGCCGCGGAGCGGCTGGGTCCGTGAGCCATGGCCACTGAGAAAAACACCTAAACAACTAGTACTATACACTGAACATCTCCTAGAGATGCAGTCTGTAAGTCAGATTTTTGTAAATGTTTTAAAGACACAAGGGGAGCATGCTAGTTAAAAGCAGCTTGGGTTCACTTTAAATAGGTGAATTGTATGGTATGTGAATTATATCTCCATAAAGCGGTTTTTTTTAAAAAGCAGCTTGGGGTGGATGTTTTTGCAAAATGAAAGTATTGTGTATTATAGTGATACCAGTAACCATTCCTCTCCCTCCCTCCCTCCCCATCCATTCATCATTTTTGCTTAAAATAATGTTGTTGTACCCTGCATGGCTCCTAAAGAGTGCAGGGCTGTGTGTCAAATACAATGGCAGACACTGTTGGGAATTCAAAAGAAGCAGAAGCCCCCGTCCCTGCCTTCCACAGAGATGTGACACTATTTCATCCCCGAAGAGGGAAGACTGGGCCCGTACAGACTTCTTTTGAGTGATTATTTTATTGTTTGGTTTGAGGAGCATGTATGTTTGTGTTTTATAACACAGTAAGCTATTTATAGAAACAGCTCATGTTAAAGTATAGCTGTTACAGCTCATCCCCTCTTGCCTGTTATTCCTAGTTACTGCAGCAAGGAAGTATACAATAAGGAGAATCTTTTCAACAGCCTGAACTATGATGTTGCAGCCAAGAAGAGAAAGAAGGACATGCTGAATAGCAAAACCAAAACTCAATGTAAGCCGTTTGTTGTGAACTTGAGAAGAAAACTGAAGATCATTATGATTGGGTTTTGGCAGGGGAACAAATCACACCTCACATGTTTGGCATCCGCTTTCATGTTGACTGTGTCATTCACAGAGGTTACCCGGATCTTTGCACTCAGAAACATGGCTGTGCATTTTATGAGTGAGATTAATGTATTCTTTACAGTCGTGTTTATAAGTCAGTTGCTAGTTGGGGTGTTTTTTCCCTGCTTGTCACTTACATTTGACATAGTTAAGCTTAGTTATTATTCAGTGGTATGGTCAGCTGAACCAGTTCCAGTGTGTGCTTTCGTTTAGAACTGTGTTTTGAGGCTTTGAACATAGATTTCTTTCTCCCTCTTCCCTTGTATAAATACTAGTAACATTTCTAGATGCTGGATGTAAGTATGAACAGAGAGTATAAAGTTCTATTAATAAGCATGAATTACAGATCTTTAGTTTATTCCATCTGTACGGCATGGTTTCTTCATATTATCTGTTCTATTTCTACTTTTTATGGCCTTGTTTAACTTGTAAGCTTGGCATTTAACACAAACTCGTACTTGGGTATTAGGTTTTTTTCTTTAATTTGGAGCTCTGGTATACTCAATCTGAGTATCAAAGACTTGAAGTGCTTCCGACAAAGTAAATTACAACTCCAGTATTTATACACTGCAGAAGTTAGGCATTTGCCTCCCCTTAGATTGTCAGTAGAGTCTGTCCTTTTTTGTCGAAACTTTTTTACACTTTGGATTAAATGAAAACGAAACAAGTTTAAAATCTTGGGCATGTTATAAATTTTAAAGCTGTGGGGTTTTGGGTTGTTTTTATTTTGTCTTTGTAGATTTCCACCAAGAAAAATGGATCTATGTTCACAAAGGAAGTACTAAAGAGGTGAGCACCCATCTGCTTACTAAGGAGTATGCTTAGCTTTATGCCTCCCCTGACAGGGTAGGGGCGAGACTGGGAAACTACTTCACATCATGACTGTGTTCTTGGATGTGGGTGGTGGAGGCCTGCAGCCCACTACCTAGCCAGCCATCAGAGTTTGGGGCTACAGAGAGAGATGCAAAAGTCACTAGGTGGGCTCCCCAGTCATTCAGTGGGATGATGTATGTAGCAATGCTTTATAAAGATTAATATTCCCACATCTCAAACACACTATTATAAAGCTTTAGCCTTTCCCTCAGGGCAGTGCCTCCCTTTTGTTCTAAGATCTCTTTTAGACTTCAACTCAATTCATTTTAGCCCTGGAAGGGTTAATCACTAAATACGGGAGAAGTTTTCGTGCGCACCCAGTGTGAGGCTGCACGAGCTAGATGCAGAAGAGAACAAGACACTGTAATATCTAAATTTGCATGGCACTTTGTAAAACCCTTTTATGTACATTTTCCCGCTGCACAGGCATTTGCTCAGATAACTAGGATACAGGCAGTATGACAGATTGATAGAATTTCTATTGCTGTCAGGGACCTTGGAGAACATCTAGTTCGCTCTGTGACTTGAGGCCCTGAGAGGGCCAGGGATACACCCGAGACCACCCAGGTACTAGAAGCAGAGCTGGGACTGTGAGTCAGGGCTCTCTACACCCAGTGCCTTGTGTGTTCACAGAGAAAAGACCAAAACTCCTTTGGCTTCTTCATGAAGCCTTAAAAACGTTTCTGATGATCACAGAGAGAAAAGCACCAGAGATGTGGCAGACAGAGTTGACACACATGGGGCTAATTCTTACCCCAGGAGTATGTTACAGTGACCAACACACATCACATACCCAGCTCCCAACCTTTCCTTGACAGGCAAGTACAAGTGCATGCAGAGAACAAGGGCCCAAATGGTACACGTCACAACTTTAGTCACTGACTAAAGCAGCTGCCGGCTGTACTACCCATCTTTGTGGCTCATGGTGGGGCAGGGCACCAGGGGCCCAGGGGCCCAGAAAGGGCTGATCATGGCACAGGAAAGCAGCAGATGGCCATAGGTTACCTAACACAGCCACCAAGCTTGTCAGCAGAGTCCAGGCAGATTTTTCTGGAAAATGACCTCTGCACCCCCTGCTTTCACATTCAGCGCCATGGATATTGCACTTTGGGGGAAGCCTTCAACAGGCTGGACTTCTCGACTGCCATTCTGGATTCCAGAAGATTTAACTACGTCGTACGGGTGAGTCTCTGTAGATTACCCAGACTCCCAAGTTGAATTGTCTTTTCGGGTTGTCTTGAAGTAGTTCCCCCACACCAACCAAAAAAAACACAAACAAACAACTTTTTAGGACCCTGGGGATTTTAAGGAAAGCAGAAAATGGATTCCTCAACTCCCCCCTCCCCCGATGTACTTCAGGTTCCTATACGGATACTGAGATCCACATAGGATGGAGCCATCCATATGGATGTCCCTGAGATTGGCCCCCTCGGACAGGGGCCGCCGTAATACCTCACGTGAGCCACAGTGCAGGCAGCAGAGGCTCTAGCAGTAAGATCAGCAACAGAGAATTCAGCAGAAAGCAAGCTGTAAAGCACCTTGGCTTGTTTTAAAAACTTTGTGCACCTATGATTGTTCTCACTGTCCTTCCTGCCTGGCTTTAGCTGACTCTAGGTGACCCTAAGGCATTCTTGGTTTAAGCCTCAAAACTGGGTGAGTTCAAAGCACCCCAGAACTTCTTCCTCCTGACTCCCTTCCCCCACCCCCATGTAGTAACAATATTCAGTCCCAGGTTCACTTAAAGCTTGAAACTACCTGTTTGGCTCAGTTGCTTCCCATTTTAAACCCTATGTTGGAAAAAAATAATTTTTTAATGAGCTTTAGCAAAATATTAATGATGAAGGTAGTAAAGCAAGGAAGTCTAACCATGACCTTCAAGTCACTGATTCTTTTTAGTTGGTTGGTGGTTGCTTTTCCCCTCTAAGCTCCCTTGTATGTTTTTGTCAGTGGTTCCACCTGGGGGGGTAGCAGCTGTTTGGGTTTTAGGATCAGAAGTAGGAGGGAATTTACCCGCTGTGGGTGTTAGTTGGTTGGGTTTTTTCTTTTCCCTGGGTTGTGCTTCTCAGTGCCGTGTCATTGAGTCAGATGACTGCAGAGGCTCAGCCAGAGCGATGACATTCAAGCCCCCTTGAGGCCTGGGTCATTCACCTGTCATCTGGGCAGATGCAGGGCTGGCCGTCCCAACTGACCTGATAAAAAACCCAGGCCTCTTGTAGGTTAGAAGCTCTGAGCAGAGCCCATGACCAGACCTGTCTAGTCTTCAGCTGAGCCCTTATTCCAGTCCAAAAGGGATGAAAATAAGAGACCTTCTTGATGAAATGTTCATGTCATTTCATCAAGACTCTGCCGCTTCTGGGAGGTCACTGTGGCCGGCAACCCAGTGCAGGCTGGTTGGAGTCAAGCCCGGGAAGATCTGGAAACTTGTTGCTGAGACTGAATAGTTTCCATCCTCTAGGTGTTAGAGGAAGACACCCAGATCTGATGTCTTGATTCCAAACTGATCAGCATTTGGTCAGTTTTAAGACGGTTCTCCTTCCTACTTGTTCTCCTTCTCACAAGAAACAAAGCAAAGGAACAAGGATTCAAATAGTGAAAATCTGTTTCATGCAATTATGTGCACTGACACCTTTTAGCCTTCCATTAACCCTGTAAAGTGTAGGTACTTTTATCATCGCTGTTTACATATACAGTGAGGTAAAAATGACCTGTCCAAGGTCACGAAGCTACAGAAGGGAAGAAATCCAGATCTGAAACCTGGGCAGTCTAAAGTCCACACTCTTTAGCTGCTACAATGAGTTCCATATAAGCAGAGGATTGAAAGTAAAATGGCCTGAGGTCAGATCCCAGCTCCACGGCTTTCACGCTGTTTCAGCCTCTCCAACACTCACATTCCCGGGTGTAAGAAGGACTTAGAATAACCTCACTTCACAGGGTATCTGTGAAACTCAGTAATGGAAATACTCTGAAGACCAGAATATGTTATTCAAAGTCAGCTACTAATACTTATTATTACCTACTTATCAAAATTATTGTTTATTCTCCCTGAAAAGTCTTTTCAATTTGGTTGATAAAAAATGTTTTTCTACTTAGAAAAAAGAAAAATTACCTGGGGAATCATGCCCTTTGCCTTTGATTAAAACTCAGCATAGAGGACTTGTGTCTGTCAGTATCTGATTGTAAAATACATCCTGAGCACATTCTCCTAACCTTTAAGAAACTACTGAATGCTTTCAGTTATTAGGTTCAGAAAGAGGGGGGAATATTTCCATTTTGGATAGAACAATCTTTTTTTCCCCTTCACTGTTAAGGGTCCTCTGTAATTTGAGAAATGCCATTTTTATAAAGAGCTTAAAACATTTTAATGATAGGCACCACGTTTTGAGGGTTTTCTTCTAAGGAACTTAAGACACTTCTCAAATATTCTTCTTATCCTTAAACCAACTTTGCAAAGTAGCTTGCCAGTATGTTATCCTCATCTTACTACTTCAGCTTAATGGTTTTTTAATACTACAATGATTCCTCAGTCCCAGTAAGAAACCGAACCAACTTTGAAGCCTTAAAATCTGTTTAACCTCTTTAAAGACAAAGTACATTTTTTAAAAAGGTGTCATGTTCATGCTAGCTGTCAATGTTAATAAAAGAGACATGCAGAGGGAATAAAAGGGATAGCCAACACTCCTATCTCAATGTTATGATGTTTTATCAGCATGAAAATTTTGTGGAACTTTTGGAATCAAAATTTGAATATAAATAGGAGAGGTTTTTATACAGCATTTGTACCTTTTTTTAATTGGCTTCAGGCTACACTCATTGCCTCTACCTGCTTCTCTACACACTTCCAATGGCTTAAACATAGTTTTAACTGGGTTTTAAAGATGATTTTAAATCTTTAAAAGCAGTAACTTATGAAAGGCCATTTTTAAAAAATGGGTTTACACCACGCCTCAAGACCAGCACATTTTGGAAAGTCCCCTGGGGAGCCAGTGAGGATTCCAGGGGCTAGGCCAGTGGTGGGGTTAGAACCGTAACCACAAGAAAGCAAGTACTGACTAACCCACCCAGGGCACAGAGAGGCCAGCGGAGAGAGTGGATCTCCAGTAAACACATCAGAATCACATCTGCACATTAGAATCACCTGTGAAGCTTGCTCCTCTAAGCCCACCTCTAGAGCACCCGAGTTCATTAGTTGAAGGTGACGCCCAGGCACTGCTACTTAAATTTATCCACCAGGTGATCCCAGTGTGTTTTCAAGTTTGTAAACCAGCTCAGAAACTACTTGGGAGCCCAAATGTTATATTTTGCATAATGAGTTTTTAAACAAGACACCCCGAGGCACAAGTGCAAGAGAGGGCTTTAACGCTTTAATGCCAGAATGCTCTTTGATCTGGTCCTCCCAGCTCTCTCTATGGGATGAGAATGTGGCCAAGTACATGGTAACTGTAGACGCTGTCTTCAGACCAGGAAGATCCTTGAATAGCGGTTTCCTGACCTGACTGAAGTGACCCCTGTGTGCATCAGATCAGGAAGGACAAACAGAAGTTTGCAACCTCACTCTCTCTGTCCCTCTGCAGCAAAGAAGAACATCCACAAGCTAAACCAGTAGTGCATATTTTTATTTTTTTCTGCATTACCACCCTAAGTCCATTTGAATGTTTCCAGCAAGTTACTGCATTCCTACCGCCCCTAAAAGTCTTTTCCAAAAACATGTTTTAGTTTAAGTTGACTGGTGGTTTGGCAAATGAAAGGCTGAAATATGGCACGATGACTCAAATTCAAACCCAATGCCTTAAATTAAGGGCGTGCTGTTGCCAAGCCCCTGGTGGGTTGTGATGTGTATGGGCAGCCTGGCCCCTTCACCAGGTCCCTCTGCTGCAGTGACCTTGGATTAATTTGGTGCTGCACAGCCTTCCTCTGATGGAAGGCGGCCCCTGCCACCTCGGTCTTAAAACTGGTGGGTATCTTTTTCCACTGAGACAAAGAAGCTGGCAGGGAGGGAAGGTGGCCAGCCATTCCAGTGGCAACAAAATCAAAAGAACAGGGCGCAAGCCCATTTGAAAGTGATTGGCAGAAATGGTTGGGAATTGTGAGAATTCACTGTGGGGTATTAACAGTGAGGGCCCTGAGCAGGTCCCTAAAATGAATGCTGATTTGGCTGCTAATGATTTTACCGAAGAAACGCTGCAGCTCTTGGAATTCCGAGCCTTCTCAGTCACACTAAGCCTTTAGGCAAGCAAGAGATCCTGCCATTTCTGGGTGCCCACAGAAGTGGGGGACACTCACAGAACTTGAGGGTATGACCACAGGATTGGGGGAGTGCATGCAGAAGTAGGGGGTACCCAAAAAAACGGAGGAAGCCTGAGAGACCAGAATAGTGGTATTTTCGACCATGGACACCTGACAGTACATTAATAATTTAAGCATGTATTCTCAATTTATGTATATTCATAAATTCACTTGTAAATCATATACCTATAAAAGGTGCTAATAATGGTACCTATCCCATCATGTTGCTATAGAATTAAACTGAGCTTAAACACGTGAAATGCTTTTAGACAGTGCCTGGTATATGGTGAGCATCAGTTGTTGCTGTAACTATTGTCATCTTTAGTGTCCTAATTACAGGAATTAGAAAATATATGAAAGTAGAAATTAAAGATGAAATAAAACATAGAGATTGATTATTTTACGACTTTTCTACCTGATTTTCTTTCCCATCTGACTTTGGAGACCAGAAGATCAAAAATGTGCCCATGTTGTATAAATTTTTTTCTTGAGGATTCAGAATTTAAATATATCCCACCATGAGCCCAGAAATATATTTTATACTAAAATTCTAGCTAGTTTCTAGGCTCAGTCAGGTGCTTATTATACAGGGGATAGGCTAAATTGGATAGGTGAGTCGCGTGTTAATTGCCAATTCAGCAGACTTTTTTCCCATCCAAGGAGGGATGTTCCTGAGAGCATATGACATTGTTCTAAGTTGCTCTGGTTGAGGGTGAGACAGAGGTTTAAGTATCTGTGAGCTAGGATCCGAAGGCCCCTCGAGTCTTCTAAAAGAAGGGCTTTCCAAAGGCAAGGAGGTGACAACATCCTCTGCTAGGTCCCCGTACATCAATATTGCTTCAGGTGAGTGTTTTCAAATCCCTAAGCAGGTGTTTTCTATATTAAGTCCATACCATATACCTAGTGTTGCCACAGTCACTTGAGGAATCAACTAAGACCTGCTGTCTGCTGGTCAGGAGTTTCTGGGCTACTCTGGGAGACAAGGTACAAGGTACTGCAGTAGCAAATTGGGTTTGGTCCTGTCTAGGAGAACGGAAGAAGAAGCACTGGAGGCAGCTTCTTGGAAGAGGTAGAACCTGAGATTCTCCTTCCTTGAAGGATGGCCAGGATTTGGCCAGGTGGAGAGGCAGGTAGAAGGCTTTGCAGGGACAAATGGCGTGAGCAGAAACCTGAAGCTAGAGAGAACAGAAGTGGAGGGGAGTGATGGCGGGCCAGGGGCCAAGGGCAATGTGACATCCAACCTTGTAGAAGCGTAGGGTGGGGGTAAGGAGGCTACAGCAGACAGGGAGCCCAATTTAAGCAGCCTCATTGAGGCAGACAGACCTGCTCAGATCAATGCGACAGGGAATAGGGCATCATTCTAAGTTCAGAATTTTCTGGGATGGATGGAAGACAGAGAGGCAAGTTGTTCTCGGCTAAGAATACAATTAATTTGTGTAAACTTGGCCCTCAGTTAGAGGGATGTTTCACTTGCAAATAATATTTACCCAATCTTGACATGCCTGGAGATTATTAATGTAGCAGAAATGTTCCTTCTTCCAACCTGTCAGTGTTCAGGCTCAAAGTCAGGACAAAACTTTCCAGGTTTTAATCTGTGTTATCCATTGAGTAAATAAGGGTCTTGGAAGTACCTGGCACTCAATGCAGGCAGAAGCACTGCCTGATGTAACCAAAGGTTTATTGCAAAAGACATAATTTTCCTGTGGGCACCCAGCTGGCGTACTGAGCATGTGAGAAATGGCAGGGGCTTCTTGAAGTTTCTTCCTACCTTTGATAATCCTACGGCTTGTTTTCTAATCAGACATATACCTTAAACTGCAGAGCTCACTGTCATAGGAGATAGAAGAATTAGGGATAAGTTACATTCTTAACAATATTCTATGCAAGATAGAGTATGCTTGGGCAACAGCTGCATGGGTAACCTTGAACTAACAGGGAGAGTAGCTGCTGTTTTTGTTGATGCTTCTGAAGCCCCAGTTGCTTAGTGTCCCTTTAAATCCCTTTAAATATGTGTGTGTATGTGTGTATATATACCTACATATATAGATAGATATAAATATATGTATTTGTTAAGTGCCTGCCGTGTGCCAGGTTGCGGTAGAGTGGTAAACAAGATAACCCCTTCTGTCTTGAGGTTTCTATCCCAATTAGACAGTCAGCAAGCAAGTAAACAAGATCATTTCAGACATGTGTAAATGAAACAGTGAGGAACACTGAAACCATAGTAAGATCTAGGATGGTCCGCAAAGGGCTCTCTGAGCTCTCAAACAGGTGGCATTTGAACTGAGACCTGAGGGGTGGGATGGAGCTGGCACGTGAAGACGTGGCAGGACCAAGGCTGGGAGGTGGGAATGAGCTGAGCCTGCTCAGGGAACCAAAGGTGGGCCGTGTGGACAGAGCAGAGCGAGCTAGGGAGGCACTGGGCAAAATGAAGCTGGACAAGGGGCGAAGACCAGGTCAGGGAGGACCTTGCCAGTTATGGGCAAAGGGAAGACATTTGAGGGTTTCAAGCAGAGAAGTGACGTGAGCTAATTTATTTTTAAAAGTCTGAATGCTATGATGAACCGAAGGGAAGAGATGACACGAAACGCGCGTTTTCTGCGGGCAGAGTGAGATAAGAGGGCAATCTCCTCTCCCCATTCATCTTCCACGCACCACTTCAAGCTGAGGTTGATATCCCTCCGAGACTGACTATAGGATATCGCTCGCAACGAGACTTTTCTTCTACTCAGCATGTCTAAGACTAGCACAAGCCAAAGCTGAAGGGCAGGGTGTGGTTTCAGCAGGCGGCAACCACCAGCCCTTCCTCCCGTGGCCCAGAACCGGTCCTGTTACTGCACAGCTAGTCACTGTGGATCGGTTCGTGCTGGATCCCCAGGCGGCCCCCACGGTAATGATAGCCTGTAATTCAGGAGGAGCTGAGAACCCTCTTCTCCCACCCCTAGCCCAGTCCCCCACCCCGCCTCTCCTTAAACACAGCCACAAATTACTGGCACCTGGGCTAAAATTTGCCCAGCAGAAAACAAACAGCCATTTTCAAACAATCCGTTTTCCTCTGCTTTTTCTCGTGTGGCTGGAGGCAAAGAATCCAACTGGCTAAGTCATCTTGGTAAATAAATTGCTAGATACAGCCCTACTCCCCCTAGGCACACAGCTCTCTTGACACAGAATTAAAATTAATAAATTCTGTCTTCTTTACCACTAGTTCCACACAGTACTGGTTCTGGGTCCGTAGAGTTATTGTGATGTGGAAAGTAGACCTAAATGATTTACCCAAAGCAATTGCCTCATCCTAAATGCGTTATTAACCCTTTCTGGGTATTATTTCTCCCTTAATGTGAAAAGCTGATTACCGGTCCCAGTGTAATACTGATATAAGATTTCCAGACTCTTTCCTAGAACACTACATGGTATTGCCACTATTTTTAAAGTTTCGACCTAGATGCAAATTTGATTGGCCTTGACAAACTGAAGTCCTTAAACTATCAAAATACATGTTCTCCGTTAGACATATCTGTGTCCAAGTCCTGGCTCCACCACTTGCTACTGCTATATGTCTTCAGGTGAGTTGCTTAACTTCTCTGAGCCACAAAATCCTCTTTTAGTGGAGAGAACCCACTTCAGTGGGTTGCCTCTGAAGATTAAACAAGGTGACACATGTAAAATGCGTAGCATGTAGTAAACACCCATTATTGCTAGCAAAATAAGACTTCATGGTAGATGCAACTATGTAAGCCACAGAATGTATCAACATTAACTTTTATCAGCAGACAGGGAGCTACTAAATATATCAGAAACATAATAAAAATGACAGAGAGGAATATGAAAATTTGAAAGCATTTAAGCATTTGGTTGACAATACATAAAATTGAAATACAGGGATTCTAAAGGTCTCTAAACCAGCTGTACTTTACCCTACTATTCACTATGCCTTCCCTGGCAGTACTTCTACCTAGTAATAGTCTCTGTACTATGATAAAAATGAATGATAATAATTTGTTGAGTATATTCTTGCTATCAGGCACTGTTCTGAGTGCTTTATGAATGCATTTAATCTTCACAGCAACTCTAAAGTAGGTACTATTATTATGTATGGTTTACAGATGGGGAAACTGAGGCAGGCAGTTTGGCTCTGGAGCCCTCACTCTTGAACCCTATCATACACACACACACACACACAATCAGAAATTGACAAATTATGGCCCAAGGGCCAAATCTGCCCCCCATGCCTGTTTTTGTAAATAAAGTTTTATTGGAACACAGCCACACTTATTCATTTACATACTGTCCAAGGCTGCTTTTGTACTACAGTTGCTGAGTTAATTAGTTGCAACAGAGACCTTATGACCTCCAAAGGTTAAAATATTTACTATCTAGCCCTTTACAGAAAAAGCTTTACAGAAAAGATAACCCTTGATATCCACTTTAAACTTCACTAAAAGAATGTGGTTTGGAAGGGGAAGAAATAATACCTTATAATAATAATGCCTTGTATTTGGTATTTACAGTGGGTTTTTACATACTGATCTCAGTTACTTCTCATAACAACCCTGTGAAGTAGGTAGTCTTTTTTTATTTCCACTTTAGAAATGAAGAAACTGGGATTCTGGGAGGTTAAATGACTTACACCACAGACTAGATGGTAAACTCCGTGAGTCTAGGGATCGTGTGTCTTTATCCGCATCACCTACCACAACACTACGATAGAATGGGCATGCAGAAAATACTTGCTAAGTGAATGACAACTGTAAAGGTCACCCAGCTAGAGCATCCAGGTCCCCTCCTATTCTGGGGTTCTCTCTCCTGACCCCAAGGCTGCCGGACAGTGAAAAGAAGGACTTTCCTTTGACACCGGAATAAACAGAAGGTGGCTGACGTGTCATTCTCCTGACAGTTGATCGATTTTTGCTTCTGTTATCTTTCTCTTCCTTAGTCAAAGATCATCTCAGTCAGACCAAAGGGCTTTTTTGTTTCCCCTCAAATGCATAGTCACAGCCTTGAGAATTTTTGTGTCCTTGTGATTGGTGCATTTTTAGACAAGATTGAAACTGATGCCCTCGTGAGATGGTAGTCACATGAAATGGGGGTTTTGGACGGATTTCAGGCAGAGCTCTGCCCGCCCTCCTCCCACCCCAGGATGAGTCACTACCCTTCCCAGAGCCGACTCAAGACTTTTGTTTTCTTTCATCTTGCTTTGTGCTGGTCATGTGAGGCTCGGGGTATTAATAGATCCTGGGCTTGGCCTTCTGAATCTCGTTGTTGGTCAAGGAGATAAAGGAACGGTTTGGCCAGTCCCTTTGTGCCATTTTTCACTCCTCTCTCGACCGTCACGCGCTGGTTGGTGACAGAGCTGAACTGGAAAGGTAGAGGACAACCCGTCTGGTCACCGCCTGTGGACGTGGCCTCTGCTGATGTTTTGACTTCTTGCCTCTCTTTGTGGGCATTTGGTCAGTTCCTGACGTCCAGCCTTGGATCACCAGTACTAATCTTCAAAACCAGCCTCAGTCTTTCTCTGCCACCTTCCCCCAGCCTGATGACAGCATCTCTCCCTGTGTGTGAGAGAGATACATAAGCCAGGCAGGAAAAGATTGGGGGTCTTTTTTTTTTTAACTTAGAGTAAAATTATGTTCAGGAAATTAAAAGTCTGTCCGTGGTTTGACAGGCTCCTAAGGGGCTCCATGGGGACAAAATTTTTAAACAAATGCCTTGGAAGCAGAGGTTCTTTGAATTGCCTGGGGCTTTGATCCAAAAGTTTCAGTTCTTCTCTGCAGCCCAATTTTTAAAATGTCACTTTGCTAGTTCCCTCAGCCTTGATTCCAGCACCCAGCACAGTGTCATACTTGGTGTTTACTGACCTGAAGTGAAGTTGGGCTGGGGCCTGGCCAGGAGATGAAACTCCCTTGGAAGGTTTCCTAGGAGCAGAGATAGAAGCTTTAACATAAAGGGAGGTCCTGGGTCTCTAAATCTAGTTTACTGGCTCTAAGGCTAGTGAGTTTTACTTAGCCTGGTGGGTTCTGGTGCAATTAATTATTTTCACTTTATATCAACCTCTTTTGTTCGATAACTCTGTGAAAGCACGAAGTAGAAGGATCCCGCTGAGCCCTCTCACTCCTTGTGGCATAGTTGGTAAAGTTTAGTTTCTTGAGCCTCACTTTGCTCATCTGTTAACTGGGTAGAACCACTTGATCTCTAAGAGCCCATTCCAGTCTGTAAAGTTTCATTTTTTCAATAACAGAATCTTTGTTTTTTTTTTAAATCTTGCCACATTTATAAAGAATTTTGCTTTTGAAGGGAAGAAAGACTATGCTAAGGGTGCACCAACTTAAATTATTATCTTTATTTCTTTTTGTTTGGTGATAACATGGGTGGTGGGAATGGGACATACTCCTTCAGTAAACCGACCAACCTTTATTTTCTACCTACTTTATGCCAGGCACTGTGCTAAGAGCTTTATGTGCATTCCCTCCTTTAACGCTGTCACCAATCTTGGAGACTCGAAGTATTACAAGTAGAGATGAAGAAACTGGGGCACCAAGAAATTCAGGAATTTACCCAGAGTCACAGAGCTAATAAGTGGTCAAAGCAAAACTTGTACATAAGTCTAAGAGCTACAAGTTTCCTAGCCTTTGAGTAGAAATATGAGTATACACTGTACATCCCTGAATGTCTCTTTCTTCCTGTTATTGGCTTCTTTCTACAGAAAGTTAAGTGCAGTGAAAGATTCTAATTTAACAGACATTTTTATTGAATGCTACATAAGCAGGAGATATCTGGATAAGAATTGCCACTTCCTTGAAAAGTGCCCATCGTTGCTGAACTTGAGCTTTCAGGTGCCTTGAGAGCAGTCCCAGCCAGTGGGGAGAAGTTCAAGAAGGGGTAAAAGAATTCCCGCTGGGAGTGATTATGTACAACTCCAACATCACAGGTCACAGGAGGTTTTGTTCCCTTTGGAGAACCTCAGCTTCACTTGCTGAAGTAGGACAAGTAGAATGAATTAGCCCTGGCTGAAGCCAACCTCTTTATATTTAAAAGAAAAAAAGCAATTAAATATTCAGCCTGATGCCTAGGTTTTGAATTACCCCCATTTGTCTTTTACTCAGAGCATCTGCTTTTTATTGCATTGTGGCCCTGCCTGCCATTTATCTCTCCCTGTCAGTCTGTATCTACGTGTCATGTGACTCAAAAGTGAAGATTAGAGGAGAAAAATATCTCTGTAGTCTAAGCCTGGCAACTTCTATTTTTATCCACAGCTGTTGGAACTGATAGCAAAGTCACAGCTCACATCCCTGAGTGGCATTGCCCAAAAGAACTTCATGAACATTTTGGAAAAAGTGGTACTGAAAGGTGAGCTCTCTCTCTCACTCTCTCGCCCCTTTTTATAGGCCTGGGGCCGGACAGATGGATTTTCCAATGCAGTGGACATGTCACTGGATTTAAGGGAATGTAAGCAGATGGAAATGAATGACTCCAGATGCATTTCAGGGGTGCTGGATTCCAGTTTAGAAAGGAGGGCCATTCATGCTCATGACAAAGGGTGAGACCATCACCCTCCTGTCCTTGTGTTGGGATCATCCATTTGTCCTGCTCTAAGCCTCTCAAGCTTCTTGGTGTAGGCACGTGTCCCAACCTTGGCTACTGAACCTCTAGATTCCAAATTCCTAGAAAATTGAGCTGTGTACAAGGCAGAATAGATCCATAGACTCTCTGAGCTAGAAAGAACTTTACGTCTCTGGCTCAACTGACTCATTGTGTATACGGGAGAAAGAGTGATTTATCCATAATCACACAAAGAGTCAGCCAGACTGGATGAGAATCCAAGCTCCTGACCCCCAGACCTGTGCTTCTGCCACTGATCATCTAAAAGAGACATCACTCCTGGGCAAAAGAAGCTGCTTTCAGATCAGGTGAGCTATTGGTGCTGGTAGGACAATGAAAAGAGAAAGAGTCTTTGTAGAAAACGGGGAGAAGAGAACAAAGAGGGACCTAGATAATGGAAACTCTACCCAATAACCTCGAGTGCAGAAGCTTGGCCAAGTGTAGAATAAACACCAGCGAGAAAGAAAACCATATCCCCAGTGGGTGTACGCAGGTAACACGAGCAGAGGAGAGAAGAAGAAAGAACCACTTGTGAACTATGGAGTGTTCTAGTCTCATAAACGTTAACTACTTTTTTTTCTTCCCCACTCAAGTCCTGGAAGACCAACAAAACATCAGACTAATAAGGGAACTACTCCAGACCCTCTACACGTCCTTATGTACACTGGTCCAAAGAGTCGGCAAGTCTGTGCTGGTCGGGAACATTAACATGTGGGTGTATCGAATGGAGACAATTCTACACTGGCAACAGCAGCTGAACAACATCCAAATCACCAGGGTAAGCTGGAGCACCCCAGCCTCCTCCCAGCAGGAACGGCTGCAGTTGGTTCCTCTGCTGGGATGCTGGGCAGCCTCGCCAGGACTTTAAATTCTCTCTGGTGATGGAAAAGTCTGGACAGTTCTGATTGGATGCTTTCCGTTGGGTGCTGAGGGTGGGCTGGGGGACCTTCCGATAAAGGGGGTGTGGGGAGAAGAACCTGGCAGCGTGGGATCAGAGTATGTGAACGACGACAGCCAATGGAAACGCGCTAGGAAAGCTAGAAACTTGACCTTGGGGCCGATGTAGGCTACTTCACTGAAATCTCTAGTGGGATCTGGAGATCTCTGCCCATTTCCTCTTAAAGTACGAGTTTGTTTATGGCATTAGGATGCTGCCTTGTATACAACAGCGTTGTGATGGCAGTGGCTTGGAGAACTGGCACCAGCCTTTTAAAACTCTAGTTCCAATTATTAGTAGTTATGATAAAGGAAGGCTTTGAGTAAAGGCTGTAAACATACAGGTAGGAAAAGACATGAGCACCTCCAGCCTCGGGTCTCACTGCCCGCCTCCTTGTGACCACTGATCTCCCCAAATAGGGGAGATCCCCCAAACACGCTGCCCACAAGGCCCTCACTCTGCCCGGGCCTCTGCTTGACCACATGGACATACTGAATAGCTTCGAGTAAAGGCTGTAAACATACAGGTAGGAAAAGACATGAGCAATTCTCACTCAAGGCAAACAAACCAAAAAAAAACCACATGTCACCAGCTAAACCTCCTACCAGTAGTTTCTTTCGGCTTTTAAAACATAAGTTGGCCCCCAGCTCTTGGCCTCTTAAGAGTGAGCAAGAGGACTAAGGCACAGAAAAAATGTGAGAAAGACGCTGGTGTAATCGCTCAAGGCTCCCTGATGGACACACACACTTAGGCGGCTCACGTAGCACTTGGCTGTCTTATCTAATCACTGACCATGGCTGTTTTAAGTGGTTCCGGGACCCAGGCTGATAAAGTTTGGGTCTGCCCCGTCTCTCGAGAAAGAAACATGAAAAAACTTCTTTGACCTCTTTTAAATATTTCACTCTATGAAGTTTGCAAAATGCAGTGTCCTTGACTTTACTGTTAATAGCCTCTCTGTGCCTTAGTTGTTTTTTTCCTTAACTCTGAAACAGCAAATAATTGGAAGTCTCAGAGTTCTGTGACTTCCTTAGAGTCACTTAGGCTACAGTACACACACACACACACACACCCCAGTGATACTCAACCAGCGATATAAATGAGCAAGTCCCATTAGTCCCAAGGGCATCTTCCCTCCAGCAACTTGGAACACCCATTTAGATGGTCACACTTGCCCAGAACTTGCCTCTGTTCTCTCTGTCCACCTCACAGGAGCCCCCCACTTGGCCACATCTGCCCACATACCTTGCACTTCCATGGGCTTACTTCCCCAAAGCCCCCCTCTATTGATCTACAAACTCTCTTGGGAGGTACCCATTGTAGTTGCTATAACTCTTCATGGAGTGAGGGTAAAGGGGGATCAGAGAAGCCCAGTGACTCTCCCCAAGTGACACAGCAATCAGGGCCAGAGCTGAGGCCAGAACCCTGGGCTTCTTATTCTTAAAACGGCAAAGCTTTTAACATCAGTGGTTTCCAAACCTTTTTTCAATCTAGCTTTCTTCCAACTATTTATTCAATGACCCAGCCTTTTGCAAACCTTTTAAATCTAATGAAATCCTATGCAGGACGGATCAAACGCTGAAGTTCATCTCACCCTCCCCTCTGCTCACGGCACCCCAGTCAGGCCTAGCTATTCTCTGCACACTCTAAGCTTGGTCCTGCCTCGGGGTTTTTAAGCCACCTCCCTCCCTGACCATCCAATCTACTGAAGCCACTATCATCTTACCTTCTTCAGAGCCGCTATTATGATCTGAAATCATCTCATATGTATATTCACTCTCCTGTCTCCTGCACTGGCTTATAAACTCCACAAAGAAAGGACATCAGCATCTTGTTCCCTGCTCTCTTCCTTGTCCCTGGACCAGAGCAGATGGCAGTCAATAAGTTTTAGTTGAATAAATAAATGATCGAAGGGGACGCTCCTCCCACCACCTACCTTAGAACTTGTTCAATGTGCAGAGGAATACAGTTGGAAAATATTGCCCTGCATTTACAGTTGAGCATGAAAATTCACCAATTGCAGGATCTGGGACTAGTGATTCGAACTCTCTGTGCCTCAATTTCCTCATTTGGAAAACGGAGGCAGTCGTGCCTATCTCAATGCCCTGGTGTGAGATTTAATCAGGTAATATATAGAAAGCACTCAGAACAGTGCCTGACACATAGTAAGTATTGTAAATGCGTCAGCTGTTATTATTATGAAGGGCTCACTCTGTGGCAGACACTCTTCTAAGTCCTCTAATGTATTCATTAACTCATCTAGTGACTAATTGTAAGTAGGAGTCATCATAATAGCTAATATTTACTGGCCACTGTGCTCAGTACTTCCAGGCATTGTCTCATGAGAAAAATCACACTGAGTGGTTAAGAACGATCTGGCTGGGCCCTCCCCACCAATAAGATGTGGGTTGAACCCAGGCCTGTCTGCAGAGGCTATACTTTTACCCATGACACTCTACTCCCTCATGCCCTCCTTCCCAGCCCTCCTTGGCTCTGAGCTACAATATTTTGAGAGCCGTGCTGGAAGGAAAGATTGGGAGAGAGAGAAGGAACTTAATTACTTCAGTCTGGACTGTATTTTAAAACTTACTTTTTAACAGTTTGGACCAAAGAGAAGTATGTTATTACGTGAAAATGTTAAGGTGACATTTACAGTAATTGCTTTCTATTTGCCAAAGTTCTATCAGTATTTTCCCAGCAGATAATCTTGTTTTCCTTCAAAATTTCCTATCTAATTCTATGGAGCCAATTTTTATTGGCAAAAATAACTTATATAATAAAGAATGAAGGGGGAAAAAAACTAAGAGAACTGGCTTGTAGGGGAAAAAAAGCAAACAGAATCATAGTGTCCTGTGAACAAGGCAGAGAGAGTCTGGAAGCATGGGGGGGTGGGCAGGATGAATATAAAAAGATTTTCAGCAAAACACTTGATAGGGGGAGCACGACTAACTTCTTTTTCTTTTATATGTTTATATTCAAATAGAAGAAGGCATGCAAGCAGTTAATCATTTACCAGGAGTAAGGACTCAGCATGGGGTCTGGGCAAGGATTTTGGAAAAGTTCAGGTTTGAAAATCTGAGAGTGAATTCTGCCAAGTGGACTTTAATAGGAGTTCATGTAATAATTGGCCTGGGAGTTTTAACCAAAAAAGTAGATGCTTTGAAGTGCTGGAAACAAAAAGAAAATCTCACGGCAGTTTTATTGGCTCGTACGATCAGCAGCGCATGATAAATGACAAATAGGTCCAGGACCTTCTGCAGCCCGGCGAAGTCCTGAGGTTTGCAAACAATTGAAAGTTCAGCCCAGCAGCCTGAACGATATAAATTGTCAAGTCACAGACACTGCTCACGAATTAGGAGGCTGAAGCTACTCCAAGTCTGAGATTGCTGGAGCTGGAAAGGATCTTCAGAGACTTCTACTAAGCCAGTTCATTTTGGACACAGGGAAACTGAGACCCAGATTTCCCAAGGGCACTTGGGATCCGGATCTGCTGCTCGTCCAACCCGTGTCCCTCCCATGCCACCTCCCATTCTTCTCCATCGTCCAACTTCCCAAGCCGCCCTGCCACTGCCCACCTTCCCTCTGCACGCCTGTCCTGCTCTGCAGAGACGCAGGAGGGAATTGCTGAGACTGTGTGTCCCCCTGGAATCCTGTGTGTTCCAGCCTTGATGTGCCTCGTACAGAGTTTAGTTCCCTAAAATTTCGAGGAGGGAACTCAGTACTCATTCCCAGGATATTTTCCCCTCAGCTAAGGAAGGGTTTCTTCATCCTGTTTTGTTTTTTTTTTGTTTTTTTGTGTGACCTCCAGAGGTGATAGAACACTGAGCTAAAAATGTCAGTAGTTCAAATTCAAGAGCTCACCCAGGACTAGCATGGGAAGGACAAAGAACCATGGTCTCGAGCGATTTGAGCTGACTTCTTATCCAGATGGCAGCAGCCAGTTGCTGTTCAAGAAATAGCAACAAATACTACTGAGGACCTTCTGTACAGATTGTTCCCATAGCACTTGGCGCTTACATCCTTGATGGCATTTAACCTTTGTTCTCTAATGACTTGCCTATATTTCTGGGTCTCTCGCCCATTGCAGCAGCTCCGGTGCCAGGCATAATAGGTACTCAGGAGAGGGGTTTTGTGCTGGGCTAGTCTGCAAGGGATACAAGCTTAGACCTTGCCTTCGAGGATCTGGGTCTGGGTGGAACAACATGAGCTCATCAGAATTTAAACATTAAAGGGCTTAAATATAAATTCAAGGATATGTAGAAGCAACTTCTGCAGAAGCTCATGATTAACTGCCAGTATGTTCTCCACAGACCAATAGTTATCAAAATGTCCCGTACAGCCCTAGGTTTGAATAGAGACGCCTCAATGGATGATGGATCTTAGGCTGAAAGGTTCTCGACCAGCCATTCCCAAAGCGTGCGTACACATGTGCACACACACACACACACACACACACACACACACACCAGTATAGAGTCTTTCTGTTGTTGCTGTTTGTACCTATTGAATTATTTGACTTTTATCATTCCACAAATATTTATTGAGTGCCTACTATATGCTAGCACACTTCTAGACTCTTCTAGACATAGCAACGAAAAATCACAAAAATTTCTGCCTCCGTGGAGCTTAGATCCTAGCAGGAGTGTTCCATTCAAGCTTCCTCCTGCAGATGGGTTACGTGACATGACAATAAGGAAGTTGTTGCAAAAGGCACCTGAAAGAGATCCTAGGAATTCTAGGAAGATGCAGTGGCTAAGGCCTGAGGGAGTCACCAAAGCAGAAAAGGCCTTTCAGAGGAAGCGAGTTTGAACTGGATGTGAAGAAGAGTCACATGTGGACAAGCGGAGGCCCGGGCAGAGTGAGGGCCTTGTGGGCAGCGTGTTTGGGGGCCGGTGAGAAAACCTACTTGGGGAGATCAGTGGTCACAAGGAGGCGGGCAGTGAGACCCGAGGCTGGAGGTGCTCTGTCCAGGGTAGTGAGTCCTTTGGGAAGGTAGCGAATATTGTAATTGAGTGAAGCACAGGAATCCAACGTGCGCTATTAGGGGAATCTTTCAGAGAAAAAGTGTAAATAGATGAAGGGGATTCAGACCTCCAGGTATAAAATAAATGAGCCATTGGGGCTGTAATATACAATATAAAGAATACTGTCAATAAAACTGTAATCACTTTATATGGGGACACATGGTGACTAGACTTATCGTGGTGATCATTTCATAATGCACGCAAAAAGAAAAAGCCTTGTGCAACTTAGGAAAATCCCTCTGGCACCATCTGCTGGAGCCGCTCCAGGCTGTTCTTTGCGGGTCTCGGTCACGGGTCCTGTGTCTGTACTTAGAGTAGAGAGAACTGCTGCTCTGATCTCTGATCAATAAACCACCTTGAGGCTGGAGGGTGAGGGGACAGCTGCATCCTTGGTGTCACCTGGTGCATAGCTACTCTCTGCCCTGCAACTTAACATAACCCTTCTCCCCACAGCCTGCCTTCAAAGGCCTCACCTTCACTGACCTGCCTTTGTGCTTACAACTGAACATTATGCAAAGGCTGAGCGACGGGCGAGACCTGGTCAGCCTGGGCCAGGCAGCCCCTGACCTGCACGTGCTCAGCGAGGACCGGCTCTTATGGAAGAAGCTCTGCCAGTACCACTTCTCCGAGCGGCAGGTCAGTGCAGCCCAGTGGCCGTTCTTCCTTCTCTTCCTCTCTGCCCGCCCCCCTCAAGCTGCCTTGGCATCCTTCTCAAACCCACTCTCCAGGGCTCCCTGGTTTGACTAGAAAACAGTTCAAGGAGTTTCTAAATAATATCTGTGAGATTTTGTTTATGTGTTTCAATAGGAAAAAACAAAAAAAACTTATATTCTTAACCTAGTCCCATGTTACAACTTGCTCCAAAAAAAATTCATAAATTGGCACCAGTCCTTCTTTTCTCTAACAAAATAACTTACATTTTTATGAGATTTTACAGCTAAAGGACTTTTACTGATGTTATTTCATTTTGTGTTAATGACCCAGGGAAGGGTAGATATCATTATGCCCACTTCAAACAGATGGAGAGACTAAGGCCACAAGTGGCTAAGTGACATATCCAAATTAGTGGAGCGCTCTCTAGGTGAGGAAACTGGCCTTGAATTTGAATTTGGGCCTTCTGACACCAGCTCTAGGCCTCTTTCCCCTCCGCACACTGCCTCAGATTTTTTTTCCAACTTCTTTACATAGAAGTGTGAGCTCAGCAAGTGCTGTTCACGAAACCACTAATATTTCGATATAAAATAGAGCCATTGTGCCAAGCAGTCACTGCATCTCCCTGGAAATAATCACTCAAGTCTACAGCAAAGAAAAGATTGAAGTGGTTTATTGAGATCACCTAAACTTTCAAGACCATCCAAATGCAATTTAGTACAGGTCGCCAGTCAGGCGTCATCGGCCACCTGTTTCTTTTAAAGACTGGTTAAAAGCTATTGTTTCCTTCACTAGGTAGAGCTCAGAAGCAACTTCTTTATATCTTTGCTACTTTTTCCCTAGCTGTTGCCAGGGTATAGATGAAAAAGGTGGAAAGGAGGCAGGAGCAGAACTTTTCAGAACTACTTTTATTTGTTTGATATTTAGATCCGCAAGCGATTAATTTTGTCAGATAAAGGACAGCTGGATTGGAAGAAGATGTATTTTAAACTTGTGCGCTGTTACCCACGGAAAGAGCAGTATGGAGACACCCTTCAGCTTTGCAGACACTGCCATATTCTTTCCTGGAAGGTATATGTCTTGGAGGTCGTTGCCACACATCCCGAGCCCAGCCCCTAAGAGCCAATGGCACTAGCACTGTGTCGCCAAATGCTTTCCTGCTCTTCACTGTTGTAGCCCCCAGCTGAAGGTGAAGGTAAAACTGATTCAGCCCCTGGGGAGAGAAACTTTCAAAGACCTTCGTTTCCTTCACCCCCCTGTGTTTATTTTTTTTCTGCAAGCCCCCCCCAAACTCCCCCATCGCTCTGTGCACGCGTGTGTGCGCGCGCGCGCGCACACACACACACGCGCGCAGCTCTTTAGTTTTTCCATAACACAGGGCATTCTTGACAGAGGAATGTTGTTTTGAGGTTGGGCAATGCCTTACTTAGGGTGCTACAAGCCAATGAGATGCTGCCGAGAATGCCCACCTAACCACGATGTTCCTTTCTAGGGCACCAATCACCCGTGCACAGCCAATAACCCAGAGAGCTGCTCCGTTTCACTTTCACCCCAGGACTTTATCAACTTGTTCAAGTTCTGAATCCCAGCACATGACAACACTTCAGAAGGGTCCCCCTGCTGACTGGATGGTTGGAAATACAGAGTTTGGACGCTTCATTTGTAAATAGTGTACATTTTTAGACACTGGTTCAAAACTTCTGCGATAAGCCATTGAGAGGACGTTGGAGGGGAGAGATGCAGTTGCTGGCTGGGAATTTAAGCATATGGACTTCTCATTAGAATTGGTATGGAAAAGCAGAAATACTGTAAATAAACTATTTTTCCTAATGATTTGCCAGCAAGACCATGAGGCAGGAATTCTGTTTCATCGGTGAAAATGGAATTCTCTTGACGTTCACTGAGACTCCTTTATAGTTCCCTAGAGATGTGGGAGAAAGGGGCAAAACTCAAATACAAGATAGAATGCTCTTTGTTTACAATGTGAAAAATGTGTTGGAAAAAAAAAAAGAAGAAAAACTACATATGAGAAATCCCTGGGCTTTGGGTTTTGATCTGGAGTTTGTTTTGAAAAGGCAAAGGAAGCACCACTCATCTTAAACCCGCATGGGTATAGGGCCTTATCTTCTGAAGATACCACACAATAGTCTACCTCGGAAAGCTACAATACTCGCTCGGACAAAGCGCGTGGTCCAGTAGGCAGTCTCTGTTTTTCTTGTTTCTTCATCATATAAAAAGTGATTTAAAACAGGAAGAGATGTTGGAGGCAATCCTCATCATGCTTCAGGCTTCCTTTTTAGACGAATGGGACACTCTTCGGGGTTGCCTCTTTTCTAGAACAACCCCAAAGCATCTATGCCTTTTTTCCTTCCATGTTGTAGCTCATTCGGGACATCATCATAAGGCCAATTAAAAACAGTTCAAGAGGAAATCCTGCCACAGAAAAGATGGAATTAGTCACCCAATAGCTGTGAAGACTTTCTTATTCCTGTTTAACTTCTTGGCTTGTCTGGGCTTCCTGGGGTATCTTCACGGATAAGCTTACCCCTGGGGACTGTTTGGAGCCAGAGTACTGATAAAGGCTTGTAAAACAGGTTTTTACATATTAGCTGCTGTTCCTCTTGGTGGGTGATAGTTGAGGAGTTTTCTTTACATGCAACACCAAAATTTAGTCAACCTGAGGTAGGGCTTCTTGTAAGGATGATAAAGTAAAGCCTGGCATTCCAGCCAGATAGGGAGCAGAGGTACCATGAGTTCATCCTTAACTTGCTCCAAACCCCAGGGGAACTTGCTAGGCCAATACCAGCAGGTAACTATGTGGGAGAAGGAAATCTCAGGACTTAAGGAGTCAATATTCCTGGGAGGGAATGGGGGATGTTTTTGTTTTTTACTTTTTATAGAACTTTGCTTTTCTACAACAATGTACATATTTCTGCAATTGTATTTGCTTTCTTTTTTTTTTTTTAGTAAGTAAAGTGGCCACCCAGCATGACCTTGGCACATAAGTGAAGCAGAAATAGGAACTTGGTTCACATTTACATTGAGGAGCAGTGTATTCTTAGGGGTTGAATTTGGGGTGACCTGAAATGGGGAGAGATGGTTAAGAATGTACAGAGACAAGCCAAGGGACCAACTAGTGATGTAGGACCCCTTCACGCCCTTCCCTCAAAGCACAACCCAAGTACCAGCATCTGGAAGGGAACTCGACCACTAGCTGATGTTCCTCACTTTGCAAGGTCTGTGCCTATACCAGGATTTCTTAATATCTTTTTTCATCACCACCCCCCTGAACAAGAAAAAAGTAAATTGTTTATTTCAACTCTGAGCAAAAGTAAATACTAAAGAATAAGATCTTGTTGGGTAAGGTTGAGCTTTGGAGGGCCACAAACTACTGTAACACCTCTTCGCCCCCCGAGTCAAGGTCAGACTGAGAATGCAGGGTCCAGACCATGGAATAAAAAGCTCTGTCTTCCATAATTCAGGCAGGTTCTCGCAAAGGTCTCAGCTTCCTTAAAGATGTGAGTGGAGCTGGGGCTGTCGTTGCTGTGAGGGCTCTGGAACTGTTGACTCTGGCATTTTTTGGCGTTCATGGCCTTCCACATCTTCCCCCCAACTCATGACCTCCACCCCTCCATGCTGAAGGAGCAGGCGGAGACTCCTCGGCACCTTCAGGTTTGCAGTCCCAGAAATGTTGCCCGCTTTGGCTGTCAGCACGAAACTGGCGAACCAGTGTCACTTGGACTGTCCGTGGTGCTCATGACCGCATAGCGTGCCCCAGGCAGCAGGAGCATCTGTGCAGAACGACCCTACCACAAGGGATAGGCTTAACGGTTTTCTGAAATGTCTACCCAGATGGTGACTCGGGGCTCTCCCCATCTCCTCTGGCATAATTGGAGGTGGTGTGTGACAGAGTCAAGGAAAATTTTTAAGGAAAAGAAGAAACCAACATTTGTGGTTCCCTTTCATTGGAAGAGGAGAATGAGGAAGGAAATGGCAGGTGGAGAGGGAGAGGGGAAGGAATAGAAGTGGCATGTCTTTGATGCTGTGGTTTGTGGGAGGGCAGTGGGGAAAAAGAGCACAGCAGGTGTGAGCACCTGTGTTGGTGCCACTGGGTGGCTGTGAAGCATGGCCAGAGCCTCACGTATAAGTAAAGCGAGTTAAAAAGAAAATGCGTGTTCCCTGGGCACTAATTGTCTATAGAATTTCTATTGGCAAACCCTCCCAGGACAAAGTGACCTAAAAAACAAAAACAAAGAATCTCTGTCTCAGAACCGCTGTTCTAAAAGCCAGAAGGGACATGACAATGGAAAGTGCTGGAAGAGACAGAATGCTCTACTGTCTTTGCTGTACCTACCTACCCCCACCCCAACTCTGTAAAGAATTTAAAATTGATGTCAAATATGAAAGTAATCTGGACTTCCAGAGAAGGAAAGAGTTTTTGTCCAGGACAGTGGAAGCCGAGCCACAGGGGTGTTATGCTTTGGTTCAACACACAGGTTTCCGAGCAACGATCCTAGAGTCTTGAGAAGAAGGCACAGCATTTGAGGAAAGGAGAATATGCGAAGCTTAGGAGGGCTCAACTTATAACAAGATCCAGACATTTTAAACTAGATAGTGTTATTACTCAATGCTGTTACTTTTAGTGGATGGACCAGTCACGTGGGAGGATTGTAGCAGAAACTACAATGTGAAAACATCCCCAGTTTTGAGATCAAAAGGGTCAGCTGTAAGATGACCTATGTTTAGTGATGATCCATTTTATATTGAAGTGGCTCAGAGGAGATATTGATATTTTAGATGGGCTGCAAAACTGTCAAGGCAAGAATAGGCTTTACTTGGCAATGGTGAAGGAAGGTAATGAGTGTGTATTGCCTTATTGCCACAGTTCTCTCTTCATAAACTGTTTGGGAGCTTGCAATTAACAGAGGCTCCTTGTTTCCGTTGTTTTTATACGGGAGAAGAGAAAGAGCTTGGAATTTCATTTGTCTAATAAGCAAGTGGTGTGATTTACAAGAAGTTCAGTCATTTCAAAAGTATATCATTCTTAGTGTTCAATACAATGTTTATCATAAAATAGGCACCTGAGTTTATATATTCCTGCCAGGCTGAAGGGCAATTATGTCTTGCTATGCAAACACGCTATTTTACGTGTGAATTTTTTTAACTGTAATAATTTTATGTGTGAATTTTTTTTAAACTAAACTCTATCATCATTTTCTATGTTGACATCTGTTGTTTTTCGTGTTTTTTTGTTTTAATCTGTTTCCAACTCTCCGAGTCTGTGAACCATCCTCTGACTGGATGCTGGCCTAAAATCCTACTAGTGTTTAAACAGACCTCAGAAACACCCTCAACCTCTAGGCAATCGCAGAGATGGGGCTCTTTGATATATCTCTGGCCCCTGACGTCTTCAACAAACAAGATCGTAATTCCTTTAAACTCAATGTTTTCTGTAGATGCTTTCTTCTCCGTTTTGTTAAGGAGAGTCAACCCTCGTGGTTTTCCAAAGGAAGGAAACTCCTCCCCCAGACTTGAGCGCTGGGAGGGACGTTAGAAACGCTGGAGTCTGGCATTCCTTCTGCCTTTCAAAATGAGGTAGTGGGTCCAGAATATTCAGGTGACATGCCTCAACCCACCTGGCGCTCAGCAGTGGACCTGAGCGTAAACTTGGGACTTTCTGAGGCCTTGACTTTGTACCCCCTGCCCCAGCACCTTTTATTGTGGCTGGACACACGTGACACCTAAGCTGATTCTTCTCAAGACGTTCGCTGTGGAAGGCACGTTCGTGTCCAGTGTTCGGTGTCCGGCCGTTAACTGTTAAAGACATTTTAAGTCCCTGATTCTTCCTGGAGAAGTTAAGGAGTTGCTTAACATTGTTACTGACTCTGACTCTGCTGTGAGTACGGCATACTAGTGAGTACAACCTGCTTGCCACAAAGTAAGCAGCATATTTTGACAAGTTTATTTTTCCCTGGATAATTAGATTTTAATTATAAAGGTGGCCCCTGAGACACATAATGGCTGAGCAGCTGGCTTGCTTTCTAGAAACTGAGGTTCTGATGGTAACCAAGCAGGTATTTCCTCTCCCCTTAGGCTAAAAGGTACATCTGATCCATCCCTTCCATCTCCCTGGTACCTGCTGTGAGATCCAATAAGCTTCCACCCAGTGGAAGATCACTCTCTGCTAAACCTCACAAGCAAAGGGGGGTTGTTCCATGAGGCAGCAAGGAGCAAGGGACCACGATATTCATGACTTTGTCTGCTAGACATTTTTCAAAGTGTCCTTGAACTCAGCAAACAAAGCTTTCTGAGAGATCTCTCAAAACTCAGGCCCTGCTCCGTCTGGCCAAAAATGGATGGCTGCTTCAAAACTCTGAACTTCTTGAAACTCCATCTGCTACAACATTACCTCTGGAGTTTGAACATGACTTTTTCCGTCTTTGAGTATAGAAATGTTTGTTTAATTAATGATACACAAGTCTGTTAAACAGAAGGCTCCAAGCAGTGCTCTACACTTGAGAACACTTGGCGCCATCTTTATTCTACCAAGTGCCAATCACCCTAGCCAGAGGGGGTGTATATTAAAGTCCATATCCTAAGCTTTAGAAGCTTTAAAGTAGTTTTTTAATTAAAAATACAATAGGGGATTGAACATTTTAACTAAAAGTTTAAGGTTAGACCAATTACATGCAAAGATGTTTATTTAATATTGTGTGAGCTGAGTCTTTCTGTATAAATTATTTGCACTCTTTTCTTGCATGATGAACTGATTTCTTTTTTTATAGTTGTTTGTACCAGACGGTGGCGTATTTTTGTAAAAATTTTTTGACACTGAATTGCAATAAATGTTTTTCCAACAACACACACTGGTGCATTTTTGGTGCATGTCAATTCAAGTTGGTTTTTTATCGAACTGAGTATGTTTATCTTTTGCTGAGTGAAAGTTATATTCCTTCTCCCAGAAACTTATCATCGTTGTAAAATTTTCTAGGAATACACAGAAAACTAAGCTTGCTGCTGAGTACCAACCTGAATCAGAAATACAGTATTATGCTCAAATGGGGTATTTCCACTTACTATTCATATAATAGAATGCTTTGGGAATAATGAACTTTAAAGTCAGTATTAATTTACTCATCAACAGACATTTATTGAACAGCTACTATATGCTACACTGTGCAAGGCATTGGGTATAGGATGGTGAACGAGACAGATGGGGTCTCTATCCTAATGGAATTTAGATTCTAGTGGGAAAGAAAAAAACAAGTAGGGGATGAATTTAATTTGTAATAAGTGCTATGAAGGGAATAAACAAGGGACTGAGATGCAGAATAACAAGGTGGGTTGGGGGTAGGGGGAGCTCTCTGAGGAAGTGATGTTGAAAGGTGAGAAGGAGCCAGCCTCAGAAGATGAGGGCACGTGCATGCCAGAAAGAGGAAACGGCTTGTGCAAGGTTCAGATCGTGGTCCTGTCACTTACCTGTAGTGTAACTTTTGTCACCTTACTTAACACCCTTCTCTGTGTCCGTTTCCTCGACTCTGTTGATAACAAATCTATTGCTGTGGCTGTGAGGGTTAAGTGAGCTAATACATGTAAAGTGCTAGGAGCCGGGCACATAAAATGTGAGCTCAGTAAATGTTAATAATTATGATTTCCTGAGCAGCAAGAGAATCGGGTTAGGAATTGCACTGCATTCCTAGTTGGGTATAATATGCTCAAGTGACTAACCCATGGATGACAGACTTCCCCGACACATTTACTCTGGAACCTGCCCTGATCCTGCCACTAACTCTCCATCAGAAAATGACATAAAAGGCACCTGAGGATAGAGATTTTTTTTTTAACTCCCAACAGGATCACAAAATCTCACCATTCCCTACACATCCCATGCATTCTTTGCGCAGGCCGTTCCACCTGCCTAGAACGCTTTTCCCAGCCCCTCTGTCTGATAAGCATCTATTGCTCCTCAGGACCACCTCCTGGCTGAAGCTCCCTCCAACTGAGAAAATCTCATCTTCTGTATCACTTTTTTGCATATGGATTTTGTTACACTGTAATCTTATTTGTACCTAGCACAATGCCTGGGCTGAATCAATGAATAAACCCACACACAGATTCATAAAATGCTTTTGAAAGTCTCAGGACCACAAACTTACCCTGGACTAGAATAAGAATCAGCCTGAGCTTACATGCATACAACTATTTATAGTGTCTTGGTTAAAAATTAATGGTAGTTGAAAAAGTAACAAATGTGGAAACCTCGTGTTCATTAAAGTTTCTTTTAAGTTCAACTAAACCTTTACGAGTCTAGTAAATTTTCATACGAAATAAGAGGGCCTTTTATTACTGTTTGATAAACTCACATTGGACAGACTAAACAAGTCCCTTTTACAAACAATAAAAGTTCCTTTAAACATTTTAAAGCTGCAATTATAACTCTAATGCATTTGCTTTTTTTAAAAATAAGCACTTTAAATACCTGCTCAAAGAAGCTTCAACCCTAATAAGCAAAACATTCCCAAGTAAATTAATAACTTATAAATTTAGTAAACATAAATATATCTCAAATTCTCTAAAAAAAACTAACATTGTTAAAGTTAGTGAAATTTTTATACCTTTCCATTAAAAATCATATCTTAGGGGCTTCCCTGGTGGCGCAGTGGTTGACAGTCCGCCTGCCGATGCAGGGGACGCGGGTTCGTGCCCCGGTCCGGGAAGATCCCACATGCCGCGGAGCCGCTGGGCCCGTGAGCCACGGCTGCTGAGCCTGCGTGTCCAGAGCCTGTGCTCCGCAACAGGAGAGGCCACAACAGTGAGAGGCCCGCGTACCGCAAAAAAAAAAAAAAAAAAATCATATCTTACACTAATACCTTATTTTAAAATGGAAATCATAAGGCTGCTATGGTGGGCAGAATAATGGCTCCCCAAAGAGACAAGCAATGATATCGAAGTCTATAATCTGGAAAAGGCAAGGAAACCATCAACCCCTAGAGCCTACATAAGGGAACCTTGCCCTGCTGACACCTTGACCTTGGCCCAGTGAGACCTGTGCCAGACTTCTGACCTTCTAATGAATTTGTATTAAGCCACTAAATTTGTGCTAACTTGTTACAGCCATACAGGAAGCCAGGACAGTGCATCAGACAGACACTCTAGCTCTGCCCCTTCAGACAAATTCCCTCTGATCCTTCTGCTGCATGTCCCCCATCCCACGCTGAGTGACGATCTGTCTGCAAATAAAAGCCACAGCCTAAATCAGCAGCAAGTTATCCTGGCCGCCCTGATACGCGGACTTGCAAAAACTGGACAGGAGGGCTCTGCCTGTCAGGGACAGGTGTAAAGTTGCCTCCCTCCTGTTCTACATGGGCTTCATTGAGGCTGACGCCAATCATGTTTGTACCCAAGAAGCATCACAGAGAATCGGCATTTCAAATTCTCGCCAATGTTTGAGGCATGTTTATGAAGCAGCAATGTCCTGGGCACCGGAACAGCCATTCAGAAGTGTGAACTCAGCACTTGCTCTCAGATAACTTTATCGACCTGGTCCCCAGGCGGGCAAGAAAGTGGACGTCAACCACAACATACGATCCAAAGTTCCGAGTGCCCTAGTGAGGGACAAAGTACCAGAGGAATTCAGAGAGGAAGAACTGAGTTCGTGCTTCTGAGAAAGAGAACAGTGCAGCATCAGACACAAGTCTACTATATGCTCTTCCTGAATCAGTATGAACAGGGGCTCCTCCTCTGAAATCTGGGAGCCAGGGACTGTGGCTTAAGAACCAGAGACCAAGACTTACCACCCAAGCCCATTTGGTGGTTTCAAATGGTTTCTTGAAAACAAAACACAAAACACTGAAGTTTGGGCAGATTTCCCTTTTGGAGAGAACTAAAGCTCTGTATTCCCTACGGTCCCAGTGCCTGAGCCTCACCAGTGTTCTAGAAAACTAACAGAAGCCCAAATGAACCCCAGATCTCTTCAAGGAGCCCTGTAGTGGGAATTTCATGTGTCAACCTGGAAAGGCCGTGGTGCTCATTTGTTTGGTCAAACACCAATCTAGATATTGCTGTGAAGGTAACTTTTAGATGTGATTAACATTTTTTTTTTTTTGCGGTACACGGGCCTCTCACTGTTGTGGCCTCTCCCGTTGCGGAGCACAGGCTCCAGACACGCAGGCTCAGTGGCCATGGCTCACGGGCCCAGCCGCTCCGCGGCATGTGGGATCCTCCCGGACCGGGGCACGAACCCGTGTCCCCTGCATCGGCAGGCGGACTCTCAACCACTGCGCCACCAGGGAAGCCCATGATTAACATTTAAATCAGCAGACCCTGAGTAAAGAAAATCACCCTCCACCATGTGGATGGGCCTCATCCAATCAGTTGAAGGCCTCAAGAGGAAAAGCCTACGCCCGCCCCCTCTCCGCCCCCAAGGAAGGAATCCTGCCTCCAGACTCGAAACTGCAGCATCAGCTCTTCTCTCCGTCTCCAGCCTGCCGGCCTGCCCTGCATATTGTGGACTTGCCAACGCCACCACGATTGCATGAGCCAATTCCTTAAAATAAATAAATTCTATAGATAGACAGATTCTAAAGAACAAAATATTTTATTTTAAAGAATAAAATCTATCTCTATGTTAGGGGAAACACTGACCGAAGCCGCCCGCCCTGGCCAGGCAAGATAGTAGCCACTTGCATGAGTCATCTTACAACAGGAGGTCCTGGTAAGGAACGCAGAACTAACAAGCTACCATCAACGGGAAAGGTATCAAGGAGAGAGGAGACACCAGTCCACATGTCCTCCCAACCTCCCAGAATCCTCCTCGGTGGAATCCATCTTGGCTGAGTGATGCAAGCGCCACCAGGAAGGACCCTGAGTCAGAATGACTGGCCAGAGACAACCTGGAAACTAACCCCATTCCCATAAAACCCGAGACTGCGAGCCACGTGGCAGAGCAGTTCTCCTGGGTTCCCTTACCCTCCCGCTCTCCGCCCGGGCACCCCTTCCCAATAAAGTCTCTTGCTTTGTCAGCACATGTGTCTCCTCAGACAATTCATTTCCGAGTGTCAGACAAGAGCCCACTCTCGGGGCCTGGAAGGGGTCCCTTTCCTGCAACATCTATACATCTATATCTGGGGGAGGGGGGTACTATATATATCTTTACAGAGATGGACAGAGAGAGAGAGAGAGACATCCTATTGGTTCTATGCCTCTGGAGAACCCTGACTAATAAATACAAGCTCCTAGAAAGAGAACAAAGGCAAGGAAAGTCTAGAGGAAGGCTTCAGAGGGCAAGGGAGAAAAACCAGAGGGAGAGCGGAATCTAGTGGCTACAAGAGGCAGTTAGCCAGCTACCACATCCTGAGAAATAACGTTTGGCAGGTGCCAAAGAGTGCAAGGAAACAGTCACTCTTAACCCACATAAGAGTACTTGAGTGACTCCCCTTTCTTTGTACTTTTTAAACTTGTATTCAATTGTTTTAATTTTACTTCGCAATTTCATTTTTTCTTAATTTCAAAATTACTCCAAGGAGCCCCTACTTCCTTCAGAGAGGCAGCAAGGCATAGTGAGCAAAGAATCTGAAGCCAAACTGCCTGAGTTTGAACCCTGCCCTGCCTCTTCCTGGCTGTACCGGGCACTGTACTAAACCTTGACCTGCCTCAGTCCCCTTATCTGTAAAATGGGGATAATGACAGTACCTACATCATGGAATTGTTGTGAGGAGTAACTGAGCTGCAGCATTTTTTTTTTTTTTTTGGCGGTACGCGGACCTCTCACTGTTGTGGCCTCTCCCGTTGCGGAGCACAGGCTCCAGACACGCAGGCTCAGCGGCCACGGCTCATGGGCCCAGCCGCTCCGCGGCATGTGGGATCCTCCTGGACCGGGGCACAAACCCGTGTCCCTTGTATCAGCAAGCGGACTCTCAACCACTGCGCCACCAGGGAAGCCCCTGAGTTGCTGCATTTTACATGATTAATAACTTTTGTGTGGTTAGAGCAGTGCTTAACACATAATAAGCTTTACATAAACATTTGTTATTATTATTCACAAGCCCACTATCTTTTTTTTTTCTTTTTGCATTATGTGCTCTAGGCAGAAAAACCATGTAGCCTTCACTGCCTCTAAAGAGAAACATAATAACTAAATCAATGACCCCCATAATTCTAGCCTTTGCTTATTGTTTAAAACCAGTGGTCTCCAACCATCCCATCAATAAACATTTTTTAAGCATAAACCCAATATATATGTATTTACTTATCTATCTATGAAGTATTGGCAGGCACTACTATGATTAACTAATACTTCGAAGCATAATGCACACATAGGAGGACAGTCATCATTAGTAATAATGGACATAAATCGATATTTCAAATAGTTGTGATCATTATAAACTTTCTGGCCAATTTTTAGTCAGATCTCATCAGCTTATCGTTAAGCTGATGCAGCCAGCAAAGAGCCGTATTAGTGCTCACATTTTTCTGTTCCTTTGCATCTGCAATAGTAGTATCGTCATTCTGCTGTTTCTTTGCGAGAAACTAGGAAACTTCTTAAAGCATTTGTCCATTTTGTGAGATTCTGTTTATTTAAAACTAGATACTGTAATCCGTAAGTCCATTTAATCAGGCATACAGAAGTTACAATATGTCACAGTACACTGAAAACAAACGATCAACTTTGGGTACCACTGGCCTCCGCTCCCCACTGAGGCCAAGGTGCCTTGGGTACTGACTGACATCTGATGGATGGACAGAAAGGACCACTGTCAATCCAGACATTAAACATTTGTAAAGCTTTTGTGCTGGCTGTTCTCTGCTTGTCCCCGAAGATCCATTCTCCACTTCTCTGCCTAGCTCAGCACCCTAGAAGGCTGACCACAAATGGCTGCATCCCCCAGACTCTCTTGCCAGTTGGCATCTGGTTGGGTTTGTCCAATGGGAGGTGCTGACAGAGACCAGAGCAGAAAGAGAAAGAGTTCAGGGTCCTTCTTGCCTGCTCTCTCCTGACTGGCCCCTGGTCTCTGGCAGAAGCTGCAGCCCTCCTCCACATAAACCCTCCTTACGGTTCCAGCCATCACGAGGCTCCTCCCCAAACCTGGGAGAAGTAATTTTCCTTGTTGCTCATCTCTGGGGGTCTCAGCATCTTTTGTGTTCCCTTAACCCCGCCCACACCTGTCTGAGTAGTCCCTTCAATGGAACTACACAAGATTATTTCCTGCCAGAAGCCTCATAGATGATTTCTTTACTTCTTACTCTTTAATAGAGAGATCAATGAAAGTTTTCTTTTTTTTTTCCTTCCAGCACCTCACTTTGGAGACCACTGGTTTAAAGAGCTATTCTGATGATTGAGCCAAATCACTTTTCCTGACCAGTGTGAATGGAAGCCTTAGATTCCCATCACTCTTTGCTCAAGCCAACAAATGCAGGCTGAAAAGAGATGGGCTCACAAGATGAGCCCTGGACAGCGGGTCAGCAGACTCAGCTTCTACTCAGGGCTGTCACAGCAGGGCTGAACCTCAGGGAAGTCACTTCTGTTCTCTGACTCAGTTTCCTCATCTTTAACAGACAGGTGGGTTGGATTAGCTAGTCTCTAGGTCCCTTTTAGCTCATATAGCCTTTTGTGATTTTAGGAAATCATATAATAGTTCAGAGGAAACTATGTTATTTTGTCTTTTTGTTTTATTTCTTGTTTTTTTTTCTTCAACACTCTCTCCATCCCCTCCCAACTCCCACATACACTCTCCATCAGTTAGAATTTTTCTTGGGTGAAAGTCCTTTAAATTTTATAAACTCCAAGGTAATAAGAAATAAAGGAAGCCCAGATGCAACATCAATAATAAATTGAATCCTACTCTTTCCCAAATGCTTTCAAATACATTTTTAACTGCCATAGCAACACTGTAAGGTAGATACAAGTATTATCATCACTTTACAAATGTGGAAACTGGGGATGCTCAGAGAAATTATATGATGTGTTCAGTATCACACAGTGCGGCAGGCTGGAGCTGGCTCATGACAGCTGAGCTGAATGGATTCATCTTTTTCCAACCTCACACTCAGTGGCATGTTGGTAACTTAAAATCAGCCATAGTGGGGATATCTATACCTCAGAAATCAGCAAGAGCTACAAATCAGAGCTTTTTCTTTTTTTGAGAGAGAGCTGATTTTTAAACATTTACTATCACACACTCTCGACACACAGTTACTAAACCACAGAGGTAGGTTTTAAGCTCAGATCCGATCCTAAACCTGGTGCCCTTTTATGACTCTACAGCTGTCTTTCCCACACAGCAGCTAGTACGATATCTTGTGAAGAGTCTTTGTGAAATACTTATTTCCTGCACCAGGTGCCCCGGGGTCTCCAGGCCAAACCCTCATTAGCCTTGCCATCCAAATGGTCTTTCTTTTAGAGGAAGACTTGCCAGCAAATAACTGAAAGACTTCTTGGCTTGTGTTCATAGCCCTGCCCCTAGTAGACGGGAAGAGATTATATACAGAGCACAGCCCTGCATCTGTTTCCCTCCTATGTACGAACACAGCCCCCTCTTCCCCTCTCCCAGTTAGGATGCGCCCCTCTATCTAGGTCGGGCATTTCACAACTCTGAAGTGCTTCGACATGAGTGCAATTTTTTTTTGAACTATAATTGATTTACAATATTGTGTTAGTTTCAGGTGTACAGCAAAGTGATTCAGTTATGCATATAAATATATATATATATTCTTTTTCAGGTTCTTTTCTATTATAGGTTATTACAAGATATTGAATATATAGTTCCCTGTGCTGTACAGTAAATCCTTGTGGTTTATCTATTTTATGTATAGTGGTGTGCAACTGTTAATCCCATACTCCTAATTTATACTTCCCCACTGCTTCTTCTTTGGTAACCATAAGCTTATTTTCTATGTCTGTGAGTCTGTTTCTGTTTTGTAAATAAGTTCAGTTGTATTATCAAAAGTGATATTATATGATATTTGTCTTTCTCTTTCTGACTTACTTCACTTAGTATGATAATCTCTAGGTCCATCCATGTTGCTGCAAATGGCATTATTTCATTATTTTTTGTGCCTAATTAATATAATTTTAACTTGAAAAAAACAGAGACGGGAGAAACCCTGAATTCAGGCAACCCTAAAAGCACGAACTTCATAGATTTAAGGACATTAAACATAACAGAGATCTCAAGATGTGATCTGGTCCCGCTTCTACCACCTTCCTAAGGCGTATCCCCCCATTTACAGGTGAGACAACTAAGGGTTAGAAATGCTAATTATCTGCTGAAAACAGGACCCTACTCTGTAATTTGCTAATTATAGTAACAGGATGTTGAGTATCTCTTGTCCCAGAACTTTGTTGTGGGTTTTTTTTTCCCATTATGAGTTAATTTTAACTAGTTTAACTATCACAGGTTACCTCACTTCCTAGTTCAGGGGACAACTGTTTTTTTCAAGTACTTCTCACAGGGGCCACATTCCTTAACTCAAAGAGCAGTTGCCTGGGCATATAACTGAGGGAAAAACTCTAGTCACTCTTTAATTTCTGAACACAGTTCACAGAGTCATAGGTACAGGTGTGAAGGGACATACATTAAAGAAACACATTAAACTTTGTGGTCTATTTCACAGAATCACTAATGACATAAAGTGTTGTGTCTCCTATATTATCCCTGGAAGATTTTTTTTAAGTTGGAAATGCCCCTACTTTTGTTTTGGTTTTTTCCCAGCTTTTTTGAGATATAATTAACATATAACATCATGTAAGGTTAAGGTAAAACAACATGATGAATTGATACACACATATATTGCTAAATGATACCACAATTAAGTTAATCATCTCACTTAATTACCATTTTTTGGTGTCTGTGGTGAAAACATTTAAGATCTACTCTCCGAGCAACTTTCAAGTATATAATACATTGTTAACTAGAGTCACGAGGCTGTAATTAGATCCCCAGAACTTATTCATCTTATAACTGAAAGTTTGTACCCTTTGACCAACAGCTCCCCATTTCCTCCACCTCCCAGCCCCTGTCTGTTTCTATGAGTTTGGCTTTTTTAGATTCCACATAAGTGAGATCATAGAGCATTTGTCTTTCTCTGCCTACTTATTTTACTTAGCATAATGCCCTCAAGGTCCATCCATGTTGTCACCAATGGCAAGATTTCCTTCTTTTTCGTGGCTGAATAATATTCCATTACATATTTTTAATATATTATATTAAAATGTATATTTCATATGTAATATATATTATATATTTATATATCACATATTCTTTATCCATTCATATGTTGATGGACACTTAGTCTGCTTCCGTGTCTTGGCTACTGTGAACAATCCTGCAATGAAGTCCCAGAACCTGGGATAAAACCCAGTGCAGAGGACAAATGGTGCCAAGTATCCTGACATTCTAAGTTCAAGAGCTGGAGCCAGCCACCAACCTGAAGGGCTTATGGAGAGGCCAAAATCAACTCGACTCCCTCCATCCTCTGAATCAGTGTAATAGGAGTGAAGAGAAGGGAGGACAGTGTTCATGGAAAGAGCCTATCCCCTCCCCTACATCACAGCAGGGACTCCAGGAGAATCATTCATAAAGCCCAGGAGTTCCAGTGATCTGGAAGACTGGCATTTCATTCCCCTACAGATGGCTGCTTGGGCAACAGGCTTGCAACTGTTTACTGGGCAGGGAGAGGGAGACTTGGAGAGGACACTGGCCTGGGAGATGAAAGGGCAGCGAGGCACCTTGCCATGTCCCCAGCAGCACACAATGGTGTGCAAGTTTCCCCTGGGTGGAGTGGACACTACGAAGGTAGCTGGGCTTGAGCCATCTCCTCTGCGTCACACGCCACGGGAGCCCCAGCTTTGGGCACCTGCCCCAGAGAGGACCGGCCGCAAATCAGCTGGAGATACAGCAACAACCGGTGTAGAGAGGATGGAAACCTCGTCTTGGGCTGCTAAGTAAGGTGAAATCTCTGTCTACTCCCCATTTCCACCCTCCTACCCCCCACCTAAGCTCCAGGAGGAGAAACAGCCACGAGGAAACAAGCAGCCACTGCAGCCACAGCCTCACCTGCACTGGCAGGGAGGGGAGGGGAGCTACGGAGGGAGTCTGAGAGAGACGTTATCACATAAACCAGGCTGAGGCTCAGGACTGGACTGAAACTGCTAATAACCAGCAGGAACTGAAAAGCTGCAGAATTTGCCCTAAAGGTCATCAAGGAAGCTGTTCCCATGAAGCCTCAGAAAGAGCCACATAAAACAGTTGGGAGCCAATACTGAAAGAATATGTATTTTCGTGTTGATGCCCCAAAGTGACACTTCCCATTAAACTACTTCCAATGTATTCAATATTATCGCCTACTGTATGCCTGGTACTAGGTCTATTGAGTCAAAAAAGACAGCTAGGGTCATCGTATTTGAGGAGCCCACATACTTATGGGGTAGAGCCGGCATACAAACCAATAATTTTAATATTCTACAACCAGGTATACACGAGGTTCAGCAGAGACACAAGAATATTTATATTGAATAGACTTTTCTGTGTTTCAATTTCCTCATCTATAAAACAGGAACAGTGACAGCACCTACCTCATAGGACGGTTGGTTGGATTAAATGAGCTATTGTATGTAGAAAAGTGGCTGGCACAAAGTAAGTTGAACACTTGTTAATAGTCAATACTGTAGTTATTATTGTTACTTTTATACTGAATAGCAAGGCACTGTCCTAAGCGTGCTAAATGGTTGATTAATCTCAACAGTTCTATGAAACAGGTACTACTTATTATTCCCATTTTATAGAGAGAACTGAGGCAAAGGAGGATGAGCAGCTTGACCAAGTACACACGGTGGAACTGGAATTCAAACCTAGGCTGTCTAAATTCAGAACCCGCACTCACTGTGTAACATAGGAGTTAAGACTGGCCGATTTTGCTGGGCACTTCCAAGAATGCAAAGGCGAAAGTACTTTTTCCAAAACAGCAACCGATAAAATGTAGTCCTAAAATAACTTGCAATGAAAAAAGTCTGGCTCTGGACTCTTTAAAAACATTCGCACAAATTTTTAATCCAATTTTAAATTTGAAAAGGCAAAAATTATCATGGGGTCCTGTGAATGCAGACATGAGTTTGCTGGTCGATATGGCTGGGGACCCTCCTGGCATGCTGACCTGTCAACACTGCCTCTGGCTCCGCTGCAGAAAGCTGCATGCTGCCCCTCGGCCAGGTGCCTGTTGTGATTTGGGTGCCAAGCCCTCCAAAGGGGAATTTCAGGTCCTCAAAACGCAGCCTGGACAAGCTAGGCTTGCTCTCCATGTTTATATAACCATCCCAGCTCCAAAAACAAGAGATGCCAGTACTCTGTAATTACAGGCTTGCAGGCCCGTCACTGCGGAGAGAAAACATGGGTTATAGCTCCATCTGCCTGTGGGATCCAAACTCTGTCTGGAAGCCTAAGAAAGCTCCATGAAAAGCTCCATGAAATAGCACCACCATTCAAAACATCCCTTTTTATTAAATAAACAGAATTTGGCTGCCCCAAAACTAAGCACGGCTGTAGCATTGTAAATGACATCATCTCATCTGGGTAGCATTTTGTTAAAATTGAGAGGCTCCTATAAAGTTCCTAGCCACAAAACCCACCCCTCAAACATGTTCTTTAATCAAGAACAGCAAGAAAAGAGTTCAACTTGAGAAGTGTTAAAAAAAAAAAAGTTCATTAATCCACACTATGCATCAGGATTCCAGATACCAAAATCTTGTTTCTCTTTTACACACTAAATTGTGAGCTCGTGTTCACTGTTCCCATGGGGGGTTGGTGGTCCCAGCTTTCAATTCTACTGCATTTCATTTTTCATATCTTTGAATTCAGGCTGCATCTTACAATCCACGGCATCTTAGATATAATGAAACACAGACTCATGATTGAAACACATGTAGCCCCATCAAGTCTACTTTTAAATCTCTCCCTGGTCAGCCCCTCCTCTCCTTCTGCACTGCCTTCCCCCTGACTAGGGCCCTCAGCATCGTTTGCCTGGAAATTTACAAGAGGTGCTTAGCTTCTCTCCCCATCTCCAGCCTGAACCCCTCCAACATATCTACTTTGCTGCCCGAGAGATCTTTCTAGAACACATTATCTAATCATAGCACTTCCCTGTTTATAATCATTCAATAGATAATTGTCAAATCTGAATAACAGGTAAATGAAGATTCTTTTTGCCACTTCTTCTGATTTTAGGTAGGTGTCTTAGTCTCAGGCTGCCATAACAAAATAACACAGTCTGGGGCCTTTAACAACAAAAATTAATTTGTTCACATTTCCAGAGCCTGGAAGGTCCGAGATCAAGGTCTGGTAGGGTCCAGTTTCTGGTGAGTGCTCTCTTCCAGACTTGCAGACACCCATCTTCTCACTGTGGCCTCGGATGACAGACACTTGACCTCATTTAATCTTGGTTTCCTCCTAAAGACCTTATCTCCGAATACAGTCATATTGGGGGTTAGGGCTTCAACATGTGAATTTCAGGGGGGGACACAATTCAGCCCATAGCAGTAGGTTTGAAAACATATATAATAAAATTTGTAATGCATCACCCAGACTATTAAAAATGGCTACCTCGGGATGGGGGGAACGGGGGTGGGGGAGCGTGATTTCGATGGACCCAGGAGAGAGCAGTGAAAGGGGACTTTCACTCTTTTTTTTAAAAAAATTTATTTATTTATTTATTATTCATTTATTTATTTATTTTTGGCTACGTTGGGTCTTCGTTGCTGCGCGCGGGCTTTCTCTAGCTGTGGCGAGCGGGGGCTACTCTTCCTTGCGGTGCGCGGGCTTCTCATTGCAGTGGCTTCTCATTGCGGAGCACGGGCTCTAGGCGTGCAGGCTTCAGTAGTTGTGGCACGTGGGCTCAGGAGTTGTGGCTCGCGGTCTCTAGAGCACAGGCTCAGTAGTTGTGGCGCATGGGCTTAGTTGCTCCGCGGCATGTGGGATCTTCCCAGACCAGGGCTTGAACCCGTGTGCCCTGCATTGGCAGGCAGATTCTTAACCACTGCGCCACCAGGGAAGCCCTGGACTAACTTTTAATTCACATCATTTGCTTTGGAAACTTGCTGCATCCCACTGAGGGGCGAATCAGATATTAGAAACAGGTGCATTGACATCATCTATCTGCACTATAAAGATATGAGGCAAAACCAAAGAAGTTTTTGAAGGCTACGCCAGAGAGAACTCAAGAAAGAGAGGGCTGAGATAAGCAAGGGCAACATGCCAAACGTCCTACTTTATTATAAGCTCCAGATTAGGAGCAAACCACTCAGCTTGACAACCTGCACTGGGATGGATATTTTCCATTTGCTGCTCCAAATCCACTCCCCACTCCTCTCCATCCTCTTTGTCACCTGAAAGGCTGACCCGTGCGAACGGCATCTGTGAATCCCCTGCCTGTGGCTTCTAGTTAGATCCGGCCAATGGAAGGAAGACAGAGATCTGGAGGCAGAGGCAGGGTGGAAGGCGGATTATTTATTCCTGCCAACACCTCCCTGTTGTAACTAATTACCACAACCCTAGAGTCGTAAAGCAACACAAATTATTATTTTACAGTTCTGCAGGTCACAAGTATAGAATGGGTTGGCAGCACTGGTCCCTCCTGGAGGCTCTAAGGGAGAATCCACTCCTTTGCCTTTTCCAGTTTCCAGAGGCTGCCTGCTTTCCCAGGCTCTTAGCCCCACATCTCCTTGACCTCTGCTTCCACCGTCGCACTTCTTTTTCTGTCTCTGAGTGTCCATCCTCCACCCTAGAAGGGATGCTTGGTCCCAACGGCACTCTCATCCTGTCTAGCTCATTCTCCACGCAGCAGCGAATCAGATCATGTCACTTGTCTATTTAGCACCCTTTGGTGGGTTTCCGCTACACTTAGAATAAAACCTAATTTCTTACCAAGGGCTGGTAAGGCCCTCCATGATCTGTCCCACCTATCTTTCTAGCCTCATCTCATCCCACTCTCCTTGTTATACTCCAGCCACACTCACTCTCCGTCAAGCCCTTGAACTTGTCAAGTTATTTCCCCACCTGAAAGCCTTTGTATTGTTTCTTCTTCCTAGGCTCTTTCTTATCAGCAGGGCTTAAATGTCACCTACTTAAGGAAGCCTTCCTTTAGTTCCCCATGCAAAGTAGGGTCTGACCTTCCTCCCCCATCCCAACTCCATTATTCTATATTTCAACCCTTCGATTATTTCCTTGGTGGCGCCTATTACAATTTGTAATGATTTCACTTGCTTGTCTTTTTTTAAATATTTATTTATTTATCTGGCTGCGCCGGGTCTTAGTTGCAGCACGCAGGATCTCCACTGCCCCGTGTGGGATCTTCGTTCTGGCATGCAGGCTCTTTAGTTGCAGCATGCGGGATCTAGTTCCCTGAGCAGAGATTGAACCTGGGCCCCCTGCATTGGGAGTGCGGAGTCTTAACCACTGGACCACCGGGGAAGTCCCTGTTTGTCTTTTCATGTATTCTCTACTAGATTGTAAATCCATGAGCACAAGGATTATGTCTTACCTAATACTGTATCCCTAACATCTTTGAGTGTGACAAAGCAGACCCTTAATGTAATACTTGTTGTGTGTGGTATACGGCCATTTCTTAGACTCTAAGAAGCAATGGTTAATAAAGCCAATTGTAGACTTTATTGCTGTGTGAGCCAGTTTCCTTTACTTGTTTACAGACTCTCTAACCTGACCAGCTGATGCCATCATTGTATCTCCAGCCCCACTATAATGTTGCAGGTAATAAATACATTCAGTAAAATCACTATTCAATTCACTCGATTCAACAGCTACTTAGAAGCACTATGCACTGTGTATCTTACAAGGAGAAGGGTGAGGGTGAGTGTCATCATCTACTTGTTTTTTGTTGGGTTTCCTTTTTTCAAGTTTAAATAATTTTTATTTAAGCACTGATTTTACAAAATGTGATAGTTCAAAAGGTGAACTAAATTTACAACTTAATTTGTTCATGTAAATTGCCTTCAAAATACATTGGAGCTAGATGTGTATATAAGATTTTACATGTGTTTTGGAAGAAATCACACAGAAGCAGCTGCCTTTTTCAATAAAAACTTGGCCAGTTTCACATCTCTTTTGGTCAGTCAACCACAGTCATGTGATGTGAGAGTTATCTGGACCTTGTTGTACACATTGAACCACTCCAGGTGATGATTCATCTTGTTTGTAGGGCAACTCAGGACATAAAGCCAAATGCCTTCGATAGTTACTTCTTCTCAGACTTGGCTTCCTCACACGGGAGGAAGGGGGTGGACCAGTGATGTGTGTGACCCACTGTGTGACTCGATGACCAGCATAAGGAGATAAGTGCTGTGTTCCCTGATTAAAATTTTTGAAAGAGAACTCTTTGTAGATGGCATCTCTCTCACTTAATTCCGACCATCCTGTTGCTTTAAGGTCAAGTGTAACTTGGTGCCTCTCCTCTGCTATCAACCAGTGCGCATCTGTGGGCTTAATGGCCACAAAACAGAGTGCTCGTCTTCTCCAACATCGAGTTATTTTACATTTCTTCTATTAAAGAATTCCGAACTGCCAAATGGACTCATGGCCACGAGGCTCCGGTTCCTGCCTCTCAGTGCAGCGAGCCCTGTTGTTTTGTTGTTGTCGCTGCTGTTGTTTTTCTGGCCGCGCCACGGGGCACGCATGATCTTAGTTCCCTGACCAGGGATCGAACACGCACCCGCTGCATTGGAAGCATGGAGTCTTAACCACTGGACCACCAGGGAAGTCCCCTGTCATCATCTACTTGTAAAGAAGAATAGTATTATTTTACTTATACGTGTAAATAATAGCAGGAATTAGTTACGATGCCTATTATGGGCCAGAAACCATGGTAAATTTATTATATACATCATCTCATTTAATCTTCAAAACAGCCCTACTACAGTATAGCATACCAACTAAGAACATAGGTTCTAGAATCATATTGATTTGGGTTCAAATGCCAGGTTTGCTACTCTTGCAAAGTTCCTTAACTTCTCTGTGCTTCCATTTCTTCATGGGTAAAATGGGGGTAATAGTAATAGCCACACCTTGTTAGGGTCGTTGAGAGAATTAAACAAGATCATGTATGTGAATGTGCTTAGTTCAGTGCCTGGCACATAGAAAGCATTCTATAGATGCCAGCTGCTGCTTCTTAACTTGCTCTTCTGGGGGACACTGTATGTCCTACAGCATCACACGATGCGACCAGCACACAGGGAGACTGGGTTAGCCAGGCTGAGTTCCTGCCCCTTAGAAGCACACCATCCGAGACAGCTGTGAGCACACACTCAGAATTCAGAAGAGAGCAACATGTTCCTCCAAATGGCTGGATTCATTTCATAGGCCAAGCCCAGTAAACCCATGTTCTCATTTCCTTTTCCACCAAAATAGCTATCTCTGCTCCCTGAAGAGGCCTTGGATTATTATAGTTCCCTAAATGCCCTGAAATTCTCAGGAGAGAAGGAATGTTCTTTTTTTTTTTTTAAAAGCAGGCACAGCTTGGAGCTAGAAGACAAAAGGTTAAATTATCTTAAGCTACAACAATGTAACTCATTTCCTGTTTTTCTCAACTGTCTAGACGCAGATCTCATAAGCATTAGCCATGAATCCCACCATCAGGTTAAAAATAGAAGGTTTAAATAGGAAATGCTCTTGGGGGGAAAGATTGTAGGTTTCTACCTTCATCGGCAAAATGACTACTTTGAAACAGGATATTTTGTCTTTGTTGTTAGTTTTCCCATAAGTTCTGTTGAGCTGTATTTCCATAAGCAGGAGTGGAGAACACCTTTTTCTAAAGAATATATCTGCCCCTGTTGAAGCAAATGTCATTTTCCCCATAGATTTTAAAAGCCATCTGAAGACGTACCTTATAGCAGCTTCTCTTAACAAGGAATGTGGTCACACTTACTTTAAAAATTTCACGTTATTGTGCAGACCAACATTTAGTCTCAAATAAATTTTATACAACAAAAATTGCATATAAATTTGACGTTTTCTTCTTCTTTTATATCTTCTGCTTCTATAAAGTTTGTCTGATATTTTGTTTATAAAATATGAGTTTTCTGGAAAACATATTTTTTTAAAAACTCCTTTAATAATCCCTGAGCAGTGTTACACAAGTGTGGGGGGGGATCTACCGTGACAAGTTTCCCAAATTCACTGGACCACAGAGCCCTTTTATCCTGATGAGCCTATTAACACCTCCCAAAACAGTACCCCATGGAATACCAGTTTAGGAAACACGAATTGGATACCTCTATGATTTTTTTTTTTCTGTTTTCAGAATTCTCTGAGGTTAGGTCTCTTCTCTAATAACCTCAGCTATGTGAATCATAACATAAAACTGAAAGTAGGGCTTCCCTGGTGGCGCAGTGGTTGACAGTCTGCCTGCCGATGCAGGTGGTGCGGGTTCGTGCCCCGGTCCGGGAGGATCCCACGTGCCGCGGAGCGGCTGGGCCCGTGAGCCATGGCCGCTGAGCCTGCGCGTCCGGAGCCTGTACTCCACAACGGGAGAGGCCGCAGCGGTGAGAGGCCCGCGTACCGCAAAAAAAGAAAAAGAAAAAAATTCAAAACTTAAAGTAAACAAGTACTACTGACTGTTTATTACAAGTAAACAAGCAATACTGTAATGTTCTCCTTATTTGGGGAAGACGAATTGAAGCGTACCTTACACATACTCATGCATTTACTTTAGAATGAAAACATTCATTATGGCTTTTCATATTTATACAGATTCATACTGAAATAAATGTAGATGTGTGTGTGTTTAGTATACATATACATATTTCCTAGCTCTGTCCACTGAGAGGACCTAGAAACAATGACACCCCAGTAGCAATGAGCACACCCACCACCAAGATCATGGTTTCTAAATTCATCCTCCAATAGAAGGAACTAGTGCTTTTCGGAAAAAAGGTTGATTCCAGGGTTGGGGCAAGGAAAATGCAAGATGAGCTTAGAAAAAGAAGGAAGTGCCATAACGTAAGAAGGTACAAACAAATGATAGAGCATGTTGAAAGGATACGGGAGCCAGCCTGATTATGCTCCTAGTGGCCAAAGCTGGAACAATTTGAGCAACAAAATTAATAATGACAGTATCAGATTATAACCCATAAAATAAAATGTGTATAAGCTCATTCTAATATAAATAAGTGGGGGAGAAGGAACAACTCTTCCCTAGAGAGGAATTCCAATTAATAAACATAGGCATGAAGGAAATAGAAAATCTCCAGTAAGCAAATACCACATTAGTAACTGTTGCTGGCAAGAATCCTCCATAGATGCTAGAACAAGTGTGCAAAAGTATGAGAAACAGGATATATTCATAGTCTCAAAGTATCTCCCCAAGATATTTGTTAGCTACAAAAGGTAAAACAGTAACTTAAAATGGAGAAACCTGACAGTACCACTTTAACCAAGAGGTCAAGGTTAGCAACACCAGTTATAAAATATATTGGCATCATGTACCTCCTGATATGGTACATGGTGGAAGATGTAACATTACTTCTGAGGTATCCTTGCCGAAACTGCATTACCTCAGTTTAATCAAAGAAAACACAAACCCAAATTGAAGGACATTCCACAAAGTAACCGGTAAGTTCTTTTCAAAAGTGTCGAGATCATGAAACACAATAAAAAACTACATTACAGAAGACTAAGCTAGTCTCGTCTCATAAATTCACTGGATCGCTATAGGAAATTGGAAAGTTAAACAGGAAAACAAGCAATTTCAAGTAAGATCTGTAATTTACTTAATCGTATTATATCAATCTTAATTTCCTGGTTTTGATCATCATACTGTGGTTAGTTAAGATGTTAACATTAGGGAAAGCTAGTGAAGCATATATAGGAATTCTCTGTACTATTTTTGTAACTTTTCTTTAAGTCTAAAATTAGTTCAAAATTTTTAAAAGTTAAAAAAAAGTTCATTAGCCAAGTATCTATAACTCGATTCCTGTGCATATCAATGATATTAATAACACTAATAGTAATAATAATGTGATAAAAAAATTTTTTAACTTTCAATTTCTGATCACCTTTAATGTACCAGGAGTTGTAGTAGGACCTTGTATGTGTTCCTTCCTCTGTGTGTGTGTGTTTCCTTTTAACCTTTACAACGCAAGATCATAAAGCTAAGCAACATGACCAAAGTAATTTTGCTGGTAAATAGCAAGAGATATGACATCAACTTTTGCTATAACCTAGCACAGAGGATGAAAGTAAATTACTTACTGTTTGAAAGACGCTAAATAGCAACCTAAACTTATAGGCAATGCTGAAGATCTGTGCTACACTACTTCTGTTTCTTGTTCATTTGTCTAAGACTTGAAGGCATGTCAACAATGCAGAAATTCAAGAATATAAATTAATTAACACCATGCATGAATAATGTCCTCTTTACTCTCTGAAATTTTGTCTATAAAATTCCTCAGGGTTGCATGCACGCTTTGGAAGACTCTGCCAAGCACTTTCTCACAAATTGGTTTTATTTAATGCTCACAACCACTAAATGAGATAGGTTTCATTTTTGCTATTTTACAAACAAAAAGAAAAGTAAATCTCAAGGAGGCTGAGAGATTTTTCTTTTCCCCACACATCCCTCCACCCAATAGCCAACAAACCCAGTCATTTTTGTCCACTGAAATTAAGGTCAACTAACATCCAAGTTGTCCTTGAATGAGAAAATAAGTAATGAAAGTACCGGGTTGGTGGCTGGCAAGGGGGCAGGCAGAGGGGAAGGAGGAAGACATTTTGGCTAATTAATAGTTAAAAATATGCTTCTAAACTCAGCTCAACCACTTTCTGTGACCTAGACAAATTATTTGTTCTGCCTCCTTCTCCTCAACTGAAAAAAAAAAAGAATTTCACTAGTGTAGTGGGGTGTCCCCCTGAACTCATGTCCATTCACAACTTCAGAATTTGACCTTGTTTGGAAATAGAGTCACTTAAGATGTAACTAGTTTATTTAAGATGAGGTCAAAAAAAAATAAAAATAAAAAAGATGAGGTCATACTTGGAGGTTCCTCAAAAAACTAAAAATAGAACTACCATATGACCCAACAATCCCACTCCTGGGCATATACCCAGAGAAAACCATAATTCAAAAAGATACATGCACCCCAATGTTCACTGCAGCACTATTTACAATACCCAGGACATGGAAGCAACCTAAATGTCCATCAACAGAAGAATGGATAAAGAAGATGTGGTACATATATACAAAGGAATATTACTCAGCCATAAAAAGGAACAAAATGGCGACATTTGCAGAGACATGGAGAGACCCAGAGACTGTCATACAGAGTGAAGTAAGTCACAAAGGGAAAAACAAATATCGTATAATATTGCTTATATGTGGAATCTAGAAAAATGGTACAGATGAACTTATTTGCAAAGCAGAAATAGAAACACAGATGTAGAGAACAAACTTATGGATACTGGGGGTGGGGGGGATTAACTGTGAGATTGGGATTGACATATATACACTACTATGTATAAAATAGATAACTAATGAGAACCTACTATATAGCACAGGGAACTCTACTCAGTGCTCTGTGGTGACCTAAATGGGAAGAAAATCCAAAAAAGAGGGGATATACATATACGTGTAACTGATTCACTTTGCTGTACAGCAGAAACTAACACAACATTGTAAAGCAACTATACTCCAATAAAAATTAATTTTAAAAAAAACAACAAAGAAAACAGTAAGATTTGCTCATCATAAACTATTAAAAAAAAATTTTTTTTTAAAAAGATGAGGTCATACTGGAGTAGGGTGGCCCTTAACCCAATATGGCTAGTCTCCTTAGAAGAAGAGGAAGCAGAAACACACAGGGAGAGGACAATGTGACCTTGGAGACAGAGACTAGAATGATGCATCTACAAGCCAAGGAGTGTAACCATCAGAAGCTAGAAAAGCCAAGAAAGGATTCTCCCCTACCGGTTTCAGAGGGAGCGTGGCCCTGATGACACCTTGATTTCAGACTTCGAGCTTCCAGAACTGTTAGAATTTGTGTCTGTTATTTTAAGCCACAGAGTTTGTGATACTTCGTTATGCATGCAGCCCTAGGAAATGTATACAATTGCTTAGTTTACAAAAAGGTCGTGTTTCTGCCCTCTGAAAGTTTGCATTACTAAATAAATGGATAGAGTCAACATAGGTACACTTTTAAGTATCTGTGCTGGCTATTCACCATTTACACACACTCTCCTCCATTCCCTACCCTTCTGTGTGGCCTGGAGGGGCTGATTATGAAGGACTGCAATGTCCAGGCTCCTTTGCCCTTAGCTTCTGGTTGGGTTTGGCCAAAGGGTGACAACAACTGGGAACTGGAGGAAAGGACATGGAAGGTTGGATATTTCCTGCTCTCTCCCGCCTCAATGTTCTGGCAATGTCTTCATATCTCTACTACTACAGCTCCTGCTGGGCCCCTGCCCAACTCACAACTGCCATCTGCAGCTCTGAGATCCATGATACAATTTCCTCCCCTGCTCCTTCAGGCCTTGGTGTGGAACAGCTTCCCTCTGCTGCCAGTCCCTGAGAGCCTCAACACCCCTATTGGTTCTTTTTATCCCTGCCTATTATGAGCTGCTTGCTTCTGTCCCCCCACCCCCCGAATTTCATATGTTGAAGCTCTAACCCACAATGTGATGGTATTTGGAGGTGGGACATTTGGGAGGTAATTAGGCGTAGATTAGGTCATGAGGGTGCGGTCCCCATAGTGGGATAAGTGCCCTTTTAAGCAGAGAAAGAAAGACCAGAGGGACTTCCCTGGTGGTCCAGTGGGTAAGACTCTGCGCTCCCAATGCAGGGGGTCCGGGTTTGATCCCTGGTCAGGGAACTAGATCCCACATGCATGCTGCAACTAAGAGTCTGCATGCCGCAACTAAGAAGTCTGCATGCTGCAACTAAAAGATACCACATGCCGCAACAAAGATCCCATGTGCCGCAACTAAGACCCGGCACGACCAAAATAAATAAATAAGTATTTTTTAAAAAAAGAGAGAGAGGGAGACCAGAGCTTTCGTCCGCCTCTATGCGAGGAGAAAGAGGGCAGTCATCTGCAAGCCAGGAAAAGAGCCCTCACCAAGGCTCTGGTCTTAGACTTCCAGCCTCCAGAACTGTGAGAAATAAACATCTGTACTTTCAGCCACTTAATCTATGATATTTTTATAGAAGCTCAAGCTAAGACACTGACTCACCTGGGTTAACAGTCCCTTCATTAAATTGTCTTCAAAATCCTGGCTGAGTGTATCTTAGATTTTCCTTCCAAGACCCTAACAGATCGGCTATAATGTAAAACCAAACAGATATAAACCTGGCCAATGCTGGACTCTGTCAGGGTGACTCATACCTGCAGTTTTCCCTTCTGGGCAATGGATTTTTAAAATTATTGTATGAGTTACAAGGGTCCATTCAGGTCTATCCAACCTAGAAAACTACCTTTATGAATAACTTGAGAAGTGCTTTAACTCTGGGCTCTAGGAAGACCACAAAATAATGCATTAAAAACGATTATAACATTGTAAATCAACTATATGCCAATAAAAATTTTTTTTTAAAGTGACTGGGCCCAACACTCTACAAAATACATGCCCAGTTCTCCTCAAAACTGTCAAGGTCATGAAAAACAAAGAAAGATTGAGAAACTGTCACAGACTACTGGAGACTAAAGAGGCACAACAACTAATTCAATGTCGTGGTATCCTAAACTGAACTGTAGAACAGAAAAGGGACATTACCCTATTTTCTGTGTTTCTTGAATGGAGCACTTAGGTTATTGAAATGAACCTTTGGTTTCAACCAGAGTGGGATACTTCTGGGGAGACCCTGAGAAATAGTCCTACAGAGAGCAGCTTCAGATGGAACACAGACTCCTTCAGACATCTGGACGTAAGCCCCAGCCTTTAAGCCCTCATCCCTTTCACTCTCCAAGCTACAAAATGGGTCCATCTCATCAGGTATTAATCCTTAGCAAAGAGCAGTGGACATGAAGGGTATCTGGGGCCACGGTAAGAATAAGCTCACACGGGCCCTTCACAGCATGGACAGCATCTCACAGTCTCTTTTACCTCTCCAAATTCCTTGCAGAGGTAGGGCCAGCACACACATTTTTGTTGATGCTGCTAACAGAAAATGAGATCCTACACAGAAACACACATAGCAGGGACTTGTCTCCTATATACACCTGTATTCCCTTGGCCTGGTTAGTGTCTGTATAGTAGGCACTCAATAATCACTTATTTGGTGAAATAATTAGTTTATCAATCAACTGTTGCCCGTTGGCACTGATGACATCTTAAGAAAAGGTGTTACAAGGTCCCCATCCAACAGTCTCAAAGTTTTATTCACATTTTTATGTTTTTTATTTGGACCTCTCCACCTCACTCAAGTAGTCACTATATGTCCCAAATATACGTCACAAAAGAAGAATTCTGTGATCTTGTTATTATTTTTCCATTGATTAAAAAATAATAACAATTGATGATTTTTGACAAGGTTGCTAATATCAAAGGGGAAAGAACAGTCTCTTCAACAAATGGTGTTGGGAAAACTAGACATCCAAAGGGAAAAGAATGAAGTCAGAACCTTATCTTACAGCATACACAAAAACTAACTAAAAATGGATTAAAGACTTAAAAATCTAAAACTGTAAAACTCCTAGGAGAAAACACAGGGAAAAAGCTTTATGACATTGGACTTGGCAATGATTTCTTGGATATGACAGCAAAAGCACAGGCAACAAAAGCAAAAGTAGACAAATGGGATTACATCAAACTTTAAAATTTTGTGCATGAAAAGACACAATCAATAGAGTTAAAAGCCAACCTATGGAATGGGAGAAAATGTTTGCAAATCATGAATCTGATAAGGAGTTAATATCCAGAATATATAAAGAACTCCTACAACTCAACAACAAAAAAATCAAATAACCTGATTTTAAAATGAGCAAAGGACTTGAATAAACATTTCTCCAAAGATGATATGCTAACAGCCAACAAGCATATGAAAAGACGCTTAACATCACTAATCTTAAGGGAAATGCAAGTCAAAATCATAGAGAGGTACCACCTCACACCCATTAGGATGGCTACTATTAAAAAAAAAAAAACAGAAAATAACAAGTGTTGGTGAGAATGAGGAGAAATTGGAACACTTGTGCACTGTTGGTGGGATTGTAAACGGTAAAAAACATGTAAAACACCATAAAAAACAGTTATGGCAGGTCCTCAAAAAATTAAAAATAGAACTACCATGTGACCCAGCAACCTACATCTGGATATATATTCAAAAGAATTGAAATTTTAAAAAAAAAGAATTGAAATCAGGTTCTTGAAGAGGTATTTGCACACCCATGCTTTAGCACTATTCACAATAGCCAAAGATGGAAGCAACCCAAATATCAATTGATAGATGAATGGATGAACAAAATGTGGTATATACATACAATGGAATATTATTCAGCCTTAAAAAGGAGGGAGATCCTGTCAAGTGCTATACAACATGGATGAACCTCAAGGGCACTATGCTAAGTGAAATAAGCCAGTCACAAAAGAAGACAAATACAGCATGATTCCACTTATATCAGGTATCTAAAGTAGTCAAACTCATAGAAACAATAAATAAATGGTGGCTACCAGGGGCTGGGGAGAGAAAGGAAAAGGGTGTTTTTCTTCAATGGGTAAAAATGTCCATTTTGCAAGATGAAAAGGTTCTACAAATCTATTTCACATCAGTGTGAATATACTGAACACTACTGAACTGTATACTTAAAATGGTTAAGATAGTAAATGTTATGGTTTTTTTAAAAAAATAAATTTTGAATTCATTGATATTTGGGGGTTGGGAGGAAGGCGTATTTCCTTGTTTGGGGCCTGTGCTAGAATCTTTGTCTCCCAAGGTCCATTTCCACTTCACCTCTTGACCTCATGGCCATCTCCTTGCTCCTGGTCCCTTGCTTCATTTGTTTACCTCTCACTCATGGCTGTTGAACCTGCCTCTTGTATTCACTGATCATCTGGGCTTCACCTCTCCCTTTCTTTCTTGCCCACAAATCCTACAGGATTTGGTCTTCTTCTAAGTACGCCAGGGAATCCCCTGGAAGCTGAATGTGAATAGCCAGTAATCAACTTATTAAATCAGACCCTTAACAATATTCTGCATTCAAGATATTAATGTCAAGTTTAAAGAGATTGATAAAACACCTAATGCAAAAAGTGTCATATTACAAAAGCACTTTAAAAATTATTCCAAACATGAAATAGCATGTAAACCCCATTATACTAACAATCTTATGATACTAACTTCCACGCATTATCTGGTGGGAAGGTAAATTGGTACAAACCTTTAGAAAAGTAACTTGGCAATATGTTTTGAGAATCACAGAAATATCCATGCCCTTTAACCTATTAACCCCATTTCCAGGAATCTGCTCGAAGTATACTATAAAAGAAAAAAAAGGCTTATGTATAAAAGATGTTTATTTCCAAGTTATTTATGTAACTGCTGGTGGACATAATCAAAACATACTTTGTTTTTCTCCCACCATCCCTCCAAAAATTTATTCATTTGAGGGGGAGTGCCATTAGGAGGAAAAAAGGGGCTTGTCCTTGACTCCAGACGACAACTATTGCAGGACCCTGCCTGCTCTGGTCACTTCCAAGTAATGACAGTCTGATGTCACATCAAGTCACAAACATGGTCTTAATAGAGTAATTCCATGTGTCAGGTCATTATATTAATCAACAATTCAGTTTCATCCCAACGCTTTCCCCCCCCCTTCCCAGCTAGAGCCAGCTGTTCAGTGAAAGGTGTCGGGGTGGGGGGGGAAGGGGGGAAGGGGGTCTCATATGCAATTTCTGCTCTCTTCCACGACTCTTTCACATTCCTTCCCCCACTCACTAGCTGTTGTTCTGGATCCCATGTCAAAGTACCAATGGTGTAGAGGGAAATGGTTATGCCTGGAAATACTTTAATTGGCTTGTGACTGGCACCATCGTAAGCCAACTTCGTGCTCTCTGGGCTTCAAAGCTATAAAAAACTGCCTCTTGCTTGTGCACTTTTCATGGGATCTCTGGAGATCCGCATCTCTGGGGACCGCTCCAGTTTTAACTCTCAGGACAAAGGAGAAGCATTCCCTCTCAGCTGCCACCACCCCCTCTGCCCCAGGCTCCCTGGCAATCCTCTCCATTCAGACTTCATCATTTGATTTCCTCTCACCCTCCCAGAAAGCATGCTGGGCAGGACTTAAAATGACTCCCACTGGGACTGGATAAACTGTATATAGGTATACGATTAAATACTACTAAGCTATAAAAAAGAATGAACTATTGATACGTGCAACAGCATGGCTGGAACTCAAGGCTGTTATTTCTGCTGAGTGAAAAAAGCCAATCTCAAAAGGTTACACACTGCATGATTCTACTATGTAACACTCTTGAAAATGATAAAATTATAGTGATGGAGAAGAGATTAGTCATTGCCAGGGAATAGGGTCCACTGGAGGGTCTAACTGCAAAGATGGAGTGTGAGGGAGTTTCTTCCTAGTTATAGGGCAACTATGTATCCTGACTATGGTGGTAATTACATAAATCTACAAATCTATACATGTGATAAAATTTCATAGTAATACATACACACGTGAATGTAAAAAATGATAAAAACCAAGACACTGTACCAATGTCAATGTCAATTCCCTAGTTTTGAAAATGCACTATGGTTATATAAGATGTTATCATTGGGGAAAGCTGGGTGAAGGGCACACGGGAACTCTCTGTTTTATTTTTGCAACTTCTTGTGAGTCTTAGAGGACTTTTTTAAAATATATTTTTAAAAATAGCTCTAGCCTAGTACTCTCTCTCCCAAGTGACTCACATTTGAGTCCTAGGAAACACTCTCTCATCCTTTGCCCCAACAAACCCTGGGAGGGCAAAACCAAACATCACCCTCTGTGTCCTGCTGCCACAGGCCAGTCTAGCCACTTCTCTTTTCCCCCAACAGTAGAAAAAAAAATCTCAAGCTCAATATGTGGTCCTGAGGAAGCCCCCATCACACACTTTCAGGTAAGGAGGTAGCGTCCAGGCCTTTCCCCTGGGGAGGGAGGGAGGAGTCCCAACATGCAATGCTCTCTCCAATAGCATCTCTCCACCCTCCGCCCATTTCCACACGCCCACTAGTGTATTCAGTCTGGCTGCAGGGATCCAGGACTTAGAAGACAGGTCCATGAGAATTCCCCTGGTGTAGTGGATACTGTGGTCTCTGCCCAGATCTCCCCACAGGACTGAGGCCCTCACTGCCAACCTGAGTCTCCTTGAAAATTGGTCTAAGCTAGCTATCTTACCCAAGGTCATGGCCACTTCCCAGGGGCAATCTGCATCCAATGACTGGTCTGTGTAGAGGTAAAAACACCCAATCTCCTTGCCCCAATAGGGAACAATTCTGCAAGACCATCTCAGCTCCAGAGCTAGCAGAGGGCCAGCTGAGGTCTTTGTAGTTACTGCATCAAAGTTCAACTATTCCTTCTTCCAGCGCTACTTCTTTTATTCCTCCATAGGTGTTGATCCCCAAACACTCTTCAATAAACCTCCCGTACAAAAATCTCCATCAGGAGGCTTTTCCGAGGAACCTGGCCTGTGACACTTGGTGAATGCCATATATGATTATCAGTCTCACTCTCACTTTGCAATCTGGTATCTATTGAATTGGTGCCTGAGTCAAAATTGAGAAAGGAAAAGCCCCGCTTAACACCATGTTATGCTTATAACAGGAATAACCAAAGAGAAATTTATTAATAAATCATGACAAACCAGCTTCATGGGATAGTAAATAGCCAGTAAAAATTATGAACATTTTGTACCAAAATATTTCAGAAAAATGACCATGATCTAATATTAAGAGAATACAAAATTGATTCTGGATCAAAATAAAAGAAAAAGCAATAAAGGACATCTCAGCGATATCTGGGGAAATCTGAATATAGACAATGTATTAGATAATATGGTTTCATCAATATTAACTTCTTGGACATGATGATAATAGTATTGTGATTAGGCAGAAAACTGGTTTTGTTCTTAGGAAATCCTATTGAGAGAGAAAGAGAAAGAGAGAAACTCTTTCCGGTAAAGAGCAAGAACTCACTCCCTGTAGCAATGTTATTCCCATTCCTGTGCTCAATGCTCCCCCTTGTGTACCAAGAGAGCAGAATGCATTCATCAAAATGCATTTTTAAGACTCTCCTGCACAGTGGGAAAGCAAAGCTCCAAGACTTCTAGAGAAGGCAAAGTGTGGCACATTTTAATGCACTCTCTCCAAACCCCTGACCAACAGTGTAGTTCCCATTCCCCAGCTTGCTGTCCCCGTGTCAAAACCTGAGCTTCAGTTCTGGTGGAGGGAGAGTGTGGTTGGCAAGGGGTGGGGAGGAGGGTACCTACAGCCTTGCCTGTGAAGGTCATGGGCTCCAGAGTCAGATAACCCGGGGGCTAAGTCCCACCCGGTTCACTTACCAGCTGGGTGACCACTTTGAGCATCAGCCTCCTCATCTGTGGGGCAGGGATGACAGCGGAACTACCAAAGGGTAACGGGGGGCTAAATGCCATAATGCAGCCCAACACACAGCCTAGTGCTTGGCCCCTGGTCTAATTAAAGTTCAGTAAGTATTAATCAATTTTTATGATCTACTAGCCTCTTCTTGAGAGATCCTCAGAAGTCCTACTGCCTCGTAAAGCACAGTTTGAAAAATACTGCCCTGGAGTATCTGATTTGTAGAGCTTACTCTTGGGTGAGAACCCATCTTATGTTTTTCCTACAAAGCTAAGATTACTCATCTCATATTAAAAACAAAAAATAAATTAAAAACAAAAACTCCCCTTACATGCACTGAAAAGGACTATTTCGTTAGGTTTATCTTTCCTCGTAAGTGATTTCCAGAAAAAGTATTTTTTTAGTTCTCCACCAATTTTTCTGCTCGCTGCTGTGCCTCCTCTGGGTCTTCTGCTTTTGACCCTCTCACCATGGTCTCCTTCGAGGCAAGTCGCCCTCAGGGCCCAGGCCAGGATGCCTGGAGACTCTCATCCTAGCTCCAATGTCGTGCACCCCCCTGCCTTTGCCTCTGCCTTCCTCTTGCTCCGTCTCTTCCTTTCAACAAATCCTCACTGAGCATCTGTCTGTGAAAGTCACTGTTCTTGTTGATCTTGGTTACAAAATGATCGGGATCATAGTTTCTGCCGTTTATTAGTTTATACTGGAGTCTAACTGGCCAGACTCTAGTAGGAAAGCCAGACATGTAAAAAGACTCAGGGAGTTGTTACAGCAGATAAAAAACATGGTTAGCAGAAAATAACCTCAGGAGCCCACTGGGTTTAGAAGAGCTGAATTAAAATCCTAGATTTCCTACACACTGGATTTGTAAGCTTGAAGAAGTGAAATAACCTCTCTGGGCCTAGCTAGTATCATCTGTCAACTGCCTTAGGCTGGGAAAGCAGACCTTGAGACGGGGGATCCCAGGAAGCACAGCAAGGGGTGGGGAAGTGAGTCAGGAGAGGCAAGAAAGCAGGTTGCTGAGCAGGTGTTGAGTGGCTGGGGGGGGCTCGACCCTGCTGGGGATGCCTGGGAGAGGGTGCAGCACCCCACTCAGAGCTCTACCCTTTGAGGAGAAAAAAAGCAGAAGCATTTACCCACCAGCTCCAGCACATCAGCAGCTGAAGGCTGCTCTGGGCGTGTTAAGTCCTCCCTGCTTCCAGCCTGCCTGAGCCAGGGCCAAGTGCATTAGGACCAGGGAAAGCCCTTCACGGATGCACAAGGGCCTCACTCAGGTGAGGAAGAGTAAGGGGAGATGGGCACTATAGGGGAGGGAGGGATTGACAGCATCTGCTACACCTTCTAGAAGAACTGTTTTGGCGGACAAATGCAACACTCGGGAAGCCCTGAGCAGAGTATGTGGCGGATGCATTAAACGCACCCGAACATAAAAGTGTGATGAAGCATCTCCTCTATGCACCCCTGCATGACAGAGTATCTTAAGCATGCTCTTATCTCCTCGTTTCCTCATCAACCTTCAACTGGTGTGAGCCCAACCAAATCCTCAAAACAAAATCTCCCAGACCCATCCTTCCTCCCATTTCCATGATGGTCTCCATAGTCCTGACCCCCATCTGTTTGCATGCGGAGGCCTCTTCCCTCTGGTCTCCCCTCTGCCAGCCCCCACCTGACAATCACAGCTCAAGGACACCCTACAAGATGCTAGTTTCCCTACATCTCTCCCCTGTTTAAGAGCTTGCCCCCCTGGCCCCTTTTTTTCCTACAAGATTAAGCCCTGAATCTCATCTTGAGGTTTGAGGCTCTCATGCAGTAAAGACACCCCACATTCCAAAGACAGGCCACCCCATTACTTCCCTAGGCTCTCACTTTTATAATCCACCCAGCATCTCAGCCCTGAGACCAGCTTGAGAAGCAGTGCCCTAATTTCGCCTTTGGATTTATTCCAATGTGACTGGACTGTCATCTTAGGGGCTAGTAATTCTGGAGTTCGTTTGAGTAGTAACTGTGCTCCTTTGGAAACATTGTCCACATGTGTTTCCTCATCTGGGAAACAGAGATAATAATAATCTCTACTTCATAAGGCTGTTGTAAGGATTAATCTTTTCTTTTTAAATAAATTTATTTATTTATTTAATTTTGGCTGCATTGGGTCTTCGTTGCTGCACGCGGGCTTTCTCTAGTTGCAGGGAGCGGGGGTTACTGTTGTGGCGCGCAGGCTTCTCATCGCGGTGGCTTCTCTTGTTGCGGAGCATGGGCTCTAGGTGCACGGGCTTCAGTAGTTGTGGCTCGCGGGCTCTAGAGCACAGGCTCAGTAGTTCTGGCGCACGGGCCTAGTTGCTCTGCAGCATGTGGGATCTTCCCAGACCAGGGCTCGAACCCATGTCCCCCGCATTGGCAGGCGGATTCTTAACCACTGCGCCACCAGAGAAGTCCAAGGATTAATCATTTTATACACAATCAGTAGCTTTGACCAGTGCCTGCTACAAAATGAGTGCCCAATAAATGTTGGCTATCACTATGGGTTCCCGCAAGGGGTAATTTTAAGATTCTTAAGAGAAATCTAGAGACATCTACTAAGAAGGTTTTCTCTCTGCATGAGCTCATGCTTCCTGAGCCTTCCTGCACCCAAACTGCAGCTCAAAGCCATATAAGGCACCGAAACACCCTTCACCAGTGCACAAACAGCTCGCCAGCCAGTCATTTAAAGGTCTCACCTTTATTCACAGCAGTCAAATCAAAGGTTAGAACAGCTGGACAAAAGGCTAAGAGCAGTATAATAGAAAAACAATTTGGGGAATTCTTCCTCGTTCCTCAGTCTCTCGTCACGTGAACACTGCCAGCAATCTCTGTAAGTGTGCGCCACACATCCCGGTTTTTTGTGCTGCTGGTCAATGCAGCTTTCACTACAGACAACATCTGAGGCTGTACGTGTTAAAAGCTGTGTTTGTTTATTAAAAAAAAAAAGTCATGTGGGTAAACGTTTGAGTGAGGGAAGGTGTGGTTTATACATTTTTTATTTTTAATGAGTAATATATTCACGGGGCTCACGACTCTTAAAAACACAAAGGGATATATGATGAAGTTTCCCTCCCTCCTCTGACACCAGCCACCCAGTTCTCCTGTCCAGAGGCCACTAACATTACCAGTTTGTTTTGGATGTTGGATATTCTGCACAAATACGTATTTTTTTCTCTTTTAATGCACTTTTTCACTTGCTTTTTAAATTTAATTTTACTAAATATCTAATACATGCAAAAGAATATAACATAAGCTTAAGATAAAGAATAAAAACACCACTACTCAGCGTAAGAAACATAACCTTCCTCATTTGTTTTCATAGCTTCATAATGTTTTCTTCCATAGCTATATTATAACTCATTTCATCAGTCCCCAGTGGGTGAGCCGGTAGGTGGTTTCCAATGTTTTGTTGTTACACCGAGTAACCTTGGTTTATCCATCATCTTACATATGTGCAGTATATCTGTAAGATAACTTCCTAGAAGGGGAATTACTAAGCCAAAGGTATGCGCATAGGTCATTTTTTACAAATAAATTATCTGGATTGCCTTCCACAGAGTTTGAAACAAATTGATTTTTTTATTTTTGAAAATTTCCAAGATGCCTGGAAGTTTAATAAGTGGCAACATCATTTAATTGACAGAGCTAAGAGGATGGGAAAGCGAAAGGGTCACTTTAAAGTGACATTGTTTTTTAAAGGATGCACTAAATATCTTTTCTGTTTCACCCTGAGGTAATCATATAAAACAAGTCCTGGCTTCTCCTTCAATACTCAGGAAAGAGTCCAAGTATATATTTTATTCTGGTTTAATTCCTGTAAGGATTGATATTGTTCAGAACTGACCAAAATAATTATTTCCCGTAATGAGGTAATTATGTAATCAAGTTCAGCAACACTTCTTTGTAATTTTGTTTACTTAAAAATGCCTAATGCGGGGCTTCCCTGGTGGCGCAGTAGTTAAGAATCTGCCTGCCGATGCAGGGGACATGGGTTTGAGCCCTGGTCTGGGAAGATCCCACATGCCGCGGAGCAACTCAGCCCGGGCGCCAGAACTACTGAGCCTGTGCTCTAAAGCCCACCACCCACAACTACTGAAGCCCTCACACCTGGAGCCTGTGCTCCACAAGAGAAGCCATAGCAAAGAGAAGCCTGCGCACCTCAATGAAGAGTAGCCCCCGCTCGATGCAACTAGAGAAGGCCCGCGGGCAGCAACGAAGACCCAAGACAGTCAAAAATAAAATTTTTTTTTAAATTAAAAACAAATGCCTAATGCCTAAGATATTTAAGAACTACATCGTGCATTCCAAGTTTTGAAATAAAAATCCCTGTTATATGTAAGTTCTCTTGACATTCAATAGCATCAGGAACAAGCAGGATGACTATTAACTAAAGTATTTATCTGGAAATACAACCACTGTCAGATTATAGGAAACTATGAAATGGAATTTGGCATTGGAGATTCATGTAAATAAGTACAGTAAGTTAAAGTGACTTACTCAAAGCCAACATTACTTCTAATCACGAATCCACTTACAGCAAAAGAAGTAAGTCAATGAAGTGGCACCCCCAGGATTCTCTGGTTTTACAATGCTCCCCATAACCCAGAAGTAGCTGATCTTCTGGATGGTAGAATAAATAACCTATTGAAGGCTGAGGCACAGTACCAGCTGGGAGACACCACCTGGTGATATTGAGGTCCTGTCCTAAAGAATGCAGTAAGCCATGACGGTGCTGCCAGAATTCATGGGTCCAGGCACCAAGGGGGAGTAGTGAAGCATCTCTGGCTGCTACACCCAATGACCCTGCTCTCCAAATGTTTGCTTCCCTTCTCTGTGACTTTGAATCAAATCCTTTTCGGCTTCAAGCAGCAAGAGTGACTTCTGTTACCTGCAACTGAAGCCTGACTGGTATGCTTACTGAATCAGCATCCCTCAGGGAGGGTTCTGAGCATCTGCCTTTTTTTTTTTTAACAACCTCTCCAACAAATCTTAAGCTAAAAAAGTTTGAAATTAATTGATAAACATTGTTTGCAGTAACTTTAAAGTTGGTTAATTCAGGTAGATAGCTCTGAAAGACACTTTGCCCAGGCCACGGGGAAACTGGATGCCCCATTCCTGCCCCACGATAGAGAACACCTCTCTAGCAACTGGAATTTGCTTACAGAATGTGGAGGTGAACTGGGAACTGGGTAAAGATGATGGCAGCCTGGTCCTAACGTGGGATTATCTGGATTCAAACCTTGCCTCTGCCACTCACTAGCTATGTGGCTTTGGGTAAGTTACTTTAACTCACTGTGCTTTGGTTTCCCTATCTGCAACATGGGGAGAGTAACAGTTATCTACCTTACATTGTTGTTTTAAGGATTAAATGGGTTAATACACATACAGGACTTAGAAGGGCTATCTAGCACCTACTAGGCACACAGTAAGTGTTAGCTATTCAAAACACGTTACCTTTCAGAGTTATGAAAAATTCCCTCTCTCTCTCTCAGACACACACACACAATCTCATCTGAGCCTCAAAATAACTCTTTCTTAAGTGAAGCAATGAAGGCCCAGAGAGGTTAAGTGACTTCCTCAAGGTCACACAGCAAGTGACTAACAAAAGCACAGCTACAACGGGGACTAAGGACTCAAATCTGATTTTTCCTGTATTCTGAGTGCAGGCACTAGGTCTCCTCCACACCTGGCCCTGAGGAGGTCACACACAGCTCTGCGCCCTGTGGGCCTTGGGTGGGAAGTGACTCATCCATTGTCCATGGTTCTAGAAACAGTGTGTGCCAGAACAGTGACGTTATTAACATTTTGCCCCTCAATTTCTTTTCAATGTTCTTCCCAGAAATGGCTCTAAAATACCAGATCCCCATGGAAACCACAGGAAAGATTGCCTACTGACTCTAAGTGAAATTCTGCTACGACTGCTCCCTTGATAACAAATGGATGTTATTAAAAGCCTGGCTCTAACAGACGCCTGCCGTAGCTCATGGTGAAAGCCATGCTCTCCTTGGACTGAGAGGGTGAAATAAATAGTTACTTCTCTGATGCCAGGCTATGTGGTCAGCTTAGAAGGAAGGAAAAAGTAATGTGATCCCCCAACTGTCACGACCAGACACACAGGACAAGGTGCTTTCAATACATGTTTGCAACAGGTGACCAGAGTGAGGAACCCACCAAGAGTGTGACAGTGACAATGATTCAATCAACTCGTGATAATCTCTGCTATCTCTGGAAGTCATCTGTAATGTGCTTTCTAGACCAAAAGGTGAAAGAATAGTAAGGCTTGGAGTGGAGGCTTGCGAGACTGCTAAAGAAAAAGGACAGTACAACCTAAACGAGAATTATGTACCTTTTCTAAACAGTACTGTTTGCAAAAGGACAGTATAATCTGAAAAAAGAACAGAATCCAGTCAAAGGGAAAAATGCAAAGAGCAAGAATTTAGCAGCACTTTACCAGCATTACCCAGAGATCCTGTGGGGGATGGGAGGAGACCTGACCTTCCAGACCCCTGCAGTAACAGGAATTGTTCCTTCATTAAATATTTGAGGCACGTTTGTTGAGTGCCTACACTGTGGCAGACACTGTACTAGGCAAGACAGAGAGAGCTCACAGGCTAGTGAAAGAAATAGAAAACAGACTTTACACAAATAAATACACAAAATCATTTCAGATAGTGATAATTGCTATGAAGGAAAACAGTGGTGAAGTAGCCTGACGCTGACTGGGGCAGGCAGCTTCCGACACATGACCAGGGAAGGATTAGTTGACCTGTCAGGGAGCTAACAGCCAAGAGAAAATACGGGGCGAAAGGGTCAAATCAGAGCAAATGGAATGTGAGGTCCCTAAGGAAGGAATGAGTTCATCCTGCTCGGAGACAGAAACGTCACAGGGGAGGCAGGACGGGGATGGCTGGGAGTGGTGGAGCTGGAATCACAGAGGCAGCCAATCAGACCCCGCAGGGCCTTGTGGGCCAGAGTAAGAATGGATTTTACCTTAAGTATATGTTGAAGCCAGTGTGAAGTGGTGATGCTGGTGGTTTTAAAGAAGGGAAGTGAGATGATCTGGTTTATATTTTTAAAAGATCACTCTGGCTGCTTTGTGCAAAAAACACTGAAAGGTGGGAAGGGGACAAGGAAGAAAGCAGGGAACCTATTAGTGGTGGTGGCAAGGCTTCTCCACGACCCGGATGAAACACAGCTGGCCCGCTCTCCACCGGTTCCACATCTGTGCACTTTTTTTTTTCCTTATTTTTATTTATTTTTTTAATTGGGGTATAGTTGTTTTACAATGTTGTGTTAGTTTCCACCATACAGCCTGTGCTATACAGCAGATTCTCATTAGTCATCTATTTCATTCATACTAGTGTATATATGTCAATCCCAATCTCCCAATTCATCCCGCTACCTTTTCCGCCCTTGGTGTCCATGCATTTGTTCTCTACATCTGTGTCTCTATTTCTGCCTTGCAAACAGGTTCACCTGTACCATTTTTCTAAATTCCACATATATGCGTTAATAGACGATATGTTTTTCTCTGACTTACTTCACTCTGCATGACAGCCTCTAGGTTCATCTGTGTCTCTACAAATGACCCATTTTTTATGGCTGAGTAATATTCCATTGTATATATGTACCACATCTTCTTTATCCATTCGCCTGTCAATGGGCATTTAGGTTGCTTCCATGACATGGCTATCGTAAATAGTGCTGCAATGAACACTGGGGTGCATGTGTCTTTTTTTTTTTTTTTTTGGTACGCGGGCCTCTCACTGTTGTGGCCTCTCACTGTTGTGGAGCACAGGCTCCAGATGTGCAGGCTCAGCCGCCATGGCTCACGGGCCCAGCCGCTCCGCAGCACGTAGCATCTTCCCAGACCGGGGCACGAACCCGTGTCCCCTGCATCGGCAGGCGGACTCTCAACCACTGCGCCACCAGGGAAGCCCACATATGTCTTTTTAAGTTATGGTTTTCTCTGGATATATGCCCAGTAGTGGGATTGCTGGGTCATATGGTAATTCTATTTTTAGTTTTTAAAGGAACCTCCATACTGTTCTCTCTAGTAGCTGTATCAATTTACATTCCCACCAACAAAGAGGGTTCCCTTTTCTCCACACCCTCTCCAGCATTTGCTGTTTTTAGATTTTTTGATGATGGCCATTCTGACCAGTGTGAGGTAATATCTCATTGTAGTTTTGATTTGCATTTCTCTAATGATTAGTGATGTTGAGCATCCTTTCATGTGTTTGTTGGCCACCTGTATATCTTCTTTGGAGAAATGTCTATTTAGGTCTTCTGCCCATTTTTGGATTGGGTTGTTTTTTTGATATTGAGCTGCATGAGCTGCTTGTAAATTTTGGAGATTAATCCTTTGTCCGTTGATTCGTTCACAAATATTTTCTCCCATTCTGAGGGTTGTCTTTTCATCTTATGGTTTCCTTTGCTGTGGAAAAGCTTTTAAGTTTCATTAGGTCCCATTTGCTTATTTTTATCTCCATTACTCTAAAAGATGGGTCAAAAAAGATCTCGCTGTAATTTATGTCAGAGAGGGTTCTTCCTGTTTTCCTCTAAGAGTTTGATAGTGTCTGGCCTTACATTTAGGTCTTTAATCCATTTTGAGTTTATTTTTGTGTATGGCATTAGGGAGTGTTCTAATTTCATTCTTTTACATGTAGCTGTCCAGTTTTCCCAGCACCACTTATTGAAGAGACTGTCTTTTCTCCATTGTATATTCTTGCCTCCTTTGTCATAGATTAGTTGACCACAGGTGCGTGGGTTTATCTCTGGGCTTTCTATCTTGTTCCATTGATCTATATTTCTGTTTTTGTGCCAGTACCATATTGTCTTGATTACTGTAGCTCTGTAGTACAGTCTGAAGTAATGGAGCCTGATCCCTCCAGCTCCATTTTTTTTCCCTCAAGATTGCTTTGGCTATTCAGGGTCTTCTATGTTTCCATACAAATTTTAAGATTTTTTTTGGTTTTAGTTCTGTGAAGAATGCCATTGGTAATTTGATAGGAATTGCATTGATGAAATACAGCCGGCCCACTATCCATAGGTTCCGCATTTGTGGATTTCAATCTGCAGCTTTCCACCCACAGTTGGTTGAGTCCACTGATGTGGAACCCATGGTTACTGAGGGCCGACTGTATTGTGCCATTTTACATGAGGGAGCAACCATGGAGCATGGTATCCGTGGGGGATCCTGGAAACAATCCCCCACAGGTACCAAGAGATGACTATACCTCTGGGGGTATCCAGCTTTCTTTCCTCCATGTTAATGCTGAGGAAGGCTGCATGAACCAAGGGATGGATCTAGTCAAGAACAGAGCAGTGTTTGCCCTGCATGAGAACAACAGGCCTAGAGGACAGGTCTTTGATGTCCCTAGAAGTCTCTCTGGAGGGCTAGAAATGGTAAATTTGTTCATTATAAAGGCAGAACTGGGTGACGGCCAGGTTCAGAGCTGTCCCCCTTGACCCATGTCCCCCTCCAGTACTGCCCCACTTCTCTGTTCCTTTTACCATACCACTCTGCCTCCTTCTTCCCTTTCCCTCCTGAACCATTTCAAGTAGGCTTTCATCCCCATCACTCCTCTGAACTTGCTCTGAAGACATTGCCGAAGCCAACGGTCATCTCAGTCCTCAGCTTACTCAACTGATCATCAACATCTGATGTGTCAGAGCCCTCTGTCCCTGCTGAATCACTTTCTTCTCTGAGCTTTCCTTGTCTTCTCTTCCCTCCCTGACCAACCCCTCCCTCTGTCCTCCTTCTGGTGTGTCTTCATCTCCTGACCTCTAAATGTAAAATCTCCCAGGGCTATGTCCCCCTACTTCTTCTCTGTCTACACTCATTCTCTCAGTGATCTTCTGAGTCCTGTGCCTTTAAATACCGTCTTTTAACTGAGGTCTCCCCATTTCATACTCCCAGCCTGAACATCCGCCCTGAATCCCAGTCTCCTTTATCCAACTCCTATCTGACATCTCCTCTTAGACATCGAACTGGCATCTCAAATTTAAGATTGTCCAAAATAAAACTCCTGACCTTCCTCCCCAGAAGCGCTCCACCCACCATCTTCTCCAATTCGGTAAACAGCAACCATTCTTCCACACACAGTATGTGTCCATTGTCTGTCTTCTCCACCAGAATGTGAGCTCTATGAGTGCAGGGGCTTGTTTTCTTCACTGCTCAATCACCAGGGCAGGAACAGTGCTTGGCACATAGTAGGAGCTATTTATTTGAAAGGATAAAACACTTCCACAAGAAGCCTCCCAACCCCCTTTAACCAGCTAATTTCCCCCATTACATGTTCTCATAGAACTAGTACCATTCCTTGACAGCACTTTCACAGTTGCAGTTGTACAGCCATCTGTGTGTGATTCTTTGATTGATGTCAGTCTCCATCATCAGCCTATAAGCTACAAGAGAGCAAAAGCTATTCTGGTTTCAGTTACCAGCATCTAACCTGGAGCCTAAGGTTATAGAGTAGGCCCTCAATAGATAAAAATAATAATAAATATTGTTAAATGAATAAATAGGTAATACAAGCTATGTGTCCTCTCTCCAGAAAAATATACTCATATACACACTCAATGTGTGTTAGGACTCCAGGTTAGGAAACCTTCGTCTTAGTCCATTTGGGCTGCTATAACAAAATACCACAGACTGGGTAGCTTATAAGCAACAGAAATTTATTGCTCACAGTTCTGGAGGCTGCAAGTCCAATCAGGGTGCCAGCATGGTTGGGTAAAATCACAGGTCGCAGACTTCTCGTTGTGTCCTCACAGAGCAGAAGGAGCTTCGGGGGATCTCTTTTCTAGCACCACTAACCCCATTCATGAGGGCCCCACCCTCCTAATCTAATCTAATCTAATCTCACACACACACACACACACACACAGACACACCACCTCCTAATACCACCACCTCTGGGGGTTAGGATTACACCATATGAATTCGGGGAGTGGCGTAGGGGGGATACAAATATTCAAGCCATAGCACCATTGCTATATTACAAGGGGCTAAATTTACTCTGCAGTTCACCATGGTGAAATACAGGGGTATGGTGTATCGTTCCTTCCCTCTGTTTCTTCAGTCATGGCCCACAGGGAAGTAGATACCCTGAAAAATGATCTCATTAGTTGGGACACTTCTGAATCCTCTTCTTAGAAACGGCACAAATAATGTCCAAACAGGATTGGGAGGGAGCACAGTGGGACAAAGGGCAAAAGAATAGGCTGAGAGAGAAGCCCTCCCACAGCGCATTTCTGTCATTTCTCTGCCAAGAGAAAAAACGGTGGTAATAGTTGTCTCACAACCAAGTTCAACCTAATCGACTGGCTGCAGCTGTTTTATGTGCACAACTACACATCATTTCATCGATTTTATAACTAGCAGCGCTAATGGAAACTCACTGAGAGAACCTCATAAATATATATTCGTTCATGTAGCAAATGTTTATTGAGCATCTACTGTGTGCCACATGCTGAAAGATAATGCAGTATGGGGGACTACTTAGCACCTTTTGCCCACACTGAGTATCAGAAGCTGGTCTATAATATTTACAGCACTCAGCCTGAGCACCTCACTGCAGTTATAACTAGACAGCTTCTTTCACTCAGTGTCCTATGAAGGTGGCAAAAGGACTTGCTCAGAGAAACTGTCACTAGCCTCCAGAATGAGTACTATAGACTCAACTATATATTACTGATATACACCTACAACTAACTACTACACAGAAGAGGCAATGGTGCCAACATAAGTCTCCAGCTCTTGCTCACTGAAGAGCTGATGGTAACCCCTAACTAGGGGAACTAAGTGAATAATTCTGGTTCAGGCTGGATTTGTCTTTCTGGTCCTAGGGATGCTCATGTGTTCCCAAATTTTCTGGTTCTGTACTGGAATAATCACTTCTTCCTTCAAGATCCTTTTAAATAATTACAGAAAAGTCCTTCATTTTGGCTTATACATTTGTTCAAAGTGCAATCTTTAAGTACCAAGTCTTTACCAAAAGATTTCTATACAACAGGCTCCTCAAAGGCTGGCCCTCTGCTTTACATGCTAATGAAAGTGAGGTAATAAAAGACATACTAATAAAGGACAGAGGTTCTGTCCCTTGAACCAGAGCACTCTGCATGTCTCCTCTTAGGACAGTTCTGCCTTATCCATCAGGGCCTAACTTTGCAAATAGCAGGCATGTAATACATGCTGGGTGGGTGGATAGAGGGAGGGAGGGAGGGAGGGAGGGAACCTGCCTGTAACTTCTAACTCTGTTCTCCAAATATATTCAAGGCAAATGACTATGACGTCCCCTTCCCCGAATGGTAAGTACCTGGTATGTCCCAGGCTTCCAACCACCAGTGAGTACAAACTTTTCACTTTTACAGTAATCCCAACTCTTCATGATTTAAGCACATATTCACCAAAATTAAGTCCAGCTTTTTAATAAGCATTCTTCACCAAGAACGTCTATGAATTGTCAGGGGTGCTTGCTATTATAAACTGAATGTACGCAAGCCCCCCACTAGCTTGTGAATCCTATATAAGGTCATTCTCTACTTCGAAGTCCTGATGAGATGGAGACACGCTCAGCCTCCTCGCCTTCACAAGCCCCCGTGCTCCCCGCCGGCATCAGCATCCTGCTCAGGAAGGCCCTCCTCCCCTCTGCCGGGTTCACCCTGGCTGTGCCCAACCCCACACGACTCCCGGAATTCATCACACACCTAGAGTCGACCACTGACCGACCAGCCTTGACCACTGATCAAGGCAGGCTTCACTGAAGATGAAGAAACTACCACTGACTTGTATTTGGAGAACGTGCAGACTTTCGCTTTATCTACTGAGGTGAAATTACACACCCTGAGCTCTGAGGAAGAAGTCACTGAGGCCACCATTGATTATCACTCTCTTCCCACAGAGAACTTTTGGAGTGAAGATTGGAGTAAAGAACTTCGGAGTAAAGAAGACATCATTGCTGGTTTTTCTAAAAAGCCTATGACTGAAGCCCCAGATGAGCCCAGCACCTTCATGGGAAGCAACAAGTCCAGCTCAGTGTTTTGTTTTTTTCAGAAAATGAAGCAGATTCTCCACTAGCTGTGACCATCACTCTACTAACAACTTTCTAAGAAGATTCTGAGCTTCTGAACAAGGTCACCATTCCGTTATAGGAGTTTGAATAACGGTACAAGAATAGTGAGACATATGAGGATAAACAGAGTGGCAGGAATTGTACACAGACAGAAGAGGTGCCTCTCTTAACCATGCCCCCATTTAACATAGGCTCAGTAAATGTTTATTTGAATTGAACAGCAACCAAAAAACAGTCCTGATGAAATGGGGATTCACAGAAAATCAGAGCCACAGCCTTCAGGCTTTATCATGCTTCTGCTCTGTTGCTCTGAGCCAACCACTCAACCACCAGAATTCCAACCTCTCAGGCCACTGGCCTCCACTGTTCTCCTTTGATGCCCAAGACCAGCTACTTGCAAGGTTCCCACAGAGCCGTGTTGGGCCCCTAGTGACACAGTTCTTTCCCTTCATTCCCAGAGGACAGGGCTTTCAAGAGGGTGAGAGAGCAAGTAAAGGGGTGCACCGCACGAAGGGTGAGCAATGAGGAAGCACACCTCACACTGTACCTTCCACCAGTGGTCCCTCTAACCACCAGGCCTCGTTGCCAGGTCTGGTCCACTCAGCCAGGTGTCTTCCTCACTTAAGAGTGATTTTCCCTCAGGAATCTGTTTTCCTCTCCTCTAGCTAGGATAGCTCTGAGGACCCCTAGTCCATCAGACAGGCCCACACATGTCTGAACTGTAAATGAGGACAGGTTTCATTTGGCTTCTTTCCCACAAGGCTCTCGAACCTCATGCAAAATAAGAGGTATGGATGGATATCTGCGTTCGGTGTTCCTGAACATTCTGCAAAGGGCAATAATCCCACAAACACTCCAGGACACTTAAGGGGCAGCTTGCACGAAAACACCGTGGATCAACTCCACATGGAACATCACAAAGTCTCATTTCCAACCCAGTGGAAATACCCTGTGACAAGTCCTGAATGGGCACTGTATTAACTGGGGTGGGCTAAAGACTCACCAATGACTCTGTGACTTAAAAAAATACACAAGTGTGTCTCTTATGGAACAGTTCTACAATATGCTTTTCAGGCAGGCCTGCAGCTCGGCTCCATAGGGTCATTTAGGAGCCCAGGTTGATGGTGGCTCTGCCATCTTCAGTGGGTGGCTTCCAAGGTCATTCTAGTCACCATCATACCACCCAGTAGGAAAGGGGGGAGAGGTGTGAAAGACTGGGTGGGGAACGTCCCACAAGTCAGCCCTATAAGTGACACACATCCCTCCCCTTACATTCCTACAGTGAGAACCTGGTCACATGGCTATACCTAGCTGCAAAGGACACTGGGAAATGTAGTCTCTGGCAGAGCAGCCACAAGGCCAGCTGCACCTCTGTGACTCTGAAACAAGGGACAGCAAACTGTAGCCCAGGGGTCAAATCCTCAAGCCCCCACATTTTATAAACAAAGTTTTCCTGGAGCCCAGCCGCATCCATTCATTTACATATCGTCCATGGCTGCTTACCAGCTACAAAGTCCGAGTTGAGCAGCTACAGCAGAGACCTTATAGCCTGCAAAGCCTAAAATATTTACTGTGTGGCCCTTTATAGAAAACATTTGTATCCCTTTTTCTAGAAAAAAAGGAGAATGGATTCGGTGAGACAATTAGCAGTCTACACCTCCAAAATTTATCTCAGAAATTGCTATAAAGACACATGGCCAAAAATACTCCTGGAACCTTTTTTTTGGGGGGGGGGGTCATACCAAAAGACTACAACAACTTCAGGACTGCTCAATTATGGACCATGCACACCACAAACTACAGTGTATCCCCCCCTTAAAAGGAGAGAGGAAATTCAACATGTACTGATTGGAAAATATCCAAATATATTAACTTTGAAAAGTAAAATGCAGAACAATACTTTTAGAGTGTTACCATTTGTGGTAAGAAAAAACCCCCAGAATTTAATACATAATGCTATATGCTTCCATGGGCATAAAAAAATTCCTGTAAGGATAGAAAAGAAACTGAAAACAGGTTGTTTCTGGGTAGGGAAATCAGAAAACTGAAGGTAAGAACGGGAGGAAAGAGTACTTTTCACTATATACCTTTTCATATCTTTTGCGTTTGTACAATATGCATGTGCCATCTATTTTTAAATAATTAAAAATTAAACTGAGAAAAACCACACACAAAAAAGCGTTTGTCTTTACTTCCACTGCTAACAAACCCTTCCTCTGAAAGACACAATTGCTTGTAAAAGCCACGGTAATACCCACAATCAGGTATGGTCAGTTCTATTGACCTGGGAGCCATTTTATATTGTGTATTTGCTTTCCCGTCAGATTCTCAGAGATACCTTATTTCTCTTATTTTCATAGTCAACTACAAATTCTATTTTAGTCCCCTGCTTTTCTTGAAAGTTCCTCTTTCCAAACAGCATTTATCAGTATTTATTCAGTTCTCTCACACATACTGAGTATAAAGAGAGGCAAACCTGACCTCAGAGAAAAATTAAGCACAGAGAGACAAAAGAAACAGTTCCTGATAAAATCAACAATTCTGAAGAAAAATCTTGCAAGGGAGCTTACATTTCACTTAAAAATGACAGCGATCCAACTCACACAAACTGAAGAGAAAAAGGAACCCACTGGTTTGTATAACTGGCAAGTTCGAAATTGGGGTTGGTTTGAAGCAAAGAAAGATCCAGGCACTCAGAAACGTCCTTGGGGCTCCCGCTCTGCTCGGGTGCATTATGCAGGCAGGCCTTACTTCTGTGGCAGTCAAGATACCCACCAGCAGCCCCAAACTCCCAGTGGCCCTAGCCCAGCAGTCCTGATGGACAGAGAATTATCCTCTCTTAATGTCAATACAGCAATTCCAGAGAACACTGTGACAGGCTATTCCTAGACTTGTCCAGGGGTGGGGTCTAAGCCTGGCTCGGTTTAGGCTACATGCCTCTATTTATGGGCCACTAGGACTATATACGATATATGATATACACAAAGAAGAGTTCCCCAAAGGGTACTGTAGGAGTGGTAGGTAGAAATAACAGATGTCCTCTATTGCTTCTAACAAGTCATGACAACAGCCACTGGATATGTTAACATAACTATAAACCTTGCTCATCACACTGGTTAGAAGTAGGGGGTTTTCAATTTCAAGGCAAGGTGGCTAGAAAATTCAAACTTACACACACAAGATTGTCTGACTGGTCTGCACTAGACATAATTTTGAATACCAGATTGGGAACTGCTCATAAATTGGCAGGGGAAAAAAAAACAAAAACAAAAAACAAAGCTCCAAAAAATGCAATTTGTAAATCAGATCACAATCCTTTGGGGTCTCTGAATTCCTTTTGCTCAGGGCAAAGTATTTCTGTGGTACAACCTGCCAAACTCTATCTTCTTTAGTGTAGTCACATACTTTTTAAATGACCATCTGAAACTCAACAAAGTTATCTAAGTTTAGGGTCTGTATTTAACTCTAAATTATAAAAATAATTTAGGTTGTATTTGTATTCCTCTTACCAAAGTTGATTCACTTTCTCCCAGCATCTTCCAGGTCAGCCGAGCCAAATGGATATACGGTCTTTCCTTAGACTGACTAACTGACTGACTCCTGAGGAAATGATAGCAGGTGTCCCTCCAGAGCACAAGGCAGAGGATTTGAATGGAAGTTTCGGAGTAAGCAGAAGACTCATCTAAGAGCAAAAGTTTGCACAGCCCTGTTATAAGAAATCTGCTCATTTTTACAACAGAACCATGGAGGACGTGAATGAGAGCTAGTGCTATGTGCTGGTTTAATGCCAAACATCTTTTATCTGGAATTATATGATGAAAGCCAAATTTCCAAAACATCTTCAGGAAGGAAGACTGATCAAAGTATTTTAAAGCAATGGTTCCCATCTATAATTGAGACATTCTTGGGTATCCCAGATTATCAAAGAGGGACACAAAATCTTCAAAACAAAATTAATTTAGGTCAATTTTATTTAAAAACATATATAAATAGGCCAAACAACACTTAAGCCTGAGAGGGCTGCAATCTTTGCTAAGAACAGAATGAATGGTCCAGAAAGACTAACACTTATTGCTGATTGAGCTCACAACGTCAGCCCTCTTCAGGCAGCAGCACAGTCACTAGCAAACATTTTACGGGCACCTTTTATGGGCATTAGAGATTCACAGAGCAACGGGCTACAGCCCTACCCTCAAGGAGCTTACAGTATAGCTGGAGAGACATGAACCATCCAAAACAGACACGAAGTCCACACATTTATCATAACAAAAGCAATTACTGGCATAAGTCTTCACATTTTTTAACAAAGGAGCAGTAGGAATATCTGAGCAACTACATCAAGTTTCAACCTGACATACCAAAAAAAAATTGTTTCTATCTATTCTTTTGTTCACTTATGCTTCAACTCAATTGAATTAAAAGAGGAAAGCATAATTCCAAGCCAAATGTACCATCATAACGTTTGCTGTCTCAGATGAAGGGGTGGATTGTTCACGTCCTAGAATTTCTCCATGGCACTACATCCAGAGGTCAAGTTCAGTAGTTCTGACTGCCAAACCGATGTACAAATTCAGACAGTGAGTAGACGGCTCCCCATCCCACCTCAGGATCCATACTGATAAAATCATTCAGGTTCATTTTGGAATCTACAAAAATACATGAAAGAAATGTCCACTGAAAGCACAATTCTGGCTTAACAGCAATAAAACAACCCAGAAGACCAAAAGTAGGGAAAATTATTCAAATGTTTCATAAGGGGTCAATATCACTTCTCTGGTATTCTTGTCTCAAATGTATGACATCAATCTAATCATGACAAAACATCACACAAACCCAAACTGAGGGACACTATTCATAGTCAATGACCAGTACCCTTCAAAAGGGTAAAAGTTGTAAGGAAGAAAAAAAAAATAAATTGTCACAGATTGAAGGAGAATGAGATGAGGAGACATGACAACTACATGTAATATCCTGAGTTAGATTCTGGACCAGAAAACAGAAATAGGAGGAAAAGTTACAAAATTTAAGTAAGGTCTATAAGTTAACAGTACTGTGTCAATATTTTCATACTGATTTACTATTTTCTTGATTTAGATAATTACACTATGGTTTTTCTCAGATCCCCCTGGAATCTGAGTGAGGGGTATATAGGAGCTCTCTGTACTGTTTTAACCAATTCCCTAGCAGTCTAAAGTTATTTCAAAATAAAAAGTTAAGTGAAAAAATGCATAAATAAGCAAACTGCCAGTTTACTGGATACAGCTGCCAATTTATAGGAAATACAGAGGATACAAAAGGATACAATCAGCAAAATCCAGACCATTTCTCCCAGATTCATTTCTTCAACAAATAAATTACAAGAAAAAAATAAAAAAAGAGTGGGACTAGGAATCTCTACATATTAAAAAAGACCCTAAAGAGACACATACCAACCAAGCACGATGGGGGGGCTTTATCTGGACCTTGATTCACATGAACAAACTACATGAAAAAAGATTATGACTTCATGAGATAACTATGATAATCTCAACACTGACTACAGAGATATATGTTGATTTTAAAGAATTATTGTTAATTTTTTTAGGTGTAATAATGGCATTGTGGTCATGTATTTTTTAAATTAATCCTTATATTTTAGAGATCCGTACTGAAATATTTAGAGTTGAAAGGATATAATATCTGGAATTTGCTTCAACATAATACAAGAAGGGGGAAAGTAGATGGGGTATAAGTGGATGGGATATCAGCCATGAGCTGGTAACTGCTGAAAGTCTACTGTTCTGCCTAGTTTTGTATATGATTAAAATTTTCCATACTACAAATTTTTAAGTGTATACAGAGATGCTTCTACTCATCAAAGAACTGTTATGGGAACTGCACTTCCACCATAAACTGCCAGAAAAGTGGACAAAATATATTTAGCAACTGTTTCCAGACACCAGACAATGGGCAACACACAACTGACTGCTAAGAAAAGAGGAACAAGGGCAGGAGCTGTAGGATCCCTCCAGCTCACTGCCCGGAGAGCTGTTTCCAGACCACAGCACGGAGGCAGGGACACAAACAGCATGGGAGTTTTTCCCGCCGATGGGAAGACAGAGATCTAAGTTCAGAAGGGCCTGGCAGCTACATGTGAGGGACATAGTGTGGGAGAGGAGAGAACTACACAGAGTGTCCCGGATTTCTGCAGAGGGAACTCACTCCTCTACCCCTAAGTCTTTGGTTAAGGACTAATCTCATAAGGCCAGGAAAGAAGCACCGTAAAGCAGTCAGTCTAATAACTCCCAGAACTTCCATGGTCCCCACCAGCCAGGGTAGAGAGAACTCATAACACCTGGGCATTTGGTAGAATCCTCAGAAGGGTCACACCAAAGCAGTGGGGCTAAATTAGCCCTGGGTGAAAGGCTGCTTCAAACCTGCACTAAAAAAGCCTAAAACCAAGCCCTGAAAGGATCCAGCTGACCCCCAGGAATTTAAGTGCATGACAGAACCAAATCCAACACTGTTTTTAAAAGTACCTCAAATTCACAAAGCCCGGCACCCAACCAAGTATTACGAATCACACAAAGAAACAGGAAAATATGACTCAATGCCAGGAGAAAACTCAATCAACATTCACAGACAGAAACGACAGAGATAACAGAATCAGCAGACAAGGACCAGCTATTATAAACATGCTCCGTATACTCAAAAGGGTAGAGTAAAACATGAGCATGACAAAGAGGGAAATGGAAGATATTAAATCAGCCCCAAATGGAATGTCTAGAGATGAAAAAATAAAATATGTACAATGAAAAAAAAAAGCACCGGATGGGATTAACAGCAAATGAGTTAATGAAGAAGAAAAGATCAATAAATTTACAGACAAAATAATTATTCAAAATGAAGCACATACAGAAAAAGTCTGAAAAAAAATGAACATCATTGACCTAAGAGAAGTAACAAGCCATCTAACATACGTGTAGGGGAAGGACAAGAATTTTTTTTAAAAAGGGGGAGAGGTCAGAAAAAATATTTGAAGAGGTAATGGCCAAATGTTTCCAAATTCGATGAAAACTATAAATCCCGCAATCTAAGAATCTTAACAAACCTCAAGCTGAATAAGCCTAAAGCAAACTATGCTACAGTCCATCACAACCAAATCCCTGAAATCGAGAGATAGAGAGAAAACCTTAAAAAGCAGCCAGAGCACACTGCATTTAGAGAAACAGACACAAGAACAACGGCATGCTCCTTGATCAGAAACTCAGCAAGCAGAAAACAAGCGAGACACCTTTAAAACACTGAAAGAAAAAACATGTAAAACTAGCATACATTACCCAACAAATATATCTTTCAAATATGAAGGTAAGCACTTAGGATACAGAAAACTAGAAACAGAGTCACTCCCACCCTTACAACAAGAAAAGCTAGATAATCAGCAAAAGCAGGACTTCTCTTGAAGTCATCAGAGGGCCAGGGATGCACAATGACCAAGGAATCCAAAATAAAGGAAAAACAGGCGCCTCCCAGGAGAGATGGGGCAAAAGCTCTTGCTTACCTGGGGTAGATGCCAGACTCCATGTAAGTCAGCTAAAATCTTTAACAAATGGCTAAAGGAAACCTCAACTTCTGAAATACAACTGTATTCATTTTCTAGGGCTTTTTAATGTAAGTAAATAAAAGAGGATTACGATCTGCAAGCATTCATTACCTAATAACATATAAAAATAAAATAAGAATTTTTTTAATTTTTAAAGATAAATGTATAACAAATCAGCACTTGCCTATAATCTCCCCAAGAGGCACTACAACATTTCTGTTTACATAACACTGGTCCTCCAGCTGGGCTCAAATTAGCCAGTGTTACTATAACACGTCATCTGAGACAAGGAGATGAGAGGTAAATGCGGACAAAAGGCAGCAAAGGGCTCAGAAAGAGAAGGGGACAAATATGGTAGATCCTATAACTCAGCCCAAGACTTGGGAAACGTCCTTAAGAACTGAACCATCTGTGGCTGGTACTGGAACTGAGCCTTCAGAGCAAGGCTGCAAGACTGTGAATCTCCGTTTCCTTCTTTTTTCAGGGAGGGGAGAAAAAAAAAAAAGAGTTCCTTTATTTAAAATACACTAAATGCTGAATTGAAAATAGTGAGCCTGCAGACACATGACCACCAAAATTATTAAATGTACAGGCTTAATTGTAATGTGCAACACATCAAATGTACTAAATTTTAAGCCCTAAAGGCCAATTCCACAACTAAATGCAGGGGACCAAGGAGAGCTGCTATGAAAAAAACAAAGCTGCATCAGTTTAAAGTTTAATGTCTTCTTGAACCATGTTTTTTCTTTTTTAAGCTTTTTTTTTATATAAAGCAACACTAATTAGCTAAAGGTAATTCCTCTGTCTCCTAACTTCAAATACATTCCTTTGATAAACACAGGGCTTGAAGTAATGGATTTACCACACGAGAGAACATGAACATGTGGTTAAATTACTACACGAGAAACCAGTATGTTTACCCCACATTCAGAGCAGATTCCTTTGAGTTCCAATATCAACCTCAGGAGGCCCCTGATGAGCTAGTTACATAGAAGGGGTTGGCACAAAGCCTGGCACCTTTGCCAGGCACCTCTTGGGAAGTAGTCATTAAAACCCAAAGGAATGACCGGGGCTGACAAGGTGTTTACTGAAGGTCCACGACATGTCAGGCTCTGTGTTAGTGCTCACATGTAAAAGAGAAACAGGGAGCCGTGCAAGCATTGTCCAGACCACACCGTGCAGCAGGGTGTGTGAGACTGAAAGCAAGACCCATGATGCCTTTTCCTGACCTGAGCTATCCCAATTCTAATGCTGAAGCTGGGAACCAGGTTGGTGAACCCAAAGAAACTCCAATATAAACTTTAAAAATCATGAGAGCTTTTCACAGAGAGCCTCAAAAATCAGAGCTGGAATCCTCTTTCAGTGTTCACTCACTTCAAATACACCAAATATATTTTTTACTTTCTCCCCTGCTGAACTCTGAACACTAATGTCCTATTTTTCTGGCATCCTTCACGGCTTACAGAGCATTTTGACTCAGACGGTATCATCCTTGTGAGGGGATGTTTCACCAATAAGTGGCAACGTTGCAAATTAATTCCCACCATAAATAATGTTTCCAACTCAGGTGAATGCCAAACAATAGTAACACGGTGAAGAATCCTTTACCTACTTAAGTCTCAAGAAATTCGTAATTGGACTGATGCCTGAAAGCACAGAAATGAGACGAGTGGGGCAGTAAAACCTGCTAGCTCTCACCTCCTTCTAATGCAGATTTTGTCACAGTCAGTGAAACGACATTTCACATATCCCAAAGATGCACTGGGGACTTCCTTCACCATCACATGACACCCACCACGGCAAGGCGCTACTAGTCCCCCCGTTAAGCGGCACAAACACGCAGATCTCCCCAAGTCCAGGGCGCAAGCAGCAGGTACACCCAACATTCCAGCAACGGGGTCGTGGTTCGGCTCCCTCACGCCTTGCCTCTCCCATGAGTTCTGGTGCCTTCCGGTCCTGCTCTCTGTGCCTTAATTTCTGAATCTGATAAATATAAGAACTATACTCCCTCTTACCTCTTACCACTCAGGGAGTCTTACCCAAAGAACAATGCACTTCTTGTCCTTGGTTAAGGGAACACGCTCATCTGCACAGCGATGGGAAACCCCTCTGAGAGGGCGTCCTTGGCTCACCTCCAGTCTCAATGCAGGGATATGATGGAGGAGGTTCTCTCCAGTTCCCACTGGAGTCTTTCATGTGAGATCGGTCAGAAGCAAAGTTCTTCAAATATGAATCTGCGCGGATCACTCTAAATTTCCTGTACATAAACCAACATTCGTTTATATCACAGTTGAAATTCTAACTCAATTCTCATATAGACTCATTTTCTATGACATGCACAAAACTAGACAGGCATTTCTGTACTATTAGTGACATACAAATATATATGTACCTTTAATACCTGTTAAAGACGCCATGAGAAATGATCAGCTGAAATCCCAAACTACATAAGGCATGGAAGTACAGCCGGTTGCCTTTACTTGCTCAGTGTTATGTACGAGGGGCAGAGGGCGTAATGTCCGGGTGCTGCCGTCACAGCCCTCTGACTTCTGTCATCGCCAGGCATCCAGCTCCGCCACCACCCAACCACCCACCCAAAACGAAGAGTATGAGAGAAATGCCCAAAACGACTGTTGGAAAATGTTCTGGATCTCATCACACAAATTTTTAAAGACTGCCAACCTTTTATACAATGGACAACCTTTAAAACTTTAAAACATTTTGAATCTTCTGTAGAGCACATGATTCTCAAACATCAACTCAATGGTGAAGACAAGACAAGTGATCTTTACAAAACCAATGCAAAAACAAACACCCAAAGTAACTCTGTCTAATTGTCAAGGTCCAACTTCAGAAAGTAGGTAAATCCACCCTGAATTTCCTCACCTTCTGAACTGTGGATGGATGTCCTCATCAGACTTAAAGGCATCTTCCACATAAGTATCAAAGGGGCAGGGAAATGGCAGGACAGTGTCAAGATCATAAATGAAGCTCTGTCCTCCACTTGAAACATGAAGCAAGACAACATGGTAATCCTAGAAGTAAAAGTTGCTGAAGTTAACCAGGTTACCTTATGATGGTGTATTCCAAGGCTATAGTAATAATGCATATATATCATCAAAAACAGATACAAGGGACTTCCCTGGTGGTCCAGTGGTAAAGAATCCACCTTACAATGCAGGGCACGTGGGTTCAATCCCTGGTCAGGGAACTAAGATCCCACATGCTGCAGGGCAACTAAGCCCGTGCGCCACAACTACTGAGCTCGCACGCCCCAATTAGAGAGCCTGCATGCCACAAACTACAGAGCCCATGCGCTCTGGAACCTGTGCGCCACAGCTAGAGAGAGAAAACCCGCACACCACAACTAGAGAGAAGCCCGCATGCCCCAACAAAAGATCCCACATGCCTCAACGAAGATACCACGTGCCGCAACTAAGACCCGACACAGCCAAAAATAAATAAAATAAATAATAAATCTTAAAAAAAAATAAAGTTGAAGGCTTAAAAACAAACAAACAAAAAACCATATACAAGACTAAGACAGTCCTCCTTATAATAGCAAAATAAAGCAAACACAAAACCCTGAAAACAGACCAAATGTCCAGCGATAGGGAACAGTCAAGTAGTGGAAATGTTCATGTACATTAAATGTTCACCTTTCGATCCAGCAATTTTACCATTAGGGATCCAGCCTATAGAAAAATGGCCACATGCATGTAAAGGTATATAAACAATGCAAATCTCTGCAGCACTGTTTATAACACTGAAAATTCAGAAACAACGAGAAGTCCACCAAGAGGGGAATGGTTAACAAACCATGATGCAGCCATAAGATGGAGTCCTACGCAGCTGCTAAAGAGAAGTAGGTAAATTTTTGTGGAAATTGGACTAAGTCCATGTTACACAGTTGGATGGAAAAAGCAAATTGCAGATATGTATTATATATTATTTTATTATTTTTTTAATTTATGTGTATATAAAGACAGACATGTGCATTCAGAAGTACACATGCATGCATATGAGTACAGAGAAAAAAGTCTACAAGGATATCCTCCAAACCATTAACAAAGGGGACAGCTTGAGGTGAGCCTGGAGAGGGGAAGGACTTTAAAATGCGGTTGTTATTGGTTTTAAGTCAGCCAAGCCCTAATATGTAGCCATTAAGGAAGAAGAATACAGAGAGCTTCTCCTGCACAGCTGGGTCCCAGCGCACAGGTGAATTCTCACTCTCACTCCCGGACACGGGGCACTGCCCAACCAGCTAAGGGCTGGAAGGGACGTCAGGGAGGTTTATCAATGGACATGAGGGCAGTGTGATGCTTAGAGCTCCTCAGAAGAAAAATGCTCTCACAGAGAACAGCACTGCGAGATAAAAAGTTCAATCACATCAATACAATGTTAGAAATACCATCTGACATTTCTAGTACTTCAGAGCTTACAAAGCACTTTCTCAAACGATGTTTCATTTGACCCTGTGAGGTGGGAAACATAATTGAGACTGGAGATGTTGTACCATCAGAGCTGCAAGTGCTTCCTTTGTCTCCAGTTCTATCTTAGAAATCAGAATAGCATCAGAAATGAAAGCTTATTCCCTGTCCTCCCCTTAATGCATCCTACCCTCCAGATACATGAACTAAGCGCTGCTTCCCCAGTAACAGTCCACGACTCCCTTCCCCCAGGCTTGCTCACGTTACTCGGCGCCACCTGCACCACCTTCTCCTCCGCTCTCCCCACATCTATCACTCAAGCTCCAACTCAAATGCTTTCTTCCCCATGAGCCCATCTTTCATCCTCTCCCACCCCTGCCAGAAGCAGTCTCCACCGTATCCAAAATCTGTTTCTCTCTTGACATCTTCTACCCTATATTACAGTTTTTTTTGAAATATGTACTCCCTATTTTTTTATGGGAAACCATGCTATTAAAATACAGATACGAAGATGAGAAAGATAGGTCCTTACCCTCAAGGAGTTCCTAGAGAAGCGAGCGGGAAACACAAGTCAACTGCTGCAGAACGGTGAGATGATGAGGTAATTCAGCAGAGGTGGGAGAGCGTGCAGGCACAGGCTCCTGAAGCGGGATCACCTGGCTCAGCCTCAGCCCCACCACTAGCCAGCTTCCTCCTCTACAGGACGGAGATAACTGTGGTGTCTACCTCACAGTATTACTGAGAGAATTAATGAGACTACTATGTAAATAATCAGCCTTATAAAAAGCCAACCAAGGGCTTCCCTGGTGGCGCAGTGGTTGAGAGTCCGCCTGCCGATGCAGGGGACGCGGGTTCATGCCCCGGTCCAGGAAAATCCCACATGCCGCGGAGCGGCTGGGCCCGTGAGCCATGGCCGCTGAGCCTGCGCGTCCGGAGCCTGTGCTCCGCAAAGGGAGAGGCCACAGCAGTGAGAGGCCCGCGTACCGCAAAAAAAAAAAAAAAAAAAGGCAACCAAGGCAGGGTGTGTGTGGGCGGGGAGGAAAAGGCAGGCAACTGCTAAGGAGCGTTTCACTGAGGAAAGGCTGCCGTCACTGCCTCTTGCCTGAAGGGGAGAGCTTCCCAGAAGGAGGACACAACTTGTGGAAAAGCACAAACAGGGACTTCCCTGGCGGTCCAGTGTTTAAGACCCCACACTTCCACTGCAGGGAGCGTGTGTTTGTCCCCTGGTCAGGGAACTAAGACCAGGGAACGAGGCACAGCCCAAAATAAAAGGAGAGGAAAAGGCATAAACAAGGAATACCCTTCTGGTTAGCTTGGGTCCATATTCCTACATAACAGATGGCTGGTGAACTCGAGAGGGAAAGCAGGCCTCAACTAGGAGTCACCTTCACGGCAGAGATGCGGAACCAAGGAATGCAGATTCCAGCAATAGCCTCACTCTCTGAGTTGGGTACAGAGCTTGTCCAAATGCCTGGAAAAGACCCAGTGGGGCTAGAGGCAGGGATGTCCACTTAGAAAGTGATCTGTTCCTCCGGGGACCGTGCCTCTACCCACTTAGGGAAGCCTACCCATTCCCTGCAACAGAACAGCAGTGAGGCCCAGATCAATCTGCCAGAGACTTGCTCCACATAGAAAATCTGGGGGGAGACTTCCTGAAACAAGGTTCCCCACACTGAGCCGCCATGAGCTGCTGTGTAAAGGGGGACAGGTCCTTTCCCTGCGAGTTTCCTGAAGACAGGAAGCAAGACCGTGACTCAAAATCAGCTGAGTACTTCAGCAATGGGCATGATTGCTAGGGCAGATGGACAGTCCGCAACTGGGGTTATTGTAGCTCTGCTAACAATAATAGCTAACTCTTCTGGAGCACTGGTACCAGATACCAGGACAATGCTTCAAATGCATTATTTCACTAAAGCCTCCAGTGACCAGAGGAAGACACCGAAGAAAGAGCGTAAATAACCTGTCCAGCTCACACAGCCCACCAACGGGAGGACTGGGGTTTAACCCCCATGTGTCCGACTCAGCCTGCACTCCTAACCCAACACTGCTGGATTTGGGCTTCAATGTTAGAGCAGAGGATCCCCTGCTGGTGAAGGAAGCAAGAGCATGAGGCCAAGGATTTCAGTCTATTTTGTGCCTGGCATATAAGAGGCACTCAATAAATATATGTTAAGTAAATGAATGAAGCCAATTCAAATGATATCTTATTCTAAATAAGCATCAGAAACCTGATGTTTGTTGCATTATCATGAATGGAGTTTTACTTTACCTTCATGTTTCTTAGCATAAACAATTCCATTCTTCAGGGGACCAGTTTAAGGTGACATATGGATGTGTACTGGAAAGGACCCAGCCCTGCCAATGATCAGCTAAATGACCCTGAGCTATTCACTCTGCCTTTCTTGGCTTGTTTCTTCAACTGAAAAATGAAGGGGTTGGCGCAGATCCATGTTTTCCAAATGCCAGTCATGTTCACTCAGAAGTCTACTAAGAACACTAATTCCTGAACCTCTAGATCGACTAGATCAAAAACCTGTATTTTTTTTTCTTTTCTTTTTTCTGCCATGTCGCACATCTTGCAGGATCTTAGCTCCCCGACCAGGGATTGAACCCAGGCCCCTGCCAGTGAAAGCCCTGAGCCCTAAGCACTGGACCGCCAGGGAATTCCCAGAAACCTGTATTTTTAACAATCTCTGGATAATTCTACTGTGCAGCTGGACTAGATAATGCTCAAGTTCCTTCCAGTGCTAAATAGACAAGAGTTTAGATAACAAATATATCTGCTACATCAGCCATTTAAAATCATTCCTATAATAATTTCAAAATTAAAAGAAAACATGCCCATAAGTGCTTCTACCTTAGACCAAATAACATCTATCGTCAAGAAGTCAAATTATTAATAATTATCATAGTCTTTCTCTACTGCCCCATTATTTCTGCTCTACCAAAACATAAAGACCACTCATGGATTACAAATACTATTGCATCAGAAGCTGTCTGTGTTGACCACCTTACCCAGATCACAGGTCCATCTCCAGGTCTTGCCTGTTGTTTCCAGATAGGTATCTACAAAATACAATAACTCTCCTAAGCCACAACTTCAGTTAAACCACTACTAAATTCTTTAAAGCAATACATACATGAAAAATAAAATATTTCTAGGCAATCAACAATCAAGGTGAAAGAATGAATGGATAAGAAGAAATCCAAATCCTTCCAAGTGTCCTTAACAATGAAGGAGCAATAATTAATTACAAGATGTTTTCTGGAGAGTAGAAAGAGACCTAAACTAGGAACTGGAATTCCTGGCAAGTTCAAATCTTGCTTTCCCACTTAATTATTCATGGGACCTCCCTGAGTCTCTATTTCCTCATCTATAAAACAGAGACAGCTGTCTGGACCTTGTCTACTTCACAGGGTTTCCACTGGGATCAAACAAGATGATGTTCACAAAAGTGCTTTACAAAATATTAAGGGCTTACTTTTCTTAATACTTCATAGAAGTTTACTACAGTTCCATTAAAACTCCAGAAACAAAGAAACCTTTACTTCAAACCTGAGAATATGTGCCTCTAACTTAATTTAAAAATGAAGTTTAATTTTAATAGCTCTAACTTAATACCTAAAGAAAGGGGATTTTATTTGCATAAACATACCATCACATATTTCCTTACCTGCAAGTAAGGGACTAAGCTCTACTAACTCAACCATGTCCTGGTAGGGAAAAAATCTCATTCAAAAACAAACTTTAAAATGTTGCTGTATTTTATACGGCACATTTTAGAACAGTGCTAAACCCATGGTCTATTTAGCTTCTAATGTAATCCTAAATTTCCACAATCACTCCCCAACTTACCATCTTCCTCTCATTAGATATGAAGACAGCATAACACTCTTCTAAAGGATACTGGTCGTGGTTTTTGATGTATTCACAGAGCTTCCAAATATTTTCTTCACTGAAATAAAGTAATTGTTTAATCAATATAATTAAACAAGAACACTCTATGTCTTTCAAATTTGCCCAAAAGACTGATAATGACATTTAAAAAATTGGTAGAGACCTGAAATACCATCTCATCCAACAACTGGCTAACAGTTGAACCTTCTCAAAAACATCCCCAGCAAGCTACTTTGCTGGTGGCGCAGTGGTTGAGAGTCCGCCTGCCGATGCAGGGGACACGGGTTCATGCCCCGGTCCGGGAGGATCCCGCATGCCGCGGAGCGGCTGGGCCGGTGAGCCATGGCCGCTGAGCCTGCGCGTCCAGGGCCTGTACTCCACAACGGGAGAGGCCACAACAGTGAGAGGCCCGCGTACCGCAAAAAAACAACAACAACGGATGGATGTGAGGGACAAGAACTAACAGGACTGAGGTGGGAGACAGGGCAGAAGAAGCATGGTTCCACCCTTACAGAGGTTCCAGGTTTAGTACCACCACTGTAGATGTGTGACCCTGGGCAAACAACAGGCCTCTCTGTGGCTCAGTCTTTTCATGAGAAGAATGATAACAAAAGACCTATCTCCTAAGCATGGATGGAAGTACTTGGCACTAGGCCTGACATGCAGTCAGAGCTGAACAAATGGTGAGCTCCACAGCATCGGTTTGGTGACCATCGGAAGGAGGGAAAGGTAAGTTATAGAGGACCCTAAGGTTTTTTGTGCAGGGACTGGAAAGTGGGGTTAGAAGTCATTATTCAAGCAAGGGAAAGGCAGGTGTGGGTGTGAAAAGGACCAAGATAAGAGTGGTGATTCAGCCACAGAGGTGGCCTAGGACAGGGGTGCAGTGTGTGGACTCCAGAGCCGAACTCTGCGTGTAAATCCCCATTCCTTCACTCACAAGCTATGTGGCCTTAGGTAAATTACTTGCATCCCTCCATGCTCCAACGTGCTCACCTTTAAAATGGGGACAACAGTACCGACCTCCTCGTGTAACTGTGGGGCTCACATTACTTCGCTGACATAAACGTCTCAGAACAATTCTTGTCATATATCAAGTGCTACGTGTAAATGTAACCACTATTATAATGACGACACGGCGGTTCAGATCCTGGTTTCTGGTACAAAAGGGCCTGAATTGGATTCCGGGCTGCTATTAGCTGGGTGATCTTGGTAATGTTACTGTAGGATCTCTGCGCTTTCATTCTCTTCCAAAATTAAGATGACCTTCACATCAGTGTGAAACCACGCAGGCTTCAGCAGAATAATTTCCAAAGGCTCTCTGCGGTCCACCCTCCGCCTCCAACTCCCCTTCCTGGCCGCCCAAGCCCTGAGATCTGCTGACAAACGTCCAAGCGAAAGGAGCCGGGCAGAAGTAACGCACCACCGACCCTACCACTCCTGGCGAATACCGCCCCCTCCACACCCAAACGCCCACGCTCAACTCAAGGAACAAGGACTGCCACTCCCGCTCCCCGCTCCCTCCTCCCCTCAAACCGGAACACTCGCCCGCCAAGGCCCAGAGCGGCCCCGGGGAGGGGCCGGGAAGAGGCGGGGCTCGGCTGCGACGGCGGGGCTCGGCTGCGACGGCGGGGCTCGGCTGCGACGCCGCGGCCGAGCGGGCCAGGGAGATGCCGGGAGCCGACCCCGCTCCCCCTCACCAGTAGCAGCTGTTGTAGACACAGGCGTCCCGCGGGGGGCTGGCCGGCTGGTAGTGGGCGGCTGCGGCGGCGGAGACGTCCCCTTCCATGGCGGGCCTCGGCACAGGCCTGAGGCGAACCGACTGGAAGAGCCCCGCGGGCGGGCTTCAGCGAAGGTGTCGGCGCACTACGCGCAACGTGGGTTCGCAGGGCGGAGTGGGCGGAGCTCGAGGCCGCTGGTGGCGTCCCCGGGTGGTGGGGCCTGGGGCAGGGTAGGCGGAGCCTGGGCGAGCGGGCGCGAAGGATCCCCGCGCAAGAAGTTTGAGACGCGCGTTGCAGATTCCGGAAGGGTGGAGTCGGGGCGGGATTGGGGGGGGCGGGGTGGTCAGTGGGCGGACGAGAGCTGCCCTGGGTTGGTGGGGCATGTCCTGTTGGGCGGAGCCTGGGCGGGGCGAGCGACGCAAACTCCCGGCGTGCGAAGCTTGGGACGAGGTGGGCGGAGCTCGAGGCACGCAGTGCTGGTCCCGTGAAGGTGGAGCCAGGGCGACGTAGGCGGATCCGGGGTTGGGTGAGCGGCGTGAGTTCACAGTGGGCGGAGCCCAGGGCGAGCAGGACTGCGTGGCTCCTGGTGGGCGAGACCCCCCAGTTGGGTGGGGCCAGGGGCGGGGAGGGGTGGGGCCAGGGGAGGGGAGGGGTGGGGCCAGGGGAGGGGAGGGGCGGGGCGGCACGTGGTCCTAGAGGGGCTGCGGCGCCAGGCTTGCTGGAGGTTTTGGGAACAGCTGGGTTGCAGTCAGCGTGGGGGGAAAAGGGGGTCACCGGCTGGCCGCTTGAGACACGAGTCAGGGGAGGGCTTGGAGTTGGTGAACGGTGCTTCATGAGTCTCGGAGGAGTCCGAGACCCTGTAACCTGTTGCCGGCTGTGGCAGATGAGACTCGGAAGACTCCACGTGTGCAAGTGAAGTAAGAGGACCTCTGTGTGAAAAACAAAGGTTTAGTTTGAGTCTGGTGGGGGGGGGGTAGCGGAGAGGATGATGAGGGGGGTTAATTCCAAATATATTGGCTCAGAAAGGTATGTTGATTTTTTTAACATAGTAAGAACAGTTTTGAGAGGGTCCTTATGATATCCTTTTTGTGTTAATCATATATTTGTTTATTTGCTGGCAGGAAAGACAGATTGTTGCAAGTGTTTATCGCTGCGTGCGCCACAATTCCTGAGCCTGCGCTCTAGAGCCCATGAGCGCGCCTAGATCCCGCGCTTTGCAGCAAGAGAAGCCACTGCAGTGAGAAGCCCGTGCACCACAACTAGAGAAAACACGTGTGCTGCGATGAAGACCCAACCCAGCCAATAAGAAAAAACTTTTTTTAAAAAAGTATTTATCTCTGGTTAATGAGTGGTATGGAGGACTTGCACTTTAGATTTATATCCTTCTGAATGTTTAAATTTGCAAGTGACATATATAGCTGATCAGGGTATTTCCCATTATCAAAACTTAAATTGTTAGTTTATTTTATTGGTTTTTAGATTCTCTCAGTCTCATGAATTGTAAAGCCCAAAGTCCTAAAGACTTTGAACATAAGTCATTGTGTCAGTTATCAGTGTATTGCCTCTCAGGTCCAAATACATACTTCAACATAGGCTCTGTGATAAAAAACGGAATTCCTTTAAGCATTTCTTCTTTAAAGAGAGCATGATGTTAAGCCTTCTCAGTTAAGTTCGCTGGAGGAAGAAGCTTCCTGCAGTTTCTGGGACCTGACCAGAGTTAGGCCTGTGGTTAGGAGAGACCGGACCAGAGATAGGAGTGTGGTCATGAAAACATCCAGTGGGGTCCGCTCCAGCCACAGACCCAAACTCGGTCCTTCTGCAGCCTTGCAGCTTCAGCCTGGCAATAACCTGTATGCAGCCCTCTTGACACAGAAACCAGAGCCCTGCAAGGCCTGCAGGCAACCACCTGCCCATTGTCCTTCAGCAAGACTTTTGGGGGTCAGGGTCACACACTGAGCAGTCCTTCCGCCCCCCACCCCAGTATTCCCCCCAGGCCTCTTGAAGGCCTTCTGTCCCTGCTGGCTCCCAGATTCCCGTGGCTCCCCACAGGGCCAGTTGGTGATTGCTCGCCTCCACCCGCTTCTCTGCCGTCTGCCTAGCAACTCCAGACTGCCTGCAGCCTGGCTAAACCAGCAAACTTCTCTGCTGTCTGGTAGCCAACCCTTGCTTTCTCCAACAAGATCCAGACCCCTCTCAAATTTGTCCTTGCATACTCTCACTCAGCCCTAGTTACCATATAGTTTCCTTTTATCTTACAGTTCACTTTTATCATAGTTAATTCTTGACATTCAAATTCGCTTGTTTAACATACCATGTGGTTTCTTCTTATTGGACCCAGACTACTGCAGGACTTTGAAGCCAAACTAGGTAGGTTCTACTACTTACTATTTGTGTGGCCTTGGGCAAAGTTACTTCACCTCTCTATGCCTCAATTTCTTCATCTAAAATGAAGTTAATGATAATAACACCTACCTCATAGGGTTGTTATGAGGGTTGATTAAATTTATGTATATAAAGCAGTCAGAATATGTGCTGACACATAATAATAAATGTTAGCTGGGACTTCCCTGGTGGCGCAGTGGTTAAGACTCCGCGTTCCCAATGCAGGGGGCCCAGGTTCGATCCCTGGTCAGGGAACTAGATCCCACATGCATGCTTCAACTAAGAGTTCTCATGCCGCAACTAAGGAGCCCGCCTGCTGCAACTAAGACCCAGCACAGTCAAATAAATAGGTTTTTTTTAATTAAAAAAAAATGTTAGCAACTACAATTTATGGTATAATTTCACTCCATTATCTCCAATATACCATATACTTCTGTCACTGAGTGTCTTACTACTCCTCAGGCACACTAAAACTTTGCAAAAGGTATACATATCTTCTATCTAATGTGTGCTCTTTCACTTTTCTTACTTGCAGCTTTTCCCAGGGCAAGATCATTGCTGCCTTCCATTTTTGCACAGCTTTTTTTTTTTTTCTGTTTTGTCATGACTTTTTAGTCATATGTCTTCAATACTATTATCATCTTAAGTAACCCAACCTGACTCTACCTCTGCCATGAGCAGTTCCATGACACAGTCTTGTCTTGGTGAGACAAAATAATAGCTCCAGAGTCAGAGACTCTAGCTCAAATCCTTTCTCAGCTACTTACTATCCTGTATGACCTTGGACAAGTCACCAACCTTTCTGTGTGTCAGTTTCTTTGTAAAATGAGAGTAATAAAAGTCGAGTGTCTACCTAATGATGCTGTAGCGAGCATTAAATAAACTAATCTGTGCAAAAAGCATAGTACCTGGCACAACAGAAGTACCCTATGTAGTAAACAACTACAGAGTTTTGCAGTTATTATTATCATTAGATTTCTCTGTGAACAGAGTATAAGCACTGACTGGGATAAATCCTTGTTGAATTAATGACTTTGTTTTATTAGGATACAGGTGAGGTTACTGTCACAAAGAAACTCAAAAGTGTAGTGGTTTAAATGAGATACAAATGCATTTCTCATATAACACCCTGAACATTTACATTCCAGAGCTGATGTAGTGTCTCCACAGTGTCTGTTACCCAGGCTCCTGAGATTTGGATGGAAAGCCATATCTAGGGTGTTGCCCTGGTCCACATATTTCAAGAATGCTCACCACCATATCTGCTATAATTGCATGCTGGCCAGCAAAATCAGGAAAAAGCAGGAGCGGAAGGTTTAAGAACAAAATCCACAAGTTGTACACATCACTTCTGCTCACATTCCACTGCCTAAAAGATAGCCACAAGGTCACACCCAGGTGCAAGGGAGATCAGGAAATGTAGGGTTTATTTTGGGCAGCCCAGCTAACATCTGAGTATGTCAAGCAGAAGGAGGGAATGAATATTGAGAGAGCCAGCAGTCTCTGCCATAATGTGCTTTCCCTTTAAATTGGAAAAAAATAGATCATATTTTTAAAATACATACAATTTCATGGTAAAGGCTATAAAAAAGGATATGGTTTCAGAGGAGTAGGAGGTGCATAGACCCAGATTCTGACCTACAAATCCCAGTGATCTGGCTGTGGAAGAAATAAGAGATGTACTCACACAAGCCAACACCCAGTGAAATCAGGATGTTAAAGGGCAGGGGTTTGGAGGAGGAACACATAACAAAGGAAAATATTAAAAAGGGCCATGGATGTCAAAGGGAGATTCAGGAAGTCTATAGCACACAATACAGTCAGGTTTAATAGCAAAAAGGGCTTTTATTTTTTATTGGGGGAGTGGGTATTTTATGCTCAATATCAAGAGCTAGAAGAAAAAGATATTCCCACTGCTTGAGACCACATGATACGATAATAATCAGACAACTGAAAGAACACAGAAATACCCAATGTCTGTCTATTTTGCTTGCATTTTCTATCAAAGAAAATGATCCTCAAACTGTAAAGAACAAAGAAAATAGCAGTAAGAAGAAATTAAAAGCCAAGATAGGTGCGGTGGTAGAAATCACCAAGTTGCCTTAAATGGGTTAAAAATCTTTAGACTCAAATGAGTTACATTCTAGCATACTGATAGTGCTTTAGATTATGACCCCAAAGCCTTTCTTAAGGATCTTTGAGAAAATATGTTGGAAGAGATAACATAAGACTAAATATGAATAGTTGCTGTCTTCAGTTTCATAAAAGGAAAAATACATATATTCCAGACAGTATACCCTGATGAACTTGATGTCTAGTCCCAGGATGATTTGTGACCATGAAAAAAAGGTGATTATTTAGAGGCCTCTACTGGTTTGCCAAGCCCACTTCATGCCAAATGGACCTCATTTCATGCTGCTGGAAGAATTATTTGATCGTTAGAATAGGATTATAGCACAAACAGTATAATTTGATTCCCACAAAGCAGCTGTCCCAGTTATACTTGTCATGACTCAATCAGTTAAAAGTCAAGGGAAGAGAGGCTGTTTACTAGCCCATTGAACAGGAAGGACACTGAAGTGGCCCTCACAGTTAAAGGATGAGCTGCAGAAACCAGGGTCTCAAGGGACCAGAAGCAGAACTCACTTCCCCAGGCATTCTTGCTCCCCTCTCTGTCTGCTTCTCAGTGCTTGGCTTCATTCTGAGGTCACTTCACTTCTTGCTGTGGGAGGATGGCTGCTGGCAGCCCCATTTCGTACTTTCCAGGCTTGACAACCCTAGCGGAAAGAGAAAACTTCTTTTTCCTCATGGCAATCACACAGAGTGACTTGTACCTTTATTTTTTACATTTCTGTACTGCTTGAATTTTTCACATGGGTTACTTTCTAATAACAAATTTTTTAATAAAACATTTCTAAAAAATCAGGTTTATCAACATCAGTATAAAAAGGTACATGGATAGACTATTGCTTACTTAACTTTTCCCCTACTGTTGTACATTTAGTTTGTTTTCAGATCCTACTATTATAAATAAAGCTGCAGTCAACATCTTTGTACATAAATCTTGGTCCATGCCTCTAATTATTTATGTTTGGAGGGAGTCCTAGAAGTGGAATTCCTGGGCCAAAGGTTTTAAATATTTTCCAGTTCTCTTGATACATGTTGCTGTACTGCTTTTAAGAAACAAGCGTATACCTCAATATCACATTGTTATTAAAAAACAAAAATATAGGCAAAAAACCTGGCATTCCCATTGTTATTTTTTTATTTTGCACTTATCTGATTACTACTTTCCCGTGTTAAAGGGATAACTTCAACATAAAGCAGTAAATGCTAAGGCAGCAATGTGCTATGTGAGCTCTGGGGCGGGGTGGGCGGGGGAAGCACCTCATCATTGAGGGTGGGGAGTTGGGCTGGGTTGGAGCGCAATACTATTATTACTAATCTTACTTAGAATGCAGTGGGAGGGAGGCAATAGTCCCAGGGCCCATGCATGCGGTATTAGACTGAGGGCTGTGTACCACACCTTACATGGGAAAATTGAGAAATTGAAGTATATTCAGGGGAGGCTGAAAAAGAGGGAAAGTGAAAACCACATCATAAAATTGTGATGTGTCTTCTTGGCTCACTTCCTGTGCCAACATACCCCCTCTTCTGGTCCTCCATCCTCCAAATCTGATAGGGGTATCTGTCTGACATGGCAGTGTCCATTATAGGAAACCACTGGTAAGGGACCTCTGGTCCAGTGGTTAAGATTCCACACCTCAACTGCCAGGGGCACATGTTTGATCCCTCGTCAGGGAACTTAGATCCCGCAAGCTACCAAAACAAAATAAACAAAAAAGGAAACCACTGGTACAATTCCCTTTTCTAACCTGAAGCCTCTATACCAGATAGAGTTCTTGACTGTAAACAACAGAAACAGGGCTTCCCTGGTGGCGCAGTGGTTGAGAGTCCGCCTGCTGATGCAGGGGACATGGGTTCGTGCCCCGGTCTGGGAAGATCCCACATGCCGCGGAGCGGCTAGGCCCGTGAGCCATGGCCGCTGAGCCTGCCCGTCCGGAGCCTGTGCTCCGCAAAGGGAGAGGCCACAACAGTGAGAGGCCCGTGTACCACACAAAAAAAAACAAAAACAGAAACCATCTCTGGCTAACTTAAACAGGAAGTCAAATTTACTAGAAGAATGGGGATGAGGGAGGCTGGGTAGGACTTGGAGGGGAGGAAGCACAGCCAGGTCACACTGATAAAATGCTCCAACAATCCAAAAATCAGCTGGTGAGAATGCCACCATTAAATGCCCCTGCCTCTGTACCCTCTGCTGCTGCCACCAAGAATAATCTCTGCCCCTGCATCTTTGGGTCACTTCTTCAAGACGTAATGCATGTCCCAGGTGGGAGCAACCTACTGATTGCGATGAGGTAACATGCCTGAGCCCTAGTTGCCAGATTAACAGGGAAATGAAGTATCCGTCCCTGTTGGATTTCCACTGAAGGAGGTGGGCCCTGCCTAAACCAAACCCACTCAAAGAGAAAATCTCTCAGGTAGGAGAGGTGTCTGTTTAAATTTGGAGTAGCTAAAAAATGGAAAATGTCAACTATGACCCCCACCTCCATGGGATTAATGATTTTCTCCTCTTTCATGTGAAATCAATGAGATTAGCTATCAAATTTAAGTAAGGTCAGATATACCACATTCTTGAAAGAAATCCCTGTTCAAACTGATGTTTACTTTCCATTTTTGTTACTAAACAGAAAGGGACCCACCTATGACCTCATCTCAAATGAGGTAATGAATTATGATTAGCTCTTACTTCAGGCCTCTTTTCTGTCACATGTGAGGTAAGAACACTTGACCCTCTTTAGGAAGTCAGGGAGTACGGGAAAGAACTTCAGTTTCTACTGCCCCTCTTTTCCTACATCAAGACATTCCTGTCGACAATAGCTAGACTTCAGCAAAAGAAAGAAATGACCTGCCAAAGACCAATTCTATAAGTTCCTAAGGCTGCTGTAACAAATTACCACAAATTGGGTGGCTTAAACCTCCCCCCCCGCCACACACACATGCGTGCGCGTGCATGCACACACACACACACACACACACACACGCACACACGCACACAGAAATTTATTCTCTCACAGTTCAGGAGGCCAGAAGCCTGAAATCAAGGTGTCAGCAGGGCTGGTTCCTTCTGGAGGTTCTGAGGGAGAATGTTCCATACTTCTCTCCGAGCTTCTAGTGGTTGCTGGCAATCCTTGGTGGTCCTTGGCTTACAGATGCATCACTCCAATTTCTGCCTCCATCTTCACATGACCTTCTTCTCTGTGAGTCTGTGTGTCAGATCTTCCTCTCCTTTCTCTTATGACACCAGACTTGGATTTAGGGTCCACCGTATATCCAGGATGATATAATTTCAAGATCCTAATTACATCTGCAAAGGCCCTATTTAAAATTAGGTCATGTTTACAGACGCCAGAGTTTAGGACTTGGATGTATCCTGTTGGGGTACACAGATCAACCCACTACATCAACTGAAGGCTGAAGCAAGTATGGTAATTCTTAATGTTGTTGGAGAGAGAGTAAAGGAACAAAGAAAACCGTTTGAATGGCTCCATCTCTTGGTGTTCTGAAATTTCTATTTCTTTGCTTATTTAAAAAAAACTATATGGAAACATATGTATATGTGTAACTGATTCACTTTGTTATAAAGCAGAAACTAACACACCATTGTACAGCAATTATACTCCAATAAAGATGTTTAAAAAAAAGATATTATATTTCTAACACCCTAAAAAAAAAAGCCTAAAAACTAAAATGACAGCTATAACTTCTGTGGAGGTCAATTTGGTAATATATAACAAAATCACAAATGTATATGCCTTTTGGGTGGAAGTTCTTTCCATAAATGTTTATCGATGTATAATATGCATAAAGAAAAGTGGACATACCATAATGGTAGACTATGTTACTTTATTTTATTTTTATTTTTTTTGCAGTACGCGGGCCTCTCACTGTTGTAGCCTCTCCCTTTGCAGAGCACAGGCTCCGGATGCGCAGGCTCAGTGGCCATGGCTCACGGGCCCAGCTGCTCCGCGGCATGTGGGATCTTCCCGGACTGGGGCACAAACCCATGTCCCCTGCATCGGCAGGCGGACTCTCAACCACTGCACCACCAGGGAAGCCCACTATGCTACTTTAAATATTGTTCTTTCTGCTTTCATTTATATTGGGTAAACAATCTTTTTATATATATATTTGAATTTTATTTTATTTTTTTATATAGCAGGTTCTTATTATTTATCAATTTTATACATATTGGTGCATATATGTCAGTCCCAATCTCCCAATTCATCCCACCACTACCATCCCCCTAAACAATCATCTTAAAGCTTTCTTTTCCCTATTGTAAAAGTAATACATATTCAATGCAAAAAAAAAATCAGAAAACTTGAGAAAAGTACAGAGAAACTACACAACAACCATACTATTACCATCCAGAAATTAACCATTAACATTTTGTTGTAGTTTCTTTGGGGGTTTTTCCAATGCAAGTATACACATATACTTTTTTTAAACAAAGATGTAACTGTATGGTATCTATTTCTTTGTACATTCTTAACAAGTTACAATGCACTGTGCACAACTTTCTATATAATTAAATTAACACAGAGTTGCATCATAATTTTTAATGACTATTCTTCTTAAGGTCCCACTGAGGGACATTCAAGTTGTTTTCAGCTTTTTGACATTATAAATAATGCTGTGGTAAATATAATTTTTTAAAACTCTTAAAAGGCCAAATTTTAAGTGCTGAATATATAGTAATTTCTGTATCTTAAATGTGCATGGAAAGGAATTTCTGATATTCTCTCCAAACTTGCTTTAGCCAGAGCCTTCTCTAAGTTAGGTACAGCTCCATCTTGCCATTAGCTCGAGCAAACAAACAAGCAACCAAATATTGGAGTCATCTTTGACTCTTCTCTTTCCCTCATGCCTAAATCCAATTAATTAGCAAATTTATGTGCTCTTTCTTCCAAAAATACCTAGTATTTGACCATTTCTCATTACCTCCACAGCTCTCATACTGGTCTGTGTCACGTCATTGCTTGCCTGGATAATTGTAGTGGCCTCCTAACTAGAGTTGCCAGATTTAGCAAATAAAAATACAGGACAACCAGTTAAAGTTGAATTTCAGATTAACAACAATTTTTTTTAAGCATAAGTTTGTCCCCAATATTACATTCTCCATGCAGCAGCCAGACGGATTCTTTCAAAAAGTCAGAATAGGTCACTCCTCTGTTCAAAACCCTGTGATGTCTTTTCATCTCATAATAAAAAGCAAAAGCCTGAAAGCTGAGGCCTTGCAGGATCGGCTCCTAGCAGCTTTTTCCTCTTTGATCTCGTCGGCCCACTGTCCTCTCCTTCCCTCTGCTTGCATCTCTCTTCTCCCAGATATACCTAACCTCCTTTAGGTCTTTGTTTACACTTCGTGAGACCTTCCCTAATCGCCGTTTAAAACTGCACGCTTCCCTTCACCTTCCCTACTCTATATTTCTCTGTTAACACTTACTACCTTTTAACAAACGTATCATTTAGTTTGTTGTCTTTCTCCTTTTACCAGAATTTAAGTTCCCTGAGGGCATTTTTGCTCTCTTTGTTCACAGCTGCATCCCCAGTGCTTAGAATACTGCCTGGCACATAACTGATGCTCAATCATGTCGAATTAAGGAAATGTAGTTATCCAAATCAATAAATAGCTTTTGTTTCAGTAGGGCTCCTCTCACATTCTGATCATTCAGCATGTTGCTATCTCTTTCAAAGTAGTCACGTTAACTGTTTTAAGTTTTTAGAGAAGCCATCTTCTGTAATTCTGTAATGTTGGCAAACATTTATGTGCAGACACGGTTCTAAGGTATAATAAAATCTTAGAACCTCAGGTATTGTAATTAGAGTTAATACACAGATTAGGAAATTAAGACCCGGCGAGGTGAATCATTTGCTCAAGATCGCGGGATCTGCTGGCGCTGGGTACAGAACCTGCGCTTTAACTATAATACTCTGCCCGCTCTCTTTTACCTCTCTTTTTCTTAACTTGTTTGGGTTAAGCTCTTAAGAATCAAAGTCAAGACCTGTCAAAAGCCAAGCGCTTTCTCCCAGTCCAGTTAAGGACTCTGCAATTCCCATTTGAATCCCGCGTGGCGGGAAGCCGAAGGCAGGTGTCGGGAGCGGCGGGGAGGAGCCGCCAGGCCCCGCCAGCCAATCACAGCGGCCGGGAGCCTCCCTTCCCCCTACGGCGTCCAAGCGCCAAAATTCCAAACGGGACGCGCGCCACTACCTGCCGTCTCCCTCCGCCGAGCTCTGCGAGCCGGCACTATCTAAGAAAAAGGAGAGAGTGGTCTCACGTCACTGTCCGCTCGGGTCCTCTACCCTGTCGGTGTGGATTCTCCTCAAGTTCGGCCCAACGTCCTTTGCTCTACAGATGGGAGGGAAGTTTCGAGCCCGCCGTGATAGGGTGGCGACGTGGGAGGGACAGGCGGCGGAGGGATTCCGGGCGCGCGCGCTGCGGCCGTCGGCGCGGAGCTTGTGGCGCCAGAATTCGGAGCGCGGAAGAGCCTGAGCGGCTGTCGCCTGGCATCGGGTTCGTCTCCCGCTGCCGGGTCCGTCTTCCGCCGAGGACGCCCGGGCGAGGAAGGAGAGAAGATGGTGGTCCTCCGCAGCAGCCTAGAGCTGCACAGCCACCCCGCCGCCTCAGCCACGGACTCTCTGGACCTGTCCAGCGAGTTCCTGAGCCTGGAGCAGATCGGCCGGAGGCGGCTTCGCTCGGCCGGCGCCGCTGAGCAGTCCGCCGTCACCGTGGCCGCCGCGGGCGTGAGTACCGGCCTGGAGCGGGCCCCTCGGGGCCGGGCCTGGGGACTGCCGGCGGCCCTTTGCCCGGTGGGGCCCAGGATGGTGGGGTGGGTGGGCGGGCGGTCCGGGTGACAGTTGGCTGGGGGTGGAGGAAGGAGAGGGAGGTAGGTTGGGAGGAGTATTGTCGAGGACAAGTAAAATGGAAGGCTTGTCAAGATCCGAGCCCCGGAGGGGTGTGTGTCGGGTGGAGAGATGGACTGACTGCGGGAGGGTGAGCGGTGCGTTACCACCCACTTTTACTCGAGAGGAAACCGGAGCCCTCCGCAGCCGAAGTGCAGCTGGAGGCCGAATCTCGGTTTGGGGCTGCCCCGCCCCCGACCTCACACACCTCCCTGTCCAGTCGCCCGGGCTCCCGCCCTAGGTTTGCAGCGATCGCGAGCCACACGCATTTACTGAGCGCTTCCTGTATGCATAACAAGTGTTTAAGGGGCTGCGGGGGATAGAAAGGTTGTAACTCAGGTTCCCTGACCTTCATTTACGATCCAGAGGGGTTCGGTAACCAGAACGCAGTGAATAATACCAGGTTGCATAATGTAGAGAGATGGAGAGCAACGTTTCATGTACGTCTTCTTCACTTAAGCCTCATAACAGCTCCATGAGAATGGATAGTTACGATATGGCTCTTACAGATGAAAAAACAGACTCAAGAAGCTAACCAGTAAGTGGTAGATCGAAAATTGGAACTTGGATTCTCTGCCGCCACCACCTTTCTCTTTCTGTTATTTCATGCTACGGTTATAAGCAAGGTCTGTAGGTTTCCAAGAAGGTGCAGCAGTATACTAAGGTCTTCCGGAAAAAAGCTTCTCCTCCCTCCCCCTCCCCACCCCAGCTGCCGAAAGAGACACAGGTGGAGGAGACAGCGCTAACAAAGGGTTAGAGAAATTGAGGAAGCAACGTTAGTAAAGTTAAGGCAGCAGGAAGTAGTCTAGTTCTGTTGAAGGGAGAGTAGTCATGGGGGTGGGAAAACTAGGACCAGAGAGAGGGTTAGAACTGGGAAGTCAGAATGAGAGGCCAAGGGGAGGTAACCTGTGGTGGGAGAGAGGGACAAACCACAGGTAAGAGAGAGATCCCGATAGGAAATTAGTGGTATCTTTTGTAGAGGCCCTATACGAGTTGTTCCTCTACTGAGGGGAATGAAATGGTCCAGTCAGTCTCTGAAATTGTGATTCTGAATTGAAAAAACAATTTCCTGACTTTTAGGATCTGTTTCTCAATCACAGGCAGAAGTTGTTAAGAGATCTGGGGCGGCTGGACACTTCTTCAATAAACTCAGTCACTCGACTCATTAACCTATGTTCAGAAACAGCTAATTATTTCAGTAAATATTTAAGTGTTTATTATCTTCAGGACAAAGCTAGTTCCTGGGACTGTAATGATGTATTGAATACTGGTTAAGAAACATAGGTGCTTAAAACAACTGTTACTTCTTCCTGTGATAAGCCATAATGGAAAAGAATATGAAAAAGAATGTGTGTGTGTGTGTGTGTGTGTGTGTGTGTGTGTATATATATATGTATGTATAACTGAGTCACTTTGCTGTACAGCAGTAATTAATATTGTAAATCAACTATACTTCAATAAAAAATTAATTTAAAAAAACAACTGTTTGTTATGAATATCAGTTTACCAATATCAGCAGGTTTCTATGCCTAAAAGGGGGTGATACCCACCACAAGGGTAGTGAGAATTAAATGTGATCAGGCATGTAAGGAGGTTACCTGAACACTTGGCTGACAGTTAGGACTCAGTCATTGTCAGCTGTTGAGACCACAGTCGATTTTAATGGCCACTCCATCTTTTAAGTTCCTCAGGCTAAAAACCTTAGAATCATCCTTAACTCTTCTCTCCGTTCATATTAGCAGATTCTGTTGGCTTTACTTTCAGAATTTTTTCAGAATCCGACCACGTCTCAGCTCCTCCATTGTTGCCATGCTGGTTCAAGCCATCATCTTTTGCCTGGATTATTAATATAGTGTTTTGGTTTTTTTGTGTGTGTTTTGGTTTGTTTTGGTTTTGTTTGTTTTGATCTAGCACTGTGGCTTGTGGGATCTTAGTTTCCTGACCAGGGATTGAACCCGGGCCCTGACAGTGAAAGCTCCGAGTCCTAACCACTGGACCGCCAGGGAATTCCCATGGATTATTAAAATAAACTCTTGACTAGCCTCCCTGTTTACCACCCTTATATGTAATGCCCTCCTCCCTTGAAAGTCAGTTCGCAGTATAGCTTACTTATAGCTCACAAGAGTGATCTTGTAAAAAGTCAAAACAGTTGATCACTCCTCTGCTCAAAAATCCCTATCTAAGAGTAAAAGTTTAAAAGTTGAGAAGCAGCCCTATACCTCCTTGCCCCCTTCCCTTTATGATGACATCCTCTTCCATTTTCCCTTTTGCGAAACCCAGTCTGTTCTACCCTCTCTGGCCTAGCTGCTTCTTGAATCCCAGGGCCTTTGCAGTTGCTCTGCTTTCTGTTGGGAATACTCTTTCCCTGGATATCTGCATGAGCTATTCCTTTACCTTTTACATTTTTTTTAATTAAAAAATTAAAAAAGCCTCAGAACTCGTAGTGCTTAATGTGTTCCAAGAATTTTACAAACATTAACTCGATCCTCATAACCTTATAAGGTAGGTGTGATTATCTTTGTTTTGCAGGTAAGAGGACTGAGGCACAGAGACTTAAATAAGTTGCTCAATTCACCTTTATAGTAAGCAATAGAGCTGCGAGTCCTACCTAGGAGAACCTATGAAACAGTCTCTTTCAAGTGTTTGCTAAAATTTTACCTTTTCAATGATGCTTATCCTAACCACCCTATTTAACATTGCAAACCACTCATTGACAGGCCCCTTTGCTCTGTTTTATGGTCCCCAGCACTTACCACCTTCTAAATATCCTATAACTTCCTACTTCTAAAATATTTTTATCTCTCCCCAAATCAGAATGTAACTCCATAGGGGTTTGGATTTTGACCTTTTGTTCAGCTGTTATTCCTAGCACCTAGAGCATAGTAGGTGCATAATAAATATTTTGTTGTTGTTTGTCTTGCTGTATCAGTGGTATATGGTGGTTGAGCAATTAGCACTCACCTGGTTGTTGTAGGGTTGAAAAGATTCTTTTCCAGACTAGGGTTTCCAGTAGGGATTATATCTTTTTGAGACTTAGTACTCCTCTCTCAAATCCTCCGTAGAACAAATTGTAATCAGGGTGTTATTTAGTGAGCGTGGGATTTGGTCTTCAGGGGTAATGTATTCATGCTGACAAAGTCCACCAATACCAAAAATGAAACATACCTTTGTGATTGGAATATTTCCTAATTAGGGTTCTTTACATTCAATACATTTGATTTGATTATAGCTTGCTTTTTTACATCAATCATGCATTTCAGAAACTTAACTCCTTGATCCACCCTCATTGTATTTGGGTATTTCCTTGTCTCATTCACACATTTATTGACAGCATTTCTTAGAGTAGGTTCCTTTTAAAGATGGTTGGATTTATTCATATTAATTCATTAACTTGCATTTTTCTTCATCTAATCTTGGAGGCTGACCTTCAAGTTCTGAAGATACCTACAGTTACCTATTTATTAACCACATTTTACTTTTTTTTTTTTTTTTAAGTTTTTGGGTGCACTGCATGGCATGTGGGATCTTAGTTCCCTGACCAGGGATCGAACCCTCACCCCTTGATGTGGAAGTGCAGAGTTTTAACCGCTGGACAGCTGGGGAAATTTCAACCACATTTTACTTTTACATTTTGAATATGATCTCACTCAACTGCGCTTAAGGGTTTGTTTTCCCCCTGACTTGTATGGGTTCCCTGAAAATATTTTATTGTTGTTTTAAATCTGTTTCTTTGGTTTTTAAGCTTTTATTTTCTTCCTATTTATAAGTTTGGATGCCCCTTTCCTCCAGAGTCAGGCTAGCCATTGCCTATTTCTGTGCTTTCACAGGTCTGAGGCTCTTTGATTCATTAAATTTAGGGTTGTTTCTCATGCTGAAGAGATACTTAAGGATGGGTAGTAGGGGTTTTCTTGGTGATGATTGTACGTTACTTTTGGGTTGTGTTTATGTACGTTTTTATTCTTCGGTATGTTTTTAGGTAAAATGAAACACTGTAGTATGTAGAAGGTACTGTTTTTGGTTGTTTTTTTTTTCAATTGTATGTTTATTTACCCTGGAAAAATATCCCAAACTCGACACTGATATGTACAGCCTATGGGAGATACTTTAAAACTTGAAGCATATCACAACACAAAAATGACAAGTGTACAGTTCAGTGAAGTATGTCAAAGCATGGAGAGGGATATTTTGACAAGTGGCGATGACTGTTGCTCCCTGGATTGGCTGCTCTGCATTTGAGAGAGTGTACTTGTTTTGTGACAATAATAGTCCATTATTGTCCATTTTTGTTAGTTTGTGTTGTGCTGGTTCTTGATTTTAGGCTTAGAAGTTGCAACTTTTAGAACAGAGATCTGATGAGATAGTGTTTAGGATGGATTATAGTCAACAAATCTGGAGTTTGGAAGACCTGTTAAAAGATTATAATACTGATATCTACCATTTACATAGCACTTGCTGTGTTCCAGGCAAGGTACCTAATATGCACACACATATTTCCCCTGTAAAGTAACTATTATTATTTTGTTTGTTTTCCTGAAATTATTATTTTTAAATTTTTATAAATTTATATTTTTAATTTTGGCTGCGTTGGGTCTTCATTGCTGTGCATGGGCTTCTCATTACAGTGGCTTCTCCTGTTACAGAGCACAGGCTCTAGGCGCGCGGGCTTCAGTAGTTGTGGCGCACGGGCTTAGTTTCTCCGTGGCTTGTGGGATCTTCCTGGACCAGGGCTCGAATCCGTGTCCCCTGCATTGGCAGGCAGATTCTTAACCACTGTGCCACCAGGAAAGTCCCTATTTTTAAATTGAAGTATAGTAATTTAAAAGTTTACAAATAATTATTATACTCATTACAGATATGGAAACTAAGGTCTCTGTGTAACTTGGAGAAGATTATACAGTTCAATCGTAGGCAGTCTATCTTTAAAAGGTTGGGCTCTTAATTAGTACATTATTATCACAACAGACCAAAGGAGAGAAAACCAGAGCCTAAATTAAGGTGGTATTAAGAGGCACGGAGAGAAAAAGTCCAAAAGTACTGGAAGGGGTCTGAGAGTTGTTCAGATAGAGGCAGCAAAGGCAGTGTTGTTTCCAGCTGAAGAGGTAAGCTGTACATCTTTGGGACTATGACGCCAGAGTTCGGTGAGAGGTAAGGACTATTTTTCTTTGTGAGTCACCTATATAGAGTTGAGAGTTGAATCCTTGAAGGTGCATAGCAAAACACAAGAATATTTAAGATCTGGAGCAATGGCTTTATTTTAAGGGTGGGAAGAGGATGAATTAGGTTTAAAAAAAAAAGTATCATGGGCTTCCCTGGTGGCGCAGTGGTTGAGAGTCCGCCTGCCGATGCAGGGGATGCAGGTTCGTGCCCGGTCTGGGAGGATCCCACATGCTGCGGAGCGGCTGGGCCCGTGAGCCATGGCCGCTGAGCCTGCGCGTCTGGAGCCTGTGCTCCGCAATGGGAGAGGCCACAACAGTGAGAGGCCCGCATACCGGGGGAAAAAAAAAAAAAAGTATCATGTAAACAAAGGATCAAAGCAAACAACAGAGTGATCATAGAAGTGAATGAGGTAGAGAAGGCCATTGGATTTAGCTATTTGGAGATTTAGATCTACTGGAAGAGCTGTATGGTTAGAAAGCAAATTGCTGGAACTTGTGGAGTAGATCCATTATGAGTAATTGACCACACCAGTGTTTAAATATGAAGCTAACGAGGGCTGTCACAACTATGTAATGTGGGTATAACGTGTATACCATTGTACATTAGAATACACTGCTTTTTAGGCTTTCAAGAAGCCCCAAGTCTGGATGAATACGTTTCATGTCAGTAATATAACTGTGATCTTAAAAATCCTGTTTAAATTTCATTTGTTGAATTGATAACTTGAATTAACTCAACCAATATGACTCCCATACCTATTTTTTATTAATTTAAAGCTTTACTAAGCTTGATCTTTTGTGGAAAAATAACATCAGAATATTTCTGTTTCTCAATTGTGTCCACTTTGAGGAAAAACTTTTCTTATTGTTGCATGCTCCCTGTTCTAACTTACTGATTCTGCAAGATTATAACAGACTTAAAATCTAATGAACTATATTTTTTCTCCTTTTAAACTTCACTTTTAAGAACAATCAGTGCTCTCAATATTAAAGTGGATTTTAGCGAAAGAATAAATGAGGACACTACATCACTAGGTTTAGTTTTCAGACTAAGTATGTTTTCTTTGTTTTTCACTTCTTAGGAAAATTTTTTCTGGTAATGTTGCAAAAATGTAAAAATAGATAGTGAAAGTACCCATTTCTATCATCCAGTGTTAATTACTGTTACTAGTTGGTGTTTAACTTACCTCTTGAGAATTATTTTGATTAGCTGTATTAAAATGTGACTTTGGGGCTTCCCTGGTGGCGCAGTGGTTGAGAGTCCGCCTGCCGATGCAGGGGACACGGGTTCATGCCCCGGTCCAGGAAGATCCCACATGCCGCGGAGCGGCTGGGCCCGTGAGCCATGGCCGCTGGGCCTGTGCGTCTGGAGCCTGTGCTCCGCAACGGGAGAGGACAAAACAGTGAGAGGCCCACGTACCGCAAAAAAAAAAAAATGTGACTTTGATTTAACAACTGTGCTAGTTTCCTTAGGAAATCAGATGTTCAAAAGATAATTCAGGGCTTCCCTGGTGGTGCAGTGGTTGGGAGTCCGCCTGCTGATGCAGGGGACACAGGGTCGTGCCCCAGTCCGGGAAGATTCCACATGCCGTGGAGCGGCTGGGCCCGTGAGCCATGGCTGCTGAGCCTGCGCGTCCGGAGCCTGTGCTCCGCAACGGGAGAGGCCACAACAGTGAGAGGCCCACGTACCGAAAAAAAAAAAAAAAAAAAAAAAGATAATTCATCTAGAGGTATTTATAACACAAAAAATTGCAGATTACCTATACATGATACATTAAGCAGTTTGTTCATGTAATGGCTGAAATACTATTCATTCATGTAAAAAGATTTTTAGAATAGATTTTATGACATGGGAAAATGGTTGTATTACTAGAAAAAAGTAACAAAGAATAAATAATATTATCGCAATTTTAAAATTGTGTGAATGTGTTTGCAAAGGAAAAGAATGGTTTATGCACCAAAAGGTTAACTGTGGTTATCTGTGGGTAGCTTGGAATTAAGGGTGACAGTTTCATCTTTGTACATTTCTTCATTTTTCTGATTATAATGGGCACATATTGCTTTTACTTTTATATTGCTTTTATAAAAACCATTTTTGAAAGTTATATTTTTAAATTCCCCAGTATGCGCCTTTATATAGGTGACTCCCAAAAAGCCTGTTTTGTTTTTTTCTCCATGCTGTTAAGGAGAGCCTTTCTTGATGCTTAGTGCTTATTTAGGGATGATGAAGTAAGCCACTCACTATGCAAATCAAAGATTCACTTATAAGATTAAATCTTCTAAGTTTCTCAAGGAATCTTTTTCCCAGTATTTAGCAACTCCCTCCTTTCTTTTTTCCTATGGAAACAAACTTTTTTTTTTTTATCCCCAGGAATATAGTGACATTTACTTTCTTTTTTTTATTGTAATAACATATAGATAACATAAAATTATCATTTTAACCATTTTTAAGTGTATAGTTTTGTAATATTAAGTACATTCATTGTTCTGCAACCATCACCACCCTCTGCGTGCAGAATTTTTCATCTTGCAAAACTGAAACTCTGTACCTATCAAACACTAACTCCCCTGGGAATCCCTGGCAGTCCAGTGGTTAGGACTCAGCCCTTTCACTGCCGCGGCCCAGGTTCAATCCCTAGTCGGGAAACAGAGATCCTGCCAAAAAAAACCCAACGCCACACACACACACACACACACACACACCATTTTCCCTCTTCCCAGCCCCTGGCAAGGAGCTTCATAAAAGGAACCTTACTTCTTCTGTGACTGACTTATTTCACTTAGCATAATGTATTCAAGGTTCATTCATGTTATTTCAGTGTGTTTAAAATTTCCTTTATTTTTAAGACTGAATAATATTCCACTGTATGTACTATATATATGTATATATATATATATTTTTTAATCCGTTCATTTGTTGATGAACACTGGGATTGCTTCCACCTTTTGGCTGTTGTGAATATGCTGCTATAAACATGAGCGTTCAAGTATCTCTTCAGGTCCCTGCTTTCACTTCTTTTGAGTATATACCCAGAAGCAACATTGCTGGATCATATGGTAATTCTGTGTTGAATTTTTTGAGGAATTGCCATATCATTTTCCACAGTGTACACAAGGGTTCCAGTTTCTTCACATCCTTGCCAATACTTATTTTCTTTTTTCTTTTTTTGTTTTTGATAATAGCCATCCTAATGAGTGTGAAGTGGTATCTCATTGGGTTTGATTTGCATTTCCTTATGACTACTTATGCTGAGCATCTTTTCATGTGTATTGACCATTTGTGTATATTCTTCAGAGGAATGTCTATTTAAATATTTTGCCCATTTTTATCTTTTTTTGTTGGTGGTTTTAAAAGTATAGGAGTTCTTTATATATTGTGGATATCAGTCCTTTGTCATTGTCAGATACATGATTTGCAAATATGTTCTCCTGTTCCATGAGTTTCCATTTCACTCTACTGATAATGTCCTTTGTACAAAAGTTCTTTAATTTTGATGAAGTTCAACTGATCTGTTTTTTCTTTTGTTATCTGTGCTTTTGGTGTCCTAAGAAATCATTGCCAAATCCAATGTCATGAAAGTTTTCCCCTGCATTTCCAAATTTTTTTAGCTCTATAATCTCTTTCACATTTTTTAAAAAGTCTTTATTGAATTTGTTACAATATTGCTTGTTTTATGTTTTGGTTTTTTGGCCCTGAGGCATGTAGGATCTTAACTTCCTGACCAGGGATCTAACCCGCACCCCCTGCATTGGAAGGTGAAGTCTTAACCACTGGACCGCCAGGGAAGTACCAGCTTTTACATTTTTAAGCTGACCTTAGATGTAAGGTCTCCCCCGCCCCCCGCATAGGTTTAAGTAGTTACAAAGGGATCATTTCTGTCATTTTTTAAGGTTGACATTAAAAAATAAAACTATTACATCACACTTTTATAAGTATCCACTGGAATGTAAAAATTATAGTTATTTGATACCTGTCTTGAAACATTAAAAATTAATAAATGGGGCTTCCCTGGTGGCGCAGTGGTTGAGAGTCCGCCTGCCGATGCAGGGCACACGGGTTCGTGCCCCGGTCCGGGAAGATCCCACATGCCACGGAGCGGCTGGGCCCGTGAGCCATGGCCGCTGAGCCTGCGCGTCCAGAGCCTGTGCTCCACAACGGGAGAGGCCACAACAGTGAGAGGCCTGCGTACCGCAAAAAAAAAAAATTAATACATGAACAAGTTCTCTTAGTAGTCAGAAATTTTACCTTCTTTTTTTTCCCTCTTTTAATTTGTATTTTCAATCCACTTAACCCACAGCATTTTATCTTGATATATTTTCATGCTTGAAAGTCAGTTATTAATTATCCTTTCATACTTATAAAACAAAAGTTGGATTTTTTCCACTTTTCCGTGATGACAGAGCTCCAAGAAATAAAATTTTTGTGTATTGAATTATCATTATTAACATTCAATTGATCAAAACAACAAAAAAGTATCTATTTTGATTAAAAATGATTAAACATAGGAAGTAATCTTTTATTAGGATTTCATGTGGTTTAAGTCTCCCTGCCCACCCAGTTAGTTTAAGTATCTGTAGATGAATCTCTTTTTTTGTTTTTCGTTTTTTTGTTTTTTGATTTTTGTTTGACATCTTTATTGGAGTATAATTGCTTTACAATGATGTGTTAGTTTCTGCTTTATAACAAAGTGAATTAGTTATACATATACATATGTTCCCATATCGCTTCCCTCTTGCGTCTCCCTCCCTCCCACCCCTCCAGGCGGTCACAAAGCACCGAGCTGATCTCCCTGTGCTATGCGGCTGCTTCCCACTAGCTATCTACCTTACGTTTGGTAGTGTATATATGTCCATGCCTCTCTCTCGCTTTGTCACAGCTTACCCTTCCCCCTCCCCTGTGGATAAATCTTATTTATTGCTGAAGAGTGTTTTGTCATTAGTTTCATTGTTTTTATAAAGGTAAGCACTGAGAAACATTGTTCATATAAATAAGTAGATAGTAATGAAGGGAATTATATTTGCAGTGCCACTCAGTTTTTCTGGCTTATAAGCAGAAAATCACTTGCCAAACATTTTTAATGGTCTCTTAGCTTGATTAGGTCTCCTTTCAATTTTGTTAAAAGCGGAAGAATTGGAAACCACGTAACAAAGGAAAGGATTTGTTGCCTAGCTTAGTCATTCATTCGCTTAACACCTACATTAGTGTTTTTCTTTGGCTTTAGGAAGGTTTTTAATGCCTTGAAGCAGCCCACAATAGTAAGATTCAGAATGAGTGAGAGTTATGACTTTCTTTTGTAAAATGGGAGAAAGGTAAATGAAAGAGGATGCCTTGTGTTAAGATGCCTTCTTAGATCCGTTTTTTTTTTTTTTTTTTTTTGGTTTTTTTGTGTTTTTTTTTTTTGGCCGTACGCGGGCCTCTTACTGTTGTGGCCTCTCCCGTTGCGGAGCACAGGCTCCGGACGTGCAGGCTCAGCAGCCGTGGCTCATGGGCCCAGCCGCTCCACGGCATGTGGGATCTTCCCAGACCGGGGCATGAACCCGTGTCCCCTGCATCGGCAGGCGGACTCTCAACCACTGCGCCACCAGGGAAGCCCTTAGGTCCATTTTAAGAAAAAGTACACATGGAAGTTGAGAGAGTGGAAATAGATACCCTTACAATTTTCCTTGGAAAGTCTTACGTTACACTACACCCATCTAAGATGTAGGTAGGTATTCATCTGAAAAATAATACACCTACCTAAATGTATAGGTATTCTTTTTTGAAACATCCTGAAATATAGGTACACTGATAAAAGTAACAAATCATACGTATCACTTAATACCTTATGAAGAAACTAATTTTTTTAATTGTCCTTTCATGCCTTTAAGAACGTGTCTAATTCTTGCACAGATCCTTGTGGTGTAAATATCCTTACTTTACCTTTGAACCAATCAAATATTCTTCCTGAAACAAAATATCCTAATAAAATATAATGAAATGACCAGGTAAAGCCAGCCTGAGGCGCATGGGGTAAGGGGGCACTGATGTTTTATTGTTTTTTAAAAAAACACTGCCTGTTTTTCTAAAATTATAAGTTTTTAGAGTAGTAAGACATAGGATTATAGAGTTGTTAGGTACATTTGCCTTCTCTTCTAACGTAAAAGTATCCTCTGTATGATTTCTAAGAGGCATGTATGAAATTTTGAATACTTTATTACACTCTGTAGCTCATAAAGCAACCCAGTAACTTAGAGAGCCTGTAGTCTCTTGAGCAAAAATAAAGTTAAATAGAGCTCTGTGGTTTTTACAAGAAATTAACGTACCTAAACAGTCTCTAAATTCATGTTTTACATTATGTGGGTGAAATTGTGTGAGATAGTAATAACTCCTTTTTGTCATCCAAGCCAAATTACACTTCTGACAGTCCAGTCATTTTAGGGTTGTTTCCAGTGGTTTCATGGTGTATGCGTATCTTTCTAATTTCTGTAGCCTTAAAATAGAGGAGTATTTACTGTTATGAACTATTACAACTTTTTATCAGTGGTAGAAAATTTCACTGGAGACTACTTGTTGTGAAGTAGAACTATAAAACATTAATAAATCTTATACTAGCCGCCTCATAGACATTGCTCATGTTTGTTCATTGTAAAATGATTATTCTAGAGATTAATTATTTTCGTTTCTTGGGGAGATGCAAAAATGATACTGTGCACCAAAAGCAGTTGTTAAAACTTAATCAGAGACAAATCTTAGGAGTTTAACTTGGGGATTTGACTGAAGAAAAACTTAGATGTCTTTCTTAATTTTTTTTTAAAGGATGGGTCTTCAGTTAAGGAAGTTGAAACCTACCACCGGACACGTGCTTTAAGGTGCTTGAGAAAAAATGCACAGAATTCTTCAGATTCTAGTTTTGATAAGAATATGGAAGTAACGGAGAAACATACTAATGGCAGGCATTTTACAAGGTAATACAAGATGCTCAAATGCTAATTCAAAATAGTTTTAAAGTAATAATTTAAGATTTGCATTTAATTTTTAAGTGTGTTCTTGACTGGTCATCAAGAGTCCAGACTGTAAAATGTAATTTATTTGAGATGAAATTGCACTAAATGAATGTTATTGAATTAAAAATTTAATATGTCCTCAGGTCAGGTTTGTTTTTATTTTCTTGTTCAAAGATGGTATCTGTGATATGTGTGAGTGCAACTGAAGAGGTTGGTTGATACAGGATGAGTTCTGGGTACTTGAGTAATCTAAAGAGAGTTTATGACTATAACTTATGATATGTGGTTCTGCTTCATAGTCTGTAAAAAACCTTTATTCAAAATAGTAGTTATATTTCTGATTGCTTACTATCAAGTTTTTCATCAATTCTAAGTCATTTATGAATATCTCTGTTGGTATGCTTCTAAGGCTTCACATAGGAGGCAGAACATGGCTTTGTTTTTGTTTTTTGACTTGTTCAGTGGTTCAGTGGTTTTTTGACTAGGTGCTTTATACATATTTAAATTTTGTTTCTCAAGAACCCTGAGGTAGATGGCATGAATTACATTTTAATACTCAAGGAATTAATTTCAGTGAATTAGGAAGTATGTACTTCATGGAAATTGGGTTTATTTGGTCCAGGGCAAATTTAAACCTAACTTTAATTAGCTCAAAACCTTCACTTTTGTCCCCATTTTGGTGGGCTTAACAGGAATTGGGAGAGGGGTGCCAATTATAATAAAATTTGTTTGATGAAATAATTGTTTTTACATTAATTTTTCTCACAAAGAATTTACTCGTAATGACGTAGAAAACTAGAACCATCTTACTCTCAAATAGAATTTTTTTAAAAAATATTTATTTTTGGCTGCGTTGGATCTTCGTTGCTGCGCAAGGGCTTTCTCTAGTTGCAGTGAGTGGGCACTACTCTTTGTTGCGGTGCGCAGGCTTCTCACTGTGGTGGCTTCTATTGTTGCGGAGTGCGGGCTCTAGGGAGCCTGATTCCTCCAGCTCCGTTTTTTTCCCCAGCAAGATTGCTTTGGCTTGATTCTTATTTTGTGTAGCAGATTTTCCAGATAAGTGAGGTTGTGCCCTTTTAAGTTTCTTTTTGGTACTGTTATTTTTTTCAATTATATACTTGGTCTTTTATTGTATATATTTAAATCTGCATCTTGTTTCGTCCACTATTCATGGAATACCTACTGTATTTCATGGAATCCAAGTTAGCAACAATTGAAACACACAGCATTATTTTATGAGACAGTAAGAAAGAAAAAAACACTGAAAGTTAAACTATGACATACCATCAGTAGTAAGATATATCCCAATTTCAGAGATGGTAAAATGGGGGGAAATGTACAATTTTTAGAATCAATGAAATACAATTTAAGCTACCCCAGTATTTCTGAAACTTGAAGTCTTCTTGGGGAGGGGTTGGATTGGTGGGTTCCGTGAATTCTCTATGAGAATTTAAAGATTATTTCATGATCTGAAGAAAAAATATTCTGAATCATCTAAATTGCTACCTCATAGAGAATAGCCATAAAATTTCAGGCACTATTTGGTACCAAGTAGTACTGCTTTAGTTATCTAGGGTTCTGGAGATAAGAACTGAGTCTGGGGACTTCCGTGGTGGTCCAGTGGGTAAGACTCTGCACTCCCAATGCAGGGGGCCCAGGCTCGATCCCTGGTCGGGGAACGAGATCCTGCATGCATGCCACAACTAAGCAGTCCGCATACCGCAACCAAGAAGTTTGCATGCTGCAACCAAGAAGTCCTCATGCTGCAACCAAGAAGTCCACATGCCGCAGCGAAGGTCCCACATGCCACAACTAAGACCCAGCACAACCAAAATGAATAAATTAAAAAAAAAACTGAGTCTGACTTTAATACATAAAGGATGCATCTGCTTCCAAGAGAAAGCCACGTGATGTGATGTCATGACGTGCTGTTCAAATGAAGATTTGGAGCACTTCAGATAAAGAGAAATGGATGAATTGAGTCATCATGTTACACAGTAAACATAATACATAACATGCCAAACTCAAAGAGAAACCCATAGCAGTCTGAACCACATTCACACAGCAAATGGCTAATTTGTTTCAGCAAAACCTCCAATGTATTCCGTTAATATTTTTGTTGGTAGTTGTTTTTATAGTTTCATTTGTATAAAACCTAAATGAATTTATTTATATCTAGTTTAGCTTGTACATAATCATAAAAAACTTAATATTGGAAATCCTCAAAAGTCTTTTTCCTTAAAAGGCTCTGTATGTTACTCAGGTCTGTGAAACCTTGTGTTAGGTATTAAAGGAATGTATTAAAATAAGTGCTTTTTTAATCCTGATTTAAAGATGAGTGACTTGGTGGGACTTCCCTGGTGGTCCAGTGGTAAAGAATCCGCCTTCCAATGCAGGGGACTCGGGTTCGATCCCTGGTCAGGGAACTAAGATCCCACATGGCGCAGGGCAACTAAGCCCACGCGCTGCAACTACTGAGCCTGCACGCCGCAACTAGGGCCTGCTTGCTGCAAACTACAAAGCCCACGTGCTCTGGAGCCCCCCGTGCGCCACAACTAGAGAGAGAGAAAACCTGCATGCCACAGCTAGAGAGAAGCCCGTGCGCTGCGACAAAGATCCTGCATGCCACAATGAGATCCTGAGTGCTGCAACTAAGACCAACGCAGCCAAAAATATAAATAAATAAATAAACAAACAAAAATATTTTTTAAGATAATATTATTTTAAAAACTGAGTGACTTGGTGTTTTTAAATGAGGTTGCTTCTAAAATTTATTGAATTCCTGTCTTTATTATTTTAAAATAACAATTCACGTACCATTAAAACTTATGATTTTAAAGTGTATAATTCAGTGGTTTTAGAATATTTGCAGTATTGTACAAGTATTGCTGCTATCTAATTTCAGTATATTTTCATCACCCCAAAAGAAACACCATATACATTATCCCTCCATCCCCAGCCCCTTGGGAACCACAAGTCTACTTTCTATCTCTGTGGATTTGCCTATTCTGGATATTTTATACAAGTGGAATCATACGACATATGTTCTTTCATGTTTGGCTTCTTTTACTTGGTATGTTTTGAAGGTTCATGTATATTGTAGTATCTATCATCACTTCATTCTTTTTATTGCCAAGTAAGATTCCATTATATGAATATGTTACATTTTGTTTATCCACTCATTAGTTGATGAACATTGGTGTACAAATTTTTGTGTGAACATAGGGTTTTGGTTCTTTTGGGTATATACCTAGGAGTGAATTGCTGGGCTAAACGGTAACTCTGTTTTAACATTGTCCAAAGCAGCTGTACCATTTTACATTCCCACCAGCAGTGCATGAGGATTCCAATTTGTCTACATCCTCAGTAACACTTGCCATAGTCTGTCCTTTTGGTTTTGGCCATGTGAGTAGGAAGTATCTCATTGTGGTTCTCATTTGCATTTACTTGGTGGTTAATGATGTTGAATATTTTTTCATGTGCTTATTGGCTGGCCATTTATATTTCTTCCGATCTTTAAAAGAATTACTATCTTTAAAAAAACTCCCTGTATTCACATCATTATTACAAAGACAATAATTTTATATAGTGGTAACACCAGGATCTGTTTGTATAAGACATATAAAGTGGTCTATAGTATTTTTGAATTCTGCCTTATGTAGTTTTCTTATTTCCTATCATGGTGACCCTTTTTGCTGTTGCCAGTTTGACTATAGTAATCTCTAACTTCCTTTCTATGTTTTTTTACCCCTCACCCCTTTATTTTAAATCTATTTGGGGCTCAAAGACCAGGGGACCAAGACTGTTAGAATAATAAAGATTTGAATAACTGTGCCTTGAGAGCAGGATATATATTTGTCTGGTCCTGGAGTTCTTAACTAGGTCCAGTAATCATGGTTTTCAGGGGGCATATGAAACCTCTGAAGTAATGTTTAAACTTGTATATGTATATGCAGTTTTCTAGGGAGAAAAGATCCATAGCTTTCATCAGATTCACAGGAGTTGACAAAAGTCCAGACTCCTGTTTTGGTAAATAGTTTCATTGGAACACAGCCATGCCCATTACTTCTGTCTATGGCTGCATTCCTGCTTCACTGTTAGAGTTGTATGAGTAGTTATGACAGAACTGACAAGCCAAAAATATTTATTATCTAGCTGTTTAAGAACAAGTATAGCAACCCCTGCAAGGGTAAAAAGTGCTTCCCTTCCCCTACAGGCAAAAAAAAAAAGAAAAGAAAACCCAGAAAAAAAACACTGCTTTAGTCTTTGTATCCCTAGCACCTGATAGGGGGTCTGGTTTATAAAAGTGTAGACCTACACGGTATGGAGGGAGGGTCTCCTCTATGAGAAAAGTCTGTGAACAAACTAGACCTTGATCTGTAGATGGATTGCTGAAAGGTTTTTTATTTTGTTCTTGGTTCTTACCTGTGTTCCAAAAGAGATAAGGAATTAATGATGACTTACATTGTTAGGAGGACACATGAGTTAGCTCTTCTGGATAAGATGGTTTTGTTTTATTTTAAAGTGTCCCATTTGAAACTCCATGGGTTTAACCAGCACACTTGCAAATATTGCTTGATTCATAGGTTGATTAATAGATATAGCCTATCCAAGTATGGAAAATTGAGTCCCTAAAAATAGGTTAATGAGACATACTGCTTTGTTGCTCAGTGGATTTGGGGAAAAAGATGAGAGAAGGATACTTTGTTTAAGCTTTGGAAGGTGTTCTTTGCAATTCAACAGATTCTGTATACCAGTTTGTAGGTGGGATATCTGATTCACAAATGTGACTCTTTCTACATGTCATGTAAAGATTGTAGCCAGCAAATGTTCGGAGAAGGAAATGAACATGTCACTAAGTTCTGTAACATGTTTATAGGTCCTCAAGGATGTGGGACCACTATATCCCTGTGGTATAAAACACATTGTCTTGTTTTTACTCAGTGCTTAATAGTTTAGTTATACCTAAATACTTAGGCTAAGGATTTCATTTCTTGTTTTAAGTAAGATACTTTGTTCTGATTAATTCTGTTTAGCTAAAAGTTAATGCATACAGTTGGCCCTCTGTATCCACTGGTTCTGCATGTGCAGATTCAACCAACAGTGGATTGAAAATATCCCCTCCCCCCAAATTCCAGAAATCTCCAAAAAGCAAAACTGGAATTTACCACTCACCAACAACTGTTTACATAGTATTTACATTGTATTAGGTATTATAAGTAAACTAGAGGTGATTTAAAGTATATAAGAGGACAGGCTTCCCTGATGGCACAGTGGTTAAGAATCTGCCTGCCAACGCAGGGTACACGTGTTCGAGCCCTGGTCCGGGAAGATTCCCACATGCGGCGGAACACCTAAGCCCATGCGCCACAACTACTGAGCCTGCACTCTAGAGCCCATGTGCCACAACTACTGAGCCCACGTGCCACAACTACTGAAGCCCGCATGCCTAGAGCCCATGTTCCGCAACAAGAGAAGACTGCGCACCTCAATGAAGAGTAGCCCCCACTTGCGGCAGCTAGAGAAAGCCCACGCACAGCAAGGAAGACACAACGCAGCCAAAAATAAATAAGTTTATTAAAAAAAAAATACAAGAGGATGGGGCTTCCCTGGTGGCGCAGTGGTTGAGAGTCCCCCTGCCGATGCAGGGGACGTGGGTTCGTGCCCCAGTCCGGGAAGATCCTACGTGCCACGGAGCGGCTGGGCCCGTGAGCCATGGCCGCTGAGCCTGCGCGTCCGGAGCCTGTGCTCCGCAACGGGAGAGGCCGCAACAGTGAGAGGTCCGCGTACCGCAAAAAAAAAAAATAATAATAATAATAAAAAAAAAAGAGGATGGGCAGAGGTTATATGCAAATACTATGCCATTTTATATAAGAGACTTGAGCATCCTCGGATTTTGGTATCCATGTGGGGTCCTGGAACCAATCCCTTGCAGTTACTGAGACACAGCTGTATATCATTGAATTTCACAACAGGGTTCTCAGCCATAACAATATATAAGCATAGGTATTCTCACGCTATTTTTTCACTGGTTTTTAGGTAACTCTAAGTATTTACCCTACAAGCTGATTTAATTTTTGGTCCTAGTTTGTAGTATTATATAGGATTTAAAATTATTTTGAATTATTTGCTATATTTTTTTCATATAGGCAGTTGGCCAGACAGCAGGCTGATAAAAAAAAAGAAGAGTGCAAAGAAGGTAAGTAATGTTAAAGGCATTTAAATTTTTTAAAGCATGTATTTAGTATTTTGTTTACAGGCATATTGTGGTACATACAATAAACTCCATATTTGAAGTGTACAGTTTGTTTGGTTTTGATATAAGTGCATGCCGTCAAACCATCACCACGATAAGGTAGTAAAGATAACCATCACCCTCCAGGATTTCCTCAGGCCCCTTTGTAATCGCTCCTGGCTCCTCTAGCTCCTCTCCATGATCCAAGATTCCTGGGCAGCCACCAATCTGCTTGCTGTCACTGTAGAGAGTGTGACAGCACTCTACAGAGTGCTGTAGAGTATGGTGAGTTTGTATTGTCTAGAGTTTTATATTAATGGAATTATACGGCATGCATTCTTCTTTGGCTTCTTTGACTCAGCATAATTACTTTGAGTATCATCCATGTTGTTGCTTTTTATTACTGAGTAGTATTCCATTATGTGGATATACCACAATTTTTTTTCCTTAGCTTTATTTTAATATAATTGGCATATAACATTGCCTTAACTTAAGGAGTACATTGCATTGTTGATTTGATACTTATATATTGCAAAATGATTATTACCGTGGCTTTATCTAACACCTGCATCATGTCACATAATTACCATTTCTTTTTTGTGCTGAGAACACTCAAGATCCACTCTCCCAGCAACTTTCAAGTATACAATATGGTAGCAGTCTCCATCCTGTTTGGCAGCAGGGACCAATTTCATGGAAGACAATTTTTCCACGGATCGGGGGGCGGGGGTGTTGGGATGGTTTGGGGATGATTCAAGAGCATTACATTTATTGTGCACCTTATTTCTGTTATTATTACATTGTAATATATAATGAAATAATTATACAACTCACCATAATGCAGAATCAGTGGGAGCCCTGAGCTTGTTTTCACTTGCCACTCACCGATAGGGTTTTGGTATGAGTCGGCAAGCAATTGATTTATTATGGTCTCTGTGCAGTCAAATCTCTCTGCTAATGATAATCTGTATTTGCACCCGCTCCCCAGCGCTAGCGTCACTGCCTCAGCTCCACCTCAGATCATCAGGCGTTAGGTTCTCATAAGGAGTGTGCAACCTAGATCCCTCGCATGCTCAGTTCACAGTAGGGTTTGAGCTCCTATGAGAATCTAATGCCGCCACTGATCTGACAGGAGGCGGAGCTCAGGCGGTAATGCAAGTGATGGGGAGCGACTGTAAATACAGATGAAGCTTCGCTTGATCACCTGCTGCTCACCTCCTGCTGTGCGGTCTGGTTCCTAACAGGCTCGTGGGTTGGGGACCCCTGCAATACAGTATTACTAACTATAGCCACTCTGCTGTACATTAGAGCCCCAGAACTTACTCATTTTATGGCTGAAAATTTGTACTCTTTGACTAACAATCTCCCCTTTTTCTCTCACTTCCCAGTCCTTTGTAACCATCATTCTAGTCTGTTTCTATGAGTTTGGTTTTTCTAGATTGAACATGTAAGTGATATCATTCAGTATTTGTCTTTCTCTGACTTATTTCACTTAGTATAATGCCCTCAAGGTCCATCCATATTACTGCAAATAGCAGGATGTCCTTTCTCATGGCTGAATAATATTCTATTGTGTGTATATTCCACATCTTTATCCATTCACCTATTGATGGACACTTAGGTTGTTTCCCACAGTTTCATCTTTTGATGGACATTTGGGTTGTTTCCATTTGGGGACTGTCACAAAACTGCTTTGAACATTGTGTACAAGTCTTTGTATTATATATATAGCTTTCATTTTTTCTTGAGAGTGGTATGGCTGGACCTATGGTAGGTGTATGTTGTAACTTTATTTTTGTTTTCTAGTATTTTTGAGAAGGGTAAGTTCAAGAAACTAAAATTTCGTTATATGAAAGTGTAGCTATTCAGTTGTTCATTTTAGAATTGTTTTATAAATGCTGTTATTTCAAATCTTTCTACTTGCTTTTATGTACACATCTATGAAGACAAAGTAATTACAGTTACTCGGTCATTGAGGACTAGAAACATAGTTCAAAAGACAGAACGCTTGCATGAAGAGAACGGTGATGTTGAAGTTCGCCGAAGTTGCAGGATTAGAAGTCGTTATGGTAGCGTGAACCAGTCTGTACTATTTGACAAACTTATAACAAAGTAAGTAAAAATTTAGATCAAGATTATTTAGCTGGCAAAAAACTTTTTGTTGGGGACTAAGTTTTGACTAGCAGGAGTATTTAATGCATTCAGTTTATGTAAAGTATAAAGGAGAGTGATTATTAGAGGACTTTGTAATCTGTATGTGTATTTAAATTCTTACAAAGAATATGAAATATTTTTACATTAGTAAATCAGTGCTTCTATTAAGGGTATTTAAAATCCCAGCACTCAGAGAATACAATGGAAGAAAAATGAAGTTTTTAAAAATATACTACTCTTTTATTTTTTAAATAAATTTGTTTATTTCTGGCTGCGTTGGGTCTTCGTTGCTGCATGCGAGCTTTCTCTAGTTGCATTGAGCTAGGGCTACTCTTTGTTGTGGTGCGCAGGCTTCTTATTGTGGTGGCTTCTCTTGTTGCGGAGTGTGGGCTCTATAGAGTGTAGGCTCAGTAGCTGTGGCGCATGGGCTTAGTCGCTCCGCGGCATGTGGGATCTTCCCGCACTAGGGCTCGAACCCGTGTCCCCTGCATTGGCAGGCGGATTCTTAACCACTGCGCCACCAGGGAAGTCCTAAAATATACTACTCTTTTACAGTTTTAGCTTATTTTTATATCATTTTTTTTAAAGCACTGCTGAAGCTGTACTTCAAAAAATGGATGATATGAAGAAGATGCGTAGACAGCGAATGAGACAACTTGAAGACTTGGGAGTGTTTAATGAAACAGAAGAAGTAAATATATTCTTCCATTAAGGGGATGATTTAATAATCTCCAGTTTAACCTTTTTTCTCTAGAACCTATCCATTTCTTGGTTAAATTATTCATCATTTTGTTCAGCATTTGTTTGATCAGTCACTAGTTATTGCTGGAGTTTTAAGAGTTTATAGCTGGAAATATCTTCATTTTCAGTAGGATTGGAAGGCCCTACTGGATTCTTTTAAATAAACATACTAAACTTTAATGGATTTTATTTACATATTTTTAGGGGAATCTTCATATGTACACAAGAGGAAAACAAAAAGGTATTCAAAGAACTGATGAAGAAACAACTGACAATCAAGAAGGCAGTGTGGGTTAGTCTTTTCTCTTGTTCTATCTTCTGGGTTTTATTTAGCAGAATATAGCCTTTTTATTCAGAAGCTGTGACATTTATGGTAGTTTATGATAAATTAGGGTTATCATAGTTTCAAAGAAAAAGTGAAGGCAGGGGAGATAAAAGGGTAATATGTCTTGTTGGGAAAGTACTTAAACATGCTAAAACAAATGAAACTGGTTTGCTTGTGTAATACATCTACAGACAGCATATCTCTCTCTGCCTGTTTGAGTTAAAAGTTAAAGTTGAGTTTTACTATTCTGTTTAGGACTTATTGCTGCAATTTCTTAGAACTTTTATTGAATGAAAATCAGTTTTCCGAAATGCATTTTAAATGTTTGGTGAGGGTGTTTTACATTATCTTAAGTAGATTATTTGAGTTATACTGCATGTAACTCAGTGGCAGCCAGAAGTCCACTATATCAATGAAATTAGCAGTAATGCTATAAACTTTAGTTTGGTATGTACTGGTAGTAGCCTTTAAACTACTTTTTTCCTTCCCCTAGTTGTTTTTAATTCTATAGTTTTTTACTTCATTTTTAAAAAATCTTCATTTGATGTTGCAGAATTACAGATTCTTTCTATGAACAACCTAGAAGTAAATAAATTTTAAAAGGAGAGACTTTTTCTATTCCCCTATTTTAAAAATTGTTAGCATGTGGGTGAGAAGCCTGAAAGTAAATGTTTCTTAATTGTAGAGTCATCCGAAGAGGGTGAAGACCAGGAAGATGAAGATGATGGTGAAGATGAAGATGATGATGAAGATGACGATGATGAAGAAGATGACGATGATGAAGATGATGACGATGAAGATGAAGAGGATGGAGAAGAAGATAATCAGAAACGATATTATCTTAGACAGAGAAAAGCTACTGTTTACTATCAGGCTCCATTGGAAAGTAAGTGCTATCTTTTTTTTTTTTTTTTTCCAGGAGAAGATGTAATCAGGTTTCCTTTATCTTCACTGCCTTTCTTCTGTTATCCTTATTTTTCATGTTTTCATTTTGCAGAATACTCATGGCTGTTGTCTTTCATAACTTACCCAAGATGTGCAAGAAGTTATTTCTTCTAAAGAAAGTTAAATGTTAGCCTTGATGGAAGTAAATAATTGGATTATTTTGAAATTTCATGTCTGTCTTTAATTATTTTAGTTTTCACAGCTTTGTACTTTATTTTTTTTTAACATCTTTATTGGAGTATAATTGCTTTACAACAAAATGAATCAGTTATATATATACATATGTTCCAATATCTCTTCCCTCTTGCGTCTCCCTCCCTCCCACCCTCCCTATCCCACCCCTCCAGGCGGTCACAAAGCACCGAGCCGATCTCCCTGTGCCATGCGGCTGCTTCCCACTAGCTATCTATTTTACATTTGGTAGTGTATATATGTCCATGCCTCTCTCTCGCTTTGTCACAGCTCACCCCTCCCCCTCCCCATATCCTCAAATCCATTCTCTCGTAGGTCTGGGTCTTTATTCCTCTCTTACTCCTAGGCTCTTCATGACATTTTTTTTTTTCTTAAATTCCATATATATGTGTTAGCATACGGTATTTGTCTCTCTCTTTCTGACTTACTTCACTCTGTATGACAGACTCTAGGTCTATCCACCTCATTACAAATAGTTCAATTTCGTTTCCTTTTATGGCTGAGTAATATTCCATTGTATATACGTGCCACATCTTCTTTATCCATTCATCCGATGATGGACACTTAGGTTGTTTCCATCTCCAGGCTATTGTAAATACAGCTGCAATGAGCATTTTGGTACATGACTCTTTTTGAATTATGGTTTTCTCAGGGTATATGCCCAGTAGTGGGATTGCTGGGTCATATGATAGTTCTATTTGTAGTTTTTTAAGGAACCTCCATACTGTTCTCCGTAGTGGCTGTACCAATTCACATTCCCACCAACAGTGCAAGAGTGTTCCCTTTTCTCCACACCCTCTCCAGCATTTATTGTTTCTAGGTTTTTTTGATGATGGCCATTCTGACTGGTATGAGATGATATCTCATTGTAGTTTTGATTTGCATTTCTCTAATGATTAGTGATGTTGAGCATTCTTTCATGTGTTTGGTAGCAGTCCGTATATCTTCTTTAGAGAAATGTCTATTTACGTCTTCTGCCCATTTTTGGACTGGGTTGTTTTTTTGTTATTGAGCTGCATGAGCTGCTTGTAAATTTTGGAGATTCATCCTTTGTGAGTTGCTTCATTTGCAAATATTTTCTCCCATTCTGAGGGTTGTCTTTTGGTCTTGTTTATGGTTTCCTTTGCTGTGCAAAAGCTTTGAAGTTTCATTAGGTCCCATTTGTTTATTTTTGTTTTTATTTCCTTTTCTCTAGGAGGTGGGTCAGAAAGGATCTTGCTGTGATTCATGTCATAGAGTGTTCTGCCTATGTTTTCCTCTAAGAGTTTGATAGTTTCTGGCCTTACATTTATGTCTTTAATCCATTTTGAGCTTATTTTTGTGTATGGTGTTAGGGAGTGATCTAATCTCGTACTTTTACATGTACCTGTCCAGTTTTCCCAGCACCACTTATTGAAGAGGCTGTCCTTTCTCCACTGTACATTCCTGCCACCTTTATCAAAGATAAGGTGTCCGTATGTGCATGGGTTTATCTCTGGGCTTTCTGTCCTGTTCCATTGATCTATCTTTCTCTTTTTGTGCCAGTACCATACTGTCTTGATTACTGTAGCTTTGTAGTATAGTCTGAAGTCAGGGAGCCTCATTCCTCCAGCTCCGTTTTTCATTCTCAAGATTGCTTTGAAAAAAAAAACAGATTGCTTTGGCTATTCGGGGTCTTTTGTGTTTCCATACAAATTGTGAAATTTTTTGTTCTAGTTCTGTGAAAAATGCCAGTGGTAGTTTGATAGGGATTGCATTGAATCTGTCGATTGCTTTGGGTAGCAGAGTCATTTTCACAATGTTGATTCTTCCAATCCAAGAACATGGTGTATCTCTCCATCTATTTGTATCGTCTTTAATTTCTTTCATCAGTGTCTTATAATTTTCTGCATACAGGTCTTTTGTCTCCTTAGGTAGGTTTATTCCTAGATATTTTATTCTTTTTGTTGCAGTGGTAAGTGGGAGTGTTTTCTTGATTTCACTTTCAGATTTTTCATCATTAGTGTATAGGAATGCCAGAGATTTCTGTGCATTAATTTTGTATCCTGCTACTTTACCAAATTCATTGATTAGCTCTAGCAGTTTTCTGGTAGTATCTTTAGGATTCTCTATGTATAGTATCATGTCATCTGCAAACAGTAAAAGCTTTAATTCTTCTTTTCCGATTTGGATTCCTTTTATTTCCTTGTCTTCTCTGGTTGCTGTGGCTACAACTTCCAAAACTATGTTGAATAAGAGTGGTGAGAGTCGGCAACCTTGTCTTGTTCCTGATCTTAGTGGAAATGCTTTCAGTTTTTCACCATTGAGGACGATGTTGGCTGTGGGTTTGTCATATATGGCCTTTATTATGTTGAGGAAAGTTCCCTCTATGCCTACTTTCTGCAGGGTTTTTATCATAAATGGGTGATGAATTTTGTCGAAAGCTTTCTCTGCATCTATCGAGATGATCATATGGTTTTTCTCCTTCAGTTTGTTAATATGGTGTATCACGTTGATTGATTTGCGTATATTGAAGAATCCTTGCATTCCTGGAGTAAACCCCACTTGATCATGGTGTATGATCCGTTTAATGTGCTTTTGGATTCTGTTTGCTAGTATTTTGTCGAGGATTTTTGCATCTATGTTCATCAGTGATATTGGCCTATAGTTTTCTTTCTTTGTGACATCCTTGTCTGGTTTTGGTATCAGGGTGATGGTGGTCTCGTAGAATGAGTTTGGGAGTGTTCCTCCCTCTGCTATATTTTGGAAGAGTTTGAGAAGGATAAGTGTTAGCTCTTCTCTAAATGTTTGATAGAATTTGCCTGTGAAGCCATCTGGTCCTGGGCTTTTGTTTGTTGGAAGATTTTTAATCACAGTTTCAATTTCAGTGCTTGTGATTGGTCTGTTCATATTTTCTGTTTCTTCCTGATTCAGTCTTGGCAGGTTGTGCATTTCTAAGAATTTGTCCATTTCTTCCAGGTTTTCCATTTTATTGGCATATAGTTGCTTGTAGTAATCTCTCATGATCCTTTGTATTTCTGCAGTGTCAGTTGTTACTTCTCCTTTTTCATTTCTAATTCTATTGATTTGAGTCTTCTCCCTTTTTTTCTTGATGAGTCTGGCTAATGGTTTATCAATTTTGTTTATCTTCTCAAAGAACCAGCTTTTAGTTTTATTGATCTTTGCTATTGTTTCCTTCATTTCTGTTTCATTTATTTCTGATCTGATTTTTATGATTTCTTTCCTTCTGCTAACTTTGGGGGTTTTTTGTTCTTCTTCCTCTAATTGCTTTAGGTGCAAGGTTAGGTTGTTTATTCGAGATGTTTCCTGTTTCTTAAAGTAGGCTTGTATTGCTATAAACTTCCCTCTTAGAACTGCTTTTGCTGTATCCCATAGGTTTTGGGTTGTCGTGTTTTCATTGTCATTTGTTTCTAGGTATTTTTTAATTTCCTCTTTGATTTCTTCACTGATCACTTCGTTATTAAGTAGTGTATTGTTTAGCCTCCATGTGTTTGTATTTTTTACAGATCATTCCCTATAATTGATATCTAGTCTCATAGCATTGTGGTTGGAAAAGATACTTGATACAACTTCGATTTTCTTAAATTTACCAAGGCTTGATTTGTGACCCAGGATATGATCTATCCTGGAGAATGTTCCATGAGCACTTGAGAAAAATGTGTATTCTGTTTTTTTGGATGGAATGTCCTATAAATATCAATTAAGTCCATCTTGTTTAATGTATCATTTAAAGCTTGTGTTTCCTTATTTATTTTCATTTTGGATGATCTGTCCATTGGTGAAAGTGGGGTGTTAAATTCCCCTACTATGAATGTGTTACTGTCGATATCCCCTTTTATGGCTGTTAGTATTTGCCTTATGTATTGAGGTGCTCCTGTGTTGGGTGCATAAATATTTACAATTGTTATATCTTCTTCTTGGATCGATCCCTTGATCGTTATGTAGTGTCCTTCTTTGTCTCTTCTAATAGTCTTTATTTTAAAGTCTATTTTGTCTGATATGAGAATTGCTACTCCAGCTTTCTTTTGGTTCCCATTTGCATGAAATATCTTTTTCCATCCCCTTACTTTCAGTCTGTATGTGTCTCTAGGTCTGAAGTGGGTCTCTTGTAGACAGCAAATATATGGGTCTTGTTTTTGTATCCATTCAGCCCATCTGTGTCTTTTGGTGGGAGCATTTAGTCCATTTACATTTAAGGTAATTATTGATATGTATGATCCTGTCACCATTTTCTTAATTGTTTTGGGTTTGTTATTGTAGGTCTTTTCCTTGTCTTGTGTTTCCTGCCTAGAGAAGTTCCTTTAGCGTTTGTTGTAAAGCTGGTTTGGTGGTGCTGAATTCTCTTAGCTTTTGCTTGTCTGTAAAGGTTTTAATTTCTCCATCAAATCTGAATGAGATCCTTGCTGGGTAGAGTAATCTTGGTTGTAGGTTTTTCTCCTTCATCACTTTAAATATGTCCTGCCTGTCCCTTCTGGCTTGCAGAGTTTCTGCTGAAAGATCAGCTGTTAACCTTATGGGGATTCCCTTGTGTGTTATTTGTTGTTTTTCCCTTGCTGCTTTTAATATGTTTTCTTTGTATTTAATTTTTGACAGTTGGATTAATATGTGTCTTGGCGTGTTTCTCCTTGGATTTATCCTGTATGAGACTCTCTGTGCTTCCTGGACTTGATTAACTATTTCCTTTCCCATATTAGGGAAGTTTTCAACTATAATCTCTTCAAATATTTTCTCAGTCCCTTTCTTTTTCTCTTCTTCTTCTGGAACCCCTATAATTCGAATGTTGGTGCGTTTAATGTTGTCCCAGAGGTCTCTGAGACTGTCCTCGGTTCGTTTCATTCTTTTTTCTTTATTCTGCTCTGCAGTAGTTATTTCCACTATTTTATCTTCCAGGTCACTTATCCGTTCTTCTGCCTCAGTTATTCTGCTATTGATCCCATCTAGAGTCTTTTTCATTTCATTTATTGTGTTGTTCATCGTTGTTTGTTTCATCTTTAGTTCTTCTAGGTCCTTGTTAAATGTTTCTTGCATTTTGTCTATTCTATTTCCAAGATTTTGGATCATCTTTACTATCATTATTCTGAATTCTTTTTCAGGTAGACTGCCTATTTCCTCTTCATTTGTTAGGTCTGGTGGGTTTTTATCTTGCTCCTTCATCTGCTGTGTGTTTTTCTGTCTTCTCATTTTGCTTAAGTTACTGTGTTTGGGGTCTCCTTTTTGCAGGCTGCAGGTTCGTAATTCCCGCTGTTTTTGGTGTCTGTCCCCAGTGGCTAAGGTTGGTTCAGTGGGTTGTGTAGTCTTCCTGGTGGAGGGGACTAGTGCCTGTGTTCTGGTGGATGAGGCTGGATCTTGTCTTTCTGGTGGGCAGGTCCACGTCTGGTGGTGTGTTTTGGGGTGTCTGTGGACTTATTATGATTTTAGGCAGCCTCTCTGCTAATGGGTGGGGTTGTGTTCCTGTCTTGCTAGTTGTTTGGCATAGGGCGTCCTGCACTGTAGCTTGCTGGTCGTTGAGTGGAGCTGGGTCTTGGCGTTGAGATGGAGATCTCTGGGAGATTTCCGCCGTTTGATATTATGTGGAGCTGGTAGGTCTCTTGTGGACCAGTGTCCTGAAGTTGGCTGTCCCACCTCAGAGGCACAGCACTGAATCCTGGCTGCAGCACCAAGAGCCTTTCATCCACACGGCTCAGAATAAAAGGGAGAAAAAGTAGAAAGAAAGAATTAGTAGAAGTAGAAAGAAAGAAAGAAAGGAGGGAGGGAGGGAGGAAGGAAGGAAGGAGGGAAGGAAGGAAAAAAGAGAGAAAGAAGATAAAGTAAAATAAAATAAAGTAAGATAAAATATAATAAAGTTATTAAAATAATTATTAAGAGAAAAAAAGAAAAAAAATTAAAACAACAACAAACGGACGGATAGAACCCTAGGACAAATGGTGGAAGCAAAGCTATACAGACAGAATCTCACATAGAAGCATACACATACACACTCACAAAAAAAGGAAAAGGGGAAAAAAATCATAAATCTTGCTCTCAAAGTCCACCTCGTCAATTTGGGATGATCGTTGTCTATTCATGTATTCCACAGATGCAGGGTACATCAAGTTGATTGTGGAGCTTTAATCCGCTGCTTCTGAGGCTGCTGGGAGAGATTTCCCTTTCTCTTCTTTGTTCTCACATCTCCCAGGGGCTCAGCTTTGGATTTGGCCCCACCTCTGCGTGTAGGTCCCCGGAGGGCGTCTGTTCTTCGCTTAGACAGGATGGGGTCAAAGGAGCCGCTGATTCAGGGGCTCCGGCTCACCCAGGCCGGAGGTGGGGGGAGGGGCACGGAGTGTGGGGCGAGCCTGCGACGGCAGAGGCCGGCGTGACGTTGCACCAGCCTGAGGCGCGCCGTGCGCGTTCTCCCAGGGGAGTTGTCCCTGGTTACCGGGAACCTGGCAGTGGCGGGCTGCACAGGCTCTCCGGAAGTGGCGTGTGGATAGTGACCTGTGATCGCACAAAGGTTTCTTGGTGACGGCAGCAGCGGCCTTAGCGACTGAGGCCCTTTTAGCCGCGGCTCACGCCCGCCTCTGGAGCTCATTTTAGTAGCACCCTGAATCCCCTCTCCTAGCGAATAAGGATACAAAGAAGGAAGAAAGTCTCTTACCTCTTCGGCAGGTCCAGACTTTTCCCTGGACTCCCTCCCGGCCAGCCGTGGCGCACTAACCCACGGCTGGCTGTGTTCATGCCGCGAACCCCAGTCCTCCCCCGGCGCTCCGGCCGAAGCCGGAGCCTCAGCTCCCAGCCCCGCCCGCCCAGGCTGGGGAGCAGACAAGCTTCTCGGGCTGGTGAGTGCCGGTCGGCACCGATCCTCTGTGCGGGAATCTCTCCGCTTTGCCCCCCGCACCCCTGTTACTGGGGGTTTCTTGCCTTTTGGGAGGTCTGAGGTCTTCTGCCAGCGTTCAGTAGGTGTTCTGTAGGAGTTGTGCCACATGTAGATGTATTTCTGGTGTATCTGTGGGGAGAAAGGTGATCTCCGCGTTTTACTCTTCCGCCATCTTCCCAGAAGCCCTGTACTTTATTTTATAAGTTAGTATAAATAGGATCGCTTTTGATTTATGTTAAAGTTGCACCTCAATACATCTGAGCGTATATATGCAAAGCTGATAATCAGCTATTATGCATCAGTATAATCATAATGGCTGTTTATGGCCAGTGTGTGTTTTGGTTAGTTGTTGTCTATGCTACACATATATATTCAACAGCAACGTTGCAGGCGTAAACGATTTAAAACATGAACAGTAAAATATTCTACAGTAGATATGTACTAGTATTTTCATGGAAAGTAGCATCATTGTAAATATTTAGGTGAAGAGCAAAATTGTCTTTATACATATTTATATGTCACATACATATAATTTTTTTTTTTAGAACCTCGTCATCAGAGAAAGCCCAACATATTTTATAGTGGCCCAGCTTCTCCCAAAAGACCAAGATATCGATTATCTTCTGCGGGACCAAGAAGTCCTTATTGTAAACGAATGAACAGGTTTGGTTCTGAAATAGTGACTGATTTATGACAACATAGTTGTCTGTATGTTAAGGTAGGATTGTAGAGTCTTAGGATTAGGTGTATCAGGATAGAATTCTAGAATTGTATATTTGGGAGAGTTAGCTCTATGCCTTTGGTGTTCTAATCCCCACTACCACTGACTAGTTTTTGGTTTTGCTTCCACTGATAGGAATTGTTAACAACTACCATGGTAAGGTAGTTTATTCCACTGTTCCACACTAATAATAGAGAGCTACCTTTGCTTCAGTGTTTACTGTATTCCTGGCTTGGTGTTAAGCATTTTACATAGATTGTTTCATTTAATTTTCACATTAAGTTAGAGTATAGGTTTAGTCTTCTCTTCACATACTGTCCTAGATATATTTTCTTACCATGACAAATTCTAAGTTACATAGCTTCTAGACTTATGACTGTGACCATCCATTTTTGGATATATTTTTCAAATTTGCTCTTCTTACATACTGGGAAACATTAATTTTCTATGACTATTCAAATTATTTGTGGGTTTCTTTTCCTTCTACATCCTAACACTTGTTGCCTGTCTGTCATACTTAAGTCTAAAGAGGTAATTCTTGTTATTTCTTCATTCTCCTGAGTAATAACAGATTTTCTGATGCATTAGAATTTTCTGGGTAATAGTAGCATTATAGTAGTTCATGAATGAGAAAGCTTATAGGTTGAAGCCTAAAAAGGCAGAAAAAAATGACACTCATGTGGGGAATGGTGCTTTTTTCCTAGTATTATTAATGTGCTCAGAAGTAAGACTGAAGTCTTATGAGACTTCAGCTATTCGAACAGTTTTTAGAAGCCTCCTCATAGAAGCAGACTATATCTGATCATGTTTTGGCCATGGAAGGCAACACCTCTATAGGTACTGAAAAATTTCTCTCTTCTAGGACAAATATGAACCCAGGGTCTTTTAATTTGATGTTCAGAGTCTCAAAATCACAAGTGTACGGTCTAGATTTCTTGTTTCATCATCCCTTTTCACACAACCAGAGCCCAGAAGCATAGAGAATCAGAAAGACAACCTGTCAGGGCTGCCCAAGATAAACTGCACTTGAAAAGAGGCCAGTCACAACTACTGAAGCCTGCGTGCCTAGAGCCCGTGCTCCACAACAGGAGAAGCCACCTCAGTGAGAAGCCTGCGCACTGCAACAAAGAGTAGCCCCCGCTCGCCGCAACTAGAGAAAGCCTGTGCGCAGCAACGAAGACCCAATGCAGCCAAAAATAATAAATAAATTTTTAAATAAATAAATAAATAATAAAATAAAATAGGTAACCAACAAGGACCTGTATAGCACAGGGAACTATACTCAATATCTTGTAATAACCTATAAGGGAAAAGAATCTGAAAAAGAATATATACATATTCTTACATATATATGTATGTATAACTGAATCGTTGTGCTGTACACCTGAAACTAACAGAACATTGTAAATCAACTATACTTCAATAAAAAAAAAAAAGTTAAACACACACACAAAAAAAGAAAAGAGGCCAGGGACTTTTGTGATGGTCCAGTGGGTAAGACTCAGCGCTCCCAGTTCCGGGGGCCCGGGTTCGATAGCTGGTCAGGGAACTAGATCCCACATGCGTGCTGCGATTAAGAAGTCCACGTGCCACAACAAAGATCCTGCGTGCCACAACTAAGACCCAGTGCAGCCAAAATAAGTTAATAAACATTAAAAAAAAAAAAGGAGGCTATGCTGTCAGTACTTTTCATAGGCCCCATAGGATATTGTTAAAGACCAATATTTTGATAGTGTAATTTAATGATCTTCAGAAAATGAGAGTACGGTGTAGTGCTCCCTGGAGTCCCCATCAAGCATAGGGCCCAGGGCAGCTGTCTTGGTTGACTGACTCACAAAACAGGCCTATGTTTGATCCCACAGAAGCGAGAGGCTGGCAGTTACTTTGAAATTTAATTTCTTTTCCCATATTTAATGTGTTTATATTTCTGGAATTAACATGCTTGTTGATTGACTTACCTCTGTAATCACCACCTACGATATATCTTGCAGTAGGGAGGAATTTTTTTTGCCTCTTTGGTGCTTGAGTTCCCATATTTGGTTCACAGGGTATACTCTTTCTCTGTGGAGAGTGTCTCATGTCATTGCATAGCTCCTTGTGTACAGGATTTTTTCCCCCTGCTATTATTTAACAAATGTTTGAGTACTACTATGTGCCAAGCACTATGGATATAAAAATGACTTAAGTCAGAATTCCTGCCCTTGGATCTCGGACTAGTAGAGGATTCTGACTCATTTAAACTATGAACCAAGAGGTTTAATCTGTACCCTGAGTCACATTATTTGACTTAATTACCTTGGTGTTGGTTTTGATAATTCCCTTTAGACTTTTTCTTTTTGATAACAACTTTATTGTGATATAATTCACATGCCATATAGTTCGCCCATTTAAAGTATACAATTCAATGGTTTTTATTCACTGAGTTGTGCAACTATCACCACAATTTTGTTTTATTTTTTTAATATTAATTTTATTTATTTATTTATTTTGGCTGCACCAGGTCTTAGTTGTGGCACGCGGGATCTTTGTTGCAGCATGTGGAATCTTTTAGTTGCAGCATGTGGACTTCTTAGTTGTGGCATGCAAACTCTTAGTTGCGGCATGCATGTGGGATCTAGTTCCCCTACTAGGGATCAAACCTGGGCCCCTTGCATTGGGAGAGTGGAATCTTACCCACTGGACCACCAGGGAAATCCCAACCACCACAATTTTAGAACATTTTTCTTGCCTCAAAAAGTAACCCTGGGGACTTCCTTGGTGGTCCAGTGGTTAAGACTCAGCTCTCCCAATGTAAGGGGTACAGGTTCCATCCCTGACCAGGGAACTGAGATCCCGTACATGCATGGTGTGATCAAAAAAAAGAAAAAAGAAATGTAACCCTGTACTCTTGAGTTATCACTCGCCAATGCTTCCAGCCCTAACCTACCACTGTTCTACTTTCTGTCCGTATAGATTCTGGGTATTTCATATAAGTGGAATTCTTTGTGACTGGCTTCTTTTGCTTGGTATAACATTTTCAAGGTTCATCCGCATTGTAGGATGTATTAGTACTTCATTCCTTTTTATTGCCAAATAAGATTCCATTGTATAAATATACTATACTTCATTTATCCCTTTATTTGTTGATGGGCATTTGGGTTGATTCTACTTTTTGGCTATTATGAGTAATGCTATTATGAACATTCATGTACAACTTTTTGTGTGAACAAATGTTTTCATTTCTCTTGGGTATATACCTAAAAGTGGAATTGCTAGATCAAATGCTAACTATATTTAATGTTTTGAGGAATTGCCAGATTGTCTTTCCAAAATGGCTGCTGCACTTTACATTTCCACAAGCAATGTACTAGAGTTCCAATTTCTCTACACCTTTACTAACACTTGTTATTACCTGATCTTTTGAATGTAGCCCTTTAAACCTTTTTTTTTTTTTCAATTTCTTCACCATGGTGGAGTTAACATCTCATTCCTTCTAACAACTTTAATGGTAGTCATTTGGCTTATTAGTCTTCTTACTTTTTCTTGAAGAGACCAGCTTCTGTTTATCATTTATATCCTACTTAGGCAGGGAAAGAAAGCACACATCCAAAGAGTTGTTTGAACATTGCTCTTAGTGAAACTTGCAGCCACAATGTAGGATTTTTGAAGGGTCTTTGGCGTACTTACATAGCAGAACTTCAGAAATGCTGCCTTTAAGTAGGATTTTCTTTCTTCCTTGTGATTGCTAACCTCTAGTCATCTAAGGTTTACTCTTTAGCTTCAGTTTGGAGTTTCTGGAACAAGCCTAGCCCCTTTAAACAAGAAGGTAACATAAATAGCACAATTGCTTCACCGGTATTACAAAGTACACGTTACTGGTTGTCAAGGAACTAGAACTGGCAACTCTAGACACTCTGGTTAGGTTCAAAGTGCTGGTTCAGTGCTGTCTGTGCCAAATTTTTCAAAAGTTATTAGTAAAATGGAAAAAGGAAAAAGTGAATGTGGGTATATGTATTTAGAATTTTTTTTAAAAACTGAAATAATGGCCTTTTTACAGTGTAATTTTGAAGAACTAGGACTGCCTAGGTTGTGAGTTCAGCTCTACCACTTATTAATGACCTTTTCCAAGTTATTTATCCTCTTCATGCTTTAGTTTTTTGATCTGTAGAATGGAGACAGTAGCACCTATCTCATAGTATTGTGCAAATTAGGTGAGTTAATACCTATAAAATGTTTAAAATAGTATCTGGCACATGTTAAGTTCTGTATGCGTTTGTAACTATAATGTTCAAAAATAATCCCTACTTTGCACATCAGATGTTGGAAACTTTCTCAGTCCACAAGGTTTTGTTGTTTGCTTATAACTTTATTGGTTTATGAAATAAACAACTGGAGATCATCAATGTGGTAGTGTACAGAAGGTGGATTTTTTTTTAAATAGACAAAGGTTTTGAATTATACAGAATTGACTAATTCTGATATTTTAAGCAAGTTCTTTAAACTATGAGCCACGTTGGCCCCGACTGTATAATGAGCCTACTAATATGTACTTGTCCAGTTTTAATTAAGTTTGATAATATGTCAACCACCTGGTACAAGAAACACTTAGTAAATGTTAGTCCTTTTTATTAATTGTTAGTCTTAATTATGTGAATACCTACTGAATTCACACACAATTATGTATATTACAAAATTATAAGTAAGATTCTATTATAATATTAATGATAGTATTAAATAAGTTAGTCTTGCATATAAAACTGCAGACTTGTACTCGGTGGTTTTACAGGCAGATCACAAATATGATCTTTGGACGTGTTTGAATGGGTAGATGGTGAAGGATTATTTTCTCACTTATATCTGTTTCCACAACCCCTTATCAAAACCCTGGGGCTGCTTTATATTTCAGAATTCAGATTTGGGGGAGCGATTTACAAAGAAAACATACAACATATATAATGGGCAATATTAACATTTGTAGGTGTGTCTGGGCCAGCACTGTATAATCAGATATATTAATTTTATAGTAAAATGTATGAATAACCATAGTAAGCAGGACAAATAGAGATTTTGAATTGCCTTTATGACATTTCAAGTCATGTTTTGCTGCTAAGTGAATAATGGAAAAAGTTGCTTTCAGAGGTTTTTTTTAGGTATAAGATTCTGGACCTCAATTTCTCGGATAATAGATTGTGAACCTTTTATATTTTTGGACATACCTACTTAACTATGATTGTACTCTGACTCAGGAAATGCTCTAGACCCTGAGCCAATAGAATGATTAAAGGTTTTCCCAGCCAGATTCTGTTTTTATTCTGTGGGTCTTTGCAACTGTCCAAAGGCAGAAGTGATTTTAAAACTTTTTGAGTATTTGCAGCACTCAGCATTGTATTTTTGTTTTGAATTTTATTTATTTTTTTATACAGCAGGTTCTTATTAGTTTCTATTTTATACATATTAGTGTATATATGTCAACCCCAATCTCCCAATTCATCCCACCACCACCACCCCACCCGCCATTTTCCCCCCTTGATGTCCATAAGTTTGTTCCCTACACCTGTGTCTCTATTTCTGACTTGCAAACAGGTTCATCTGTACCATTTTTCTAGATTCCACATATATCAGCATCGTATTCAATACTACCAACCAGCCTACGATTTTGATTATTTTTATCTTTTTTTTTTTTTTTTTTTTTGCGGTACGCGGGCCTCTCACTATTGCGGCCTCTCCCGTTGCGGAGCACAGGCTCCGGACGTGCAGGCTCAGCGGCCATGGCTCACGGGCCCAGCCGCTCTGCGGCATGTGGGATCTTCCCGGACCGGGGCACGAACCCGTGTCCCCTGCATCGGCAGGCGGAGTCTCAACCACTGCACCACCAGGGAAGCCCTATTTTTATCTTTTTTTTTCAAATTAATTTATTTTTGGCTGTGTTGGGTCTTCGTTGCTGCGCACGGGCTTGCTCTAGTTGTGGTGAGTGGGGGCTACTCCTCGTTGCGGTGCGTGGGCTTCTCATTGCGGTGGCTTCTCTTGTTCCGGATCACAGGCTCTAGGCGCGTGGGCTTCAGGGGTTGTGGCTCGCGGACTCTAGAGCGCAGGCTCAGTAGTTGTGGGGCAGAGGCTTAGTTGCTTCACGGCATGTGGGATCTTCCCGGACCAGGGCTCGAACCCGTGTCCCCTGCATTGGCAGGCGGATTCTTTTTTTTTAAAATTTATTTATTTATTTTATTTTTGGCTGTGTTGGGTCTTCATTTCTGTGCGAGGGCTTTCTCTAGTTGTGGCAAGCGGGGGCCTCTCACTATCATGGCCTCTCGTCGCGGAGCACAGGCTCCAGACGCGCAGGCTCAGTAGCTGTGGCTCACGGGCCTAGTTGCTCCGTGGCATGTGGGATCTTCCCAGACCAGGGCTCGAACCCGTGTCCCCTGCATTAGCAGGCAGGTTCTCAACCACTGCACCACCAGGGAAGCCCCCTGGCAGGCGGATTCTTAACCACTGTGCCACCAGGGAAGTCTTTTTTTTTTTTTTTTTTAAAGTGGGAAAATTGAGGCTTATATGGGTTGAGTTAAGTCATCCACATTTACACAACTGTTAAATGGCAGGTGTGAATTTAGAGTTGAGGATATACTATAGATAAAAGACCATCTCATTTCTCACAGTTTGTTAGCATTTTTTAACCCTTCTTGATCCCCTTTGGTTTACATAAAATTCTCTTGTTCTCCTTTTAAGGTTGTTTGACATTTCAAAATAGGTGATTCCCTTCCAAGTGTAAATTATATGTAGTATAATGTTGAAAATACTTTCTAAAATTACAGTCACAAAGATTCTAAAACCCTCTTTATCCCGCCTTTCTCTTTGAGGGTAACTGATTTATATCAAGACTAAGAATGAGAAGTCACCCTGCCTGGACCATGTTTTGTCTTAATGAACGTTTGATTGTCAGCTCTACCACAGCCTCCTATCTTTTTTTCCCTTTTCAGTTGTCTAAGTCTTTTATTCCCTTCAAAAGATTCAACCAACAAAGCTTACTTCATTGATTCAGCAAATGTATTAATTTTATGATAAACATTTTTGGATTATTAGGTATTTCTAATGTTTGCATCCCGTAAGATGCCCTCTTTCTCCTGCCTTCCTCCATCATGATTTCAGTTTTCCTCTTTACTTTAGGCGAAGGCATGCAATCCACAGTAGCGACTCTACTTCATCGTCCTCTTCTGAAGATGAACAACACTTTGAGAGGCGAAGAAAAAAGAGCCGCAGTAGACCTATCAACAGGTTAGTGCATGTTGATTCCTTTAAAGCTACCAGCTTTTTTTTTTTTAAGTGGAAAGAAAGATGAATAATTTGGGAATAGGTGCAGCTTGGCTGAATTAAAAAATTATATGCCAGGTTAATATATAAACCAGGATGCCATATTGTTTGAAATATCTGCTGTTGAAACTAATAACAGGTTAGAACGTATGTTTTCTTGTAAAACCAAAATGGTGCTTGGTAAGCACTGACTTGAGGAAATAACTTTTTTTTTCATTGAAAATATATTTTTTCCATGTATAATGATAATAAATTCTTATTGTAGAACTCTTAAGGAAAACTGAAAGGTTAACTCATTTCACAACTCCTCGTAGTGTAAGTTCACATGTAATAAATCAACTCATTTGATTTTCACAATAATTATAGAAACGGCAAGGATTATTCCCATTTTACAAACATGGGTGGGTAAATGAAAAATGCAGTGCCTGGATTCTAATATAATATTCTTAGGGTAGAAGACAATGCTTGTTAAAGCAATTGGGTCATAATAATTGAAGGGGCATGCAAATCAGTCATTCTTTTTATCCTAAGTTCTACGCTTTTTTTTTTTTTATCATGTTAGCTCTGCCCCATTCAATATGGTGGCTGCTAGCCACATGCGGCTATTGAGCACTTCAAATGTAGCTCATCTGAATTGAGATATACTATCAGTTTTTGTAAAAAATGCATTCTTGGATTTCAAAGACTTAGTACAAAAAAGAGAATGTAAAATACCTTATTTATTTATTTTTGGCTGCCTTGGGTCTTGGTTGCTGTGCGTGGGCTTTCTCTAGTTGCGGTGAGTGGGGGCTACTCTTCGTTGTGGTGCGTGAGCTTCTCATTGCGGTGGCTTCTCTTGTTGCGGAGCACGGGCTCTAGGCCCGTGGGCTTCAGTAGTTGTGGCACGCAGGCTCAGTAGTTGTGGCTCACGGACTCTAGAGCGCAGGCTCAGTAGTTGTGGCGCACAGGCTTAGTTGCTCTGCAGCATGTGGCATCTTTCCGGACCAGGGCTCAAACCCGTGTCCTCTGCATTGGCAGGCGGATTCTTAACCACTGCACCACCAGGGAAGTCCAATACCTTAATTTTTTAAATATTGATTTTGCATGATGAAATGATAATATTTTGGATATATTGGGATATATAAAATACATTATTAAAATTAATTTTACTCTGTTTAGTGTGGTTAATAGAAAATTTTAAATTACATTTTTGGCTTGCATTTCGTATCTATTGGACAGCAATGAGATCATTCAAAAGTTATGTACTTTGCCTTCATTTCATAAAAATGTGCATCTAACCTTATGGCTTTTTTTTTTTTTAATTTATTTGGTTGCCCTGGGTCTTAGCTGTGGCAGGTGGGCTGCTTAGTTGTGGCTCCCCGGCTCCTTAGTTGCAGCACGTTGGCCCCGTAGTTGCGGCTCCAGGGCTCCTTAGTTGTGGCTCACGGGCTCCTTAGTTGTGACATGCGAACTCTTAGTTGCGGCATGCACGTGGGTGTGGGATCGGACCCAGGCCCCCTGCATTGGGAGCACGGAGTCCCATCCACTGCGCCACCAGGGCAGTCCCAATCCTATGGTTTTTATTATTATGCAGTTCTATTAAGAATTGTTTAAGAAATATCTTTTTAAAAGCCACAGCTGAAAACTTTTCCATCTTAGACTTTACAGTATAAATTCCTCGTGGAGTTTGAGACTAGCAAGAATTGTCACTTGGGGTGAGCATGGTGTGCTTTTACTTGTGTTCAGTTGGAGCAGGCATTTTTTGCTTAGGCATTCTGCTACAAGTATCTTAACTTTTAACATAAGTGTTTTCATTCTTCCAGCTATAAAACAAGCAGGTTTTTCTAGGTATATTTTTTGTAACCTACCATAACTGTTTCTGAAAGTAATTAGGAAAGTAGTGATTCATTCTTGCTTGAAAGGATTGATATGGATCCAGGTGCTGGTAGACTGAGTATTTTGCTGAGAGGTATAGAAGCAGAGTTGTTGCAGATCTGGAGACATGCTGCTTGTATATGATTCCTAGATTTGCCACTTCCTAGTTGCGTGATCTTGGACATTACAGTTAACCTTTCTGTGCCTAGGTTTTCTTTTAAAATTGGGGAAATAATAATACCTACTTCATAAGAATATTGTGAGGATTTAATGAATTTATACATGTAAATCACCTAAACTAAAACAGTGTTTGGCAAATGGTAAACTCTCTGTAGGTCAGACAAGATTATTATAATGTATATTGATACTTTCTGAATTCTCAACCATGAATTACTTTATGTTGCTGTGGTATCTTGAAAACTGGTATTTTCATTTGATTGTATATCTTTAATAATAAAGGTTCAGATATAAATATTTCTAACACTTAAGTTCTCAACCTCTAAAGAAAATGAGGAACTTGAAACACATAATCTCATGATTTCCCCATTTGAAATTTTTTAAATTCTTAAGAAAAATGTATATATTCTAACATGGAATTTGGGGAAGGAAAGGGGGTTGATGAATGGGTTTTTTTTTAAATCTTTTTAAAATAGGTGCCTTCCACTAAATTTTCGGAAAGATGAATTAAAAGGAACTTATAAAGATGGAATGAAAATTGGAGGAAGCCTTGCTGATGTTGATCTAATGCAACTAGATTCTTCAGTAAGTACAGTCTGAAATGTTATTTTTTGCTTCAGTTCAAAGTTAAAAAAGAAATCAATTGTTTTATCAGAAATTTTAATCTTTATAGATTCTTTTCTTTCTTCTTTTAATCTTTAGGCCACAACTAAGATCCTGTTACTCAGTTGACTGTGTGTGGCTTGGGTAGTTTGGGAATGGAGTAAGATTTTAATTTTGATTCCAAATTTAAGAATGTCAATGTTTCCCTTCCGTTACCAGGTGCGATTTGATAGTGTTGGTGGCTTGTCTAATCATATTGCGGCTCTAAAAGAGATGGTGGTGTTTCCACTACTTTATCCAGAAGTCTTTGAAAAATTCAAAATTCAACCTCCAAGGTAATTTAATTATACATTTTATTTTAGCCAAAATCTGAGCTATGCTATGTCCAGAAAGATAATGCTTCTCTGTTGAAAATTTTCAGGCCTACAGTAATTTGTTATACTTGCCCTGCAACATCCTGGGTGTTTCGAATATTTTACTTTCTTAATGTTTAACATGAAAAATGGTTTCAAAATTGATTCTCCATTAAAAAAAAATTGTTTTCCATGGCTTTTCATACATTTAGTAGAATTCCTCTCATACATACTCTTTACTTTTTTTCTTTCAGTTTTTTGATTTCGTTTTGAATTTATGTCAAAGTAATACATGTATGTAATTTTTAATATATTCTTTATTTTATAATGAAGTATAGTTGATTATATGTACATAATTTTAAAAGTTAAATAGTACTATAAGTTTTACAAAGAAAAAATGGTAGTAGTCCCTTCTGTTTTTTCTATTTTAGACATAATATATAGACTTCCTGTGAACAATGACTATTTGACTCTTACTTTCCCCACCCTCCACATATACACATTTTTCCCCCTTCCATATTTCCAGTAGTTTATTTATATATAGATAAACTTGATTTTCACTGTTTGCTTTATGACTATGTAAATATTTCTTGCAGTTTAGTCATGTATTATATAACTTCATTTCCTCTTTTATATCTCTCCTCTCCCCACCATAAAACTCCTAGAGGAAAACATAGGCAGAACACTCTTTAACATAAATCATAGCAATATTTTTTTGGATCTGTTTCCTAAAACAAAGGAAATAAAAGCAAAATAAACAAATGAGACCTAGTTATATTAAAAGCTTTTGCACAGCAAAGGAAACCATTGACAAAACACAAAGACAACATATGGGAGAAAATATTTGCAAATTATATGACTGACTGATAAGGGGTAAATATCCAACATATATAAACAGCTCATATAACTCAACATTAAAAAACAAACAACCTGATTAAAAAATGGGCAAAAGAACTGAATAGATGTTTTTCCAAAGGGGACATGCAGATGGCCAACAGGCAGTTGAAAAGATGCTCAGCATCATTAATCATCAGGGAAATGCAAATCAAAACCACAATGAGATATCACCTCACACCTGTCAGAATGGCTGTTATCAAAAAGAACACAAATACGGCTTCCCTGGTGGCACAGTGGTTAAGAATCCACCTGCCAATGCAGGAGACATGGGTTCAAGCCCTGGTCCAGGAAGATTCCACATGCCATGGAGCAACTAAGCCCGTGCACCACAACTACTGACCCTGCACTCTAGAGCCCACAAGCCACAACTACTGAAGCCCATGCGCCTAGAGCCTGTACTCCGCAACAAGAGAAGCCACCGCAATGAGAAGCCCACACAGCGCAACTAGCCCCCGCTCGCCACAGCTAGAGAAAGCCTGCATGCAGCAACAAAGACCCAACACAGCCATAAATAAATAATTTTATTTATTTAAAAAAGAACACAAATAACAAATGTGGGGAAAATGTGTAGAAAAGGGAACCCTCATACGTTGTTGGTGGGAGTGTAAATTGGTGCACTACTGTGGAAAACAGTATGGAGGTTTCTCAAAAAACTAAAGATAGAACTACCACCATATGCCCCAGTAATTCCACTCCTGGGTATATATCCGAAAAAAACAAAAACACTAATTCAAAAAGACACAAGCAACCCAATGTTCATAGCAGCATTATTTACAGTTGCCAAGTTACGGAAGCAACCTAAGTGTCCATCAGCAGATGAATGGATAAAGAAGATGTGGTATGTATATACTCAATGGAATACTACTCAGCCATAGAAAAAGAATGAAATTTTGCCATTTGCAGCAACACTGATGGACTTGGAGGGCATTATGCTGAGTGAAATAAGTCAGACAGAGGAAGGCAGATACTGTATGATATCACTTATATGTGGAATACGAAAGTACAATAAACTAGTGAATATAAGAAAAAAGAAGCAGACTCACAGATATGGAGGACAAACTAATGCATACCAGTGGGGAGAGGGAATTGGGGAGGGGCAATATAGGGGTAGGGGATTAAGAGGTACAAACTATTAGGTATAAAATAAGCTACAAGGATATATTGTACAACATAGGGAATAGAGCACGTATTTTCTAATTACTATAAATGGAATATAACCTTTAAAAATTGTGAATTACTATATTGTATGCCTGTAACTTAGTTAATATTTTATATCCACTATACTTGAATTTTAAAAATTAAAGTAAAAAAATTCAACAACAGATTCCTTCAATTTTTTGTCTTCATTTCCCCTTCCTTACATTTCCCCTTTCTTACATTTCTGCTCATAAAAAATCAATATATGACTATGTTAAACTATTTTCATATGGTATGTTCTCTTTCCATTTTAATGGCTGAATAATATTCCATTTTGTGGATGTATCACATTTTATTTAATTGATTCTGCTATTTCTGGCTATTTTGTTTTCTCCTGTTATCATTATCACAGATGTCAATATCATGAACATCTCATTGCTTCCTCTTTATGGGAATCATTAAGTTTTTTCTTTAAGATACCATCTCACAAATAAGATTACTGTGAGATATATTTTAAAAAAAATATATATATATATATATATATATTTTTTTTTTTTTTTGCGGTATGCGGGCCTCTCACCACTGTGGCCTCTCCTGCTGCAGAGCAGAGGCTCCGGACGCGCAGGCTCAGCGGCCATGGCTCACGGGCCCAGCTGCCCCGCGGCATGTGGGATCCTCCCGGACCGGGGCACGAACCCACGTCCCTTGCATAGGCAGGCGGACTCTCAACCACTGTGCCACCAGGGAAGCCCAAAAATAGATATATTTTTAAAAATCTGTTTCTGTCTTGACTTTTGTACATTGAAATCACTGGTTTATTTCACTTGTCTGATTGTTTTCTTAACAATTGCTTTGTTTTTTTACCATCTGCATTTGATTATATTCGTTTCTTATTATTTTTTATTTCTTTTGGCTGCGATGCGCGGCTTGTGGGATACTAGTTCCCTGACCAGGGATTGAACCCGTGCCCTGGTAGTGCAAGCACCAAGTCCTAAACACTGGACTGCCAGGGAATTCCCTTATTTTTCTTTTATTTTTTTCTTGACTTTGAATAGATTTTATCCATCACTTGTGATTTTTTTTTTTTTTTTGCCATTCTTATTTTGTCATTTCTGTTTTTCTGGGATCTTCCTTAACTTTTCTTTTCAAGAGCAGTTATTTGATGATCATTTCCAGTAAGATTATGAATATAACCCATTTTCTCAGAATTCTGTCCTGAGAACAATGAATAACTTTGGAAGTATGTGAAAAAGCTGTACATTACCCTATGACAGTGCAGTGATGTCACCAAAAATTATCTTGAATTCTTTGTGTTGTCCTAGTCCCTGTCACCCAGCCACTACTTCAAGTTCTCTCTTCTTTTATCTTATTTTCTCTTATGTCCATTCCCACTATTTTCTTGCAAAACTTTTGCTGTTATGTTACTGGTGCTCAGACCAAAGATTATACGTGAAATCTGCTATTCTTTCCCCTGATACGTTATAAAATTAAACAGTCAGGTCTTTTCAATCATAACTTTTATGCAAGATAAGATAATATGATGAGCATGATGAATGAATGAAAGAAAATATGTTTCACATAAAGGGTTTTATTTAGTTTCAATATTAATTTTATAGTATGAATATTAATTCCTAGGTTTTAAGTTGTGCTTTGTGGATTGAAATGATATTTCACTTGTCTTAATTACATTCTTATTCATTAAATGTATTCATGAAATTGGTTTCTAAGTTTTTGTTTGGTCTGTTTTTCAGTATAGTACTAAAATAATACTTATTCTTTTACAGGGGTTGTTTGTTTTATGGTCCACCTGGAACTGGAAAAACTCTGGTTGCTAGAGCACTTGCCAATGAATGCAGTCAAGGGGATAAAAGAGTAGCATTTTTCATGAGGAAAGGTGCTGATGGTCTGAGTAAGTGGGTAGGAGAATCTGAAAGACAGCTGCGATTGCTATTTGATCAGGTATGATATTCAAATTTACCTATATAGATCTGTAATCAGTGTAGATTAAGTATAAGGATTGGATAAACCTTGCATTTAATCACTTTTCATAGAAATAAACTCATAATAATTATACCACATATATACTCTTCCTAGATTATTTTCCTTTGTCATGTCATGATTACACCGACGTATGATGAACAGTTTTATAGTAAAAAGAGGAAGGAATAATTGGGTCTAAGTTCTCTGGAGTCTTAGGTCTCATATCTAAAGACTAGAGACAGAGTGGTAGTCTCACACTTAAAAGAGATGACAGCAGTGAGTTATGTTTCAGTATACGAGCTGAAGATTAGCTCTGCCCTAGAGTGGCTTTCAGTTTCATATCCCAATTGTATTGACAGTAAGTTGTGAGATAATAGCATTCTTAGCTACTGAGGCATATTGTTGCAAATGCTTTTACATCTCTTTGTAGAATTCACTGAGGTTTCTTTGTTTTAACTTTACTGAAATAGATTTTAAACTATGGCATCTTATTAAATGTTTTTTTCCTCCTGACATGGAGGAAAGCTATGTCACTGTCTTCTATTCTTTGTCTTGTTTCGACAGTTGGTCTTCAGTAGATATTTTTTGTGTCCCAATAATTGTAGCTGTATGAAATCTGAGGGATATAACCAGTGGAGTATATTGAATGTTTCCAGCTGAAAATGCAAATAAGCTTAAATTGTATGCTGTTATAATTTATTATGTCTGAATCCTTAAAACATAGTTCTTGAGTTTTTATTTTTAAAAACTTCTTCTAAGCAAATAGGAATGAAAATGGATTAAAATGCTTTATATTAAGTCTATGTATTTGAAGTTTTTCATGATAACATGCAATCACTGGACTTGCTTCCTAGGCCTATCAGATGCGCCCATCAATTATTTTCTTTGATGAAATCGATGGTCTGGCTCCAGTACGATCAAGCAGGCAAGATCAAATTCACAGGTAAAACTTGCTTGATGGTACTTCTGCCTTTCTTCCTATATTCTGAGCAGTATTGATATTGCATGAGGGATAGAATGTTAGATGGTGAAAGAAAGTTTATAAACCAGTGTTGTTTGGTAGTAGAAACCAATGTGTAGTACAGAAGAAAAAGAAAAAGTGAACCTGTTCTAAAGGGTAAGGTGTTCTCAAGCACAGTATTGGTTATAGATTTAACTTGTGATACAGACTTAAATGCCCATTGGCCAGTGAGGTAAGGCAAATAAAATGAGTGAGGCAGGCCAGTGATAAGGGTGGGTCTGGGAAATGTGGCTGAGTGTCCAATCATGAAGAGCGTGGCCAATTGTTTTTAGCTCCAGCCTATTACTGAAGTGCAAAAGCTGACTCAGACTTGAAAAATAAATTTTCTTTCCTAAATTTTATATTCAGATTTTTGCGTTAAATATCTTTTAGATGTTGCCAACTAATTCAGATGCTTTTTTTTTTTCCCCTAGTACTAGCCCAACTTCCTGATTTTCAGAATGGGAAAGTTGCATCTACCCTGTGATAATTGCTTACCCAAGGGAGCAGTTTTCACTAGTACCACTGACTCAACCTGAATCTAAATTCATTTTAGTCCTAGTTCATCTTCAGTTTTTCACAGCTTCTTTTTAAATGTAATTATTTAATTAATTTGGGATACCCAAAAGCAAATGTTTGCATGCTTTCATTATGCCAGTATTGTTTTTCATTGTAGATAATATAAAAGAGAAACGAGACATAAAATTATGAGTGATAGGTAGGTTTTGGCTTTTCTAACACCTAACAACATTTACTATATTCTGGTCCTCTTCTTTGACTTGATACTATAAAATTTTATTTGTTCTGAGTAAATTAAAATGTTTACTCCTATATGGTAAAAATAGTTGTGTGTGCACATACCCTACCAATAATCATACACACTTTTTATATATATGACACATTTCATTATCAGCCATACTGTATTCATTGTGTTGATAGGGAAAAATATATTTAACAATACGACCATCACTTTGCAATCAAGTAATTGAGTACTTACTGTATTTTGGAACAGTTCTAAAAGGGATTGGAGAAATTTTAACAAGAAATATAGAATAATTTTAGCAAGCACTTATCATTTCAAATATATATTTTTAAGAGAACTTAGGTTTTTGTTTTTTCCAAAGACTTAAAAAATCTGAGAGAAAAACAATTTTGTTAAATTAAGCTTATTTATTTATTTATTTACTTTAAGGGAGTAAATCTTTTTCCTTTTTTTTTCAAATTTATTTATTTATTTATATTTTTTATTTTTGGCTGTGTGGGTATTCGTTGCTGCGTGCGGGCTTTCTCTAGTTGTGGCGTGCAGGGGCTGCTCTTCATTGTGTTGCGTGGGCTTCTCATTGCGGCGGCTTCTCTTGTTGAGGAGCACGGGCTCTAGGTGCGCGGGCTTCAGTAGTTGTGGCTCACAGGCTTAGTTGCTCCGCGGCATGTGGGATCTTCCTGGACCAGGGCTTGAACCTATGTCCCCTGCACTGGCAGGTGGACCACTGCGCCACTAGGGAAGTCCAAATTCAGCTTTTTTAGAAGTTAGCACGTTGAACATGATTAAACTATCCTCTTTATCTTATTGTTGGTAATAATTGTAGGGTAATGCAAATAAGTAAGTATGTGAATGCATTAGAAAATAAGATTTTTAGCCTAAGAAAAGAGGATACAAATATAAAGTAAATTAAATTAAAACCCTCAAATCGGGCTTCCCTGGTGGCGCAGTGGTTGAGAGTCCGCCTGCCGATGCAGGGGACACGGGTGCATGCCCTGGTCTGGGAGGATCCCGCATGCCGCAGAGCAGCTGGGCCCGTGAGCCATGGCCTCTGGGCCTGCGCGTCCGGAGCCTGTGCTCCGCAACGGAAGAGGCCACAGCAGTGAGAGGCCCACGTACCGCAAAAAAAAAAAACACCTCAAATCTTTACTTGAATTAGAAATACCAGTATGAACTTACGATGAATTTTATTTTTAAAGAAAAAAATGATTCCTATCTCTGGACACTAAAAAGGCCTAGAAACAATCACAGTCCAGCGGCAATTCATACCCTTAGTAATCAGAGTGTGATCTTTAAATACTAGGATTCTTTAGTGGAGGAGGTGTTAGGCAGAACTGAGATGGGAAATAGCAAGACAAGCCTGGAACATATTGTAATTCCTGGAAGTGAAGAAGCAATCAAAGACTACTGGGGTCACATCAGAGTGACATAGCCAGTTTGAAGGGGTTTCCATTGGCCAAAGACGGGACAGTTTGAGACCCAGTATAGTGAGTCTCTTAAATATGTATACACATTTTTAAGAGACTCAGTATATTGAAGTGTATCAAGTACACAGAAATCATCAGTTTTTAATGATCTGTTTTAAAAAAGAACTTAATTGGTCACTCCAAAGATTGCTAAGACAGTGACTCATTACTCTGAAAATTGATGAAGAGAATGAATCAAGCATTTCTTTTTCCTGTCCTGTAACCATGATTCAGAGTAATTTAATAATAATGATAAAGAGAACTTTGTTCTCTATAGAAAAATCACATTTAATAAACACAAAGGAAATTATTGAATTAGAAAAATAACCATTTTGCAACCCCTTATGAAATAGTGGATCAAGAACTATGGTTTTCAACTGGTAGTGATTTTGCCCCCCAGGGGACACGTCTGGATATATTTTTGATTGTCACAACTGGGAGGGGGAGTGCTCTACTGGCTTCAAGTGGGTGAAAACCATGGATGCTGTTAAATATCCTACAGTGGACAGGACAGCTCTCCACAACAAAGAATTATCTGACCCAAAATGTCAATGGTGCCAAGATTGAGAAACCTTGATCTAAGCAATAGTTATCGGTGGCTGCTATCGGTGGCTGCTGTGAAAGCAGATAAGTTGAAAAGGTTAATAGTAAAGTTTATGATGAGTGGAGTAACCTGATAACACCTCAACTAAACCCAACCTACTGATCTTAAAAATGAAAATATGGTATCACTTGCCTCCTGATGTATACAGTAGGAAATACATGGTATCTTCCTGTGAAATATGCTATCCCAAATAGTTTAATCTATATTTATTAAGCTTGTAGATGTAACTACCAGTTTACAGGAAATATGAAAGCTAAAGGACAAGTTAAATGAGCCTATCAGGAAGCAATCAGCTCAATCCAGATGTGGGAGGGAAATTCTACAAAACAAATGAACCAGTTTCTTCAAAAAATAAATGGCATGGAGGAAGAAAAAAAAAGTGAGGGAAGGGTGATGGGGAACTGTTATGGATTTGAGGGTTGTTTGACCAAGTGCAATGTGTGTAGATCTTGGCTTGAACAAACCAAATGTAAAAAGATATTTTGAGACGATCAGGGAAATTGGAATTAGTGTCATTTACATTGGTGTCATAGTATTGTGGGAGTTTTTAAAAGTCCTTATCCTCAGAAATACATATGTGAAGCACTTAACATGAAATATTTATGGGTTAAATGACCTGAGATTTTTTTGTTTGGTTGGTTTTTTTAAAAGCTATTGGGTGAAGACAAAAAAGGAATACTGATAATTGTTGAAACTGAGTGATGAAGATGTGGAGACTGTTGTACTATTCTCTCTCCATAATGAAAAGTTTAAAATGTAATTAAAACTCTTTTTTAAAAAAATAAATTTATTTATTTTATTTATTTATTTTTGGCTGTGTTGGGTCTTCATTGCTGCGCATGGGCTTTCTCTAGTTGCGGCGAGTTGGGGCTACTCTTTGTTGCGGTGCGCGGGCTTCTCATTGCAGTGGCTTCTCTTGTGGAGCACGGGCTCTAGGCATACAGACTTCAGTAGCTGTGGCACATGGACTCAGTAGTTGTGGCTCATGGGCTGTAGAGCGCAGGCTCAGTAGCTGTGGCGCACGGGCTTAGTTGCTCCGCAGCATGTGGGATCTTCCCAGACCAGGGATTGAACCTGTGTCCCCTGCATTGGCAGGGGGGTTTTTAACCACTGTGCCAGCAGGGAAGTCCAAATCCTATGTTTTTATGCTTTATGTATATTCTGTTTTATTTTGGGGTCCTTTGATAATGTGTACACAATGAACCATTTTATTATTTTTACCTTCTGTTTGTCTGCCTAGTACTTGTTTTTTTTTTGATGTTGTATCCCTGTTTGAGAACTCTAAAGTTCCTATGTGAAATTATGCTTTATGAAATGGCTTCCAGGAACCATTTGTAGCATTCTGAAAGCTGTGTTTTCCATTGACTTTAAATGTCTATGTGCCATGTAGTATGTTATTTTACAGATTTTCTTTTTAAAAAGCTCATTGAAAGTAGTGGAATGCTCTTGAGAAAATTCAGTCACACATTTAATGTATTCAATCTTAGCAAAAAAAAGAAATGATGTGTTCAGCTTCCACACAATTAATCTCTTCTCTCTTATTTTTAAATTTAGTTCAATTGTTTCCACCCTGCTAGCTCTTATGGATGGATTGGACAGCAGAGGAGAAATTGTCATCATTGGTGCTACCAACAGACTGGATTCTATCGATCCTGCTTTACGAAGGCCTGGTCGTTTTGACAGAGAATTCCTTTTTAGCCTACCTGATAAAGATGTAAGAATTTAACATCACTCAAATTTTGACAAAATTGATTGCCTTTATCATGAACAAGTCTTGGTATAGCGAAAAATTGAAGATTGAGTTTTGTATGTTCTGAAGCGAAGTTGTATGATTAACATTCAAACACGTATGTATGTATTTTTAGGGAGGCATTATTTTATTTAAAGAAAATAACTTGGTAAATTTTTATTCTTTTTTTTTGGTTCCTGCGGCTTGTGGGATCCTAGTTCCCCGACCGGGGATGAACCCGGGCCACAGCAGTGAGAGTGCCAAGTCCTAACCACTGGACAGCCAGGGAACTCCCCACCCCACCCCCCTCCTTTTTTTTTTTGGTAATAAAATAGTGCCTCCCTAGAAATAGTCTTAAAATTCTTTCAATTTGAGCACAACCTTTGCATGTTAATTATACAGCTTTATTTTGATTCAGAACACGTGGCCTAACAGTCAATCCTTAGCCAATTCATTGGCCTTGGCTTTTTTCACAGATACAACCATATAATCCTATGCAGTTATTTTAAAGCTGCCTAATATTTTGAGAACCAAGTTAGAAAATATGGGTAGAGCTGTCAGTACTCTTAAAAACAGTTCTTAATATGTACCAGTAGTTTCTTAATATCTCTCATTCACATTTATGATGACTAGAACTTGAGCTATAAATGTAGATCTGTTTAACATAAAATCCTCAAGCTCTTACAAATACATCTTTTTTTTTTTCATTTTTACTGTTTCATATTTCTGTTTATATTAGGTATTAAAATCTTTAAAATTTTAGATAAATTATTCTAAGTTGAAATTAATCTGAATAGCACTTTATTATTATAGAAAAATTTAACTGTTTTTATTTGTAGGCTCGAAAAGAAATTCTAAAGATTCACACAAGGCATTGGAATCCTAAACCACTGGACATATTTCTAGAAGAACTAGCAGAAAACTGTGTTGGTAAGCATTGTTTTAAGCATTAAAGGAAATATTACGTGCATTTCAAAGATGGAATAAGTTGTAGTTTTGCCAAGGTTATGTTTAAAGAAATGCAAATTATATTTGTTTCTTATTTATAGTTGCTGGCATGTTTTTTTTTTTTTGGCCGCGTTGGGTCTTCATTGCTGTGCGGGGTCTTTCTCTAGCTGCAATGAGCCGGGGCTACGCTTTGTTGCGGTGCACGGACTTCTCATTGCGGTGGCTTCTCTTGTTGCGGAGCACGGGCTCTAGGCGTACGGGCTCAATAGTTGTGGCGTGCGAGTGTGCAGGCTTTCAGTAGTTGTGGTGCATGGGCTCAGTAGTTGTGGCTCACAGGCTCTAGAGCACAGGATCAGTAGTTGTGGCGCACAGGTGTGGTTGCTCCGCGGCATGTGGGATCTTCCTGGACTGGGGCTTGAGCACGTGTCCCCTGCATTGGCAGGCGGATTCTTAACCACTGCGCCACCAGGGAAGTCCTGTTTTCTTTGTATAAAGTCCTAGATATTATATAGAGGTGATTGATATTTTGACTGTCAGGGAATATCAGAATGAAGTTAGATCTTTTACTAACTGTTCACATTTTTCTAATTATCCTATTAAGCATTCTACATGTATTATTTCGGTAATTCTTACATCAGTCCTGCGAAGTAGGTAGCTTTATCCCCATTTTACAGATGTAGAAATGGCTGAGAGAGCATAAATGAGTAAAGAGAGCATAAATCTCTAAAGATCACACGTCTAGTAAATGACAAACTGGAATTTGAACCTGATTGATTTCAAAAGTCGTGCTCTTGACCCTTGTGCTCTACTTCATGCCTGCATATTTCACTCTCAAAAGTTGATTGATTTGTTAAGGGTTATTATCAACCATGTAAGTTCACTGGGGGAATGAGAGACATTTTAGCCGTATTACTCCTAAATATTTTGCTACTATATTGCTGGGCTGATTTTTAATTTTCTTTTAACCACGGTCAAGCTAATAGGGCGGTGGTTTACTTAAAAAAATTCTTTTTGGTTGCCTTGGATAGGGTACTGTGGTGCAGATATTAAGTCAGTATGTTCTGAGGCTGCTCTGTGTGCTCTGCGTCGACGCTACCCCCAGATCTATACCACCAGTGAGAAACTACAGTTGGATCTCTCTTCAATTAATATCTCAGCTAAAGACTTTGAGTTAGCTATGCAAAAGATGATACCAGCCTCCCAAAGAGCTGTGACATCACCTGGGCAGGCCCTGTCCACCATTGTGAAACCACTCCTGCAAAGCACAGTTGACAAGATCTTAGAAGCTCTGCAGAGAGTATTTCCACATGTGGAAATCGGAACTAAAAAAGCATTAGACTCAGGTATGAAACTTGATTGACCATTTAGTTTTCATAATCTGTAAAACTAAATGTTTTGTACATCCCTGTACAGTAATGTTTCTTTATAAAAGAGCCTCTTGAAAGGAATTTGGCCATGCTTTGCCAAGATATTTGAAAGAAATTTACTTCACAGATTGCCCTAGACTTAATCTAAGTTTGGAATGCATTATTTTAATTTACTTGTTATTTATATCTACACAAACATTTTTGATTCTTAAAAAAATGTCATTGAAGTTCCTTGGTTTGCTAACTGAGGCATTACATGAAGATTTACTTTGTAATTCAGAAAAGTTACTAATGCACACTTTTTTTGTTTACTTTATAGATGTTTCTTGTCCTCTTTTAGAAAGTGACTTGGTATACAGTGATGACGATGTTCCTTCAGTATATGAAAATGGACTTCCTCAAAAATCCTTTAATAAGAGAAAAGAAAATGTTAATTTTCTTCATTTGAATAGGTACACTTCCCTTGAAAATTAATATATTTTTTTTCTTGTGTAAATTCCCTAAAACTAAATGAAATGACGTTTGAAAAGATAAAAGAGGCCAGCCAATTGACTTTTTTAAAAAGTTAAAATATTAGAAAATTTTTTGTTGTTACAGTTGTCATGATGGTAGAAACTATACTGTATGAAGTATTCCTAAAAATCTGTAGGGGTTGATTCTTTCCAAAAACCATATGAACTATGATGTTATGACTGGCCATATTGTCAAAACTTTTGACTTCTAAAGTTCATAGTTGGTAATTGGGAGGGAAATTTAAACTTTTTTTCCCTAAATCATAGGTTATTACTCATTTCTTTCAGAAATGCTTGTTATCAACCTATGTCTTTTCGACCAAGAATATTGATAGTAGGAGAACCAGGATTTGGGCAAGGTTCTCATTTAGCACCAGCTGTCATTCATGCTTTGGAAAAATTTGCAGTGTACACATTAGACATTCCTGTTCTTTTTGGAGTCAGTGCTACATCTCCTGAAGAAACATGTGCCCAGGTAATTCATTGTTGCCCAGGCACATAAGTTGTAAGTCAAAGTAGTCTTCCAAAGACAAAATCTAGAATTGCCTTGTTCTTTTTGTACTGTGTTTTTTGCCTTTCTGATTTCTAACTTCAGGTTTTCAAAATAGAACTATGCATAAGTGCTTAGTTACTGAAGAGTGTGAGTTTACATCCCTTTTCCACCACTTACTTGCTATGTGACTTAGAAAAGTTATTAGATCTCTCTGCCCCATTTTCCCCATTTGCAAAATGGAGATAATAATAGTCCTTGCCTTGTATGGCTGTTGTGAGAAATGAGTAAAATACTTAAAACAGTGACGGCTATGCAAAATAAAATTTTAATTTTCTTCATTAGAATAGGTACATTTCCCTTGAAAATTAGTATATATATATATTTTGTGTGTGTGTAAATTCCCTAAAACTAAATGAAATGATGTTTGAAAAGATAAAAGATGCCAGCTAATTGATTTTTTTTTAAAGTTAAAATATTAGAAAATTTTTTGTTGTTACAGTTGTCATGATGGTAGAAACTATACTGTATGAAGTATTCCTAAAAATCTGTAGGGGGTGATTCTTTCCAAAAACCATATGAACCTTGCTGCTTCTGTTTTTGCTATATTAAAATTTTTTTAATGTAAAAGTGTTTTATATTTGTATTTTTATTTTAACCTTGGTTGCCATAACAGAAAAGTCTTCTAGATTTCTTGAGCTGTTTTCTAATTGCTTGAAGCAATTATGTTTTTCTAAAAATGAGACTTTTTTTGTGTGTGTGGTACGCGGGCCTCTCACTGTTGTGGCCGGATCTTCCTGGTCCGGCGCACGAACCCGTGACCCCTGCCTCAGCAGGCAGACTCTCAACCACTGCGCCACCAGGGAAGCCAAGCCCTAAAAATGAGACTTTTATAAAACATTTAAAAACAAGATTGTGGGATTGGGGAAGCATTTTTAAAACTTGAGGGTTTTATATGACAATTCCGGGAAATTAAACATTGTTCCAGATTAATAAAGCATATAACTAATGTGCTGACTCTCTAACTGAATGTAATTTTTTTCTCTGTCTACTAGATGATTCATGAAGCTAAGAAAACAGCACCAAGTATAGTGTATATTCCTCATATTCACTTGTGGTGGGAAATAGTTGGACCAACACTTAAAGCCACATTTACCACATTATTACAGAATATTCCTTCTTTTGCTCCAGTTTTACTACTTGCAACTTCTGACAAACCCCATTCCACTCTACCAGAAGAGGTAATTTGGGAGAAATTATTATATTTTAAAAAGAGATATACTTAAGTAATAAGAATTTATGGAAAAAATTCCAAGTGCTACAGAGGTGAATAAAATTATAAGGAAAAGTTTTCCTATTAAAGATACCATTGTTAGCTGTTTGATACATGTGCTTGTTGGGCAGGATGGTATATGTATATGTGTATGTATATTGTAAGACCATATTGTAAATTTTTTTTCTCTAAATGGAATATGATGCATACTATTCTGTAACTTACTTTATATATCTTATGTGTTTTTTAATACATAAGTCTTATTTCTTTCAAGAGCAGCATAGCTTTTTCTGTTTTCTTGATATACCATAATTTATTTATCCAAATCCTTATTAATAGGATTTTAGTTATTTTCCAGTTTTTTTCCTGTTGAACTGCTACAGTGAGCATTCTTGGGTTTTAAATTATATGAGCATTACTATGTGGATTTTTTTAACATGCATTCCTAAAAGTGGAATAACTATAGCTTAGCCAAAGAGTATGCACATTTGACATTTTTGATAGTACCAAATTACTGTCCTTCAAATTTGTGCCAATTTAGACAACTACCAGTGACAAAGTTCATTCTGCTTCTGCCTGTAATACTCTTCTCCTAGATACATAGAAAATAAAGATGTGATCCTTTATTTTTCTCAGATGTCTGCCTAGATATCACCTCAGAGGTCTTCCTGATCAGTTTCTCAATTACAGCAGTAACACCTCTGCCTATCACTCTCTTCTCCCTTACTCTGCTTTGTTTTTATCACTACTTGACATTAAATATTAATTCGTTTGACTCTATCTCTACTAGCATAATGTAAAGTACGTGAAATCAGGGACGTTTTTCCACCTCTCCGTCCCCAGAATACATAATAAGCATGTTGTAGTCTTGTGTGTGTGTTTTTAGAACATTAGTAGGACGATAATTCAAATATTTTATTTTAAATATATTTACTGAGCACTTATTCTGTGACAGACATGGTTATAGGCATTGGGAATATAGCATTGAACAATATAGAGAAAAATCTGTATCCTTCTAGGGCTTACATTTTAGTTGAGGGAGAGACAAACAAAAATAAAGTATAATACCAACCTACCAGTATGGAGAAAAATTTAGCTAAGCAATGCCAAAAGAGTGTGGTAGGGCCACAGTGTTAAATCCACTAGGTTAGCCTCACCAAGAAGATGACATTTGAGCAAATACCTGGAGAAGGTAAGGTAGTGACCCATTTGAGTATCTGAGGGACAGAGGTTCCTGGCAGAGGAAAAGCAAGTGCGAAAGCCCTGAAGGAAGAGTGTGGTGTGTTGGAAAAATCGCAGAAAGTCTAGAGTGGCTAGAACAGAGTGAATAAAGGACAGAGTAGAAGGAAATGATGTCAGGGAGTTATCAAAGGACCAGATTGTGTCCCTGATGGCAGTTTTGTAGTTGTTAATTCTTCAACTAAAACTTAAATAAATTGGGAAATGAACATTAAGTATATATTAATTACAGATTCTTAGGGTGGGAAGAGTCCTTAAAGTTTTCTACTTTAGTCATCTAGTTCTGGACTCTAAGTCTTTCTTTTGTATAGAACACCTTCACAATTCATTTTGTTAGTTCTGACTCCTTAGAAAAATCAACTTATTTTGAGAGGCTTCCATTTCTTAATCTCCATTTGTTTCCCACATAAAATAGAGAGCCCGTCTATTCTGTCTTCATCATGACAAGCTCTTTGTATGTTTGAATATGGTTTTGTGTTCATTTCTATCTCCTCACTCTGACCCAGTCTTCTTCACACTAAAAATTTCTTCTTCTATGATAAGGTATATTCCTTAGGAATATTAAATACAATAAAAGTTTATTTCTTGCTCACTTAACAATACCAGGCAGATGACTAGATTGGCGGGTCCACCCTCCACCATGTAGTCATACCAGACACTCAGGCTGAGAGAGCTTTCTCATTTTCATCATGTGACTTTCCAGGTTACTTTCATTCCACCCAGCTGAAAGGATTGGCCTTCTTGTGCCTGGTCTGAAAGTGATACATATCATTTCCTTTCACATTCCATTGGCTAAAACTCACATAGCCATACCTAACTACAAGGGAGACCAGGAAATATGATATAGCAGTGTGCCCAAAAGGAAGAGAACATGGAGTGTGATAATAGCAGGCTCTGCTACACGTCACACATATTTTTAGTTTCTTCAAAATTCTAGTCACTCTCTTGAATGTCTTTCTCTTTATAGTCCTTTTGAAAGGCTGTACTCAGAATGAATTAAGTACTTAGCAATGTTCTGATTAGCAGAGTAAAGAATTGCTATTTAGTAGCCCCATTAACCATCGATTTATTGTACGCACTGTCAATTGAAACTTTGTTAATTATTTCAAAGTTTAAAACAAAGATAAGTTTATACTCTTGGTAATAAGTAAGGCAAACTAGCTGAACTTTATAAAGATGTAGGGAGGTTGAAAAGCTGTCATCAGTTTAATCTTGGATAACTTTATCAAGAATGTGGGAATTTTGGGGCTTCCCTGGTGGCGCAGTGGTTGAGAGTCCGCCTGCCGATGCAGGGGACACGGGTTCGTGCCCCAGTCCGGGAAGATCCCACATGCCGTGGAGCAGCTGGGCCCGTGAGCCACGGCCGCTGAGCCTGCGTGTCCGGAGCCTGTGCTCCGCAACGGGAGAGACCACAACAGTGAGAGGCCCGCGTACAGCAAAAAATAAAGAAAAAAAAAGAATGTGGGAATTTTGTACTCAAAAAAAATTTTTTTTAAGATAGCTTCTTTGTTTTCTTATGGTAATATTTCCTAAGCATATCACTGTAAACTGAGTACAGTATCCCAGTATCACACTGTACTGTAGGGTGGAATGGGCACTGGACCAGGAATTGCTCATTTTATAAAATGAATAGTCTATGTGGATGCAAATAAGCAAGTCCGCTTTGAGCCTTATATAGTCTATGTAGTCCTTAGTGATCCAGTGATATTGTCTATATAGCATTGGGCTATAATATGTGAGAAGTACTGTGTATACCATTATTAGCTACATTAAAGTTTGTCCATCTCAAAACTGCAGTCAGAGTATCTATATGTATGAGTACTAGTGGACCCTAACAACACAGCAGTATGGAAAAATGAGAAAGAAAGTCATCAGTGGATTAGAAACTTTGATGAATCGTGAAAGACAAGCAGTGGGGATTAGATTGGTACAGGTAACCACATTTTAAAGCATGTGCATGAAAGGACTGCTTTGAAAGATGGGAGTGGTTTCTAGCTCTGGTTCGGTGCTAGGAGGGAATTGAAAGAGCCTTTGGACAACTTTGGATTTTTTGGCTTTCTTCACTTCTGGCCATGCCAGACAGCAGTCAGCTGAGTTGTTTGTCCTCAGCTAGAGCAGTGAAGGTGGGCCCAAGGACTAGTGTGGCAGAGCAGTGACTTATGTATAGGTACTGAATGGGAGAAGTAGGGAGACCCTGTGCCCAGAAGACAAATTACAGGCACATTCTGTGTCTAACATAGGCAAGCTTCTTTCATAATCACTGGAAGTAGAAGCTAGAATAAACAGAAAAGGCATCTGTGGACAGTTGAAGATTTCAAAGGCAAAGATAAATTTATAAGTAAGCTTTTGAGGAAGGACAGCTCCATGGAAAATCATATCCATGCATCAGCAACAGATTGTTGTGGAAAAGAACCAACTGAAGACATTATACATGAAATAACTCCCCCCAAATAAAAAACCCCACAGGGCTAAAAAGAAGCAAACACAGATAAGAGTGAATTAGCAAGATGGAAGATCATGAGATCAGAAATTCTTATAGTAAATAATAAAAACAAGACAAAGATTTGAAAAGTGAGGAAGAAGTTAAAGGAAACAGAGGACATAGATTCAGGTCTAACATCTGTTTAATGGGATTTATGGGAGGAGAAAAATGTACAAGAGAAAAATGGTCACATAATAGAACATTTCATAGAATTAAAGAATACCATAATGTTCAGATTTAAAAGGTCCCCTGTTCTAACTGATGGGTATAAAAAGGCCCACATCTAGATAAAATTTCAGAACTCCAAAAGTATAGAGAAAAATCTAAAAATCTTCCAAGAGAATAAAACATTACTAGAAAGGACTGAAAATCAAATTGCTTCTACATTCTCACTGGTATAATACCAGCTACTAAGGAGGCAACTGAGCAATATTTTCAAAGTTAGAAGGAAAATAATTTTGCACCTGTAATTTTCTTCCCAGCAAAGTTAGCATTTGAGTGAAAGAACAAAATAAAGATGTTTTTGAACATGCAGTGCCTAAGAAACTATTACCCATAAACCCCTGACTGAAATAATTATTAAGGGATTATTTCTCCTCTTGGATTTTTTTTATTTTGCAGAAGTTGCATATAAGAAGCAGTGAGCAAAGAAAACAGTAAAACTCATCACAAAACTGTGCTAGTAACATTTTTTTAAGGACTGTAAATCTAAGTTGATCTTGGTTCTGAACTCAAAACGGCAGGAAGGACATAGTGAAGGAGAATGAGGAAGTAAAAGCACATTCAGATTTGTATCTGATATGTAGATATTATTAACTTCACAGTTTGGTAGGAAAAGAAGCTTAGAGATATGTCTGTTAAAACTTGTAACAATAAAAGAATAGAAATACAGCAGACAACTTCCAGGCCACCAGAAAGGGGGAAAAGGTACAAACTGCAATAGAAATATCAACAAAATAGATTCTAAAATTTAATGTAGAAGAAGAAACTGCTTGAGGGACTTCGCTGCTTGTCCAGTGGTTAAGACTCCGTGCTTCTACTGTACAGGGCACAGGTTCAGTCCCTGGTTGGGGAACTAAGATCCTGCATGCCACGTGGCATGGCTAAAAAAAAGTTCTTGAATTTCCAAGAAAATTTTGAAAAAGCCCTCCAAATATGGTAAAGCATACCACAATGTTAGTGATTAAAACTGTGCATTTGGGCCAGAAATGACAAATTAATGTAATACAGTTCATTAGTAGACTCTTGTATACATAGTAGTTTAGTGAATGGATTAGCAAAAGGAGAGACTTATTTCATAAATGATGTTGTGTATGTAGTCGTCATAAGTTTGGAGCATGGAAGAACCTACAAAGCAGAAAATGCAAAAGCTGTGAATGTAAATTTCTCTGTATCATAGGTAGTCTGAACAAAGTACCCAAACATCATACAAGGAATAAACATTATCATCCTCTAATAATTCTTGGAAAGATCTAGAGGTTTGTTTAGAAACATCCTTTTGAGACCTGTTTTGCCTTTATTCTTTTTTTGGTGGTAAAATATACCTAATTTACCATTTTAACCATTTTTAAGTGTACAGTTCAGTGACATCAAGTACATTGCTTTAAGTTCGTTCATGATGTTGTGCAGCCATCACCACTATCCATTTCCAGAGCTTTTTCATCAACTCAAACAGAAACTCTGTATCCATTAAACAATTATTCCCCATTCCTTCCTCTCCCAGCCCTTGGAAACCTCTAGTAACTTCCGGTCTCTTTGAATTTACCTATTCTAGGTATCCTCATATAAGTGGAACATAAAGTATCTGTCCTTTTGTGACTGGCTTATTTCACTTAGCATAATGTTTTCATTGTTCATCCATGTTGTAGCAGGTGTTCAAATTTCATTCCTTTTTAGGCTGAATAATATTCCATTGTAAGTACATACCACATTTTCTTTATCTCTTCATCTGGTGGTGAACATTTGGATTGTCTCTACCTCCTGCCTACTGTAAATAATTCTGCTATGATTATTGGTATACAAGTATCTGTTGAGTCTTTTATTTTTTTTCTTGCAGTTTTTTTGAATATACTGGGTTACATGATAATTTTGTGTTTAACTTTTTGAGGAACCATCATACTGTTTTCTACAGTGGCTGCACCCTTTTACATTCCTACCAGCACAAGGGGTCTAACTTCTCCACATCCTTACCAATACTTATTATTTTCCAGCCTTTATTCTTACTGAAGAACCACTCATTCTCATATCTCACTTTGGGTTGTGAAGGTGAATTACTTGATCTCAACAAAACCCATTAAGTAAAATATCACCATATCAGTTATTGTATGAATTATAGTTTGGAGCCTTGAGTTCTAAAGAAGATCCCATGTTTTTAGTTCCTTATCTATTGCATACATGGTTTATATAATGCATAAATTCAATATAAGTAAAAGATTTAAGAAATTATTTCTTTATTACACAATTTAGATTGTCATTAAAAACGTGTACAGTAACCTACTGTGGCATTGAATGATTGATACATAGTAATGTGTGTGTATACATACATATGTATATAAAATGCATCTGTTTTCTTTTTTAAGGTACAAGAATTATTTATCCATGATTATGGAGAAATTTTTAATGTCCAGTTGCCTAATAAAGAAGAACGGACACAATTTTTTGAAGATTTAATTCTAAAGCAAGCTGCTAAGCCTCCTATATCAAAAAAGAAAGCAGGTTAGTTCTTGTATCAAAGTTAATATGTAATAATTTTGAGAAAGTGGAAATGAAATATCAGTTAATGGCATTGCCATCTTCTAATATCAGAAGCTCAAAACCTCAGTTGAGGTTGATACCTCTTACTTACCTCTTAAAATCCCTATGTTTCCCATTAAAATAGACTAAAGTTCTTATTTATTTATTTGTTTGTTTGTTTATTTAGGCTACGTCGGGTCTTAGTTGCAGCATGCAGACTCTTAGTTGCTGTGTGCATGCGGGATCTAGTTCCCAGAGATTGAATCCCAGCCCCCTGCATTGGGAGCTCAGAGTCTTACCCAGTGGGCCACCAGGGAAGTCCCTAGAATAAAGTTCCTGAAGCATACAAGGCCTTTCATAGTATAGCCCTAATCTATGTGGAATTGGGGCTAGAATTCATAGCATAGCCCCAATCTGTCTTTCCAAGCACACCTTTGGCACTTTTCTCTCCCCCACCTTTTTCCTTCCAAAGCACTCTATCTTTAAACCATATACAGCATATTGTGTCTTTTCATAATTTCATTCATACTTCTTTCTAGTATAACTTATTATTTCTTCCCTAACATCTAGACAAAATTAATTTATTACCTTTATGATGCACTGTACTTTTTTCATACTACTAATATGATATTACAGTGATGTTATAATTATGTCTCTTACTCCCTTAATTGATTGCCAGCTTATTGGGGCAGCACTCTCATATTCCCTTTTTTATCCTTATTACTTATTAGTGCATATCTGTTTAAACAAAATTAAATTTTTGTTATATTTGAAACATACCACAATTTTTTTGTTAGTTTAAAAATTAACTAGTAAAAATGACTTTTTAAAAAATTAGAATATTCTTGTCTTGGAAATACGCATTTTCAAAATTTTAATAGCCTCTTAAATGATCTTAAAATGGTAATGATTTAGGAATTAGCACTCCAAATTACAAGTTAGCGATTATTGCTGGGGGTGTTGTAGAGGTCGAGATTATGGTAGCTGTTTAGTATTCCAAATCCTCTGATTCCTGGCAAATACAAGGAGGATAATCCCTGAGAGCTTGTCTACTTTGTGTACTGAATTGTTTATTACCCTTGATACGGTGGGAGAGTGGTAACTAAAATCTTCCATTCATGTAAAGTTTTGCAGGCCTTGGAGGTACTCCCTGTAGCACCACCACCTGAACCAAAACCATTGACAGCAGAAGAAGTGAAACGACTAGAAGAACAAGAAGAAGATACATTTAGAGAACTAAGGATTTTTTTAAGAAATGTTACACATAGGCTTGCTATTGACAAGCGATTCAGAATATTTACTAAACCTGTTGACCCTGATGAGGTATTAATTTAATCTTTGGATCAAAATGCTTCAGAATTAGAGACTATTTGACTAGTTTATGTGGTTCCCTCTGTATACTGTGATCTTGTTTTCTGTATTTGGAAACATACCAAGTAGTATCCTAAGCACATAGAGGCTTCAAGAGCTACGTAAAGCATTTTCCTTTCCTGCAGAGCATAGACAATTAACTTTGCCCAACTCAAATGTTGTAGAAGTAATTTGAGAATGTCTTAACGCTACATGATATTACTGTGACCTACACAGTTAAGAATGAGGTCCTAAATTGACATTGAAGGGTGGGTGGCATTTGGATGAGGAAAGAGGTTTAGAATGTTACTGGAGATATAGGTGCCCAAGAATAAGAATGAATACAAAACAAAACTCGCCTTAAATAGAGTCACAGTTTTGTATTAATATATTTTCATTATATCTTATGTATTTATTCTCTCTCCCTTATTTTGCCTGGTAGAAAAACTTGACTCAAATTTTTTACTGTTCAGAGTTAATTTAGTGATTTGGTCATTTGCTTGAATTTTAGGTTCCTGATTATGTCACTGTGATAAAGCAACCAATGGACCTTTCATCTGTAATCAGTAAAATTGATCTCCACAAGTATCTGACTGTGAAAGACTATTTGAGTGATATCGATCTAATCTGCAGTAATGCTTTAGAATACAATCCAGATAAAGATCCTGGAGGTGAGCATTACTGGTTTTGTTTTTCTTCCCCAGAGGGTGGAATGGGGGCTGCTAATGCTTAGTGGCGGGTGATTTCATACTAGGTGCTATATTATAAGCATTTTATATTCACAGTGCCATTCAGTCCTCAACAACGATATCCTCATTTTACAGTTGAGAAAAATGGAAGTTTAGAGAGGTTAAAAAACTTACTCAAGGTCATACTATCAGGAAGTGGCAGAGGCAGAATTCAAATGCAGGTTTCTTTCACTCCAAAACAATTATATGATATAGCCTCTAATGAAACACAAAATTGTATAACAACTTAGCTTGTTTCCTTTGTTTATCAATGTTCTTTCTCAAAGTAGAAAAATTAAAGCTCTCTGTAATAAAATGTTTGAAAGGATTTTCTCAGTTAAGACCATTATAAATTTTATTACAAAAGTAATATAGCATAATTCTTGCTAACAGTAATACTTAAAAAACTAAGTCACCCATTTCCTTTCTCCGAGGGTGGACACTGTTAAGTTTGGGAATATCTTTCCAGATCTTTTCTATGCGTAGAATGCATTCACGTTCTACCTCACATACCCAGTCCATTAAATAAAATGTATAAAGTGAAGGATTTTTAAGTGATATATTTGTTCATATTTATAATGATATATTCAAATATCTATATGTTTGTTGTAAACGTGTTCATTTCCAAAAAATATTCTCTCAGGTGCTTTTTCCTAGCTTCCTATTCTTGCTTTATGGATGCTGTGCCCTTAACTGTCTTAGTGGATAATTTTTTTTAATAGTTCTATTTCCTGCGTTGGCTCTCTCCTCCAGTACATTGGCATTCTGTTTTTAAATTTGTAGTCCTTATGAATTAGATTGATTTCCACCACTAAGCGTTTCCTCAACAATTTAAAAGTTCACTGTTCTTCCCTTGCCAGTCTTCTGCCCACACCTTCCCTAGACTTTATCCCGTAGTTCAGAGTTCTGGAGGTAAGCAGTGGGAAACAGCCTACCATGTTGGGAATACCCCTTAACTGTAGAAAGAAGGAAGCATTTATCCTGGAGGAAGAGGGCTTTTTCTGTTTCATTGCAGTCATACTGCCGCTGCTTCCCTTTTCGTCCACTGTGACAACCTAAAATTACTTTAGAGCAGTGGTGTTCACACTTTAGCTACCATCAGCATCTCCTGCGGGACATGTTAAGATGCAGCTTGCTGGGCCTCACCTCCACAATTTCTGAGTCTGTAGATGCAGGGCCTGAGAGTGATGTGCATTGTGACAGATTCCAAGGTTTTGCCGAAGCTGCCACACTCCAGGAACCAATGAACGTCGCCTGGCCTTTCTTCAGGCCATGTTAGAAGCCCCCAGCAACATCCCTTCTGTTATTATAGCTGTTCCTGTCAACTATAAACTGAATATTGTGTGAATTTTGCAGCCTACTGCCCTGTGAGGGGGACTGATCCAGCCGTTCAAGCAAATTTGCATTCACTTATTATCTGCCTGTTGCCTCAAGGCATTTTCCAGTTTACAGTGCTTAGGCTCAGTTTTGGATTTTTTTCTAGTGTTTCCCATGTAGGGTTGCTGTTTCATTGTCTTTGTTTAGTTTCCCTGTCAATGTAATAACATCCTCTATATCTCTTCCAAAATTGTTTTACATCCCTGGTTCACTCATGACACCGATAGCCTTCCTTGCTGTTTTTGTGTCATTATGTTGTTTAGTTTTGCTACTGATTGATTCTTATGTTTTCTCTGGTATTTCAAAGGGATCTGGATAGCACAGGGCAATGAAATTACGTTGAGTCTGCCATGTTGAATCAGATGTCCAGAACATTAGATTAACATCAAAAACAGAAATAACACAATTCCAGTAACTTTTACTATTCATGGTAGAAGTAAAAAAGGAATTGTAACAGCTATAATCTTAGCCCAACATATGGTGTTAATTTTTGTTACATTAGCAAAACGAAAACATTTTAAAATTCTTTCTTCATTCCATAGATCGTCTTATTAGACACAGAGCCTGTGCTTTAAGAGATACTGCCTATGCAATAATTAAAGAAGAACTTGATGAAGACTTTGAGCGGCTTTGTGAAGAAATTCAGGAATCTAGGAAGAAGAGAGGTAGGAAAATGATTTGGTATCAGAAAAAGATGCTTTAGATGTATTGAGTCCTTTTAATTAATTGTTGTAATTTTCAAATCTGGAAATTTGATTTGATATTCCACATGTCTGTTTATAAGGTTGTAGCTCTTCCAAATATGCCCCATCTTACTACCATGTAATGCCAAAGCAAAATTCCACTCCTGCTGGTGAAAGAAGACCAGATCCAGAGAAAAATGAAAAGCTGAAGACCCCCAGTACTCCTGTGGCTTGCAGCACTCCTGGTAAGTGCACTTACGTAATTTTTACTTGCGAAACTATAGCCTTTATTCTCCTCTAATGCTGTTTACTTTTTCCATCAGTTTCCTTTGTCTATATTGATGCAGCGAATTATGTTGATTTCATTAACAGTAAGGCAACTTTTCATTCTTGAAATAAATCCAGGCTTGCAATAAAGTACCACTTGCAATCCCAGTTTACCTGTCACCTCTCAGGTCACAATCTAATTGTGGTATGACTTGATTTGAAACTGACTTTTATTTCCTATAAATCCTAGTCTGTTTCCTGTTCCTCTTTATTCTTAGAGTATAATTCCATGGAGTACCAACCCAAATCCTGTGGGGTTCCTGAGGCCTCTCTTCTTTGGCAAGCTCTTAATTCCAGTTTTTGCCCTTTAAGCTCCATGAATTTCAGACTGTCCTCAGCTTCTTAGCCTCTCAGCTATTCATTTGTTTTCCCAGATTTTGGTGCCATAATTCCTCAATGCTTTTAAACAGAATGTTCATAGAGGCAGTATTCAATGGGAGCAACCCAATGCAGATCAACAGCAGAATATGGAAAAATACAGATTATTATACAAAAGTGAAAATTATTAAACTTCAAGTACATACAACAGTATGGATGAGTCTTCCAAACATAAGGTTGCAGTGTGGTTATACTGCATCTAGTCTAGGCAGAATGTTGAATCTCTGTATACTGTAGTTTCTTCATCTGTAAAATGATGTCGATAATGGTAGCAAACCTGATCAGGTTAAAGTGGAATGTCAGTGAGTTAGTACATATAAAGTCCTTAGAAGAGTTCCTACTATGTGGTAAGCACTCAGGAAGTATAAGCTATTTTTAGTCTCACCCTTCCTTCAGTTCATTCCTTATACTACTGCCAAAGCGACCTTTGTAATATATGCATCAGACAAGTCATGTCATTGCCCTCCTTAAAGTTATTCGATTTTTTAAAAAATTATTCAAGATAAAATCCAAATTCCTTAGAATGACAGGCCATTGACCACTTTCTACCTTCTCACAGAACTCTCTACTTTTGTTTGTGTATTCCAACCATACAATACTATGGTGATATCTCAGATTCTCCCCTTAATATCGCAGGAGGTATTTTTTTCTCCCACTTACTTAGACTTTAAAAAATTGTTGAATGTTCTCTTACCCTTTTTCTTTAAATTATTTGAAGCTCCGTTGAAGAGAAAAAGCCGCAGAAAGTCGAAGTGGTACTTAGGCACCATAACAAAACGAAGGAGGATTTCACGGGCAAAAGATGATGGCCAAAATGTCGTAGATGACAAAATTGAGAATGATACAGAGGAAAATCAAGACACAAGCGTAGACCACAATGCGGCTGGAAACACACGGGAGTCTTCAATGGAGGAAGCCGAAAAGCAGCAAAATGACTCTGAAAGCAAAATGGAATTGGGAGATAATTATTCAAGTACTTGTTTTGAAAATCAACTTGAAGAATCTGGAAAGACTATAGCATGTACAGAATTGAGGAAAGATAAGATCACTTGCAATGGAGATGCTTCTAGCTCTCAGATAGCAGATACTTCTGGTGAAAATGAAGCAAAAGGTAAGTCTCAGTCAAGCAACTTAGTAATTTTAAAAGATGTTTCATTCAAAGTTCTTAAATAGTTAATTACCATCTCAGTTTACTCCTTTTTCCTTGTCTTTCAGAGTACAGGAGTTAATTAGGAAAAATAGCATTTTCTTTAGTAACTGTTGAGCTAGTAAAATCACTGTTGTTAAAAGCACACTACAGCATCAAACAGTAGTTTACTGCTTAGTAGCTTGTGGCCTCGGTCAAGATTCTTGACCCATCAGCGTCAGTTTTCTCATTTGCAACATTGGGGTAGATAGTTGCTGGGTAATAAGATATTCTGAGGATTGAATAAAGTAATTCATCTAAAGCATGTAGCAAAGTGCTTGGCTATACAATTTTTAAAAGCTGGCAGGATACCCTCTCATTTTTAAGCAAGATAAGCAGTTTCTTATCCTGTGATTTCTTGCTGAGTGATGTAGAACAACTGTTACCCACCCCCATCATTCCTCTATTCCTACTGTAGGTTTAGCCCAAGGTTATTTATATTTATTCTAATGATCCTGCTCCCAAAGTCTTTCATGTAGAATTGTTTCCTGTCTGCACCTTTTTGGACCTTTGGCATTAGATTTGTTTGGTTTTTGGAAAAGCCAAACATTATTTAGTCTTACAAAGCAAAAAAAGGGTAACAGGGTCAAAAATTTATTTTGGTCAAAAACAAGTATTGACTAAGTTAATGAGACTGGTTTTCTTCAGTGGCTTATATGCTGTAGATAAATCTTTTCCAAGGACTCCCTTAAAATGAGTTCTCGTGTGTTTGAGTAATCTTAGAATGGTCTATTTTAAATGTTAATCCTCTGGCTGTATAATTTAGTATGTTTTGTTAGGTTCAAAGTTTTTTTTTTCTTTTATCATTATCTTTTTTTAAAAGGACACTATTTAGTGAGACAGGTACCTGTTTCCATGTCAGGAGATTTGGGTTCTTGTCCTGGCTCTTAGAACAGTTAGGTATGTTGACCATAGAAAAGTCTTCACCTTTCTTTGGCCTCATTTTTCTCATCTCTCAGTGAATAGATTGTTCTAGATCAGGGATAGGCAAACTTTATCTGTAAAGGCCCAGATAGTCACAACTATTCAACCCTGCTGGAAAAGCCACATTGACACACATATGTAAAATGAGCATGGTTGTGTTCTAAGAAAACTTTAATTATGGATTAATTAAATCCATATTTAGCCTATGCATAGTAGTTTGCAACTCCTATTCGAGATTACTGAAGCCCCTTCCAGCTCTTAAATTCTGAGTTTTATGCCTAAGTAGAAGACAGTCTAATCTGTTGAGGATCCCTTGAAATACTCTATTTGAGAAAATATTTCTGAAATGTCCTTAATTTTTTTTTTTTTTTTTTTTTTTTTTTTTTGGCCGCGCTGTGCGGCATGCAGGTTCTTAGTTCCCCGACCAGGGATTGAACCTGTGCCCCCTGCGGTGGAAGCTCAGACTCCTAACCACTTGGACCACCAGGGAATTCCCTGTCCTTAATTTTTGATTGTGTAAATGGCAGCATCTTAATTTTACAGCAGAGTCAATAAACCAGAACAGGGGTTTGTGTCTAAGTAAATATGTCCTGCTATTTAATCTGCCTAATATTTATTTTAGGTATTATAAAATGTCTATGAAACAAATAATAGTTATTTATTTTTTCGTTCTAGAAATGTGTGTTCTGCGAATGACTCGAGCTAGACGTTCCCAAGTAGAGCAACAGCAGCTCATCAGTGTTGAAAAGGCTTTGGCAATTCTTTCTCAGCCTACACCCTCACTTGTTGTGGACCATAAGCAATTAAAAGTATGTAAATTGAAATCATAATGCTTTCATTGTGCAGGTTAGAAACATAACCCACCAAAAGAGGGGTTGTAATAGTACATTGCATAAATTTGGCATGTAATAAATAATGATCTTTTATGAAAGGATAAACTTGGTATAGAATAACTTTCATAAAGGCAGTGGTTGGAGATGGCTAGTATGTTGGTATTATTGTTTTTAACATACTTATCTATGTCACTGATCCCATACATTGTTTTTATGACCATTACATATGGCCATTTTAGTTGGTTTTTACTTAACAAAAACATGCAACCGTGGTTAACTATGAGGTAATGGAATATCAAGGTAAGACCAGACTTGAAGAATCACAGAAATTTATCAATAGTAAGTCCATTTCAGTCATGACAAAAAAACACTGAGTGGATGGAAATTCCTTTTTGTAAGAAAAGAACCCTGACGTGGTGAGGTCATTTATGTACTGTCTCTTTTTATTTCACATAACAGAATTGATTATAATGTACTCATAGTGCCATAAAATATTCTGCAAAAATGTTGCCTTTTTTCCTGTTAGTCTAATTTGAGATTATTTTTTAATTTGTGTCCAGTGATGTATGGCTAGAATTGAAATTGGCAACCTCCTCAGCTGTAGTTTTTAGGATGAGAGGCCAGAGTCATAGAATGTAGATAACATTAACTGACAGCTGAATGTCAGAGTCATTATCAGAGGCTGCAGTGTCTCATTAGATGACTTGGCCTGCCTTCTCTCTGGCTTGTATTCTAAAAATGCCCCCACATCTTCAAAATTAAAATATCTCAGGGAATTTCTCTCACATATGTAACACTTACGTTTTCTTTTAGAATCTTTTGAAGACAGTTGTTAGAAAAAGTCAAGAATACAATATTTTTCAGTTGGAAAATTTGTATGCTGTAATCAGCCAGTGCATTTATCAGCATCGCGGGGATTACGACAAAACGACACTTATTCAGGTAAACTGATATGTATAAGTTAACACATTATAAAAAATTTTAAATACCATCTTTTAGTGTGTGGATTATGGATTATTTCTAGGTATAACTGTTCTGTGCTTTTTTAAATCTAGCACTTAAATGAGTTTGTGTTTCTTTAATAAGCAATGGAGCACTGTAGTATCTGTAAACTATGAAAAATCTATTTTGTGTGTATATTGATGAAGATATATAGTTCCTTTTTAAGACAGACTTAACATAGACCTATTTGTCTTTACTTAATCCTGCTTTACAGTGGGCATTCAAGGACTAATGTTTAAAATAGAGTTTGGCTGATACCTATATAGTATTTTATATATATATATATATATAACTGGTATCTACTATATATCTATTAGCATGTAATAGATATAGTATTTAGTATATCTAATAAAGTATACTATGGTACCTACACAGAATAATATACATGTAAAGTAGTACCTACAAAATATAAAGTATTAATATCTATATGTACACCAGTGCCTTGATTAATAACTGTATGAATTTAATGTAAGATGAAAGCATCTCAGACTTACTTCAAAGAGGTTTAAATAATGAAGTCCCATCAGTGATACCAGTCTATGTGATAGTCATAAACACTGGACAAAGTTTCTGTTTCACTATCAGGTATATACATGGATAATAATATCCTTAAGGTTGTTTACTGCAAAAAAAAAAACCCCAGCAATGGAGTCATGTTTCTTTGATTTTTTTCCATATTGAAACTTACTATTTTTCCTTCCTACCCTTTATCTAGAAAATGGAGCAAGAAATAGAAAACTACAGTTGTTCCAGATCATGATGTTATGGTACCAAATATTCTTTATATTCCGTTCCTTTGTCATGCTGACATAACTGATGCAAGATGAAATCCTGTATCTTTAAGGAAAAGATTAAAATAGTAAATAAAAATATTTAAACTTTTCTGGTATTTATGTACATGTGTAAGATAAATTACAGAGATAACTGATAAATATTGGAATTTTCATTGAGTCACTGTAGTATAGTATTCCTGTGCTTATCAGTAGTTAAAATGTGGCCAACTCTTAATATAAAAGTTATTTTGATAACTAATGTTTATGGCACTTAAGAGTAATTAGTGGGCTTCCCTGGTGGCGCAGTGGTTGAGAATCTGCCTGCCAATGCAGGGGACACGGGTTCGAGCCCTGGTCTGGGGAGATCCCACATGCTGCGGAGCAACTGGGCCCGTGAGCCACAATTATTGAGCCTGTGCGTCTGGAGCCTGTGCTCCGCAATAAGAGAGGCGGTGATGGTGAGAGGCCCGCGCACCGTGATGAAGAGTGGCCCCCGTTTGCCACAACTAGAGAAAGCCCTTGCACAGAAAGGAAGACCCAACACAGCCATAAATAAATAAATAAAGCAAACTGTCAACAAGTAAAAATAAATAAACACTATTATATTTAAGGGCAGTCTGTTCCTTTAAAAAAAAAAGAGTAATTAGTGACATTGACATTCTTTTGTTTTAAGCACTTTTAATTTTATCCTTCCTAAAAATAGTTTATTGTGTCAGACTAGAAACTTATTTAACCATTGTCTCTTTGCCATCCTTTTTCATCTTTGTTTTCTTCAGTGCCCATCTCCCATCTGCCTTTAGCGTCCCCGCCTGTTCACTTAAAAGCTAGTGTTCGAGTAGTGATTTGCAGGAGGGCCCTTGAACAACTTCTAGCTGCACCACAATTCTGTACTTGAAGGTCAAAATTAATGCTTTTTAGATAAACATTTTTTATAATTCTCGTTTGGATTAATAAAAATTTTAAATATTTTTCGGTTTACTTTTATGATTATATATACAACAAATGTATTAATGACTACTTTGTTAAACATCTTTTTAATAGCACGAAATTTTTATATTTGAAAACTATTTATATCCTTCTAAATGTGTTTAGGTTATATTCTATAGATACCTTTTATATACAATTATGTAAATATTATAAATTTTGTATTAATGATACCAAAAATACATTTCTTTCTTAAAGAAATAAAAACATTCACTGCCATGCATATTCACTCCCTTCCCCCCCGCCCATGTTTTTCCTTTTTAGGAGACATTCTACTATTAGTTTGTGAAATAGCTTCTGTTAGAAACTTCTTTTGAGGGGAATAGGGAATAATGATCTCATATGAGAGATTCTGGATTCTAATACAGTTTCTGAGTTAAACTGCCTTTTGTTGTCATTTTATCTGGATATTGTATTTAAAGCCTTCTAAAACTCAACTCAGATACCTTAATTAGTAGATACTGTCTTATGTAATGCGTGATGCAATGCAAGTCACTGAAAACGTTTAAGTACCTGTATATTCCTGGATTCGCATACACACACACGTACTCATTTTTAGTGAAGTTTATTATAACTTATTCTAGATGCATTTTTTATAACTAGGATTTTATTTTATATTTATAGCTTCTGTAATAAATTTTAAAGGTGAAAATTGCTTCTCAATGTTGTTTCTGTTTCTTAATTATTTTAAAATAATTCAGTGCAAAACAGTTGCAAAAATCTGTTTTATTACCGTGCATAATTTAAAATGCTGTTGACACTGAAATGTGTATATTCTTTAGCTACAAAGACTAATCTGCTTCCTGTCCTTTTCATGACACACTGTCTGCAGACGTGGGAAGTAATATATCTACATTCCTATGTAGACTTTCAAAACCATGCTGAAATTGCAAACCTAGAATTCTTTTTCTCATTTTTTTGCTTAAAAGTGCAATCAGGCTATAGTAATTAGGCAAGAAAAAGAAATAAAAGGCATATTCACAGATGATCTTATATATAGAAAATCCTAAAGAATCCACAAAACATGGGTTAGAGCCAGTAAATACCGCAAAGTTTCAGGATAGACTATCAGCATAAAAGTCAGTTGTATTTCTGTATACTAGCAGTGAACGGTCCAAAAAAGGAAACTAAGAAAGCAGGTCCATTTACATAACACCTAAGACAGTGGAACACCTAGGAATGAATTTAACCAAGGCAGTGTAAACTTGTACACTCATGAGTAAAAAATGTTGCTGAAAGAAATTAAATGAGACCTAAATAAATGGAAAGAGATCCTGTATTCATGTATTGGAAGACTTAATGTTGTTAAAATGGCAATGTTCCCCAAAGCAATCCGCAGATTCAGTGCAATACCTTTCAAAGTCCCAATGGCCCTTTTTGCAGAAATGGGAAAGTCAGTCCTAAATTCATAATGGAACTGCAAGGGACCCTGACTGGCCAAAACAATCTTGAAAAAGAAGAGAAAGTTGGAAGACTCATACTTCCTTTATTCCAAAACTTACACGAAGTTACATTCACAAAACAGTGTGGTACTGGCATAAAGGACAGACAAATTTAAGAGCTAAAACTATAAAATCCTTAGAAGAAAACAACCTTGAATTTGGCGATGATTTCTTAAATATGGCACAAAAAATACTCTAGCAACTAAAGGAAAATTGGATAAATGGTATTTCATCAAAATTCAAAACCTTCATACTACTTCTGCAGATAGTATCTATACTATAATTATTATATAATTATGTAATTTAATATGATACTATCTCAAAACTCAACAAGAAAAAGACAATCCAGCAACGGATGTTTCTGATGACTTAACAGTTTTGAGGAGTACTGGTCAGGTATTTTGGAAGATCTCCCTCTGTTGGAATTAGTCTGTTTTTCTCATGATTAGACTGGGATTATGGGTTTTGCGGAGGAAGATCACAGAAGTAAAGTGATCATATCAAGGTTACTTACTATCATGGTGAGTTATGACTGTTGATTGACCTTGATCACCTGGCAGAAGCAGTGTTTCTCAGGTTTCTCCATTGTAAAATTACTCTTTGGGTACTGTGCTCTGGAGGAAGGTCACTGTATACAGCCCAGTCTTAAGGAACGAGAAGTTATGCTCCCCCTTCGTCTTTGTGTTTTTTTTTTTTTTTTTTTACTGTTTCTATCAGGGATCCCTGTAACTGTACACCATGGGATCAACTGAGATTATTTCAGTCTCACTTATCTTCTCTTCAGTACAGCCTCCCTGCCACATAACACACACAGAATACATTTTTGCTCAAAGTAATGCAATTGAGAGATTTCCCCATAATAAGAGGGACTTTATTAGGACTTGAGTGTAAGGTAACTACTTGCTGAGAGATACTATATGTGGGGGTAAAAACTCTATTTTTTACTGACGTAGAGTTGATTTACAAAGTTAGTTTCTGGTGTAAAGCAGTGATTAAGTTATACATATATTTCTGTGCATCTGTGTTTCCTTTTACCTGGTGCCTGGAAAAAATTCATATTTATAGTTTTAAAATATATTTATATATTATTATATGTATTAAATATATATATAAGCAGAGAAGGGCAGAAAATGCTCTCACCCCTTTCCTTCCAGAGACCTTTCCTAGAAATTGTGCACACTTCCCTTTTTTATCTCACTGGCTGAAACTTAGTCACATGGCCCCATTTTGTTGAGAGAGAGAGAGGGAGAGGGAGAGGGAGGGAGAAAGGAAATAGCTGGAATTCCAGAAGCTATCTTGGACTGTGAGGTGACCTTAAAGATGGAAAGATTCAGGGACTATAATATTTTTAAATTCAGGACTTGTTTCTTATAGGAAGTAACAGCTGAAAAAGTAAGGAGCCACTGAGTCCTTGAGCACACAAGTGGCATGGTCAAATGGACTTGAAAGCTTTTCTTAGATGGTCTAGAAAAGTGACAGGCTAGAGGCAGGAAAGTCGAAAGAAAGACTTAGAAGGCATATTTGTAAAGGCTTAGTAAGACCTTGATTAGTAGTGCAGTGCATATTAAAGATAATTCCATGGTTGTATACATAAGCCCCCTGGGGATTGGTGGAGCTATTCACAGTAATACAGAAAAGTGGCCAGTTTCAGAGATGAGTTGAATGCAATTAAAAACATTTTGATTTTCAGGTAATATGGGGAGGCAGAAGAGAGTACAGTCTTTTTTTTTTTTTTTTTTTTTTTTTGCGGTACGCGGGCCTCTCACTGTTGTGGCCTCTCCCGTTGCGGAGCACAGGCTCCGGACGCGCAGGCTCAGCGGCCGTGGCTCACGGGCCCAGCCGCTCCGCGGCATGTGGGATCTTCCCGGACCGGGGCACGAACCCGCGTCCCCTGCATCGATAGGCGGACTCTCAACCACTGCGCCACCAGGGAAGCCCCCGAGGGAAGCCCCCGAGGGAAGCCCCCGAGAGTACAGTCTTTATAAGTCCATATTTTGAACATGATTGTTGTGGCAGGCTGCAAAACAGCCACCAGAAAGACATCTTCATCCTAATCCCTGGAACCTGTGAATGTTTCCTTCTATGGGAAAACAAAAAAGGAAAGGGTTCTTTAGATATAATTAAGGATCTTGAGATGGGGAGATTATTCTCGATTGTGTGGACCCTAAATGCAATTATGTATCCTGATGAAAGGGAGACAGAGGGAGATTTTAAAGAGAAGGCAGTGTGACCATCAAGTCAAAACTTGACATCAGGGACTTCCCTGGTGGCACAGTGGTTAAGAATCTGCTTGCCAATGCAGGGGACATGGGTTCGAGCCCTGCTCCGGGAAGTTCCCACATGCCGCTCTGAGCCTGCGCTCTAGAGCTCACGAGCCACAGCTACTGAGCCCACGTGCCACAACTACTGGAGCCCGCATGCCTAGAGCCTATGCTCTGCAACAAGAGAAGCCACCGCAATGAGAAGCCCATGCACCGCATCAAAGAGTAGCCCCTGCTCACCGCAACTAGAGAAAGCCCGTGTGCAGCAATGAAGACCCAGCTCAGCCCAAAAAAAAAAAAGAAAAGGAAGAAAGAAATTGACATCATGTGGCCACAAGCAAGAAAATGCTGGCAGCCAGCCACCAGAAGCTAGACAAAGCAAGGAACAGATTCTCCCCTGGCTCCTCTAGAGGAGTGCAGCCCTGCCAACATTTTGATTTTGGCCTAGTGATATTGATTTTGTAATTCTTGCCTCCAGAATTGTAGGAGTTTTAAGTAAATGATGGTGAGAGGGGCTTCCCTGGTGGTGCAGTGGTTAAGAATCCTCCTGCCAGTGCAGGGGACACGGGTTCGAGCCCTGGTCCGGGAAGATCCCACATGCTGCGGAGCAACTAAGCCTGTGCTCCGCAACAAGAGAAGCCCTCAGTGAGAAAGAAGCCCGCGCACCTCAATGAAGAGTAGCCCCTGCTCGCCGCGACTAGAGAAAGCCCTCACGCAGCAACGAAGACCCAACGCAGCCAAAACTAAAGTAGAATTAAAAAAAAAAAAATGATGGTGAGAAAGAGCAACTCATCTTCCCTTGAGATGCGTCTTCCTCAGAAGATGAGGTGGTCATAGGAGAGTAAGATGAGGAAGGAAATTAAAGAGGTTCTGAATCAATTTTATATGAAGGGGAATTTCTCACCTTGGAATAGGAGTGCTACAAGTTTCAAAGCAAAAGGAAGGAGGTTTCTGCATTTTAAAAAAATGTTTGTTCAGGGAGAAGGGCATGATTGGAATAGGGCATAGCTGGCTGCTAAAATGCTTCTTCCAACTGCACTCACTAAGGGGACGAGTGACTGCCTTTTTGCTGAATCAAATGTGCACTTCTTGGTCTTTTTCTTATCTACTTCTCAGCACCATTCTATCTGATAGAACACGTATATGTTTTGAAACAATTTTTTTCTCCTGCCTGTTGGACACTACACCCATGTGGTTTTCTTTCCAGATTCCAGAGCTGCTCCTTTTTTTTTTTTTTTTTTTCCTTGTGGTGGCCTTCTTTCTCTACCCTTACTCTTCATGTTGTTCTCTAGAGCTTGGTGCCAGGCTCTCTTTTCACTCTGCACTCTTTCTCCACATGGTGTTCCTTGCTCCTAAGGCTTTGAATATCACCTGTATACTACCAACTACTCCCAAATTTATATCTCCAGGCCGTATCACTTTTCTGAACTAAAGCCCAATATTTCTTGATCTTTCCCTGAAACCTGCTGCTCCTCCAGAGTTCCTTTTATCAATAAATGCCGCTAGCATCCATCCCAATGCCAAAGCCAGAAACCTCAAGCTTCCCTCCCCTTCAGCTTCCAGTCCATTGCCAAGTCCTGATTTTCTGCCTCCCAAATATCTCTCAATTCTTTCCGCTTCCTCTAGTAGCTCTCTCAACCCACTGAAATCACACGCCTGTACTACTGCAAGAGCCTCCTGATTGGTCTGGCTTCTAATCTTGCCCCCTGCCATCCGTTCTCCACTCAGTAGCCAAAATATTCTTTTAAGGAACTCAAATCTGATACCATCATTTTTTCATACTCAGTATTTCCCATTGCAGATCTTTGTTATGGCCCCTGCCTGCCTCTCAGCTTCCTCTCTCCACTCCTCCCCTGGCTCATGACACTTCAGCCACAGACTTTTTTCACTTCTTTTTTCCTACCTCTGGGCTATTTCATGTATTGTTCCCTTTGTCTAGAATGCCCTTCCCTTCCCCAGTGCATGTCTAACTCCTACTCCTATCCTTTACTTCTCAGCATGAAAGTAACTGTTTTAGAGAAGTTTTCTTGACCCCCCTCAATCTAAATGCAGTTTCCTATGTTAATCTATCATTTAATCTCTAATAGTCTTACATGACACTTACAATTTTTGCTGTATATTTTCTAACGTTTATTTAATGTTTATCTCACCACAGATCATAGGCGTTTTAAAGCCAGGAGCTAAGTTTGTTTCGTTTTTATGATTATAGATCTAGCACTTACATAATAGGTTCATGGTTGACAATAAATAATCAGTTGACATAATGATTGTGTAATGGATAAGCAGAGCAGAAGATTTGGGAGCAGAATAGGAAGATAGGAAGTTGTTAGAAATAGAGGCCCATGGGGGCTACGGTAAGGGGAAGCCTACACTTCAGAAAAGGAGAGGGATCTAGCTAATAGCATCTAATTTTTAGAAAGATAAAATCATGTTTATATTTTTAGAAGCTGCTTCTGTTAGATTTATCCAATTTCAAGGCTATAAAAAGAGCAGATTTTCACTTCAATTTGCTGGTAGTTAATTGTCCACATATTGGGCACCCTCATGAGATTGAAACCCATCTAATTAACGATTGTATATTCTTAGCTTTGCATAGTCAGAATAAAGAAACTGAATAAAGAAACTGAGGCTTAGATTAGGTAGTTTATTCAATTTCACACGTAAGTGGGAGAAGCAGGACTCCACTAGGTCTGTTTGATCGAAATCCATGTTCTTAGTCACTTTCCCTGAACACATACTGTAGGTGCCCTACTCATAGGCTCTTGGCATTCAACATTCTGGTATATGCCATGGTTGGCAACCTGCAAATATCTATAACCCCACCTGAGGGTGTTCTCATGATCCATGCTGGATGTAGGCTGGAAGTGACAGGAAGTTAACATCCCTGGGAATAGCTGCCAACCACACAAAAGTAGGAGTCAGTGAATAATACCCCAGCTCCCTTGCCCCTTGGGTGGGACAACTCTGAGGTGTGTTCTACACTTTGTCTCCAAGTTCTCCATGGAGGTTGAGCCCTAGGTCTCAGAGCAATAACCTGCTTGAAACTGACTCTGTTAGCTTTCTTCCCTTCTCTGTCTCACTTCACTCCCCTGCCTGTACTTCTTGGCATCACCTCCCAAATAACCACTTACTCACATCCTTTACTCCAAGTCTGCTTTAGGAAGAATCCAACATAAGACACTCGCTCCATTTATAAGGTAAAGGAGAAAATGTGAAATGCCCCAACAATAGCTATAAAATTTTTTTAGTTTTCTCAACTATTATTGAACCTCACAAACCAACATTAATTTCCTCAGTATTTATTGTGATAGCCTAAACAATTTTATTTTCAAATTCCTTCCCATTTTAAAGATTGTCTTAGTTATCTTGTAACAATGTTAAATTATGTTTTTACTCTGTTTTTAACAGGAAAAATCTGGAAGCTTCATGTTTAGGCTATGTAATTTTAGTATGCAAAGGTTGGAATTGAAATCACTATATTTGAGCAATCAACCCTGCCAACATCCGAGCTCTGGCTGAGAGTCAGAGAATAGCACTTAACATGCAGTGAGAGGACTCTTGGAATACTACTACCTTCAGAGCACATGCCAAATCAAAATGATTTAAACGTCCAAAAGATATGGGACTAAAACATTTAATGGATCAAAAAGTGCCAAACGTGGGTACCCTGGACATGCAGACATTGTGAGCTACAAGTACCATTGTGAAACTTCAACTGGCTTAAAGATTGACTTGGGGAGAAGGCGGGTGTTGCTCATTGCAATAGATAATGTATTCATGAAATAATTTGGAAACTGATTACGTGTGATGAATCCTAATTATAGCTATTTACTGTGGTGAATATTTAAGAAAATCAGGGTCTTAAAAAAAGACACTAGCATTTAGGAAGAAAAATAAGTTACCCCCCAATCTTATGTTCTGTAATTATTTTTTACATTCAGTTTACGTGTTTTATATTTAGGACCACAGCATATGTCCCTTTTCTGTTTCTTCCTTAAATTTTCCTTAAGACTCCTTCCCCAACCCATCAAGGAGAAAATGTAAATTACCACCATCACTCAAATAAATTCCCTGGTTTCTTCTGAACCTTCACCTCACAGCTGTTGCATGAAGTATAATCACTAAAGTACTAGCTAAATGAAATTGTCTATCCAAAATGACAGTTTTCTAATATTCTTATACCAAATAACTTTTCAGGAGAAGAAACAGATTATTAAACACATTTTTTTCCATCTAAAAATAGCTGATCTGGAAATACAACAAAATGCTAATAGTGGTTAGGAAGGGAGAAGCATGAATGAATTCTTATCTTTCTTAGGTTTCTGTGAAGTGATTATTTTATATTGTCCCGCTACTGTCTTTGGGCAAATAGTTCTCAGAAAAGTTGTTAAAAGTCTGCAGATCTTATCTGTGTGATCAGAAAGGAGGTATTCAACCTTTGGGTACATGCATAATATAGGCATAGCATTATATCACCTTGCTGGCTGCAAACTGTATACCTCTCACCCAGCTATGAAACAGGCGGGAAATGTGAAAGGAAGAAGTAAATTACAAAATACCTGAGCTACAAAGTAACTGAAAAGTTAACAATGAGAAATCCAAGCTAATTGGCCTACATTTTCAATTTATAACATTCATAATTAAAATGAGATAATGATAGTTAAACTACATTACAAATGACAAGACACAAAATGAAGATGTTATTAGGATATTTTAATTGTAGTCATGAGGGCAGGGACTATGTGTCTTGTCCAATTAATATTTGCTGAATTTATATATTTATGTATGTATCCTAATACCTATAAGGCATTAGGGAGATTTTTTTTAAAAAGAATGAGATATGGTCCCTGCCCCCTAAGGAATGTGTAATATGGTGAAATTACATGTTAACACACCCAAATTGCCTCATACCTCACTAAAGAATATGGGTTTGCCTTTACTTTATCATCCATGGCACAGAAGGACAGAATGTAGGCTTCACTGTGCAGTGGAGAAGCAGAGCCTGTGGAGTCAAACATGGGCTTCAATCTTCTTGAAGATGTTCTCCAAAAAAGAAGCCTTTTGTTACAGTAACATGGCAGAGACATTTACCACTCACCAAAATGTCCTTGTGCTCCCTCACATTTCCTGTAACTAGGGCTGATCAAAGGGCTCTAAGCAGAAGTGCCATGTGTCACTTCTAAACCAAAGCATTTAATAGCTGGCAGAAATCTCTCTTCCCTCTGCCTCGGCAACCTAGAAGAAGGGTATTCCAAATGATACAGCCAAAGAGAGGAAGCAGCCTGGATCCCTGAGTCACTTTTTGGTAGACGTTGCCCCGGAGAGTCACTAAAAGCTATAAGAAACCTTGATGAATAATGAATAAATCATTATATGTTAAACAGAGGGTATTTGGGTTTGTTACAGCAGCATTGCCTAGTCTGTTCTGATAAATAGAGATAATACATTCACTTGATGATTGGTGAGCCAGTGATGGAAGAATCAGCATGAAGGCAAGACTATGAGATCTGCTTTTTAAAAGTAGCCAAGGGATTCCCTGGTGGCGCAGTAGTTAAGAATCCGCCTGCCAATGCAGAGGACAAGGGTTTGAGCTCTGGTCCGGGAAGATCCCATATGCTGCGGAGCAACGAAGCCCATGCACCGCAACTACTGAGCCTGCGCTCTAGAGCCCGCGAGCCACAACTACTTTAGCCCGCATGCCTAGAGCCCGTGCTCCGCAAAAAGAGAAACCACTGCAATAAGAAGCCCGCGCGCCACAACGAACAGTAGCCCCCACTCACTGCAACTAGAGAAAGCCCACGCGCAACAACAAAGACCCAACACAGCCAAAAGTAAATATATAAATTTGTTTAAAAAATTAAAAGTAGCCAAAACTGCTGTGTCTTTCTGTGCTAATTCACTTCACAACAGTGAAAAAGGCCTGACCAACCTCCAGACCTAGACAGGCCCCTGATACCCAATATTTAAACCCAAATAAACTTTTGGCCTCCACAACTTTGGGGATTTTATCAAAGCAAACAAAGACCCAACACAGCCATAAATGATAGGTAGGCAGGTAGATGGATAGGTGGATGGATAAAATCATTAGACAAGTTTTGTTTTGTTTTGTTTAAGTTATTTATTTGGCTGTACCGGGCCTTAGTTGTAGCATGCGGGATCTTCCTTGCAGCATGTGGAATCTTTAGTTGTGACATGTGGAATCTAGTTCCCTGACCAGGGATGGAACCTGGTCCCCCTGCATTGGGAGCACGGAGCCTTAGCCACTGGACCACCAGGGAAGTCCCTGTGAAGCTCTTTTTTTTTTAAAACACTGGACACATGTGTGTCTTTTTTTTTTTTTAACAAATTTATTTTATTTATTTATTTTTGGCTGCGTTGGGTTTTCATTGCTGTGCACAGGCTTTCTCTAATTGCATCAAGCGGGGGCTACTCTTCATTGCGGTGCACAGGCTTCTTATTGCAGTGGCTTCTCTTGTTGCAGAACACGGACTCTAGGCACGCAGGCTCCAGTAGTTGTGGAGCGCGGGCTCAGTAGTTGTGGCTTGCAGGCTCTAGAGAGCAGGCCCAGTAGTTGTGGCACACGGGTTTAGTTGCTCCGCGGCATGTGGGATCTTCCCGGACCAGGGCTCGAAACCGTGTCCCCTGCATTGGCAGATTCTTAACCACTGCGCCACCAGGGAAGCCTTGGGAAGCTATTTTTTTTTAAAAAATAATACCTGTATCCCACCCTAAAACAAATAATCAGAATCTGTGGAGGTGAGGCTGGGGCAGATGTTTTTTAAAAGCACCACGTGATTCTGTTGTCCAACCAGGGTTGAGAACTATCGCCTTAGGCAATGTGTAGGCAAAATATTTGATTACACATAATTTAAAATAAAGCCTTCATCATCGGGCTTCATCATCATCTTAATAATAGAAAAAAAAAACTTCAAACAATACAGAGAATGGCCACTTTTTCACAGACTTGGAGCTTTAAAAAAGGCTTATTTATAAATGACAGACACGGAGTCAATAAGTAGTTACTAGATGCTGTTGGGACTGAAGGACCTTCTGATAAGCCCAGCGATGTTGCAATGGAAAGAACAGGCTCGAGATACCATTTATGTTGTTTATAGTGATGACTGTTTTTCTGTTGTTATGGGCTGAATTGTGTCTCTCTCTGAATTCATATGTTGAAGTCCTAACCCCAGTACCTCCTAATTTGTATCTGGACGTAGAGTCTTTGCAGAGGGAATTAAATTAAAATGAGGTCATTAGGGTGGGCCCTAATCCTATATGATTGGTGTCCTTATAAGAGGAAGTTGAACACAGACACGTACAGATGGAAGATGATGTGAAGACACTGGGTGAAGACAGCCATCTGCACGTCAAGGAGAGAGACCTGGGACAAATCCTTCCCTTACAGCCCTCTGAAGGAACCACCCCTAACAACGCCTTGATCTCGGACTTATAGCCTCTGGAACTATGAGAAAAATAAATTTCTGTTGTCTAAGCCACCCAGCCTGTTGTACTTTATTACAGCAGCCATAGCAAACTAATATACCTGTGTTATAGCTAAAGTGTGTGGTAGGTTTTTGGTGAGTGGGTGGGAGAACTAGCCACCCTGCCTCTGTTTTATTAAGAGATGTTCAGAGAGAAGATGGGGTTTTTGTAAGGTTCCTGAAGTTGAGTACTTCGAATATTTGATAGGAAGGTAGTTTTAATTAGAGAAGGCCAGGAAATGTGAATCATTGTGTCTTCTGGCTCACAGCCTCTGTTGCCCACATAAAGCTGCCCTTTTCCCCCACAAGAGTGCCTACCCCTCCTGCCATGGCAGATTGGACTAAGCTGACCTTTCAAGAAAAGGTGTGCTGGACCAATCAGATTCTCTCTTTAGATTTTGGAATTGCAACACTGAGAACCAGACCATTTAGCTCTAATGAACAGAGTTGAACAGTCATATTGGACTCCCTGGCCAAGGCCACTTGGCTGGGCCATATTCTAGAAGAGTCTTAAAAGGTGAGTCGAGGGAGGAGAGGATAAAGTAGACATGCAGGGACAAACAGTAGATTTGACTTCTTTAGTGGAGCTAGCTTGAATGGGTTTCTGTACCACAAACAGAAGAGTGTTAACTGGAACATCATGAAATCAAGAGTGAGAACCTTGAGGCCAAAGCCCTGCCCTGAGGGGCCACTAAAAAATCAGCCTAATCTCTCTTCTGTGCAGATACAGAAGATTTTCAGGCTGGAAAAACCCTAGAGGACAGCAGCAGCAGCAGCATGGCTACTATTTTCTGAGAAATTAAGATAAGCCAGGCCCTTTGCATGAACTATCAGCTTTTGAGATAGGGCATGACAACAGATGAGTAAAAACAGAGAGGTTAAGAAACCTGCCCTTAGTTGTACAGTTATTGTGGTAAATTGATTACAAATATGGCCACAATTATTTGCCCTTCCTATATCCTCCCCCTTTGGAATGTGACTTTATAGCTGCTGTCATCAAGAGGAAGAATCTGGGCTGCCCCTGTGACTTGCTCTGGGCCAGTAGAATGTGGCATAAATGACACTGTCAGTTCTGAGGCTAGGCTTAAGAGGTCTTAATGCTGCTTCTTGATTTCTTAGAACCCTGTACATGTGAAGGAGTCCAGGCTACTCTAATGAAAGATGAGACACATGTGGTCCAGTAACCCCTGTGATCAATAGCCAGCCAACCAGTGGAGATGTGACTGAGGCCATCCTAGATGAGTCAGCCCCTAGATGATCCCCTGACACTCGGCCGACTAACAGACGTATGAATGAGGCCAGGCAGCTCTGGGACAACCCACCTGCTGACTGTGGATGCATGAGTGAGTCCAGCGAAGATCAGCCGAGCCACCCAGCCAACTTCACAGAGTTATGAGCTAAATAATTACCTTAGACTTTTAAGCCACTAAGCTTTGGTGGGTTTGTTATGCAGCAACAACTGCTGGTGCTGAGGGTCTGGGACCTGAACAGAAGAGCATCTGACTTCCACACCAGTGTATGCTCTCAAATCCTGTGCACACTGTAGCCTGGCCAATGCATTACCTTCCTTCTGAGAAACCCTATATGTAGCATCTTCATTAGATTGCAGGATTGGTCTGAGTGAGTTCAAAACCCACTTTACTTTGCAGGTTACTGGGCAACTGTCTGGGCAGATTAACTTGTCCAAACCTTGGCTTCCTCACTTTGTTAACTGCAAACAATACCAACTACCTCACAGAGACACCAGGAAGGTAAAATGAGATAGTACATCTAAAGTGTCCAGAGTTTAGCAGGCCATGAGGTTTCCTGGAAGATGGAAGTTTGCAATGGGGGTGGGAGCATCAAAAATTTCTTAGTAGCTGAAGTAGAATTTCACTTTCAGTGTTGATGTTCAACCAACTGGCAGTTTTAAGAATGGAAATCTCTTCTTAGAGATACTGACTCTTGGGTGGGGAACTTCCCTGGCAGTCCAGTGGTTAAGAATCCATGCTTCCACTGGTTTGATCCCCGGTTGGGGAACTAAGATAGCACGTGCCGCGTGGTGAGTCCAAAAAGCAACCGACAGATACTGACTTTGATATAGCTTGTAACCCTTAATTCTAAAAGAATGCAGTAAGTTTTCCCCCCAATTATAAGCTTTTTTCTAGCTCAGCATTTCTCAAAGTAAAATCTACAGGTCACTCACATAAGAGTCACCAGCTGCCTGTCAAATGCAGATTTACCGCCTCATCCCAGACCTACTGAATGAGACACTCCCGGGAGCAGGGTCTGAGAATCTACATTTTAAACAAAGTGCCCCTATAATTTCCATGCACATTAAAGTTCCTCTGCTAAGACTTTTTTTTTTTTTTTTTTTTTTTTTTTTTTTTGCGGTACGCGGGCCTCTCACTGCTGTGGCCTCTCCTGTTGCGGAGCACAGGCTCCGGACGCGCAGGCCCAGCGGCCACGGCTCACGGGCCCAGCTGCTCTGCAGCATGTGGGATCTTCCCCGGTGGGGGCACAACCCCGCATCCCCCGCATCGGCAGGCGGACCCCCAACCACTGCGCCCCCAGGGAAGCCCCCTCTACTAAGACTTTAAAAACGGGGACGCAATGCGAACACATATATATGGAATCTAAAAAAAAAAAACGGTACTGATGAACCTAGTGGCAGGGCAGGAATAAAGATGTAGACATAGAGAATGGACTTGAGGACACGGAGGGGCGGGGTGGGGAAGCTGGGGTGAAGTGAGAGTGACGTCGACATATACACACTACCGAATTAAAATAGATAGCTAGTGGGAAGCAGCAGCACAGCGAGATCAGCTCGGTGCTTTGCCATGACCTAGAGGGGTGGGATAGGGAGGGTGGGAGGAAGGCTCAAGAGGGAGGGGACATATGTATGCATATGGCTGATTCATTTTGTTGTACATCAGTAACTAACACAGTATTATGAAGCAATTATAATCCAATAAAGATCTATTTTTTTAAAAAAGTTACATTGGAAAAAAAAACAAAAACAGACGCATTGCATGTTCTCACTCTAGTATTGCTTTCTAGTTGGGTGTTCCCCTAGGGTTGTTTGTGTCTTCAGATTTTAGGTCAAAAACTAATACCGTTTTTGCAGAAGTAGTGTTGACATAGCCACTAACTTTTTGGTGGAAATAGAGGACACACCAATGAATGACCCAACCCAGATGACACCATGATTTTTTTTTTTTTTTTTTTTTTGCGGTACACGGGCCTCTCACTGTTGTGGCCTCTCCCGTTGCGGAGCACAGGCTCTGGACGCGCAGGCTCAGCGGCCATGGCTTACGGGCCTAGCCACTCTGCGGCATGTGGGATCTTCCCGGACCGGGGCATGAACCCGTGTCTCCTGCATCGGCAGGCGGACTCTCAACCACTGCGCCACCAGGGAAGCCCCGACACCATGATTTTTTTAAGTGTATCAACATATTACTCTCTGAATAAATACTGGGAAATCAGTTTTTCCTGTTTTTCTTGTTTTGCATCTATAATCTTTATATATGGACTTATGCTAGTTACAGAAATAGGGGAGGAGAAGAGTGGGGAGGGCATTTACCAAAATACTAACTTGTTAACAAAATTAACTTCTTTTTACTGTTCTTATCAATTACATTATTATTTTCACAAAACAAGCACTAAGAGGAATAGGAAATGACTTGACCTTAAATTGACTTTGAAAGTTTGTGCAGTCTGAACTAGCTTTAAGCAGGAATGTTTTTGTTCACCTTCTGAATGTAACCATTAGAGGGACTTCCCTGGAGGCGCAGCAGGTAAGAATCCACCTGCCAATGCAGGGGACACAGGTTCGAGCCCTGAACCGGGAAGATCCCACATGCCGCGGAGCAACTAAGCACACAACTAGTGAGCCCACGCACCGCGTCTACTGAAGCCCGCGTGCTCTAGAGCCCGTGCTCCGCAACAAGAGAAGCCACCACAATGAGAAGCCTGCGCACCACAACGAAGAGTAGCCCCCCGATCGGCGCAACTAGAGAAAGCCCGCACGCAGCAACAAAGACCCAAAGCAGCCAAAAAAAAAAAAAAAAAAAAAATCGTTTGAAAGTAGCCATTAGAGAGAGCAGTGGGAGTATTTGACTAGGGCTAAATTTTCAGGTTCACCTAGCTCTAGTTACAAGTGTCTCAGTTTGATGTCTTTTTGGCTGATCTGTTTCATGGTATCATGTTTTTTAAAAACATTTTCACCAAAAGTAGAAAAAGGAAAAATGATAACAGAAGGAAACAACTTCAAAAAGTAGTGGTGGAAGTCTATTCCTCTTCAGATGACACCAGTGCTTAGAACTTTTGATTCAGAGCTTTTCATTTCCTACAAATATTTTTTTTCACTGTTCCAAAGGTAGAAGTGGCGCTGAATAGCAAAAATTCTGTGCTTTTTAAAACCTGCTGGACAACTTCTCATCTCTAAGAGTACTGAAGTTTTGCCGCACCAGACTGTGTATGACAAATCACAAAACATATGCACAAAGAAATCTAGACTCTTCTAATTGTGCCGATCCGTGGGTAAAAAACTTACTTCTGGAGCCACACAGCTGTTGAAATCAGTCATATTTACAATTTTTACAAATGAGTTTATTTTAATAAAAACAAGTTACTCTGTGAACATGATCTCTAAACAGATTTATGTGGGCTGGCACAATCTGCTATGCTAAACGTATATTCATATTGCTTAGGTCTGCAACCAGTTTTTTGCTTTGGGGGTTTTTGGGTTTTTTTATTTTTTTTGTTTTTTTGAGTGGTGATGATAACAGTCTTGTTTCGTACAAGGATACAAATAATTGGCAGCAATTCAGCTAAGGACTCTGTTCTCAGCACTGAGCTGTTGAAATTGTTTTCCTGGACAGAACTGCCCTCTGGGCATGGCCCTAAATTGGGAGGACTCTGGGCTGCTGGCACTGGGCAGTGAACCAGGCAGACAGCTTATAGACAGAAGAAGATGACTATAAACTGATGCTAAATAAGAGGAGGGGGAGGGGGAGGGGGAAGGGGAGGATGGGTTGGAGGAAAGGAAGAAAGGAAAAAAGGGTGGGAGAAGGAGAGAGAGGAAGGGAGAGGTGAGATTTACATTCATTAGTCCATACCCTTAAGGGGTCTCTATGTATTTCTCCTTGATCTTTCTGACTGCCCACATTGCTTGAGGTTTTTATGCTCATGTATTTTGCTTGGTTGTTAGACTGTAATCTCCTTGAAGACAGAAATATTGCCTGACTCAGCTTTGCATCTTCCACAGTGCCTGGCATACACTGGTGCTCAAAAAACTAGTTGGTAAATGCATGAACAAAAGAATAAATTTCCATATCTAAAGCCTTTCCTTTCCTTAGAGATAAAGCCTAAGCAGTTCTCGGTGGGCACAGCAGTGCCCCTAGGGGGGCATATTGAAATTTTGTTGGGGCAGTTTTTGTACTGTAGTTCTCGTATTGGTGCCAGTTTTTCCATAGTGAAAAACACATTATTATTTTTATTGATATTAGTATAGTATTTTTTAATAAATTTATTTATTTTTATTTATTTATTATTTTTGGCTGTGTTGGGTCTTCGTTGCTGCTTGCAGGCTTTCGCTAGTTGCGGCGAGCGGGCGCTACTCTTCGTTGCGGTGCGAGGGCTTCTCTTGTTGCCAAGCACGGGCTCTAGAGCGCGCGGGCTTCAGTAGATGTGGTGCGTGGGCTCAGTAGTTGTGGCTCGTGGGCTCTAGAGCGCAGGCTCAGTAGTTGTGGTGCACGGACTTAGTTGCTCCGCGGCATGTGGGATCTTCCCGGACCAGGGCTCCAACCCGTGTCCCCCTGCATTGGTAGGCAGATTCTCAACCACTATGCCACCAGGGAAGCCCAATATTAATACAGTATTTTTAAAGACATTACTTTTGCTTATTTCACCTTTGTATTATTAGAATATTACAGTGTTTTCTTGCAGATAGTTTACATTATCAATAAATTTAATTCCGGAGAGTAAAGTGGTGTTAAATTTTTGTTGTGTTGAGTAATATACAGGGTGTTGAGTATGGCAGGATTGAATACTTACGTTTACAAGATTAAGCTTTGCTTGCTTCTGCTTCCACACGTTCTAGGATTCTAGGACGAAACATGCAAGTAAAAGGAAGCTGGTGTACATTGATTTCAACCATCAGGCTTTCACTTTAAGCAACTGCATGTTTTAGGATTCAAGTGGCTCAGTGGAGCGCTGTTGTCAAAGCACAGAGGGTCCATGACTGGGATGGGGGCTGGGAATGAACATCAGGGCACCAGAGAGTTCTCACACGTCCTGGCCCGTGAATCTACGCAGAGTAGCTTGAAGGGTGAGACGTTTCTCTTTGCTTTGGTCTGTACTTTTCTCCATTTTAAAAATGATGGGGGTGGGGGCTGCAGAGGGAAGGAGAGAGGTGGGAAGGGGCCATTTTCCCTAAAGCCTGGGTCCTTCGCTGGCCTCTGCGGGGCTGGTTCACATTGACGTCATCTGGATTTGAAGACCACAGCTTGAAGAGAAAACCCTCCAGAAGAGTGACTCGTAAGGGGGAAAAGGAGGGTTTTCGGGGAGCAGAGGGCGGCTCCGTCTAGCACCGCGGTTCGAAGTGAAGTTGAACCGAACTTTTCCTGTCGGCGAGTGGAGCGGCTGCTTTTGGTGGAGTAGGAGGCGAGAGGAGGCGGGACGGCAGTTGACAGGAGGTGGGGCTTCGGGGTAGAATCGAGAAGGGTCTCAGGAAGGCGGGGCTTCTGTTGACAGTGGGGGCGGTCTCCCGCCTAGAGGGGCGGGGCTTGGATCGTACTGCCGCCAAATGGGGCTTATGATGACAAGGGGTGTTTCTCACGATCTGGCGATGACATTAGAAAAGCGGAGCGCTCAAAGGGCAGGGCCACAACTAACAGAGGGCCGGGTGCCTTCTGGATTGACCTGAGTGAAGACCAGGCTTCTGCCAGTAGCGGGCGGAGCTATCACCGGCAAGGGGCGGGGCCACTTCGAGACCTGGAGAAGGCGGGGCTTCTGTTGACATAAGGCGGGGCTTCCGTAGACCTGGGCTGGGCTTCTGTTGACAGAGGGGCGGGACGGTTCCCTACCTCCCGCCGTGAGGCAGAGGCCCGCAGAGGGCCGGGTCGAACCCCAGGGAAGCAGGAGGGTCTGGGAGTGGAGAGCCAGGCGCTGAGCGGGGTGGGGGCGCGCGGAGGGCGCGCGCGCGCGCGCGCACGTGGGAGGGCGCCGGCTGGGCCGGCTCTTCCCCTCCCCCCGCTCCCGCCCCTGGTCGGCTGCTGGGGCGCGCGCCTCGCCTCGCACCCCCACCCCCGACTCCCTACGCTCCGCGGAGTTCGCAGAGCTTCCGAAGCCGTGAGCCGACCCGCCGAGCGGTTCCGGGTGTAGGGTTCACAGGTCAAAGTTGACTCCCTGAAGAGTGCAGCCGGTTTGAAATGCAAGATGGCGGCGGCGGGGCTCTGAGAGGCACGGCGGCCCCTGCAGGTAGCAGCGCGAGCGGGCTCCGCGACCAGCGGCCCAGGGCGTCCGGGGCTACGGGTGGGGACCGGCGGCGCAGAGTCCGCGGCCGGCGCGGCGGGCCGGACGGGGGAGGGCGGCCCCGGGGCAGAGACCCCGGCGAGCTAAGCGCGCTCGGCGCGGCGGGTGGCCGGGCGGATGGGCGCGGGGCGTCCAAGGGGCAGGGACCTGGCCTGCCTGGGCCGGGATCGCCGCCAGGGGACAGACCCTGAGCCTCCTTTGCGCTCTCGGGGTCTCTGCGGCCGCGGAAGGAGCTGGGGTGGGCTCTGTAAGGGGAAATTTCAGCCCTCCTGCCTACGAGAGGGCTGAGCAACTTGGGATTGTTGAAGGAAGTGAGGACTGGGTCTCCCTAGAAGGGGGGCAGGCGCCGCAGTGATGGAACACCCTAGCAATGTTGAGGGTCCTGGGGGAGGTCGGGAGCCCTGCCCTGCAGGGGCGTGTGGCCTCGTGGGGACTTAGTCTCCCTGAGAGTCAGGAGAGATTCTCTTGCTGGAGCTGAGCGCACTGGTATTGGGGTTGGAGCCCGGAGAGATCCTTCGGGGAAGGGCTGTACCTCACTTCGGGTAAGGCTGGGCACCCATTTCGGGGCAAGACTCAGAGCTGAGTCCTTAAGAACTATATTAGCTTTTGAGGGAGCCCTGGGACTTAGGGAGAAGTTGATTAGAGAGAATGGAAATGTTATCCGTCCCTTTCAGGAGGGAGAGAGGGAGGCTGACCATGGACCGCTCCAAGCCTTAGGGCCTGAAGGGAACAACCTCCCGGTCTTTGCAGGGAATGAAGGGCTAGGAAGGAGCTGTGAGAGGAAGGGGGTCTAATGGCAGCAAAGAAGAGCCCTGGCGGATGCTCTTTCCCTGCGTATTTACACCAAAGTTCTAGGAAACAGGACTTGAAATTCTTTGTTTCAATACGTCCCTCCCCACCTCTCTGTGGGTAACAGTAAGGGAAAAGCAAAACCCTGGAGAAGAAGAAGGAAAACAAAAAAGATTTAAAAAATACAAGAAAGAAAGAAAGAAATAAAATAAAGAGAAGAAAAAGGTTCCGTTGGATATCCTTAGCTTATGTTAGTGCAGGATCCAGCTCTCTGGCAGGTTTCAGTGAGAGTACTCGGGTAGGAGAATTAGGAAGCGGGAGAGGGGATGGATAGAGGAGGCATATGGGGAAGAGATTGGGCAGAACGGGAATTCCACAGGGCTTTTCTGTCATCTCACCCCAGCTCTAAAGAAAAACATGAGAAGAGGCTAATCTTTGTGGGGAGAAAAAAATGTCAGGAAAACTAACTGATAGAGAATTTGTAATGTGTTTAGGTTGGGATTGCATGTAACTTGAAACGAAGAAGCAATTCTCTTGGAGAGTGAGAGGATAGCAAAAAAGGGAAAATCACAGGATTGGGAAATAGAGTAGTTCCCAGTTAGGGAGGAAGAAGCAGCTATATCCCAGGAATAGTGACTATTTGTTGGGTTGGAGTATATGTTTGTGTATAACGTACATGAGTGCACCTTAAGATTTGTCGGTATTGGTCACTGTTTCTCAGTCTTTGTGTGAAAGCTTTAACTTGTGTTATACGGTGCTACGTGAATTATCCTTGCTTCTGAAAAATCATCCTGAAAAAGTCGTTTGTTTTTATGCCAGTGGTGAGGATGAACAGGATTTGGTGTTAACAAAGATACTGACCCTAGCACATCTCATAGATTTTTTAAAAAAATTTCTTAAGTAGCAATTCTGACTCTTGATTTTAAGCAAAAGAAATGTGAGTGCTGCCAAAAACAATAATGCTGTAACAGGATATAAAAGAAAAAGGGCTTTCATGAATATATTTTTTCCTCTTAGTTTTTCCCTTCTTACTCTAAGCATTTTAGGGCTAAGCAGACTAATTTTGTGCAAAATAAGTTGTCAGACCTTGGGTCCTTTCAATATAGAATTGATAGCATTTCATTTATCAAGGACTCTTTTTGTAGAAGAATCTCTTCAAATGCTTTATTTAGTGATCAGGATTAAAATGAAAAAAAAAAGAATTAAAGTAAGACTTGGGTAACTGATGACAGCTCTGATTCATATAGATTTCTTGAACCATTCTAGTATTTTTTAAAAGAGCTTTAATGTCTTCAATAGAAATGTTTTTAAAAACACATTTCAAGTATAAACTAGTTTAGAGCTGCATGTTTGGAACATTGTTATTCATGTGTGCTGTTCTTTGGTTTCCCCAAAGTGCGTAGGTCTAGTTTTATATTCAATTCTGACCAGATTAGGCTGGGTGAACCAGAAAGGCATTGCTGCCAGATGGTTTGAAAATATGCTAAGGCTGAAAACATAAATGTGCCTGTGCTGGTGAGCGCTCATTAGTAGATGTCTCTCCCTTATAGTGAGCTGATTATTTCACTGGATTGGAGGACAGTTCATGAATGATGCAGCAATTATTTCACCTTTAATGATACTTGTGTTATAAGTTCTTTTTTTCAATAAATGTGAAAAAAAGTTTTACAATTATTTTATTAATGAACTTGATAGCATAGGTGAAGTGGCTCATTTTGGAGATTTTCTCCCTTTTGTTATTATATTTCACATTGAGACTGAAAGGTGATGTTATGATATACTATACATTTTCCTTCTTGTAATGGTAAATAGGCACAAAAATGTGATATTTGGGACTTAAATGGAAGTACTCTTAAAATTACTAAAATGATTACAAGTGTAGCTGAGGAAATAACCTTTTTATGTACGTTGCAGCATTGTGGATTTGGGCTCAAAAGACTCTATTTAGGGCTTCCCTGGTGGCGCAGTGGTTGAGAGTCCGCCTGCCGATGCAGGGGACACGGGTTTGTGCCCCGGTCCGGGAAGATCCCACATGCCGCGGAGCGGCTGGGCCCGTGAGCCATGGCCGCTGAGCCTGCGCGTCCGGAGCCTGTGCTCCGCAACGGGAGAGGCCACAACAGTGAGAGGCCCGCGTACCGCATAAAAAAAAAAAAAAAAGGCTCTATTTATTTGAATATTAACAGTTTTGAAATTTCAGTGCCTAAGCTAGTTTTTAATCTAATATCATATTCAGTCAATTCAGGGAGGTGTCCAGAAATATCTATTGTACTGTTTGTGGTAATAGCCAGTATAGCACATTCACTTTTATGTCTAAGTTTTTTCTAACTTAAAATCCTCTTAAGTCATCCTGTGTAATTTCAAAAGTAATTTAAATTACATTTATTTGAAGGGAAAAAAAACTATGGCACTAGCCTTTGAATAATAGCCAGTGTTTCCCTAATATGATTGTATACTGTTGCTCTGATATATTAATAGTTGTAGTCCGTGAGTAACCAGATTTGCATGACTCAGCTGCTGATTAAATTACTAATCAGGATATACATTTGCATTTACATTTTGGAGATCTGTGTTTTATACAGTTAATTTTTTTAAATATAGATTTTATTTATTTATTTATTTTTTGGCTGCGTTGGGTCTTCCATGGCTGTGTGCGGGCTTTCTCTAGTTGCTGAGGGCTTCTCATTGCGGTGGCTTCTCTTGTTGTGGAGCACAGGCTCCAGGCGCGCAGGCTTTAGTAGTTGTGGCACACGGGCTTCAGTAGTTGTGGCTCGTGGGCTCTAGAGTGCAGGCTCAGTAGTTGTGGCACACGGGCTTAGTTGCTCTGCAGCATGTGGGATCTTCCCGGACCAGGGCTCGAACCCATGTCCCCTGCATTGGCAGGCGGATTCTTAACCACTGTGCCACCAGTGAAGCCCTATACAGTTAATTTTTTTTTTTGGTACGCGGGCCTCTCACTGTTGTGGCCTCTCCCGTTGCAGAGCACAGGCTCCGGACGCGCAGGCTCAGCGGCCATGGCTCACGGGCCCAGCCGCTCCACGGCATGTGGCATATTCCCGGACCCGGGCACTAATCCGTGTCCCCTGCATCGGCAGGCGGACTCTCAACCACTGCGCCACCAGTGAAGCCCTATACAGTAAATTTTTAAAGTAAATATTTATGTAAATTTTTATGTAGGTTGCCAGGTTTTGGTCTTAAAGGGTACTTAATCTTTTCAGTTTATATAATCAGTATCCCATAATGTATTTGAAAGGTATAAAGATGGTCTTATGTACCTTTGGTCTAAACAAATATGGTGATATACTTCGGAAAACAAGTATATATGAGCAGTTTAAGAGTGACGTTTTTTCAAGGGAGTAAAAACTGAGTAAACCACTTTTTATACAGGATTTTTGTTTTCAGTTTTAAATTTAGATTTTTAAAAAATCATATTATCAAAGCTTATGTAAAAATTTAAACCATTAAAGTGGTAGACATATCATATACATATTTATCATTTAAAATAAAATAACTTTGTCATTAAATTTTAGTGATTTAATATTTCCCTTAGGACTTCTGACTCCCTTTTTCCCCTTCCTAAAGGTCTTTCTCTTTTTTTGATTGTTGTGAGGAATGAGAGGACATAGGAATATTCTGATATTTCTAAGCACTTCACTCATAATTATGTTTTTCTTCTTTACTAAGTTTATTCCCTTTTACCTTCCGATATTGTGAAAAAGAAGTTTGTTAAAATTTGTCTGGGGGCTTCTCTGGTGGCGCAGTGGTTAAGAATCCGCCTGCCAATGCAGGGGACACTGGTTCGAGCCCTGGTCCGGGAAGATCCCACATGCCGTGGAGCAGCTAAGCCCGCGAGCCACAACTACTGAAGCCCGCGGACCTAGAGCCTGTGCTTCACAACAAGAGAAGCCACCGCAATGAGAAGCCCTCACACTGCAACGAAGAGTAGCCCCCGCTCTCCGCAACTGGAGAAGAGCCCACTCACAGCAACGAAGACCCAATGCAGCCAAAATAAATAAATAAATAAATAAATAAATAAAATAATAAAAAAACTTGGCTGGGCTTGGACTCTACTTGGGAGTGGGGGTTGGAAAAAAAGAACACTCACTGCATTACTATGATAAGATTTATATCAGAAGTTTGTGAGTTCTGTGAAAAACCCCTTAAAACGTGTCATATATTAGTGATTTATCTTGAAGCTAAGGTCAGAGAAACTATGTGCATGTTGGGGTGGGCGGTATAAATTATGATTGATTAATGTCTACCTGCTAAAGCCAGCCTATTCTATCATTGCTTAATATGCTCAGAGGTCTGAAATGGAAAATAAAATGGATTGTTTTGTGGACTTTTAAAATACTTTATAATGTTTCAACATTTAGCAAATTGTATGTGTGTGTGATAAGAACTCCTAGGATTTAGTCTTTTGACAACTTTCGTATATAACATAGAACAGTGTTAATTATATTTATCGTGCTGTACAGTACATCCTTAGTGCTTATTTATCTTATAACTGCAAGTTTGTACCTTTTGACCACCTTCATCCAATCCCCCCTCCCCCCAGTCCTGTATCCTGCCTCAGTAACCACAAATCTCATCTCTTTTTCTATGAGTTTGTTTGTTTTTTGAAGTATAACTGACCCAGAACACTATGCTAGTTCTCAACATTTAGCAAAATTTAAACAAAGACTTTCTTTGTTGTATAACTTAGTTAATACCTTAAATAAGAGTCAGAAAAATCTAATTGCGGACTTACCATGGGCCAGGAAATAGTCCAAGCACTTTACATGTGTTATTTCTTTCAATACTTACAGCAACCCTATTAAATAGGTACTATCATTAGCCCCATTTTACAGATGACGGGGCTATGGCACAGTCAGGCTAAGTGGCTTATCCGGGACCACACAGCTAGTAAGTGACAGAGCTGGGACTTGAACCCATGCACTCTGGTTCTAAAACCCAAATTCTTCATCTTTATTTCCAGTCCGCCCTCTACTGCCAAAATAACTGATCTGTTTTATTACATAATGTATATGGTTGAGATGACTTATTTAATTTTCGAAGTTCACTCTATTCCTAAATTTTAAAATGATACTTTGAATTTGAGAGGTGTCCTAAAGTACTCCCAGTATCAGGAACTGAACTAACATCAGGCAAGTATGCTTTTCATCCAGAAATGCTGAGGAACTCATTTGTTGCTCCTCTAGTTGCCTTGTGCCTTTGCATGTCTTGGCAGCTCTTCTCAGAGACTCTGGTTCAGGAAAACATCTTGCAATTACTGTGTGATTTAAGAATGGATTCAAATAGGTTACCAATTTCCTATAATATTAATAATTCATTTTGGAAAATAACCTCCCCGCTTTGACAGCTGTTTCCTATCCTCTCTTCTAGTCCACATCTTGTAGATGGATGGCTAAGGAGTGTCCAAACAAGGAGATACCAGGAAATGAAATTGTAGAATCCCAGGCTGCAGACAGAACAGGATGCTCCACTGGGTCTACCAAGAAAATGCTCTTTTGCTTTTCATGCAAATAGTGTAATTATTCAGCCTAAGCTTTAACTTACCCTACAAGTATTTTACTAAAGGACTGGTATATTTACATGATTTCTCGATTTAAGTGGGCTCTTCATAAGCAATGCTAGAATAGGCTGGCTCTAGCAGGTAGACATTAATCAACATGCACCCCAACACCCATCCCAACATGCACATGGTTTCTCTGACCTTAGCTTCAAGATGAATCACTAATATATGACACGTTTTAAGGGGTGTTTCATAGAACTCACAAACTTCTGATATAAATAATCTTATCATAGTAATACAGTGAGATTGTTCTTTTTTCACCAACCCCCACTCCCAAGTAGAGTCCAAGCCCAGCCAAGTTTTTTTTCTTTTTCTTTTTTAACTTTTGGATGCCTTAGGTCTTCGTTGCTGTGTGCGGCCTTTCTCTAGTTGCGGCAAGCTGGGGCTACTCTTTGTTGCGGTGCACGGGCTTCTCATTGCGGTGGCTTCTCTTGTTGTGGAGCACAGGCTCTAGGCGCGTGGGTTTCGGTAGTTGCAGCACATGGGCTCAGTAGTTGTGGCTCGCGGGCTCTAGAGTGCAGGCTCAGTAGTTGTGGCGCACGGGCTTAGTTGCTCCACAGCGTGTGGGATCCTGCTGGACCAGGTATCGAGCCCATGTCCCCCACATTGGCAGGTGGATTCTTAACCACTGCGCCACCAGGGAAGTTCCCAGCCAAGTTTTAACAAACTTCTTCATAAAAGTTGTATGTAATAATAGCAGGAATCAAAGGATAAGGTACTGAGGGAAATCATCTTCCTTAATATTCATTCACTATGGTTTTCAGAGTTTCACTGCTTAAAGAACAATAATAAAAATGCTTCAACCCTTCAAAAGCATTATTTACTTTTATTTAATAAGACAAACAATTATAGTTTTTACTTAATTTTTCTGACTGGTTTAACAACTGTGAATAATATACCACAACATTTTTAGACACAAATCTGAGTTTTCAGAGAATTTTCAGTTTGCTTGATTTTGTACCATCTAATGCTTCACAATGCACTGATTGAAAAACCATTCAGTAGTAGCTTTCTTGCAAAAATGAAATAACCACCAGTCATTCTATTAGATATACTATATGTTTAGGGGTAGAATACCACTAGTTTATTTAAGTAGTATTGGCATGTCCCCAGCATTAATGATCCACTTCATTCCAATTAATATGTAGTAAATTAGGGTACAAATATCACTAGGCTTACGTGTAAACATACAAACACACACCTCCTCCCAACTCTTAGTTTAACTAAGTTGTCTATCGTAACTTTTGTGTACTAATTTTTTACAATCCCCAATTTCTTCATCTCAGCTTTCATATTATAGACTGCATATATTCACCTTTTGAAAACTTTTTTTGAAAATAGTACAATAGTGACTTGGTTGTTTTATAAAATATAAAGATATTTTGAAGTGTAGTTTTCAGTTTTGTATTTCTTACTAAGATTGAGTTTGGCATTTCGATGATTCTTTTAAAAGTTCTGTGAGGAAATGAAATTTTTTAAAAATTACATTTATTTTTAAAAAGCCAAAGCATAAGCTTAAAGTTTCCGAATAAGACTGAATCGTATCTAGAATAATAAAGCGATATTACTTTTTTTGTAGGAGATGGCAGATAGGTACTTTGGACCTGTTGGTAATGATGGCCTGAGCTAAACATCTCCTAATTTGAGGGGACACCCTTCTGTGTCAAAGAACAGAATGCGAAGGAAGCTATGGCAAGTATGTGTTTCATCGTTTTGGTATGGTAAAAACTCAGATACTGAATGTGCTCACTTAATACAGTGATACTATATTTGGCTAAAGTTTTAAAAGCTTTTCTTAAAAAAGCAGCAGATATATTCTTAACTCTTTTTCAAGAAATGTACTTTCAAACTTGAAAAATATAGAAGTATTGTCTGCTTTAATTTCAAAGGAAACAGCATCACACTTCATAATAAATCTATGTGGTATATTTAGAATTGATTTTTCAATCTATTCAATACATTTGCTGACATCCACTGTGTATCAGGCACTGTACCAGGTGCTGTGGTAATAGTGGTGAAACAGACAAATGAAGGTCATGAGGGTAGAGACCTTTTCTGTGGGGAAATTGATCTAGAAATTTTACTATTCTTTTGCCTATATCCAGAAAAATGCTTCAAGACTTACAAGAACAACTTCTGAAAATATGTTTTCAGTATACAGTCCTCTAAGAATAGTTAATTACAATTATAAAATTTAAGATATTAATAATTAAATACTTTGATTTAGGTTAGGCATACCACTATTTAAATATTTGAATATATTTTTACTTAATTACTTTTATATTTTATTTACCTGATATAAGTTGGCTTTTATAAGAAGCATTAGATTACATACTATACTGTTGGAAATATTTATTTAGTCCAATTGTTATTGTATATGATTCCAGAAAGTACTAGGAAAGATTCCATAACCATTAATGTGGTGGTTCACTTTCATTTTTTGTGTTCTTACAAGTTGACATTACCAATACTAATTACTGTTATCCTTCAAAGTATTTTTTAAATTAATTAATTAATTTTATTTATTTATTTTTGGCTGCGTTGGGTCTCGGTTGCTCCACGTGGGCTTTCTCTAGTTGCGGCGAGCGGGGGCTACTCTTTGTTGCTCTGTGCGGGCTTCTCATTGCGGTGGCTTCTCTTGTTGCAGAGCACAGGCTGTAGGCACGCGGGCTTCAGTAGTTGTAGCACGCAGGCTCAGTAGTTGTTGCGCACAGGCTTAGTTGCTCTGCGGCATGTGGGATCTTCCTGGACCAGGGCTTGAAACCGTGTCCCCTGCATTGGCAGGCGGATTCTTAACCACTGCGCCACCAGGGAAGCCCCCTTCAAAGTATTTTTAAAAATTGAATGATTATATCCTGAGTGAAATAGGTAACAGTTACTTTATTTTATAAATGGGCAAGATAATGGACAGATGAATGGCTTTTCAGCCTTTCAATGATAATCTCACTTAGAATCAAGAATAGCATTCTTGTGTTAGATTGTCTGTGAAAGATTTAATACACTTCCTTGAGAAAAGTAGGGGAAAATTATTTTCAGCCGAAAATTACTTTTGGATCCTATTCACAAACTTGAATAATAAAGACAGGAGATTTCATTATAGGGCTAGTTTGTATATCACTCTCATTATGTTACATACCGACCTACATGCCAGCAGAAGGTAGAACATCAGGATGTTAGTGTCCTAGAGACCATTCAAAAAGACATTTCACTTCTCAAATCTGGGGTCAGAGCTTACCAGGAGAAATCTGTCCAGCTTAGATTCTTCTTTTAATCTTTAGCAGCGTTAAAGTTGGCTTTCTCGGGTAGAAAAAAAAACAGGTAGAGAGGATAGAGTTTCTAACCCTTTAAGCCTTAATTAGCATTAGCAAAGGGATCTTCTGAAATTAGATAATCTTTGGCCACAGTTTCTTAGATGCTGTTACTTGGATCACATTCACTCCCGTCTGTATTCACCTTGATACTTGAATTTTTATTATTTTGAGACCATTTTGGCAATTTTCTTGAGACTTATCTCTTAGGTAATAATTCTAGGTTACAGTAATTTTTACAAACGTTTGTTGTGGGTACAAATTTGGGTTGACAAATCGCTCATTTAATTTTTTTTTTTGAGAGCTTGACTCTTGTTTCTAAATATTTTTATATTTTAGCTTTGAAAAATGCCTCAAGTGTGTAAAGACCAAAGAAAAATTTTGTAATTAAAAAAAGTATCCTCTTGGACACCTTTTTTTTTAAAAAAACATGGTAGATAGCATTTGTTTTAATTTGAGTCCATCATTCTTTGTTCCTACTATTATTTCAGGCATTCTGTGATTTTGGTGGATTTGTAACTTTTAGTTTGAATACGAACATGTAAAAATAAGTATTTTCAGCTGGCTAAACAGAACTCTGACTCAGAGAGGGAGAAGTGAAACTAAATAGAATACAGAGTCCTAAGAGTTCTCAGGATAGGTATAAATACACATTTCAAAGGATTCTTAGTTTGTATATTTTAGTTGTCCTAAGAACAGTTTTACTTAGTTGGTACTCGGTCAAAACTAACACAGTACTTAAAAATCATAGTTATCTTCTAAATGTTCTTATTTGACCCAGAATTGGCCTAAAAACAAAGTTTGTTTTTATTCGCATAAAATCTTACCAAAATAACATGCCTTTGTGGCTAACTAGGCCAATAAACTGTTAATCATTTAATTTAAAGTACAAGACAGTCAGAAAAATAGAGGCTTGGAAATTCAGTGTAGCTATGGACCTACTTAGTTATAAAATTTTTGAAACTTTTTTTTAGCACTAAGCATAGAATTTGAAACAATTCACTAACTTTTTATAGTGTATTACATTGAGAACCTGTTTTTAAATCTCTTTAAAAATATAGAATATCATTAAACTATAGTTTTCTCTTATAGAGAAATAATGATTCTAAGTTCAAATTTGCATTTGCTATCTTTATAAGAACTGTGTCTTTTCTTCTGAATTCTACTGCAGGACTAATTCTTTGAATGAATTTATCATCCTTGTTTCATTTTTATATAGTCTACAAATATAGATATACACTATTCACACATAAAACTGATTTGTTATGGTAGAATTATAGATATTGGTAAATATTTGTTGAATATCCATTGCTGTGTTTTAATAAATAGAGTGTTTTATATTTGAGCATGTTTTCGTATTCTAGGGACTAAGGTAATTTTATTAGTAAGGATTTTACCAGTGAAAGTACTGTAAAGCGAGCACAGCTGTTCTTTATAGCTCCTCTATAAATGAGTGCTTAATGAAGTAGAATGTAGGTTATAATACACAATACACATATATTTTAAAGCTTGTTTTTTCCCCAGCAAATATTATTGGGGCCTTAATGGGCACTGTTTGGCCCTGAGAATATAGTGGAGAGCTAAACAGACATTCTCTCTGACAATGTAAGAAGAACTACTCTTAGAACTGCTCCAGATTTTTATTCTGTGATGAAATAAATTTTGCTTTCACTAAATGCTTTTCTGCAGAGAAAATTTCATGTAATTATTTTCATGAGTTAAGAATCATGAATTGATTAAGGAGCATCCTACCCTCCGGAGAAGAACCAGTGCGCAGATAGAACCATGGAAATTGGCTTGGCCTAGATCTACACCCTGGAGATTATGTGTGGTCTTGCGGGCTCTTAGAACCAGTCTGACTTCTCTACCATGGGGCAGCAGTCCCCAAAGACGTCTGGAAT